>NC_092505.1:10644533-11374279 GCF_047511675.1 Marmota flaviventris | reverse complement strand
CTCAGGTTGGCAAAATAACTTTTATATTTTAGCTGTGAGATGGGCAGTTGTGGCAGACAGAAGCAGCCCCAAGAGTCCAGGTCCCCCCCCCACATGGACACCAGTGTTTGTGACACTGGACAGTTCACTTGGCCTCTCTGATGGTGGGCATCCCCAGACACTGTCATGGTGGCCAAGAAAGCTACAGAACAGATGCCCCCAATTCAAACAAGTCTTAGAATTTGTGACATTCTGGGAAATATAAGGCATGGTCAACAGTAGATAATTATATGGGAGACAGGATCAGAGGTTTGGAACTACTGTTCTGTTGTCTTTAAATAATTAACTCATTTGCCTTATTCTACAAACTGTTACAACTAGGTGGCTTAAAATTTCCATTAGCATCTTTTCTTTATTACAGAAGTAGTTTATATACATTGTTGAAAATTCAAGAAATAGGGATAATTAAAAAAACAAACAAACAAACAAACAGCCTACCCATCATCTTCCCCTATTTTCCCACACAGCTAAACATAGTTTACATTCTGGCATTTACTTTTCTGGCTTATTTTCTACGCATCAGTATACTTTTAAATATTTTAATAAAAAAAATGAGCTCTTACCTGATTATTTTTTAATTCTATTCTTTACCAAATAAATTGTATCTTGCAATATCAATCAATAAAAAACTTGCATTTATAATTTAAGTGGCTCCTGGTATTCTAAGACTGAACATTCTAAATAAATTCTTTATTATTTCATGTATTGTTTTTTCTAAGATTTTATGACAGTAACTATTAATAGTAGGCTGAACATCCTTCTCCAGAATGTGAATTGAGGCCTAAGGACAGCAGTGAACCCATTCCTTTGCCTAAGTAAAATGAACAAATAAGGGCAGTAGCAAGCTATAAAGAAAGTTTCACAAAGTTCTTGTTTGTCAGAGATGACTCCTCCCAAGCCTTGATATCAAAAAATATAATTCTTTAAAAATATTGGTTCTCTTCTATCACCGGTGCCTGAACATGGGTTTCACACCACCTCTTTGTGCTTTTATGCCGCTATTTCTTAGGAGAATCCTCCCCAAAACAGATTGCTGGGTCCAAGGACGTGCCTCCTGGTAAGGCTTTGAAGCTCTATGGCAGAAATGACAAATCAGTTTGCATTTCATGGAGGTGAACTGATTTCTCCACACCCACTTTGCCACGTGGCAAGCAAACAGTGGCTTCTCGTTGTTTCACATGCTTTCTGCTGACTGACGAGGTTGGCCACTTTCCTTATGCTAACTAGCTCCCTGTGCATACTGGACGCACGCTTGGTTCCCATCTATCCTTTTGCTGGACGCTGGGCTACTTGTCTCTCGTTGTCTGTCAAGTCTCCTTGTGTTTTATGGATGATCCCTGTGTTTGTAATAGGTGTCAACTCTTTCCCAGATGCAATTTACCTTTCATGTTTTTTAAATTTATAATGGTATTTTTTTTAATGATCCTGTCTCCCAATATGTCTCTTTATGGATTTTTCCTTTGGGTTTATACTTAGCAAATTTTTCCTACTATGAGTTTATATAAAATTTTACCTCTTTTTTCGTTCCGGTACTTTTATGTTTTTAAAAATACACAAACCATATGCAAGTTATTACCATGGATGTTATGACAAGGAATCTAGCTTTATTTTTTCCAAATGTTTAGACAGCTATTCCAAAACCTTGTATTGAGAAGTTTCTTTTCCCCCCATTTGTTTGGAACACCATATTTAGTATATCCTGGTTTCTTACATTTAATTAGAGCTGCATCTATGCTTTTAATTCTGTTCCTGAGATAGTATCATTCTGCTTATGTTTTAGGCTCTGATAAAACAAATGTCCCTCTTTCTTCTTTTTCTTTTTCTTTTTTTTTTAATGACTGGTTTCACACATTCTGCTGAATCAACTTCAAAATCATTGTCAAGTTCCACAAATAAGTTCAACTGGAAGAGTGTCTGAAATTCTAATAAACATGGTTCATTTGAGATGAATAAACATATTTACAGGGTTAAATTTTCTATTTTTTCTGTTTCATGAAGTGGGTTTTAAGACACTGCCATTCAGTAGAGTCCATGAATTCCTGGGACTAGATCCTGCACACGCCTTTTCTCAGCCTTTTCTATTTTTGTTGTTACCGTGAGCAAGGTCCAGCCCCTCACCCTGTGTTTTACGAATGACACCGGTGTTGCTAGTACACCTGTACACCTGTATTCCTCTCCATGAGGGCAGGGGCTCTGGGCCTTGAGGCCATTTAAAATCTTTTCCTGTGTTAATGTCAAAGGAAGGTTCTTTATAGACTTGAATTTTTGGGAAGCTTCTGGGAATTCAGATAACACTCCCTCAGAACCTCTCAACGCCCCTAGAAGTGACAGAGCAAACCCCAGCTCTCCTGGACCCCCTGTACTGGTGACCCTGTGTGGACTGTTGGTGTTCATTGCTCCCATGGGCTACTGCTTAAGGAAGACCCAGACACCCAACCCACTCTAGCATGTTCACCCAAAAGGTCCTCCACCATCTGGTCTGCACTTCTGAGCACCCATCACCGGAGTAAAGTGATGGTCTCAGAGAAAATGGAGTAACTGAGGCTGATACTTTCTAACATGAGTCAGGAGGTTGGAGAGAAATGCACTCCTTCCTGCTAAAGGGTTAGCCACAGAACGTCCCAACAGTCTTGGATAAACATCTGAGGTCAGTATTCTAGGCCTTCAGCATCTCTCAGTTGAATGTGCCCCAAATAACAAACCAGTCAGAATGGGTTTGTGATTTAGAGTTTCTTCCCAGCCAATGAACTGCCTCCAAAACCAACTACTGTGGAAATCTCCTAACCAACAAATGAAATAACAAACAGACAAACAACAACAACAACAACAACAACAACCTCTCCTGCGTTGCCTTATGGGACGTTATTCAGTGTTGTCCACATTCAGGGGACCCAACTTGAAATTCTTGGTTCCCAAAATAAGTGCTATTTCCTTAAACCTCTGTGTCAATCTGTTTTGTTTTTTAAGTAAATGGAGGTCAATACAATCAGTACTTGTAGGTACCTGACATGGACCCTATGTTAGTTGCTTTCCCTTACTGTGACAAAGATATCTGAGATAATAAATTTAAAAAGAGGGAAGGTCTGCTTTGGTTCACAATTTCAGTGGCCCTGTTGCTTTGGGCCTGTGGTAAGATAACAACACATCATGGTAGGAGCATGTGGCAAAGGAAGCTGCCCACCTCATGGTGGGTAGAAAAAGAGAGAGGAAGAGACTGGAGTCCAATATTCCTTCACACCCTGGTTACCCAACTCCCTCCCACTAGGCTCCACCTATTCAATGGTGCTACATGGCTGGAGAGCAAGCTTTCAACACACAGGCTTTTAGGGGTCATTCAAACTGTAGACAACCACCTGAAGGTCAGGTTCTTCAGTGGTCCTCAACCTTGGCGGAATACAGACTCATCTGGGGAGTTTTTATACTGGTGATGCCTAGGCCTTACTCTTGGAGATACTGATTCAGCCTGTCTGGGATTGGCCTCAGGGTATTTTAACCCTCTACCCCTTCTGCTCCCTTAGAAGGTAATTCTAATGTGTAGCTAGGGCTGAGAACCAAAGCTTTAAATGATGCCAGACTTACGCATCCGATTCTTATTGACACGCAACAGAAACAAACCAGGGGTGATTTAAGAAGAGAAGGAATTCATGTATGTGATAGTTAAAGGAATGTCGTTGGCCTTTGGGAAGACCAAACACCCAGGCTTGGAGTCCACAGGGCTGAGCCAGGGTCCACATCACACTGTAAGAATGACCCCGTGGTGATACCATTGCCCTCTGCTGGGCATGAACATCTGGAGACAGGCCCAGGTTTCAGGGGACCATTCTAAAGAAAAGTTTAAACAGAAAATTAGGCACTAAAGGCAATATTTAGTATAAGGGGAACATTGTCAAACTTTAAGCGCAAGCTGACGAATGCCGTAGACATCACACAACTTAGAATTATTACATGCCATTTTAATTATTTGCCTGACACACTTCTAAAAGCACAATGTGTTTTTCCATTTCACTTTTGGCTATGTCTTAGCTCAGGATGCAATAACAAAATAGCGTAGACTGGTGGATTATATCACAGACAGTTATTTCTCACAGTTCAGAAGCTGGATGTTGAGATCTGAGTACCGGCTTGGCAGGGCTCTGGGGAGGGCTCTGTCCAGCTTGCAAATGGCTGCCTTATGATATGTCCTCACACGGTGGAGACAGAGCTCTGGTCTCTTCCTCTTCTTAAAAGGACATTAATCCCATTATTGCATCAATATCCTTAAGATCCAACTAAATCAAATTGCCTCCCAAATGCATTACTTGAAGATATAGTCACATTGTGGCTAGGGCTTCAATATATGAACATGGTGGGACAAACAAACATTTAATCTATAACAGGCTGTGTAAACATATGGCCATAAAATATAATTCTGTATTGTTTATAAAGATATTAGATAATTCTGTCTTGATTTTAGAATGGTTTATCCAATTTTTAAAAATTATTTACTCCTTTGTTAATTAGTATATATTAAAAAATAATAGTTCTATACATTTATGGGGTACATATGGTATCATGATTTTTTAAATACAAAGTAGAATGGTTAAATCAAACAAGTCAACACATCCATCACCTCAAATATGTAACATGTATGCGAACATTAAACATTTACTCTCTCAGTGATTTTGAAATGTACAGGATTCATCATGTTTGTTTGAATAATCTTTTAAATATAGGATAGTTTTACATTTGCAGAAAAGTGGTGATGGTAATACAAAGAGTTCCTATGTGTTCTTCACTTGGGTTTCCCTATTGTATATTTGTTACAACTACAACTGATAAATTATTATTAACCAGATACTATGTTTTACTTGAATTTCTTTTTACTTGAATGTGCCTTAATCTCCTTCTTTGGCTTGAGAGCGCATTCTGATGACATGTTGCCTTCAGCCATTACTCTCCTCTACCTCCTTGGCCCTGTGGCAATGTGTGACTTCCCTTGTCTCTGATGACCTTGGCAGCCTGCGTTGTGCTGGTCGGGTATATTGTAGGATCTCTCTCAAGCTGAAGTTGCCAGATGCTTTCTTTGTGTTCGACTAGAGTTAGGGGGACTGGGAGAAGACCACAGAGATGAAATGCCATCTTCACCCCATGATATCAAGGACATGTCATTGACCTCTCATTGATGATCTTGACCTTGATCACATGCTTGAGATCCAGTTTTGTTTCATATTGTTTGTAATTTAGAAAAGTCTCTTTGAGATTCTTACCGATTATTGGTAATGCTAGGCAAAGTTGTAGGATTGTCCTTAAATTTGGGACAATCTCTATCAAGTTTTATTGTGATCTGAAAATCTAGAAGGATTTTTCCAGACCAGCTTCTGGCTTTATGCATTTTAGATCTTGCTTCTTGTCTACTTCCCACGTAACTCCAGAGCTGGGCACTTAGGACACATTGCAGCGTCTGTCCCAGGACTTCCATGCCACTAGGAGTGGTGACTCAGCACAGAGGGTGGTAGAAATACTGTGGGCAGCCTTCTGACCCCGGGGTGGCTAGCAAAAACCGTGGAAGTAGTCAGGAACCACATAAATATGTCACATCGAACCCAAATCAAATGTATGCTGATTCAACTTCCCCTTAACTTATTTCCCCAAATGCTACAGCAAATCCAATACCATATGGCTCAAAAGGAAGTGTGACAAATGGTAAGTTGGAGTGGAAGGAGACAGCGGTCTTAACCAACTGCAGTTTGAATATCTTGCTTTTATCAGATTTTATAAAAACATGTGAACACATTGTGGAAACCCTTTCCCAGTCCCTGGAAGAAGCCTGCTATAGTGAGGCACCCTGAGGTTTAAGCGTTACTAGATTCACCATCAATCTGGATCTGCAAGGTCTCCAGGTACCCAGCCACTTCCCTGACCCTGGACTCTGCTACAATTGAACACTTGTTCTGGAAATGAAATGCAGCCACTGCTGTCCTAGAGTTTCCCCTGTGCTTCAACATGTCACCCACCTTTCAGACCAAAGCCTGGGGAGGGTGTTTTTAATTGGCTGAAATTTCATCATGTGTTGGGGAGGCTGGAATTGTACCGGTTAACTTGAACTTGTAGACTGGGGACAAATTCTGCCCT
Organism: Marmota flaviventris; assembly: GCF_047511675.1. Lineage (NCBI taxonomy): Eukaryota > Metazoa > Chordata > Mammalia > Rodentia > Sciuridae > Marmota > Marmota flaviventris. The sequence continues at coordinate 11,368,129 of NC_092505.1, read as the reverse complement.
CTAATGTAGAATCCTTCAAAGCAAAGAAGAAGGTTTACTGTTTATAGCTGAGGGAAGAAGGAAGGAAGGAAGGAAGGAAAGAAAGAAGGAAGAGAGGAAGGGAGGGATGGAGGAAGAGTGGGCAGACCAGTAAAAAGTAGTTACCTGTGGGTGCAGGTAATAGGAAGAGATCAGAAGCAGGACTTCCTAATGCAAACATTTCCTATCATTTTGAGTTTTAAAAGACATGTGCATGTGTTATTAAGTAGAAATTTTAAAAATTAAGAATAATGTAATCATAGAAGTGAAAGTCCCAAATCTAGGTAACTTCTTTCTTTAATCAACATTCTCAGCAAGGATTAAAAATGCGACACCACAAAGTGAACCACATTTAAATCTACGTTATTTGATGCCACCAAATACATCTGGCCAATTTGCTTTCTTGTGTCTTTGCCTGTGTTGGCGTCCTCCCAAAAGACTCATTTTCACAGTAGCGCCCTGAATTGGCAGTGACCCCCCTCACTAGGGAGGGAGAGATGGTGTGGATTTCCCACACAATGCAATATAATAGGACTTCGTTCCTTGTTGGGAGATTTCAAAACAGTTTCCCACACACAAAGGAGTCCTTTTAGCACTAACTATTACATCGGGTCCCAAGGCAGAATGAGGCCAGAGAAGGGGTTTGAAGATTTGCTCATTGCCCAGAGATGAATCTTTAGGGCTTGTGGAGTTCTGTGGCGAGAAAAATCCATCCAAGGAGAGAGGTCAACATTTCCACAAAGCGCCTTCTGAAACGATCCTTGTCCATTTGGAAAACCAAGGATTCCTCGGTGGGAAGAAAAAGCCCTTGGTGGGAAGACAAGGAAAGAAGCTTCCTAGGGTTGATATTCAAAATATTGACAATCCGAATGGGATGCACCTGACCACTCAGAACGGAGCTTCGTCATTACCTTAGTGTCAAGTGGGCTGCCATGTTCTCAGCCCCCCTTGATCTCAGGGCCAGCAGGACTTCTAGGGCTTCTCCAATGTCCTGAAATCCATGGAGTCCAAGAGGTGGAGGTGAAGAGACAACTGGGTCCTGAGGACTATTTTTCATGGCACAACTAGATGCCACCACGACAGAGTCTATACAGACTGGGATACATAAGGGAATGTGTGCCGTGCACAGAGTGGGTGTTGTATATATTCTATGGTCTGGGTGCTTGGGTCCCGCCACTCACGGTGATGGCATTAGGAAGTGAGACCTGTGGGAAGTGAGTTTTTAAGGATTAATGTTGTTATAAAAGAGGCCACGGAGAGACCCTCACCCCTTCTGCAGAGCAAAAGAGGTTGTGGTGAAAGATGGCTGTCTAGGAAGCAGTCCTCACAGCACACTGGCTCTCCAGAACCTTGATCTAGGACTAACTAGCCTCCACAACTGTGAGAAATAAATTTCCTAGTTTCTGCATTCCTGTTTGGGCAGTCTGAATGGACAATGGCTGTTTTACTTAGGACGGGACAAAAATCTTCTTAAGTGTAAGTGTTTCAAAGCTATCCCGGGCCCTCAATCCATTGCTAGCTACATTAGAAGGTGTTCAGTAAAGATTAAATACAGCTTGGTCAAGTTAATGTGTTGGCTGCAGGCATTTTAAAAGTCTCTACGTGCGGATCTTCACCTATTTTTGACTTAGAGACATTCGATACTGAACAATCTCAACCAACCCCAAATGATCTCGCCTAAGGAAGGGAGGAGATCAGTGGCCCAGGATTGGACTCTTCTTCTGGCAGGACAGAAGGGGAACAGACCCTACCATTCATGAAGAATCTTCTTGAGGAACTTGGATTCACCTTTGGTCAAACTTGCTTTTTACTCCAAGGGGAGGGAGGCTTTTGCTCTTGGGATGACATTTGGAGCCCGTAGCCTGCTCCCACACCAGGTTCCTGTGACTGCCCAGCAGCACATAAGGAGTGTCATCTACTCTGGATATAATTACCTCCTCTACAACCAGGTCAAGTTATATATAGTGTGGCAACTTTCAGGTGCCTGTGTTAGTCATCAGAACCCATATGATTCAAATACAATTTGGTTGGATTTTTTTAAGAAGCGTTTTCAGTTGGACCACTCTAGTCCTGGAATTTTTAACCAGAAAGACCTACCGGATATATATCTATATATAATATTGGGTGCTATTATAGGATCAGCACCCAATAAGAGTAAGCTCCTGGAATCTCAGCCCTAGGTATGACCCGCTTCTTCATATCTGCCCATTTTCCCTGTCTAGACTTTGGGGCTTTATCTTCTGACATGGCTTTGAGATTGCCACTGAGATGCAAGACAGGTTCATTTCTGTCTGATCCTCTGTTATAGATTCATCACTTAGTTCTGTCCCAGGGAGAGAGTTCCCTGGTTAAGAAGGATCCCTGTGTAAGGGATTAGCCTTGCTTGAGAGAGATTCGGCCTTTGCCCTTAGTTTAGATTATCTCTAAGCCCTTGGAATGTTCTACCTGATAAGAATGTCTTTGTTTCCCTGGGGGCCTTGGACTATGCCAGAGTCTACACTAATAACACGATTTGTAGCCTGAGTCTTCGTCCACACAGTATGAAGCTAACCCCAACCCCTGGAGGGGCTAGAGACAAAGGTCAGTCATGCAGATGGTTAACATGTCTACATGATCGAATCCAAAGAAAAACTCCAGACTCCAAGAATTGGGTGAATTTCCTGGTTAATAGTACTCTGCACCACACATTGTATCTGGGAGAAATAGGTGTTCTCTGTACAGCTCATATTGATTGACTTCTGAAACCTGCCCTTTTTCATCTCTTCCCTTGATCAATTTTAGCTTGTGTCCTTTTGCTGTGATAAAAACATAACTGTGACTATAATGACGTTTCTGAGTTCTTCGAGCCATTCCAGCAAATTGTTGAATCTGTGCACAGCTTCAGAGTCCCCACTTTATTGCTGGTACTGGAAATGGGGATGATATCTTCCAAGTGCAGCTCCAGCATTGATTCACCTAATAGTCCTCCCATGAGAAGTGAAGATCAATCTCTAACCGAGACCCTGAGGATATTCTGCTCCTACCGCTTTTCTGGTGGACAGGTCTCTTCTTGGCCACCCCATGTTCAGAACAGTCTTGAATTTCCACCACGGACTTCCTAGTTGCCCTTTGCAAACTTGCCTGCCTCATCTGGAAGCCAGGTGAAAGATGCCACTTTCTGCTTACCCTCTGTTGAAATGTCTCCTTCTTCCAGATCATTACTTCTCTTACCAGGCATATACCCCAGGCTCGGGCCTATGCAAATGAGATCTTCCTGCAGACAGAATTCTTGTCTTCTGGGCTGGCATTTCCATATCATGCTATCTTCTGAAAACAAGTTCCCACATACAGGCACAAGGAAATCCAGTTAAAACACTTCAAGAAATTCACTCGTTACCACCAAACTACGAGCGGCGATCTTGATATAAACTCAGAAAAGCAGGAGGGGCCCTTAGATTTCACAGAAAGAAATTATGTGAGAACTGGAAAGGACAGCTCTGCAGTTTTCAGGAGACAAATCCATCAAACACAAGAGAGAAAATTAGATCTCCTATTCTATTTTCTCAATAGTGATCTAATTAATACTTAAACTAAATATCACCGACATCAGTATCATGTTTCTTTAAATCCCAGATTAAGTGTTGAGAAAGTGCAGGAAAAAAACACAGTAATTTGGATCAACTGGCAAAGTTCAATATGAGTTAATGAAAGAATTGCAGAATATAGTGGAAGAAACACAATCATATTACTTCCAAATAATTATATGGACTTGAAAAAAAAAAACAAAACCAAATAGAAATCTGAAGGGGGCAATTGTAATAAGTAGGCAACTTTCATGTGCCATTTCATATTATTTTACTTCAAATCGGTACTACTCAATTGCTTCAATAATGAGGAAAATAGTTTCATTCTTAATCAGGTTAAATAGTTTCCTTCCAAGGTATCAAAGATTGTTTAGTAAACTTTGTTAAATGATAATTCTTATTCCTCATGAAAAGGAAATTTGAGGGAGAAGGAAGGATGGGAATGAGAACTAAGCTGTTTCATTTGAATTGCCCTCTTACATTAGTTGGCATGTTGTAGGTCTACAAGACGAGAACGTGCTTATTTACAATGGTGAAAAGAAATGGAAGGTGTGATTGAGAAATGGATGGACCCAGAGAGCACTATTGACTCTTCACTGCATTCCCAGGGGTAGCCTTCATGCATTCATTCATTCAATTCATTTTTCTTTAACACTGAGTTCCTTTCCAGTCCCATATTTGGTCTCAGGGATTCAAAGATGTGCAAAGGCCCCTCTGCCCTTGAAGGGTTTGCCGTTCACTGGAAGGTTTCAGATTCCCTGTGGTAAATGACCTCCTGGTGTGTTCTCTGGAGTGGAGAACACGCCTCCTCTTCCTGAGGGTAGAGCTAGATATTTCCAAGCCTTTGAGGTCTCATGAGGCCCAGTGGCTCAGTTCTCCTGACTATAGAAAAGCCATGCCCAGCGCAGTGGGGCCTGGACCTTCGGAGGGGGGCCTCCTGCCTCTTTCTTTCCTTTGGAACTGGGACAGCGTGGTCCAACTTTGGCCATAGATGAGGACAAAGCCCTCGGGTTTAGAGAATGAGGGAGCAAAGCTGTGACAGCCTCAAAGAAACAGAGTCCTTGCCTACAGGCCTGGAACCCCTGAGTGAGCAGCAGGAACTGGCACACTCCCTCCAGACGGTCCTCAGGGGGAAGAACAGCTATCGTTTTATGATGGGGTCTCTTCATTCAGCTTTACTATGAAAATTTCCAAACAGAGAAAAGCTGAAAAAATTACATTGTGGCCATCCATATGCCCACAGCCTGAACTCTATCACACTTTGACCATACTTCCCTTTTAACAACTACAATTATATCCGTATTTTTCTACCCATCTCTCTACCCATCAGTCCTTTTTCTGTTTGGCACACAATTCAAAGTATATTGCAGCATCCTTACATTGCCTCCTAAACACTGGGGCATGCAGGTCATTAGCTAGACCTCCATAACTGCTGCTCTTTTGATGAAACATCCACATATAATGAAATGGACCTCAAAGGCTTGGAAATATCTAGCTCCACCCCCAGGAAGAGGAGGCGTGTTCTCCACTCCAGAGAACACACCAGGAGTTTGTTGTTGTTGAGTTTTGACAAAGGTTATACCCATCCAACATGAGGCTCCATCCAGTTAAAGATCATTCCATTGTCCCCAGAAGTTCTTTTAGGGTATCCCTGTTATGGCAATTTAGCACACAGGGGAATCATTTTAATGAGACCTCCATATATCAGAGAAAACATTCAGCATTTTTTTTGGGGGGGGGGATTGGCTAACTTCACTTAGCATTATTTTCTCCAATGCCATCCATTTACCTGCAAATGCCATGATTTAATTCTCTTTTATTGCTAAGTAATATTCCATTTTGTGTGTGTGTGTGTATATATGTCACATTTTTTATTCATTCATCCACTGAAGGGCATCTAGGTTGGCTCCACAGTTTAGCTATTATAAATTGTGCTGCTATAAACACTGATGTGGCTTTGTCCCCATTGTCTGCTGTTTTTAAGACCTTTGGGTGTAGACCGAGGAGAGGGATAGCTGGGTCAAATGGTGGTTCCATTCCCAATTTTCCAAGGAATCTCCATACTGCTTTCCATATTGGCTGCACCAATTTGTGCTGACTCATAGTGGGGTAGGGAGGAGGAGCATGGGAGGAATAGATGGATTCTAGATAGGGAAGTGGGGTGGGAGAACAAGGGAGGGGGCAGGGGATTAGCAAGGAGGGTGGAATGTGATGGACATCATTATCCAAAGTACAGGTGTGAAGACACAAATTGGATATCAATATACTTTATATACAACCAGAGATGTGAAAAATTGTGCTGTATATGTGTAATAAGAATTGTAATGCATTCCACGGTCGTTTATTATTTTTTTAATCAATAAAAAAAGAACTCCAGGAGCTGAACATGTTTTATATATCCAGTTATAAATGCACACACTATGGTTTGGTTATGGTTGCCCCCCCAAAAGTTCATGTGCTTGAAGCTTGGTTCCCAAGGTGGCGGTGTTGGGGTGGTGGAATCTCTAAGAGGTGTGGCCTGGGGGAAGGTTATTACCTCCTAGGGACTCCACCCTCATTAAGGAATCATTGCTGTTTCATGGGGGTCGGTCACATCTTGTGAGACCAGATTTGTTCCTGTGAGAATGGGGTGTTATTAGCAAGCCTGGAGCCTCCCTTGAATCCTTCTGCATACACTGCTCACCATTTTCATATGAGTTCCCACCATTGTGATGCCATCCGTCCTGAGGGGCTAATCACAGACAAACATATTGCAGTACTATGCTTTTGAATTTCCAAAACTGAACTGAATAAACCTCATTTCTTGTAAAGTTTCTAGCCTCAGGTAATTTGTTACAATTATACAAAGCAGAGTAAATCAGCGTATCTTATTTCATTTTCACAGTCATGTTATAACATAGGTTTGATTAGCTCTGTCCTACACATAAGGAAAATGAAGTTTAAGGAACTGCACAGGTTCATTCCAGCTATGCAGCGACATGGGTAGACTCTACTCCCAGGTTCATCTGATTCCCAGGGCAACTCTCCATTGCCCTCCCTGCCTGGGGGATTCAAAGGAGCTTAGCTATACAGAGGAAGGACATTTGAGCTATGTCTTGAGCCTCAGCCCTTGAAAACTGAACTCATCTACTCACCAGAAGACGGGTAAAAAAGGCAAAGGAGTGTGAGATTGTGGCATTTAGAGAATTGCTAACATCTCCATCTGCCTAGAGTTTGGGGTGGTGATGTAGGACAGTGGAGGAGAGTTAAAAGTTGACCAAGATTCCAAGGCTTTACTAAACAGATTGGATTTTGTCCTGTAGGGGGTGAAGAACCATCAAGGGAATTTAAGCAGGGAGTTGACGTAATTAGAGTTGTATTTTGGAATGTAATTCAGACTGCTATTGTTGATATAGAAACTTGATACAGGAGGCAGGAATAGCAGAGCGACTTGAGAGAACAAACTAGAACAGTCACTGTGGAAATCCGAAGCCAGATCAGAGACTCCTCATTCCACTTATTCCCACTTTCCAGGGACGCTTCCTGGAAGCTCTGTGTGCTCTCACTATTTCTCAGTGAGGACTGCTATTGTCTCTCATGATATCCTTTGCTCTTTTACAAAGTAATGGAGGCTTCCACTTCGTCAGTCCAGCTCAAGACTTTACCCAGCCTCCCTTGCAGCTATGTGCTGCTGAGGTTCAGGCTACTGTTGTGTGAGCCTTAGCAGCAGGTGCAGCTCCAAGGGTCTTCCTTTCTCTTCGCCTTCCCACAGGCTAGATTGTGGAGATGGCAAAGAGACATCTTTGTCCCTTCAAAGAGAAGACTCTACAGACAGATGGTAAGTTGAGATTGAAAGAGCTTGGCTCCACAGACCTGGGTCACGGGCCTGGACTATTTCATGACAAAGCAAGAAACATGTATCTAAGTTAAGCCTTGTAGTTTAGGGAGTCTTGATATGAGAGTCCAGTGTGCAGCAATGAAATGGTCCAGAGTAGCTGAGGAGATGGATTCTCCTATACAGACTCTAACCTTGATGGTCCTTAAGGCAGAATGGGGTTCATGAATGTTATCCTTGGAGTTGGAAACGTTGGGCTGTGAGCACAGCGTGCCACTGGTTGGGTGGCCTCCAGTGAAGTATCCGATCTGTGGATTCACCAACATTACTGTTTGGTTCTTCCTGCAGAATAGGGGGAAGTGGCGGTGTTGCTGTGGAGAGTAGAGATGGTGTTTGCAGAAGTCTGCACTCAGTTCCTGGCCCATGGTGGCCTCTACTATGGTAGCTGCTGTCAATCATGATGAATGACTGGAGGACGAATGCAGGAACCACCATTCTACAGGAAAGACATCCCGGAAACCAGCGACTCTCTCCAATCTGGATCATACTTGTGTTTGATGGTTCAAACCTTCTGTTTGCTCCTCTTGCCATCTGCATACCAAGCCTAAGTCCCATACCTGAATCACAGTATTGTTGCTAGCCAGACATGCACTCTTGCCCAAGGCCAGTGATGTGTGTGGTCATCTGAGTATCCAGTGCTCTGCAAGACCAACAATCATGGCTAGGAGTTGGATTTGCAGGGAACTTCAGTTCCCAAATCAAGGAACAGCTGCTTCCTCAGTCAGTCCCTGGTGCTGCATATAGAGAGTCAATTTCCTCCACGGCAGCTTCTTGGATGGCTTCTCCCTACCCTAATAAGGACTGTACATCAAACCCCTGGTTGTCCTCACCTGCCAACCCTGCAACTCTGTCTAATCAGAACGAACTTCTTGACTCACAAGTTACCAGAAAAGAAAGGGGAAATGAAATATGTTTCAGGGAGCCAAGGATGAATGTCTCTTCCTGTGGGAAGCATTTGAATATTCTAAAAAGAATCGTCTTGTCCAGTAAGAGGCTGATTCCTCTTTTTAAGTCCCTGTCTACAGACCTTAGACCAGTGGTTTCACCCTCACAGTAGATCAGAGCCACCTGGGGAGCTTTAGAATTTACAGATCCCTGCATCCTACTGTCCATGGATATTTGAACCAACTGAGTCTGAATTGGAATTTGAGAAAACAAGCCCAGTTCATTTCTACAGGGACTATTCTAGGTAGAGTCCATGATTAACATGATTTTGGTGAACACTTTGGTGGTGGTTAATGCTCAAACAATAACTGGATGGCAGGAAAATGGCGGTCCAGCCCTGGCACCTGCAATAACCTGCTGCTCTGCCTTGGCACCTAGAAAGCTTGGAGACCCTGGTCTTCCCCAATGCCCACCACTGCACACCCACTAACTACCCTTGTGCTGAGAGATTTCCACCAGCCATTTTAGAAGCAGAGGCTTATGTATGTGAAGGACAGTGAATAATCTTGAAGCCAGAATTTCCATCCAGAGGAACATCCAGGAATTTTCAACCTGGCTTCGTTTTCCTGAGCACAAGGAGAGGGGAGAAATAAGTTTCATGGTTGACTTGGGGGAAGCAGACTGCCTGCCCTCTCCTGCTCTCCTCCTTCCAAACAAACGTTTCTGTTTGGAAGTATCATGTGGCTCTTGCTAGGGGAGGGAAATCTGTCCCAGGCTGGAAGGCAGGCATCCTACCTCGGGAAAGAGCAGGCGTTTCGGCAGCAGGACTCTCCCTGCCCTCCTGGGAAGGCTGGGGGAATGAAAATCCCAATTCTTTTTTCCTGTGACCTTTTCCTGTGACTTAGATTTAGCCTCTGACTTTAGTAGACAACCCAGGACCTTCTGGATCTGGAAGCAACGGCAGGAGAAGGGATATGGGAGATTTTGTGCAGAAGGGAGAACTCGGAGCAGAAGTGGCTGGGGAAGAAATCATGGAGAACGCCTGGCCAGCTGCAGAGCTACAAGGGCACTGTCCTAAGGTCCACTAGCCACACCAAGGAGCAGTCACGGTCAGCTGACTTCTCTGGCCTCACGAGATGTGATCAAGCCATCACGTACCTGTGTCCTCACCCTGGGTCGTCACCTCTTCTGCCACCTCCCTGAGAGTGGGCTCTTCTCCAAATACCTTCACGTGGCCACCCACTCCCATAAGGTGCTCCCATAATCTGCCAGCTCTCCCGTGGGTCACCTTCATCAAGGGCCCCCCATCTCTCATCCCAGGAAACTGGAGGATCCGGGGCAGCCAGGATCTCTGACATCCTAGGTTCCTAGAGCTGACAAAGCCCCACCGACCAGATGGCCTTGACTGGAAATCCATAGCCTCACAGTTAGGAGGCCAGAGTGCAAAACTGAGTTGTCATCATGGACCTCCAAAACCTGCAGGGCAAGGACGACCCCCTACCTCCTCCCGCTCTCGGCAGCTCAGCCCGTTGCTTGGCTTACCAAACACAGCTCCAGTCTCTGCCTTGGTCTCATGGGGATGCTTCCCCACGTCTCTGGGTCTTTTAAAAAGAAAGCCAGTCCTATTGGACTGGAAGCCCACCCTGCCCTGCTGGTGTATCATCCCCTAGAGCAAAGAGGGACAGCAAAACACCACGTCCCTGAATGCCCCTTTTCTGTTCCCAAGCCCAAGCCAAGTTAAGGGAACAATGAGAAGGAGCCCGGGCTGGAAAGTCTAGATACTTATTATCTTGAAGGACCGGGCTTTCTCTTCTGCAAGCTCGGAACAAAAGCAGGTCAGTGTTATCTGTCAAAAGCTACTTTTTTGCACATATGCCAGGACCCTTGCTCCTTGGGAGGTTGGTCAGACCAGCAAAAAAAGCAAGCTGATGCTGGTGATGTCACTGCTTCTGCAGCCTGCTTATAAAACCCCTCTCTCAGTGGGGACGGGTGCAGAACTGAGCACTGTAGACAGAATACAGGTCACTTGTCCAGCTGGCCCCCACTGGACAAAACGCCCTGGGGGAGAAGAGGCCCTGCTTGGCAGTGGGACATGAGGAGGCTGTCAGCCTGCCGCCACTGACCTCTTACACTGATATCTTGAAGTGTTCCCCAATAAACCGTATGTCCCCCACGCTGTGTCTCTGGCACTTTCTTTGGCCTGTCTGCAACCTAGCTCACTGTCCTGGCACAAGTGGGCTGTGGACTAGACACAGTCATGACTGATTGCTTACATCTGCAATTATCCTGTTTCTAAATAAGGTCACATTCTGAGGCACTGGGGGTACCTCAGAAAAACTGGGGGGAAGGCAATTGAACCCAGAACACTTGGGAAGTGGGGGGGTTTGAACTGGAAGTGTCTGGGCCCCCTAAGCTGAGCTAACAGCACGGTTCCTTCCTGCCTCCCTCTCTCCTCCCCTGGCTCTCTGCAATCCCTTCTTTGCACCATCCCTGCCCCCACATCCTCCTGTCTTCCATCTGTCCATCTGTCTGTCTCCTTGGGAGCCCCCACTGAGATGCACAGACAGGAACATCAGGCGGCCCAGGGTGGCGCCAGGCTGGAGGCTGCTCCGCAGGCCCTGGGGAGGGGGAGGAGGCTGGCCTCCTTCCTCCAAATGTCCTTCTGCTTTGCCGTTTTTAGCAGCAGCTGAACTTGCGAGGACACGGCCCCAGCCTTCACGCTGTCATCCAGACCTGCAGGTGACGCCTTGGCTGTCCCTCCCGACTGTCACGGGACACTCACCGCCCTGCTTTTCTGACATTGGGAGGAGTCTGCCTGGACAGCTGAGGACAGTGCAGCAGCTTCTGTGGGAACCCGAGAGCCTTGGGGACCATGATGGCAATGCCCATCGCCACTGGACAGACCCTGGACAGGACGTCCAGAGGTTAAGGAGAGTGGTCAGCCCCCTGTGCTAGGTCTCATCTGTGACCTGAGGGGTGTCGCTCACTGAACCCACCAGGGCCTCAACTTGCTGCCCCAGTGAGGACGTCCCAGGCCTGGCTACCTGCCAAAGTGGGGATCAGTGGACACAGAGCAGCCACCAGCCCGCAACTGGATGATCTTGCCAATCGCATGGGGCTGTTGCTGCCTGTGGGTAGCTAGGAAAAGAGAGTGATGGGGGTGGGGGACAGTGCTCGACTCCCCTGCAGAGAGAGGGGTACCCGGAAGGAACAGAAGGCTCTGCTTCCATGACCGGAAACTGACCTGGACTCCCCCAGTGGCACTCTGATGCCACCCCGGGGCCCAGATGATGCTGTGGGGCATGGGGAGGGGCTTTCTCGAATTCCCGCTTCCTCTCAGTTCTTCCCTGGGTCGAGATGTACGTAGCTCGGGACCTCTGGAGGTCTGGCTGTCCTCAGCCGAGGACGTTGACCAGGGAGCCTGTGACCAGCGTTCACATTCACAAAGGGCATCGTGCTGTGCTTCTTGCTGTGCTGGAGAAGTGGTTATGAAGCCCTTACAAGTGTCACCGAGAGGTCCCACAGCCTGAGTCACAATTACTGTTTTTAGTTATGCCGTCCTATTTAGAGAATCTTTTTTTTAAAACTCCAATTTTTGTTCATTGATTCAGAGGAACGAACACCATCTACTGTTTGCCGAGTGGGGCTCCCCAGTATCTGTGTTCCCTTCCTCCTGTTAAAGGGCTGCCCAAGTCAACACTAGACACTTCCCAGCTTCCCCTGTGCCCAGCAACAGCCACGGGACCAAACTCCAGGAAAAGGGGTGTCAGCATCCTGCCTCTCAGGAACACTATTTGCCCTCTACACACTTTACCAAGGTCAGACGTGGGTTTGGAGGTAGTGAACCAGTTCCAAAGGGATGGAATTACAGAGAATGGGGGGAGAGAGGACAGGCCCCCGGGTCCCTGCGTGACCTGGTGGGTTGGAACTGCTGCGTTCCATCCCCTCCTCAAAACCACCTGGGGCAGCTCCAACTTTAACGGACAGGGAGAGGAAAAAAGAAGAAGAACTTTCTATCTTGTTTAATTCACTCTCATTTTTATCTCTGTCAAAGCAACTAAACTAATGGACCCTAACTGGGTCCACAAGTAATTTGCACTATGGGTTTGCTTTTTATCACGCACATGTGTTCGTCTCCAAAAAAAATTGAGTGCAACTTGAGTCAACTCCCATGGAAAGTTGGCTGGCAGATCACCTGCTTTCTCTTGCTAACCACACCACCTACCACTTTTCCCGGACGTCTTCTAACATCCAGGAAGGCTCAGGATCCTTTAAAGGTATTCCGGTTCTCTCACAGCTGATAGGAAGGTCAACTCAAGGTGGGTCACTTCCCAAGGGGGACCCTCAAAAAGAAGTTTGGTTTGGGGAGTAGCAAGAAGCCCCATGGGCTCTGTGACCTTATATCTCAGATTTTTAGGACAATTCTATTTAAAATATCTTGGCTCAGTGCCCACAGACGTATTTGTAAATGGGTGCCATGATTTTTGTTGAGAACCGTGGTCCCAGTCCCGCCAGGCTCTCGGCTGATCCTCAGGCGGTTTTCCCACGGGCTCTCTGGCTGCCAGCCGGGGAGGGTCTAAACTCAGAGGACCCAGGACCCCTTCCTCTGAGCCGCTCCCTGGGGTCTGCTGTCTCACCGGCTCTTTCTATTCTAAGGCTTGAACTGAACTGCACTCATTCCTCCAGAAGCAATTTTTTTTCTTTTTTGAGAAATTAAGCTCCTTTAGAGATTAAAGTTTGGCTCCCTCCGCTTCCTTACACACTCACAGGATTAAAACTAGGTCAATGATTGCTCCATTTTCTGACCAGACAATAGCTTCAGGCAGTGCCAGGATTCTCCTCCTTTCCACCCGCCTCCGGGAGTCCAGGGAACTGCTGACCAAGGACCCCCGCTGGGAATGGACAGGCTCCTCTGCACCCTGTCCCGGGTCCAGGGCACTGGCCCTTGTCACCAGCTGGCCCGACCTGTTTCCTTTTCCCACTAATGTATGCTGTTGGCCTCCAGGGGGCGCCTCTCTCTCCCACTCCCTTCCCCCTAGGATTCCTCATGATGGAGGGCAAGGACGTCTTATTGGGTCATGGTTCTAGAGGTGGAACCTTTTGTGTAAATCCTCCATGCTTAATATTCTGTTACTTAAAAATCTTCATCAGATATGTTTGCTTCCCTAGGCCACCCCCCACCCACCCCCCGCCGCCCGTCCCTGCCACTTCCTGCCCTGGTTGCCCTTGGAGGAGCCTTTCCTTCAACCTTCCCCTGATGGAGTCCGGCCTCCATCTCCTCCCTTGTAGCCTGAACTCTCACTTATGCAAGAGGAATCCTGGTCTTCCCCTGGGTACCCCCGATTGTCCCACCTTGGAGGCTGCCCGCACAGAACAGCATCAGGGGCTCCTCAGAGGGAAAGGGGCCGGGTATCTGCTTCTCAGCATCTGCAGGCTTAAGTCAGGGCACCAGCCAGGCCTGGAGTGTTTGCATCTCAAGGCTTGTTTCCACTTGAACAAATCTCTGGTTAAAGGCTTTTCCGGGACCATGAAACATTGTAGCCAACTAAGGCCAATCAAACATGGCTTTATTCAAACATTCGGACACAAGGCTGGGGGCGGGCTAAAGAAAATGAGAACAACCTTTTGTGAACTGTAGCTCTGGCTGAAATGATGATATTACTATTTGGGTAGCTGGGTCACAGTTTTGGAGTTTTGGCTCATTTTAATCTTGTGTTCAACTAAGACCCTCAGATCTTCCTCATGGGTCCCATACATTCTGATGGAATAGTCTTTGCTGGCTGAGGAGGCCACATAGTTCAGAGTGTGGGCATGGAGACAGCAGATGTTCGTGCCCCTCCAAGGCTTAGCCCAACAAGCAGTGTGAGTGGAATGAGTTGTTCAGAAGCCATTCCCTCATCTATAGAATGGTCATCACATCATCATCCCTGTCTCAATGACTGGTCAGAACTCAACAGGGTTAAGTTTGTAAAGTGTCTGCTGTGATTACTATTATCACTACTCAGGTCACCTACACTCCAGGATCCCTTTTTAGGTCATAGAAAATGACCTATGGCTCCCTGAACTTGTTTGTATGGAAAACTTGGGGGGAAAATGGTGTTTGTAAAGTCAGGTGTTCAGTCTTGCTGGCCCTCGGGGTGTCTAGTTACTGGCATGGGTTGTTTTCAGGGAGCCTGTGATCCCATCTACTGGACTCAGTTCACTGCCCTATGAGGTCATCATTATTATTCCCACTTGACAATGGTCCTCGTGGTGATCAGTGGGGGTGGTCTTCTCACTAGTCGGGAAACAGACCCTCCTCTGCACCGGGACCCATGCCATCCATAGTCTGCACTCTGGACACAGGCTGGGAAAGGACGGAGCTCCAGCTAGTCCCACCTCTCCCACCTAAACCAATGTGTGGGCGCTCCTAAAAACACCACCCAGGATCCCACAGATGCTTCCCAAGGGAGGTGGGGGACGAGCTCCATTTTTTAACCACTTGGCTTACAGGAAGTATCCTTTCGTTCTAGATCAAACCTACTCTATTAAAATTTCATGCCATTCTAAACCCAGCCCAGGAGGTCAAAGACCTCTACAATAAAAATTAGAGAACACTAAAAAATAAGTTGAAGACCTCAGAAGATGGAAAGACCTCCCATGTTCATGGATAGGCAGAATTAATATTGTTAAAATGCTCATGTTACTGAAAGCAATATACACATTCAATGCTATTCCCATCAAAATACCAATGATGCTTTTTACAGAACTAGAAAAAACAATCTTAAAACTCACTTGAAATCATAAAATAACCTGAAAAGACAAAAACACACAAACAAACAAATCCTGAGCAAAAAGAGCATTGCTGGAGACATCACAATACCCAATTTCAGAATATCCTACAGAGCAATAGTGAGAAAGACAGCATGGTGCATGCACAAAAACAGACAGGCAGGCCACTGGAGTAGGACAGAGGGCACAGACACAGACCCACAGAGATACAGCCATGTGATTCCTGACAAAGGTGCCAAGAACATTCAGTGGGGAAAAGACACCTCTTCAACAAATGGTGCTGGGAAAACTGGATGTCCATAAGCAAAGAATGAAAGTAGGGCACTGTCTCTGTACCAAAACCAACCCCAGATGGATCAAAGATCTTAATGTAAGACCCCAAACTTTGAAACTTCTCGAGGAAAACTTAGGGGTAACACTTCAAGATATGGACGCAGGCAACGACTTCCTGAATAGGATTCCAATAGCTCAGGAAGTAATGGCAAGAACTGGCAAATGGGATGGTATTGAATTAAAAAGTCTCTGCCCAGCAAATGAAGCGGCAGAATACAGAGACAGCCAACAGAACGGGAGAAAATCTTTGCCAGGTATTCATCTAACAGAGGACTAACATTCAGGATAGCTAAAGAACGCAACAATTTAACACTGAAGAAACAAACAACCGAATCAATAAATGGACAAACGGACTGGACAGACACTTCTCCAAAGAAGATGTAGGAATGGCCAGTGATTATATGAGAAAATGTCCAACTTTTTTAGCCATCAGGGAAATGCAAATCAAAACTACATTGAGATTTTATCTTACCCAGTTCAAAAATATTTATCATTAGGAATATAAAAACCACACACACAATGAATTCTGGCAAGGAAGTGGTGCCGTGGGGAGGCGGGGGAAGGAACACTTGTTCATTATTGGTAGGAATGTAAATTAGTACAGCCCCTATGCAAATCTGTGTGAATGCTCCTCAAAAATCTAGAAATGGGACTACCCTATAATCCAGCTATAACCATTCCTTGGTATAGACCCAAAGGACTTCAAGTCAGCATCCTGGAGAGATACCCGTGTACCAAGTTCATTGCAGCACAACTCACAATAGCCAAGTTATGGAACTAGCCTAGCTATCAGTCAACGGGTAAATGGATGAAGAAAATGTGGCACAAAAACACCATGGAGTATTGTTCCACCACAGAGAAGAACAGAATCAAGTCATTTGCAGGAAAATGGATGGAACTGGAGATCATAATATTAAGCAAAATAAGCCAGTCTGAGGAAGATGAGTTCTGCATGTTTTCTCCCATGTGTGGAATCTGGGGTGGGGGTGACATGAAAGGAGTAGGGAATTGTGACTAGGGGACAAGGACCAGAGAAGAGGGAAGGGAGGGGGAGTGAGGTGAGAGAGTGCGTCAGAGTGTGTTGTATGCGGGCACAAATATGCCACAACGAAGCACATTGTTCTGTATGATTAAAATGCACTAATAAAGACTCTTTTTAAAATTTCCCCCTATTCTCCTTGTACATTTTCTGCTGTAATAAGATCAAGACTGATTCTTCCTCTACATGACAGCCCTTTAATATTTAAAAGCAGCTGTTCTCTTTTTTAGTCTCCAGTTCCCTGAACTAAATATATCCAATTTTCCTACCCATTATTCCTACAGGGTGGTTCAGAATTCCTCACCATTCAGGAACCCTGATTGAAGAACTCTGAGAACTATCAATTCCCCCTTTAACATGAAGCCCCAGGGGCTGAACCCTTGGCTCCAGGCTTCGCCTGGACATGGCTTCCCCTGGACATGGGCTGCGTTGGCTTTGCTCAGGAGCTAGATGTCCTGTTGGCTCATCGCAGTCTTTTCTTACATAAGCTGCTGCCACTTATATGTTCCCCACATCCTGAACTTAGACAAGAAACTTTTTTCTTAACCTAAAGACAAGCTTTGTTATTGATTACTATTGAAACTCATTGTAATTCCTTCAAGAGAAAATTAGAGTCAAATTCAACATTCTTCCTTATCAACAGCCTTATATTTTCCAGTGCATATTATTTTCAAATCTGAAAAAACAAAACAAAATAAAACCTTTATTTATCTGCCCAAGAAAAATGCTAAAGGTAAGTCCCATCAGAAGAAGGGAGAAGAAAGTACTGGGTTACCCATTAAAGATAATTCTCCAGAAAAATGTCACTCAAAGAGACGTCTTACTAAGATGATCACCAACAAATTCTAAGCAGATGGCTTGAAAATTAGTTAGAAATAAGAGGACATGAACGTCATCAATCAGCCAGCTGGTTAACTTAACCAGCTACAAACATACTCAGTAGGATTCCATCTTACCCACAAAGAAACTCTGGTAAATTTCGTGAAATGTTCTATGGAGATTAAATCAAGTCAAGGACCAGTCTCCTGTCTTTTGAACAAAACCCTTGAAAAACAGTGATAACAATAAATGAGGCTGATTTCTTTTTAAGAATGCACCCTGGTTCCTAATGATCTCTAAATATCTTTTCCCTGATCCACTGATTGATCTGGAGGTGGGCGTGAGATCCAAGCCAGAAAAATGAGAGTCAACCCCGAAACCTTTGCTGGAATAATTGAGACAGAATGCTCTTTGCTAACTTAGGGAATCTAAGTATGGGAGTGTCAAGATCCACTAGAGGAGACAACCTGCCTGAGAATGAACTCTAATACAGAAACTAACAGAAAGACAAAATGGGTAACTACTACATTGTGACTTCTGATCTAAATGTGCCTGAAAATAGAATTTCATTTGGATTTTTCAAGTACAAAAGCCAATAATTTCCCCATTTTTGTGAATCCCCTAACATTTTGAAATTTATGTTTATATTTGTCAATCATTTAGCTTTCCATTGCTATAATAAAATACCTGAGGCAATTAACTTATAAAGGGCAAATTGATTTAATTCATGCTTCTGGAGGTTCCAGTCCAAGATCAAGCTGCTCCTTTGCGTTGGTCCTCTGGAAAGGGCAGCTTGTCTTGCTCCATGTGGTAGAGCAAGCCACTCAACTCAAGAACAAGAAGGCAGGAAAAGAGAAGAGCCTGGGGTCCCACAATCCCCCTCAAGGACAAATCCCCAATGATATAAGGGCCTCTTACAAGGCTCCACCTCCTAAAGATTCCACCACCTCCCAATAATGTCACCCCGGGGACAAAGCCTTTAATACAGGGTCCTTTAAGGGACATTCAGTACACAAATGATAGCAGCCTCTATGGTATTTTTAAATATATGCAGTTAAGGCTACAATTGTGCCTCTAAGCATTGCTTTAGCTGCATTTTCATAAGTTTCAATATGTCACAATTTGATTTTCCTTCAGTTAAAAATATTTTCTAAAATCTATTGTGATTTCTTATTGAATCCATTGATTATTTAGAAGGGTGCTGCTTAATTTTCAAGAATTTGGGACCTTTAGTTACCATTTGCAGGTTTCATTGTCTGTAAATAAATGCACGGGACCTCATTTCCCTTAAGGTCTTTTTCAACAAGTGTATTTGGGACTCCTCATAGATGTCTTCCTTTCAGATAAGTTCTTCCTAGCCCGTGACCCCCTAGTGAAACCAAGGCCTGCTGCCAACCTTCAGTGTAGTGTGCCATCTGCCGATTATCTCCTGGACAAGCAGTTGTTCTGGAAGCCTCCAGACATATAGCTGTGCCTCATTTAGTAATAGAGGGGACAAGAAAGTCCTGTTAAGGTATATTTTGCTTGTTCATCCAGCATCCCTATCCTGAGGGATCAAGCTTCCTGTGTTCCATTACAGTTCTAGTGTGGCTACCAATCTTGTCCCTGCACCCAAACACTTCCTGGGTTGAAACAGACACGTGACTCAGGATGGCCAATCAGAGTCTTCCCTGGGAGTTTTCCACAGAGACATGGGAGCAGACTTTCCAACTTTCTGGTTAGTGTGTGAGATTTCTAGGCCCTACCTTCATGGCCCCATAGACGAGGCCTGCAGAAAAATAAAGTCAAGTTGAGACTTGCAGAGATGAGAAACGGAAAGAAAGGTAGAAAAGAGCTCTGTTAACATCCTCTGAGCCCTCAGATCCACTGGGAATTTGAACTTCCTCTGTGCTTTCCATTTTCATGAGCCCCTACATTTCCCTTTGGCTTATTTCAACTTAGATAATGGCCTGAGTTGCATAGCTATTTGCCAGGGGTTGGATTGTGGTCCCAAAATGTATGTCCGTCTCCTCATCCCTGGAACCTCTGAGTGTGATCTTATTTGGAAAGAAAGGGTATTTGCAGATGCAAGTAAGTCAAGGCTCTCAAGATGAGACCATCCTGAATTCCCTGGGTTGGCCCTAACTCTAATGGCAAGGGTCCTTGTAAGAGACCAGGTGGGGGGGGGGAGCAGAAGGGGTCACACAGCCACAAGCCCAGGAACGTTGACAGCTGTCATAGGCTGGAGGGGGCAAAGAGCAGGGTCTCCCCTAGACCCTCCAGAGGGAGCACTGCCCTCCAACACTGTGACTTTCTGCCTCGAGAACTGAGAGAACACATCTCCATTGTGGGAAGCCACCGAGACTTGTGGTAATTCATAGGTCACAATGCTCTGCTCTTGTATCAATGGAGAGGTAACCAAGGGGTGATATTTGGGCTCTGATGTCTTATGAGGCTTCAGACAATAGGGACTGTGCCAAGAGATATGGTGGGTTAGTCCAGAGGGCCCACCTCCTCTGACAGCCAAATTTTCTGACTGGCCTGGGCATGCCTGCCTGATTCTTCACTAACAGAAAGTGATCTCACGGAAGACTTCCAAATTCTGCTCTAAAAACTGCCTTCTAGTGAGTCCATCCTCTCTCTCTCTCTCTCTCTTTCTCTCTCTCTCTCTCTCTCTCTCTCTCTCTCTCTCTCTCTCTCTCTCTCTCTCTCTCTCGCACACTGACACACCATGTTTTGTTAGAAATAACATTGATCCCTCAAGCATCACAATCAGCTAGACCAGGATTTGAATCCCACAGCAGCTGATTCTGTGAGATGTGGACAGATGACATTTCTGAACCCCAACTTTTTAAACTGCAAATTGGGGATTTCCAACTCACAATGTGTTGTAGATAGCAGATAATGAATGCAAAGCAGAGCCATGACCTAGTCCATGGTCTACTTACTCAGCAACTATAAACTGTAGTATATGGATAGAGACTTCTAAAACATAGCTTTGGACTTTGTTCAGA
Organism: Marmota flaviventris; assembly: GCF_047511675.1. Taxonomy (NCBI): domain Eukaryota; kingdom Metazoa; phylum Chordata; class Mammalia; order Rodentia; family Sciuridae; genus Marmota; species Marmota flaviventris. The sequence goes on along the minus strand of NC_092505.1, from coordinate 11,347,834 downwards.
TAGTGAGCAGTAATATGTTCAGAGAAGGTGTTCTTGGCCTCCTGGACAAGAGACATGATTTGCAAAAGATGGTCTAATTGTGGGCATAAAATCCATTTGGGGCCAATGAGATGACAGGAAAATTTTCTGAGACAGAAAACTGATAAAAGTGGGCACACATTTACCTTTGGAATATGAGTGCTGGCAGCCATCTTGTGACCATGAGGCAAAAAGCCAGAGAATCTCAGTGAGCAGACACAACCCCTGATGTCAACAAGTTGCTGAGTAGGCCGACTTAGAAACGCCAACCTCCAAACCTTTTGACATATGAGGAAATAAACTGATTTTCTATGCTACTTTTTAAGTTGAAAGCCTCCTTGAACATTGCTCAAAGGCTTTTAGTATTGTCTAATCATTCCTGTCAGTGACACACTGTTTCTAGGGTCAATGATCAATACCTAAGGTGGTTCCAGGCTAGCTATTACAATTTGTGACTCTTTTCTCAATACAGGAGAAAAATATTCTGGGCTCAGGGCTCTATCTTATTGTGACATTTTCATATCACTGGGAAAAACACATTTATCTACCAAAATCATTCTCCCCATAAATCTTAACCCACAAGGGATCAGTTTCTATAATGGAAATATTTTTCTCGCTAAAATCCAAGCGCAGCCTATGCTCCATCTGGGGCCGTAGGAGCAAGAGGGCGGCTTTCTTAATGCAGAGTCAGCACGCTGGGGACCCCACCACCACCTCACCCCACCGTCATCTGACTCCTGTGCAGCTCCCACAATGAGACCGATCTCTTCTCCCTCTTCCTGGACAGAGGCCAGGTTCTTTCCTCTCTGCTCAGCAGTGGGCAGCCCTCCCTGGAAGGAGGTGTAGGCTTCAGGGTGATGAATGGTCGTCCCCTTTACAGGGGGCCGAGGGGAACTCCTGCTCTTTGGTGCATCAGTCCTCTGCCCTGCCCAGTGCACGCTCCGGGGTCACTCCACCTGCCCCCCATGTCCTAGGAAAGCCCGAGAGAGGGTGTGCTCCAACAGAGCGGGTGCTAACCCTCCCGGCCAGCTCAGGCGTGGAGGGGGTTTAGAGTGCACCCTGTCCTTTCTCTCGCCCTTGCTCCTCCGTCCCTCCTCTGCCTCAGCTCCTGCTCCCCTTGCCACCCGCGTCCTCTCTCCTGACACTCCAGCGTGGCCTCCCAAGGGTGTCTAATCTTGGCCCCTCCAGGCCACTGTCCGCACAAGGCAGAGGGAATCTTGAGAACCAGAACTCATCCCCACTCGGCCTGCCGCTCCCTGGCTTGCTCAACACGCGCCAGGCTTCTCCTCTCGCCTGGAATGAAGTTCGGAGTTGGACGGCACAGCCCTGTCACCTGGAGGTTTCTGATTCTCCATCTCCACCCCGCGGCCGGGTACCTGAGCCTCCCAGGTAGACTCACTGCGGACACCTTCACCCCAGCTGGGGCTTGTACCAAAGACCTGCCCTTGACCACCTCGTTGAAAACGGATCCCGGGTCACTTTCTGGCTGGTCACCTTGAGTCTTTCATGAAGTCACATTTATGGAAGTTTCCAGCCATCGCCACCCTTTCAAGGGTACAGTTCTCTGAGCATGGCCAAGGTGTGCGCAGGACCCAGCACCACAACCATCCGAGGATGTTTCCAGGACGCCAGGAAGTTCCCTTGGGTCCCTTGATAGTGAATCCTGTCCTCCGCTCTGTGCCTTCTGTCCCTCTCCCTGTGCCTCTAGAGAATGTCGTCTAGATGAAGCCATGGAGGGGGGAGCCTCTTCTGAATCACCCTCACTAGCTTAATGCAGTTGAGGCTCCTCTGTGCCGCGTATCCACAGTTCCTTCCACTCCGTGCTGGAACAGTGGCCTGTGACCTGGAGGTGCCACCAATGTGCCCAGCTGTTGTTCACCCTTGGAAAAACACTGAGCTGCTGGAAATTTTGGTTTTCTTTCCAAATACAACGCTACCATCATCATGTAGGCTCTATGTGGTGTGCTCATGCGTGTTCTTTTCTTTGAAAGAAATGCCCAAGAGTGCAATTGCCAGATCATAGAGGGTTTGTTTACTTTTGTAAAACTTGGCCAAACTGTATTCCAGGGAATTTGTACCATTTCATACTAATTTTGGCGGAGGCCAAGTTAGTAATATCTTATTTTATGGATCATGCTTTTGACATTCTGTCCAAGAGCTCTACCTAATCTCAGGTTACAAAGATTTTCTTCTTAAAGTTTTATCATTTTACATGTTCTACTTAGATCTCCGATGCATTTGGGGTTGATTTTGTGTTAAGATGTAACGCTTAGGTTGAGTGCCTTTTTTGATTATTTATGAATGTCCCGTGTTGCAACACCATTTGTCTTTTTTTCTCCGTTGAATTGCCTGAGCATCTTTGTCAAGCATCAATGGGTCCTCCCAGCCAGTTAGTTCATGGATACTAACAAAACTGATTCTAAAGTTCACACAGAGAAACAGAAGATATAGAATACCCAACCCAGTACTGACGGACACAAAGTTAGAAGACTGATACTACCTAATGTCAGGACTTTCTATAAAGCTGGTCATCCAGATTGTGTGGCATTGGTGACAGAACAGACAGATAGATCAATCAAGCAGAGTAAAACCTCAGGAAAAACGTCCATGTAAATTTAGCCCCTGATCCTTGACAAAGAAAGTAAAGCAATACAACGGAGGAAGAAAAGACGCTTCAGGGACTACGTCTAGCTTCTCAGATCAGACTGCTTCTTCAGCTGACCCCAGGTAAGAGAGAAAAAGTAACTGGAAAAACCCGGAGCTGACTTGGTCATTGGCCGTGGTCTCTTCTCTCAGGACCATCTCAGCCTGTTGACCCATATTATAGCATTTTGGGCCTCACCTGGACCCAGCTCTGCAGCAGAGTGACAGGCAGGTGACCCTGCACACTGCCACCTTCCTGCAGGAGGAAGCTGCAGATGAGAGAGGAGTGCAAATTCCCAGGTGGATGCTGAAGAAGGGTTGGAAAAACTAGGAGACCTGAGCCCAGTACTTGGTCCTGATCATCGCCTGGCTGCTGATGGAGGTAAAGTGCCTAAGACAGAAGGCCAAGACAAAGCCAAGACAAGGACATTCTTGTAGCCTGGGATCTGAAGGGAATGAGACACAAGGAGAAATGTGGGAGGCAGGGAAAGATGACCCACGGGTCACCTCCACGTTGGTGCTCCTGGAAACCCTGGAGGTCGGGCTGAACTCTGTGACCCTTCTGCACTGCCACCCGCCCCTCATTTGCCATCACCCCAATCAGCATAAGCAAAGCCAACCGTCAGACTGTCCGCAGGTCACGGCACCTTTTGGTCGGGCAGAAACATCTAAACGACTTCTCTGAACACACTGGACCCTCATGTGACCGGCTAGTACTTCCCATGAGCAAACAGATGACCGAAAGTCAACATGACACCCGACATTTTCAATATACGAGTGTGTTTATTTTCCCCCTGAGGCCAAGCAGTACCTTTTTAATGTGTTTTAATTATGTACCCTTGAAGAAAAATAAGAAACTAGAGATAGCTCGGGGTTTCTGTGAGAAACAGGACTTTCTCCTGTCCCAACTGTGGGTTGGGTTCCGGGCTTGGCATTTATGCTCTCTGAGTGTGAAACCAGCACCCTGGGAAATCATGGTCCACCTGATGAAAAGCCGGGCTTCCAAGCTGTGGAAGAATTTGCTGGAATGAGCAGATTAACTGTTCGCGGTCTGGAAACAGGAGTGGGACTGCAGCTGGATGCCTCGGCTGTTTTTGGACAAAAATTGCCACATGCTCTGGGTGAATCCCTCTTCTGATGCATGTTAGAGTGGGCTCCTGGGGTCCATCCCAACTTCTCCCCAAAACGATGCTTTGTGTCATGTGCACCTTTCCCTTGGTCAACGGTTACATTTGACAGTGGCTCTCACTGAGGAGATGATATGTAAGACTGTGGCGGAGGGGATCACTTGTGGAGGATTATAGGAATGAAAGAGGTCAGAATCAAAATGGAGTCGCTGGTGTCAAGTCCTTATAAATAAAAAAAATAATAATAAAACAAAGCCAGGAGGTTGTAAAGGAGGGAATCTCATGTCTGTATGCCAGATAAGAACTGTGGTAAGAGACTCTGCCATGGGCACACCTTTGCACAAGGGCCAACGCAACCTTCCACAAAGAGTGTGTCTGCAAGGACGTCTGTCCAGTAGCTGTCTGTTCTACCTTGGACTGGAACCACCTTCAATACTGATCCTTAAACACCCTTGTTAATCCTTTTGGCCAAGGATCATTGTTGGGAAATAACACGTGTAACCCCATTCCGCCTTTAAAATTTCCCTTAACCACATCTCCTTTGGATTCGCTCACGGCTTCCATGAAATGCATATTCATCATCTTAACGCTCCCTGCTTACTCCCAAGCAAATATCATTATTCCTTAGAGAGTCTCTCTCTTGCTATTCAAAGGTCAACATATATGTGTTGGTGATTTTTTTTCCCCTTAGGTTTTAACCTTACATTTACATTCCGGAACATCTAAGTCTATAATGTTAAATGGTTTCCTATTACCCTCAGCAATACTTCTCTCTGATTTTTTTTTTTAAAACAATGGAACGTATTTTTCCTCAAGTGAAATTTCAAACAGACCCCCATATAGAATACAGATAGAAGCAGAGCTCAAACTCAGCTCTTCCCAAGCCACAGAGGCAAAACCGGGGCCTGGACTCATTCAAACTGTGCTTATTAAGCTCTGCTACGGCAAGAAGGAAACCACGTCAAGATGGAAACCTTTAGTTGAGCCCAGTTGCCACCATGTTTAAATGATTAGCAGACCAGAGAACCAGGAGCCAGGCGGGCTGGGATGAGGCACATGGAGGACATTCCTGCCACAAAGCCCCAGCTCCGCCCTCCACTGGAGAGACACGGCCCCCCAATCCTTCATGAATCCACACCCCTACTCCGGGTTTGGGTCGCCCTGTGGCGAGGTGGAGGGCCCAGACCCGTCTGAACATCTGTTTTCAATGAGTGAAGACCCATCCAAGCCAGGAGAGGGCTGAGTTCTTCAGATCAGCTGCTGCCTCCCTTCCCTCTGGAGAGACCCTTCTGGGCTTCCCATGAGGAAGAGACGCAGGCTGCTCTTTGCAGGAAACACGCTCTCCACCAAGTTCAACTGTCAAATAAAACATAACTAGCCCCTCACACCAGCGAATGAGAACCAGTCCCAGTGACCTTGAGATTCTGTTAAAACAAAGTCCTTTCCTCCCCACTTGACAGGTTGGGACCTGTTACACTCTCTGAGAGAGATAAGGTGTCTTGCTCAGAGCAAGGGCACAGCCACCGGCTCCTGTGGGGCCTCACAATCATTTAACCTCTCTGTAACCTGAGTCCTCTCACCTGTAAAACTGGGGTTAGTGTGGGGCTCAGGCATCCCAGAATATCCAGCGTCTGAACACAGGGCTCGGGAGGCAAGCCCCATGCCCCATAAAGCACTTAGCTTTAAGACCACGAAGCAATGAGCTCACATTCAAGGAACCCTTGAGCTGAAGGAACCGGCGCTCCTGGTCCAAATCCCGCTGGTCCAGGTGTGGAGGTTGGTCCAACTTGGCTGGGCTGGAGCATGCGATGACTGAGTCCAATACTGACCCAGGGCTTGCTGCGAAGGCATTTGAAAGATGTGGGTCCCATCTGCGATCAGGGGGCTTTAAGTCGAGGAGACCACGCTTGTTCATGGTGCTGCCCCAATCTATCGAAGGCCTTAAGGAAAGAACCAAGGTTTCCCAGAGAATGTCTGCCTCAAGTCTGTAAGATAAAACTCATTCCTGGGTTTCTAGCCTGCCGTCCTGCCCTAAAACTTCAAACATATCAACCCCTAAACCCCAACCCCGCACAACGGCATGAGCCATTTCCTTAAAATCAATCAGTCTATCTATCTACCTACCTACCTACCTACCTATTTATCTGTGCATGCTTGTATATCTGTGTGTGTTTACACGTTAAATACTTACAGTCACCCCTCAGTGTCCTTGGGGTCAGTTCCAGGATCCCTCTCAGACACCAAACCTGTAGATGTTCAAGTTCCTTATGTAAAACAGCCCAGCGTTGCACATGACTTATGCTCACCGTCTCGTATCCTTAAAGTCATCTTTTGTGGCTTGGAGCTGGAATGTTCCCCCAAAGACTCGTGGGTTGAAGCCTTGGTTCCCAATGCAGCAATGTTCAGAGGTGGGGCTTTTGGGAAATTATCGGATCACAGGTCTCTGACATCATCGGTGGATTAACCCATTGATGAATTAATGCTCTGATGGCCTTATTGGGAGGTGGGGAAACTATGCCGTGGGCCTCCTTGGAGAAAGTCGGCCACAGAGGTGCGTCCTGGACAGCTACATCTTGTCTCTGGCCCTTATTCTCCGTCTCGGTCTCTCTCTGTTCCCAGCTGCCATGAGCCGGGCAGCTGTGCTCCACCACGCCCATCTGCCACGAGGCTAGGCCTCACCTCCAGCCCTCAAAGCTGGCTGACCTCAGATGGAAACCTCGGAAACCATGGGCCCAAATAAGTATTTCTTCCTTTAAGTTGCTTACGTCAGGTCAGGTATTTTGGTCACAGAGACAAAAAAAGCTGACCAACATATCATCTCTAAATTACTTATAATTACTTATACCTTGTGCAACCTAAATGCTATGTCAGTGGTCCTTTGCTGTATTGTTCAGTGAATGATGGCAAGGAAAACGTCTGTTCAGGTGATGGATAGCCATACATTTTTTAAAGATTTTTTTTTTGACACGCAATTAGTTGAATCTGTAGATATGGAACTCACGGCTATAGAGTGTAAGCTGTACACACATTTATCTATCTATCTATCTATCTATCTATCTATCATCTGTCTAATCTGTTATTATTCCTCTGCCTACCATCTATCCATCCATCCTACTGGCTCTATTGCTACCGAGCCTGAATGACCCTGCAGATCTTCAAGCTACATGATTCCAGATGATTCCATCTCTAACAAGACAAGCCCAGAGTCCAAATCCCCTTCAACTCATACTTCTTTCCATGACTTTCCCCCAGGACACAGCTCTTGGATTCACTCTGCGACAACCTGCAAACTTATCTTAGTACAGGCTTCAATTTCAGAAAGCACCGAGGTGACGACATTTCTCTCTCTGGCTCATAGGAGTGAATATATCTTAGGTTGCAACCCGACACATACTTACACATACACAGAGACACATTTAGCATGTAACAGAACATAAACTCCTCGAAACTGTGCTTTTCAGATGTAACCTATTAGATAAGTCCTCATTTGTTCTATTTTACTTTATTTTTAAAAAATGCTAACTATAGTCACCAAATTGCTTGCAGGAGCCCAAAGTTTCCATGGTAGCAGATGCTTCTGGTATCTATAATACATAATACCCTTGAGACACCTCTGATTCAAGTTACAGCTGTGGTGGAACATTCTATGTGAGCCCAGATTCACTTAATTCATGGTATCTCCCCTTCAAGCACATTACACAGCTTTGTGCTTTAAGCCCTGTGGCCTTGTGGTAGCCCCCTTTTATTTCCATTCAAGTTCAGCCTAAAAATGTGGAAGAGTTAATACCCTCAGAAATAGTCCCCAGCCAGTGGGGAGGGCAGTTGGTGGATAAATGACTGTCTTAGGATATTTTGTGTTACTATAACAGAATACCTGAGGCTGGGTGCCTTATAAGGAAAAGAAGTTTATTTGGCTCATAGTCCTAGAGATCCAAGAGCATGGTGTTGGCATCTTCTCAGCTCTCTTGAGTTCTTCATGAAAGTAGCATTCCACAGTGGGAGCACCTATGAGAGATGCAAACAGGTGCTTGTGGAAGAGAGCACAGGGCAAGAGGGTAAGCAAGAGAGAGGGCAGGAACAGACTCGCTGTTTTATAAGAACCTGTTTTCTTGGGAATCAATCTGACCTTGGGAGAGCTAACCCACTCTGCAACACCAGCACTGATCCCTTCACAAGGGCCATCATGGTCCGTCACCTTCCACTAGACTTCACCCCTTAATACAGTTACTTTGGGGACCAAGCTTCAACATGGGTCAACCACTACACTAGGCCACACTTTCACCCTCATTCCCAAGAAGGAGCCCCCTTTTTACAAAGTTAAAAACAGGCACCTTATTTTTACAACACTTTTTGAGATGTTTACATACCACACACTTCACCCATGTAAAGTGTTCAATCAATCAATCAATGTACTCAGGAAGACAAACTTCACCTCAATCAACATAAAAATACTTTCACCACCCTAAAAAGAAACCCTAGCTCCATGAACAATCTGTCCTCACTTTTCTCCACACCCCAAGCCCTAGGCAACCACTCATCTAATTTCAGTCTCTATGGATTTTCCTATTCTGGACATTTCAAATAAATGAAACCACACAATATGGATTCTGTTTTGATTGGCTTCTTTCACTTAACACAATATGTTTCATCTATATTGCAGCATGGATAAACACTTCGTTCCTTTTTTATTGACAAGTAATAGTCCCCTGTATGGACATACCATGATTTGTTTATCTGTTTATAACATGATGAATGCTTGGTTGTTTCAAAAAGTGGTGTCTTAGGTTGAACTAAAATCTGCCTTAGAAATTCTGTCTCCGTTTTGACCTTCAAGGTTTATCCATGACTAACCTTCTCCCCCTTTGTGTGCCAGCCCGTCTCGCTCGTGGAAGTTCTGCTCCTTGCTAACCATCTGTATTTGGAGATGTACTGGCATGGAGCACATCCATGCCCTGCCAACCATACTGACCACATTCCTCTCACAAACTTGTTTACCACCATCCCATTAAAAGTGAGATGATCAGAGTCAAACATCCCAGTGAATACTATCCTCCTAGTTACACAGTTATATCATAATCAATGATACAATGTCAGTGAACCAGATGGAAATCATACTGGGAGACTGTGTCCCAAAGAAGGAACATCCAGCTTGGATTGATTGGTATTAACACGTTCTCAAACATGAGCAGGGACCCCGTTTGCCTCCGGGATGTTCCTCTGGGTGGTGAGAAGGTTGGGCTGCAGTGATGCGATGCCCTCAGGGACCCTTGTGGAGTGGCCACCTGACGTGCGTCTCCTCAGCTGTGTCACAGTGACCACAGCATTCCTCCAGCTCAGGAGGAGGAGCCCCAGGGAGTGAAGGTGGTGGAGAGGGATGGGTGAAGAGGACACCCAGCTCTCTTGTGCTCCTCTGCTCCCATCATTCCTACTGTGACCATTTTTTTCTCTGTGAGTCTGTCTTCTCTCCAGGACAGAAGCCTGTTCTTGGCAAACCACACAGACCCTGCCACTATTCCTGTTCTGTTCATAAAGTATGTGCTCAATAAATACCTTTGGAGAAAAGATGGATGGAGACGGATGGAAGGATGGGTGTATATATCGACAGATGGATGGGTGGATAATGGGTGGGAGGTGGATGGGTGCGTGGGTAGAGGGATGACTAGATGAATTAATGGAAAGGTGGTGGGAGGATGGGTAAATGGAGGAGGGTGGAGGGATATCTGGGTGGCAGAGAGGTGGGTGAATGGACGGATGAGTAGAAAGACAGCTAGCTAGATGGGTGGATGGGTGGATGGATGGATGGATGGATAAAGGGAGAGAAGGAGGTTAGAAACTCACAGCTAAGGAACCCATCAATAGCCTATACCTGCAAGCACCAGGTCAGACCTGAGAGTGGCCAGCTTCTGGGGGGGTCACCCAGCTGGTCAAAGAATGTACCCGTTTCGTGTACCTGTATCTGTGTCAGGCCCTGCCAGCCTCCTGGGGAACTCGGTTGTTTATCTTAATAATTAAGAGACCATGTCTTCGTCCATGAGCATGGCTCCAGCACAGTACCATAGACGGGGAAGCTCACAAACAGCAGGATTTCTCAGCTCTGGCAGCTGGAAAGTTGCAGATAAGATGTCGGCAGATTTGATCTCTGGTGAGGGACACTTCCTGGTCCGTGGACAGCTTTCAATTTGCCGTGTCCTCACTCGGTGGAAGGGTCAAGCTGGCTTCTCTTGGTCTCTTTTAAGGGTGCTAATCCCGTTTATGAGGGCTAGGTCTTTGTGTCCTGATCACTTCCCAAAGGCCTCCACATCTTAACACCACCCCTTGGAGGTTGAGATCTCAACATATGAACGGGGGGAGCATAAGATTTAGGCTATCACCCACTGTGGGGGAGACTAACTGTGTTAGAGGTAAATTGCACGGGGTAGGGATACCATTATTTCTGTAGCCTGTTTGGGTGCAGGGAGTCAACAGTGTCCTCTGATCATTGACAACAGGATTAAAAACATCACATGATTGTAGGACGCTTAAAGAAATGGGGTCACCTTGTCCAACTATCTTTTTGCATGAATGCAGAAGCTGAGAAGGAGAGAGGAAAGATGATTTACTCAGTCACAGGAGTGGCTAGTCACTCATTGAGATCTAGGTCGGGTCCTAGATTCCTACTTCCTTCTTCTCTAACGCCCTCACTAGATCATTCCTGAAAGATCAGTCATCATCTGACACCACCATTAACCTTTCATGACAACTTTCCAGCGACCCTAGCAGAGCAGAGCTGAGCAGGACAAAATCGCTTCCTTTTTTTTTTTTTGAGACTTTGGCTTACTGATAGAAATTCTTGGCTCCTTTTGAATTCATCCAAAGTCCAAGCCCTTTGGCTTGTGGTTTGGCCCAGCTGGTGCAAACGGGAGCCTCGGAGAGCTCCTGAGAAGCAAGGGACATCTCAGATGACGCACAGCCTCAGTGCTGGGCTGGGTGGGCTTAAAAAAAAGCTCTTTCAAATCACTCAGATTATTTCCCCAGGTATAGATCTGGCCCAAAATATCCAACAGACCGTCCCCGGTGCACTTTCCAAAGCTGAAATGCAGCAAGGATAGTGATGTTCTTGGGAAATGCAGGGGCTGTTACATAATAAGGGTTTGTTACCTGCCTGCCTTAAGAGATTAAATAGCCCCTGCTTTCTGGGGTAGGGAAGAAAAAATTCATAAAAAAAAATCATCCATTTAGTCAGCTGTGACACTAATGGTTTCTCTCCAAGGATTCTTAAAACTAGGGGGTGCCTCTCCTTTATCCCTCTGCAGCAAAGCCAGGCATGGGTGTGATTGTCAGAAGACCTGCATGGTAGGGACATTTCCAATTCCCAACAAGATGATGTTGGGTGACTCATTTAACCTGACTGACTTCCGTTCTTCACCAGGCAACAGCGATAACAACAGTCCACAGCCATGTCGCAGGCTGATATTATAAGTAGCAAACGAATCATTTCAATCAAAAACACCAATACTGATATTTTCCAACATGGTTATTGGGAAAGGTTCATAGGAAACAGAGAGCCAGTGGGGAAACCAAGGCTCAGGGCCTTAGGAGTAGGTACACCTGGAGACTTTGCAGCCCGTTCCCTATCTCTGTTGTCCGCATACACCGCTAAACATTTCTTCCTTAAAGCCAAGGGGCCACAAAAAGCCACCTCAGGGTGTATTTTATGCTTTCAGATTTGGCACATGAGAAAGTGGAGCGGAGACTAATGGTCAAAATTGCACAGCAAATCAGTCTGGAAACAAGTGCATCTGCAGGCCTCCCAGGTGCCTCCCCAACTGACCACCGTGGGCCTCAGGACACCATGTGATTTTCCCCCTGGAGACCCCGGCTGGGTTCTTGTTTCTTCTCTGGGATCGGAATCTTGTATCACTTTTGACAGTCACCATGAGGTCCCTTTGAATGCAGGTTTGCTTAAAAACACACTTCTTAAAAAAAATAAAAAATAAAAAAACTCAAGCTCGTGAACCCCATCATTTATCCTGGATGGCCAAAACAGTGATTGGATTAAGTTTCAAAAGCAATAGGCTCCCTTTTCACCTCTTAGGCCACTGGAATACATCAGACCACAGGGTTTTGCAGGGATGTCGGGGAACAGTGCCATTTCCCCTCAGAACCTCTCTCTTCACATGTGTGCTCCCGGAGTCTCATTGAAACAGACATATGGGACTTAAGATTTCCCCCCAAAGAGGAAAACAAAAGGAGGTCAAAAGGACCAGGGAGAAAGAGATTTTCAGAGAAGAAATGATCAGACCAGAAACGGCTGTGCACACCCGAAGCCGGCTCGCAGCTCTCACAGGTCTGATGGTCACCAGCGGACCCAGCCTCACGTGTCAGACCCGAGTCTCTGTCCACCTCCGTGGACAGTGGACCATATCCTTCAGGCCAAGTGGAAACTCAGCGAGGACGTGTGGAGCAGCCTCCACGGCCCCACTCTGGGCTGCAATTGAACCTTCCAACCTGCAAGACAAACATGTCCTGGCGCTATGGGTCGGAGTGTGTCCCCCACAAAGTTCACGTGGTGGAAAGTTGATCCCCATGTTCCTTGGTTTGCGGTGTTTGAAGGCGTGGCCTTTGGGAGGTAGTGGGGTCAGGTGAGGTCATCAGAGTGAGGCTCCCTGGATGGAATTAGCAGCTTTTGAAGGAGAGGAAGAGATGCTGAGCTGACAGCTCACTCTGCTCATCCTCGGCCATGTTTTGATGCTGATCTGACGTCCCAAACTGCAGAATCATGAGCTCAGTCAACTTCCATTTCTCATAAATCACCCAGTCTGTGGCATTCAGTGGTAACAATGGAAAACAGACTATGACAATTGGGGTCCCAAGGGGATTGAGTCAGAGTCTTCAGGGATGCACTAGTCAGGGGCCTGGGGGGGGGAGCGCAGACCAAAGGGCGGTCAGAGACCCTCAAAGGTGTTGGGGTAAAGGGGAGAGAGAAATGAGGGGAGGGCTTTGTGGAGAGCGAATAAAGGGAGATGTAAGAGAAAGTCAGGGACAGAAAGAGAAGGGGAGAAGAGGGCTGTGGGGACAGCAAGTCACTTGAGAGGCATTAAGTTAAAGGTGGTTTCTTTTGAGAGCCATGAAAGCAAAGCTTCACCAACTTGGCCTCTGAGTCTTATTTTCTAAAATTACCAGTGGAGTTTCAGAAATTGTAGCCTAGATTCTGTGTGCACGTTACAGAAATATGCTTTTTTTTTTTAACACCTGAAGGGGATAACTGCTAACTTCCGGTCTCCCCTTCCCCAGGTCTCCATCATCCCCACAGACCCTTCTATAGTTGGTTCACATGCCAGTGAGGCTGCCTTTTGTGTTTTTGTTTTTCAAATATTCTTTTAGTTGTAGATAGACCATGATATCATTTTTATGTGGTGCTGAGATTCAAACCCAGTGCCTCATGCATGCAAGACAAGTGATCTACCACTGAGCTACAGCCCCAGTCCCTGCCTTTTGTGTTTTTAGAGAACATTAATGGTTGTTTTGCTTTATTGATTCATTTGGGCTTTTCAAAAGCACCGATGAGCTGCATAGTTCTGCAAATACTGTGGTTTCCAGTGCAATCTGGAGTATTTGTGTGAGGCTGGAGAGAGCCAGGAACTGATCCTAGGACCCAAGGGTCTCTGGGCAGAGAAGCAGAAGGGTGAACTCTTAGCCATCCTTTTTTTTTTTTCATGAAAATTTAAAGTATATCATTTCAACCAACAGTCAAAATTCTAGTCACCTGTTCTATTCAATAGTTCCATGCCCTGGAGATTATCTTGAGTTTCAAGTATTCACTTACTTTTAATGAGCTTTATACATTTGGCTAAAAATGTTGCTCCAAAGGTGGTGGGTAGGATCGAGTGGCCCAATGAGGTTTCAAAGGGACTCCCAGTAATTCTCCACTCCCACAGGTGCTGACACCTGATCTTGGAATGGCTTCTGTCCCAGCACTGGGTTGGAAGACTGGAAAGGGCTCTCCTTCAACCCACCATCTTAGATCAGGGATTCAGGGAGACTCCATATCATATTCACACCCAAAGAGCCAGAGAGCATCACGGTGAAGACTCAGGCTACGGCTCTTCCAGGCTTCAGTCCTAAGCCCTGTGTTTATGCGTCTCACCCTACTCCCCTCATTCAGGAACCACGGCTTCTATAGCAACCTCCCAGTGGAACATCTTAAACCAAAAAGATGGCATCTTGGTGCTTGAAAAAAGTAACAGAATCTGGCCAGCAGAATAGAAAAACCTAAGCATCTGAGGAATAAGAATGGGTATCAAGAAGGAAGTCAAGATGGGCATGGTGGCGCATGACTATAATCCCAGCAGCTTGGGAGACTGAGGCAGGAGGATTGCAAGTTCAAAGCCAGCCTCAGCAACTTAGCTGGGCACTTGGCAACTCAGTGAGACCCTGTCTCTAAATAAAATATAAAAAAGGACTATGGATGTGGCTTAGTGGTTGAGTATCTCTGGGTTCAATCCCCAGTACCAAAAAAAAAAGGAAGTCAAACAAGATCAGCCCAAAGAAGAGCTCCATCTCCCCAGCTGTGCACGAAGCGTTCACTCTTTTTATTTCTCTAACCTACACTTCCCAAATCTGTGTGGCCAAGAGACTGTTCTTCCCAAACCTGGTAGATAACTACAGCATAGTGCACTCTCTAGAGAGGTTGAATCCAAGTGGCTTTGATCTCAGAGAGATCAGGGGTGCCCAGAGTGAGATATCATACCAAGGCCAAGCTACCATGCTATTTACCCATCTTGAGCTCCTCAAACTGGGGCCCAAAATTGTACCCCAAGTCAACCAGGAGATTAGAACAGCCTCCTCATCAGGGAACTGAACTCTGATGGGCAAGGCCTACAGATGCTGACACGGGGTGTTCTTCATGAAATGGCAGGGTTCTGACCACGCCCCTGCAGTCTAGGTCTCCCAGTCAATGGCACCATCCACACACAACAAGGATTCTGATCTCAAGGCAGCTTTGTGCCTGAGATTAAATTAAGATGAAATTCAAACAACCTTAAACTAACCATTTTAAAGTGAATGCAGTGGTTTATGTGGTACATTCACAATGCTGTGCCACCACCCCCTCTATCTAGTTCCAAACATTTTGTCACCCTCTAAGCAGCCCCCAGTACTTCCCTTTGGATGGAAATGGACAACGGGAGTCAGCAGACGTGGAAGAAAAAGCTTCTAGCATGAAGGACACATGGAGTTGGCTACAGAAAACAGAACCCAAAGGAGAGAACCATAAGAACAGAAAAAAACCATTAAAAACGAAAAATTTTGAAACTTCTCTTCAGGAGGGTGAGACGTTCTTGATATTTGAAACAACAACAAAACTTGATGCTTAAAAGAGGGGTGGGATATTCAAAAAACATAAGGAAGAGCTTTTAGACATTCAAAGGATAAGAATGGAAATATTTAAGATTTTAATAGAAAAGAAAAAAAAATAAGAAGGACCTAAAGTTGAAAAGGTCACCCAGAGAGCAGACACAGAATGTAAAAATATAGAAAAAGCAAAGAAAAGATGAGACAACTCAAATCTACGGGTACGAGTCAGCCTGGGAGTGTCAACACTCAGTGACAGGAGCTCTAGAAAGCGAGGACAGAGGACACAGCAGGCAGGGTTGGACGGGAACAAACACAGGGGGAGCTTCCACGTCTGCAGCCTTGTCTCCAGGTGGGAAGAGCCATCTGAGCTTCGTGAACAAAGAGTGAAGAAGAGACTCACAGCCAGGCAAACCGTGGGGACATGTTGGAGGACCCGGCCCAGGAAAATATCTTCACGTTTCTGGGGAGGGGTGAAGCCATGCATAGAGGATTTGGGATCCGAAAAGCATGGAACTTTCCAAGAGCAATAATGGAATCTGGAAAACAATGGCAGATGCTTGTGAAACGATGTCAGGAATGATCTGCACATGAAAACCTGATACCCAGCGAATCGAAGAACCAAGCGTAGAAGTAAAATCGTTATTTTCAGATATTTATTAATATGTTCACCAAAACAAGAAATAAAATAATTTAAAGTAGATGATACAAAGTCCAAGAAATAAAGGACTCAACATAGAGAGCGTTGGAGGAAATCCCCAGGTTCTGAAGGAAATCCTGAGAAGTCCATCACGGCCAGGGAGTCTTTCTGGAGGCAAATACGGAAACGGTCCAGGAGAGATGCATCTAAGACAGAGAGAGAAGCTCACATGTTGGAATTCAAGGAATTTTAAGCTCCAGCGAGGATATGAATTGATAAGTATACATAATACTAAACAAATAGAAAAAATGAGACAATAGTTAACTCCAGGAAAATAAAAAGTATGAGAAAGAAAAGATAATGATGGTCAGCTATATGGACTGAATATAATTGACATTTACATGGTCAAAATAATCCAACTCCTGAATAGCAATTCACCAGACATTGTTGGATAACTGTATATACTGGAAAGTTAAGAAGGCAGTGTAGAGGAAGAATAGGTGAGTGTTGGGGAAGGGAGTGTAACATAAAAACATCCAAAGCCAAGAAATTGAGAAATAGCCATATACACATTATAGAAACATAGAGGTGAATGCCACGGCACACACCTAAAAACACTCAGAAATTGTCTTAGTCTGTTTTCTGCTGCTATAACAGAATTCCACAGGCTGAGTAACTTACAAAGAAAAGAAATTAATTTCTCACAGTTCTGAAAGGTGGGAAGTCCAACATCAGGGTGTCAGCCTCTGGGGAGGGTTTTCCTGGAGCATCATAACATGGCGGAGTACGTCCCAGGGCGAGAGTGTGGGAATGCAGGAGAAAGCTGAGACAGCTGCACCTGCTTTTATAACAACCCACTCTCATGATAACTAACCTACTCCTATGATCCATCATGAAGGCAGAGCCTCATGACCTGGTGACCTCTTGAAAGTTCCACCTCCAATATTGTTAAAGTGGAGTAAATTTCAACATGAGCTTTGGAGGCAGCAGGGGTCGGTGGGCATTCAGAACATACCAGAATATTTGCCTCAGTGGAGGATAAATTCAATGGGGGAAGGAGAAGATCAGAGGACTGCTGTTTGGGTAGAAGCATTTTGATACAGCTGGGCTTTTCCAAGTCAGTCCACATATTTCTTTAATAGACTAAAATGTTTTGAACCGCATTATGGTGGCTACGTGGCCCGCTGAACAAGCTCTAAGAAACCACGTTCCACCCGGTGGCACGCTACCGTCTTCCTTTCCATAAGACAGGCTCCTTGCTGTCAAGTCCCATTTCTCAAAGATGTGACCTCTTTTTCAACCCTGAGGAAATGGAGCCACTAAATACACGTCAAATCCAGTTACAGTCAGAATCCAAGTGATGTGTAACCAAAATATTTGTGAGCCCCAGGTAATGGCCTAGTTATCCAGCATCATTTGTGGTGGCAGCATCTGAGAACACTGAGAAATTTATAGTCCTCGCTTCCGCTCCTGCTGTCCTCACCAAAGGACAGTTTGTCACCCTTTATTGTACTTTCTTGTTGGGGTTTTTAAAGCATTTGTTTAATGGTCTGTTTTGGTGGAGCCAAAAAAAAAAAAAACATAGCTTATTGATTTTCTCCTTCTTGTAGCTACAGGGACTAACAGAAAGAAGGCACACGGGGATGTCTGAATGAATCAAAATAGAAGGAAGGATGGAATGAATGGTGCACGGTAATAATAATAATCAAGGCACCCACCAGGGTAAGTGAGATGTGCTAACGTCTGAGAGTGAAGAGGACCAGAGGGGGAGGTTGGCACATCCACAGTGGGAATGCTCCAGAGCTGGAGGAACAAGAATGACCGGCTCAGTCCTGGGGTTTGCCGCATGCCCGGCACCGCTCTGGGGGCAGCACATGGATTGGTCCAATTACTCCTCACAATCCCCCAGAGGCAGGTTATTATTTCCCCCACTTTATAAAGAAGTAAGGAACTGGCCCCAAGTCACCCAGTCTGCGAGTGAGAGAGGAGCCATGTTCAGGGGCCAGGTCCCCAAGCTCCAGAGTCTGTGTCCACACACATTTAGTGGCCGTGAAGGAAGTCCTCAGAGACATATGTACAAGAGGTAAGTATGTCCCCTGGTGGGAACACTCGGCCACTTGGACTTGTTAATAAAGCTCAAGGGCAGAAGGGGTCTTCCGCAAAGAACAGAGTTGGGAAGACGACAAGTACCCGGAGCCTCGGGGGGCCGCAGGGGCCCCAGCTGTCCTGGAGGAAGGCTACCTGTGTCCTAGATGAAGAGGGGGTGGGCAGGGAATGGGCCTGTGGAGGAGAGAATTTCCAGGCACGGGTGGGTGTGGGCCAGGGGGCAGAGCTGTGTTGGGTGCCCTTGGGGGAGCACCCAGACTGCCAAGGTCCCTCTGCTCTCTGGACCTCTGGGGAGAAGGGCAGGAGACTGAGCAAAGGAACATCAAAGAATTTCTGCAGGAAATGAGAAGTTGGGGAAGCTGGAGGAGGCTCTGGCTGGAGGAAATGTAGCCCCAGTGCTGTGGACCGAATGTTGGTGTCCTCCCCAGATGTCCTCCCAACGCCCAGGGTGAAGGCCTTGGAGGTAGGCCTTTGAGGCTAATTAGGTTGGGAGGGCAGGACCCTATGACAAGGCTAGTGTCCCTTGAAGAGACCCTGCAGAGATTCCTTGCCTCTTCCTCCTGGTGAGAGGACAGCGGTCTGTGAACCAGGAAGTGGGTCCTCACCAGACACAGAGCTGCTGGCCCCTGGATGGTGGACTTCCCATCCAGTAGAGGTGAAAGCTATTAATTCCTGTTGTTCATCAACCATCTATTTTGTGTTCTTTTGTTATAGCAGCCCTAAGGGACAAGAGAACCCAGGAGGTGCAATTTACAAGGACACCTTTTCTACAGGGTCGTGAGGTCCCCGAATCTCCTGGGTTCCTCCATGACATCAGGGGTCCATGACTCCCTTTAAAGTGGGATAGAAGCTGGGCCAGATGGATTTTTAAAATGTCTACGATTCTTCCCTCTTCCTGTATCTGGTTCTTTCAATATCTCTTGACAGCTCTGATCTCCAGGTACATGGGAGATCCCAGCAAAGGTCAGCGCAGCTACGTCCCTGTCCCTCAACTGACCTCAGATGGGTAGGTGAGCCCAGGGAAGACTATAGGTAGTATCCAGCTTCCCTGTGGACTAGGGGACAGCTACGTGCTTGTTCTTCCATCCCACTGAGCTTCCAGGTGATATTTGATGGAGCTATCACCAGCTGAAGCCCGAGCCTGCTCTAGGACACCAGGAAGACAGGAGCGTGGGGCAGCTCAGAGCTCCTCTTCTCTCTCTTTGGGGAAGAGATATGGTAGACAACAGAGGGGCCTTCTAACTAGTGAGGCTAACAAGTAAATAGGATACAGCAAAAGAGTTACTATTTGGTGAGCATCTACTATGTGCAGGACAACTTTGTGATTTGGGGGTGGGGATGGTCGTCCGCTAGGTGCCTACCCACTAAATATTTTCCTTTTCTTTCTTCCCTTTTTCTTTTTTCTACCAATAGAGACTTATTTGCAGGGTGGAGAGAAAAAGACCCATCTTAAAAATAACATTTCCTAACCTTTCAGTGAGAAGTGGCCATGTGACACAGTCGGGGCCAAAGGATGTGAGTAGACAGGGCTCCCGGGAAAGCTCTTCCAGAGAAAGACTGACCCCCGTTGGTGCCTGTCTTTCTGTCTTTGCTCATTCCTGACTTGAAAGGCACTGAAAGCTAGAGCTACTGCAGCCATCTTTCACCCTAGAGAAAAGCCAAGACAGGTGTGAAGACCTGGACCCTGACTTGATTAGGCCTCTGAACTAGCAGAACCAAATGCCAACCCCAGATATCACACTGTATGGGGACAAACATAATAATAACCACGTGTTTATTTACATCCTACTTTATTTGGAGCTTTTATTTCACATGTACAATCTATTCCCATTAACATGTCGAAGATTACTCTCCTCATCCTGAGGAGAAAACCAAGGCTTAACGAGATTAAGAACTTGGCCTTTGTCACAAGCATAGTAAATTGTTATATTAATGGTCCCCAATGAATTCCGTCTCCCAGTATCCACACTCTCTATAATCCACTTCATCTCATAGCAACTCTGGTCTTGACCATGTTACTTTCTTTGGCCCATGGGACAAACAAGGCTGGATAAATGCTTGTGATCTGGGACTTCCCTTTCTGGAACAGTCTCTCCCTCTTTATATGCCTCTCACGCGAATAAAGAGGCCTAACTGTCCTGATCATTGAAGACCTTCCTGCTGAGATGTAGATGTGTGGGTGAGGACATCTGGGGTCAGTCATCTCTTGCTGCAGCCATAGAAACGATTTTTTGCAAAAACAAGCAGAAGAGCTTCCCAACTAGGTACCATGAAAACTTGAGAATTTTAATGAGCACATAGCTATTATTGTAAGCTACTAAGTATTGGGGCAGTTTGTTATGCAGCAGTATGTGACTGCTACACCTAACTAGCCAATGGAAAAAGCAGAATATTAGTTTAGATCTGTTTGACATTAAAGTTCAAGTTTCCACCACTATATCCCACCACCAGCTCTGGTTTAGTCACAGACAAAACTGTAGGGAAAGATGTGCCCTGTTCAGGTGGTGAAAAGTAATTTTCTCACGTAGTTACTTTTTCTTTATTCTTTGAGCTTGGGACTCCAAGTTGGCATGGCTTGTGTCAAAATTGAAGATCGTTTGAATCTGGCTGAAACTTCAGAGCCCTCTTACTCTGGTCCCCATTCTCCCAAGGTCCACAGTCTCCAACGCAGGTGCAGAATTAAGTCAAACTGGAACTCCAGAGATGGAGCTATGCACAGAGAGCATTTCCTCCACCCTAATCACAAACTGTGGCTCTCACTACACCCTCAGCCCCAGCTGCCATTAAGTAGGAGCATTTTCCATTTGAGGTGTTCCCTTCATAACTGAGCCTCAAAATGCTTTGCAACCCTGATACTATGGTTTGAATTTGTACTCCAAAGTTTGTGTGTTAGAAACTTAATTTCCAGTACAAGTGTTGAGAGGTAGGACTTTAAGGATGATTAATGGATTAATGTCAGTATCATAAAAGGTTTTTATAAAAGCAAATTTGTCCCTCTATTGCATGTGCGCACACACACACACACACATACTCTCTCTTTCTAACATATGTGCTTTCTTGCTCTTCTGCTTTCCACCATGGGATGACACAGCAACAAAGACCTCACCATACACAGCCCCTTGGTCTTGGATTTCCCATCCTCCAGAATGATAAGAAATAAATGTCTTTTTAAAATAAATCACCAAGCCTCAGGTATTCTGTTATAGCAACACAAAATGTTGCTATAACAGAATCTATATACCTGGATAGGTATAATATATAAAATCTATATACCTGGATAGATTTTCCCAGTACCAACATGTGAACCTTATTCTAATCCCTGGCACCCAGCACTCTTCAAGATGACCTCAAGGTGTGTACGTTGGATTGACTATCTTCCAAAAGGGGATCCCTCTCTAGTTATCTATGTAACTCGCACCTTCTACAATGCTAGTCAGACACAGAAACCACTGTGAGTCCTGCAGTTGGTCCTAGCTTCACATAGGGCACCACAGTTCATCCTGTCGGGACCCTCATCTTCCAGAGGGTGAGACCAGCTTCCTTACGTGGCCTCAAGACAATGTCCTGGCTCGGGAAGTCTGACAGTATCACTGTCACCACACCCAGCTATTTAAAGAAAGTCACGAGTCCAGCGCAGCTTCAACGGGTGCAGAAATAGACTCCCATCTCTTGAGCTTCAAAGAGCTTATGGCCCTATTTAATCTACCACACCCCTAGATGGAGTTGATCTTTGCTACACTGAAGAGTAGGTCTAGTTACTTCAAGAGGAACGCTGAGTCAGCCACTTAGTGAGACCTGACAAAAGACACTGAGGTATGTGCACACACAGATTTGGGGTGAGAATCACAGCGGGCAGTTGAAGCTGCTGGGAGGGGCAGGTATCCACCCGCTGATTGACATGTGTCATGCCATTCACCCTAACCCATTTCCACCCTGAGAGCAAACTGCCACACCGGGCACTGGGCCAGGAACTGTGCCCATCGCTTCACCCAGAAGACTCAGGATTAGCAACAACCCTGAGATAGGTATCACGGCTTATCCCATTTCACAGAGAAAATACAACTAAACTAAGGGCCAGAGAGATAAGGTAACTCGCCCAAGATAGGCGCGGTGCCAAAGGCCTGTCATCCCAGTGACTCAGGAGGCTGAGGAAGGAGGATCACAAGTTTGAGGCCAGCCTCAGCAACTTAGTGAGGCCCTGTCTAGAAATTAAAAAATTAAATGAAGGGCTGGGGATGTGGCTCAGTGGGAAAATGCTCCTGGTTTCAATCCTATATATATATATAAACTTGCCCAAGGTCACACAGCTAGTAGCCTGTGAAATTAGGTTCAAACATTATACAGATAAGAGAACAGAGGCTATCAAGAGAAGGATTATTCGAGACTCTTCCAGGAAGAGGAGACTGGTTGCCAAGGGAGAGACTGAGCAAGGCCCTCAGACCTTCTTAGTGAAGCAATTAACATGAAGCGAACAGTGGGCATTTGTTTAAAAAGCTAAGAATAGGCTGGGTGAGCCGCACGGCTAATAATACAAGCGAAGACGAGACGTCATGCGCCTGGTACTTATATCTGTATTCTTTTCTTTCCATTTGGATGTTTAATATCTTGTCAGGAAAGGCAGTGAACCACTTCCTGTCTTCAACAAACGTGGACATCTTTATGGGGAGCTGTGTAAACACAGGTGGGTCTCACTGGCAGCCGGGTGGGGGCTTTGCAACCAGTTCTCCTGCTGCCCCTCAATTCCCCGCTGGGCAGTCTGGCCTGAGAACAGCACGGGCTCTGTGCTGGTCTGTAGCAGAGGAGAGGGCCAAGTCCGGCAAGGCCCACTTAGGGGGCCCCAGCCCGCAGGCAGTGAGGGGCTGGACCCCGCATGCCTTCTACCAGGTCTGTG
Source organism: Marmota flaviventris (assembly GCF_047511675.1). Classification (NCBI taxonomy): domain Eukaryota; kingdom Metazoa; phylum Chordata; class Mammalia; order Rodentia; family Sciuridae; genus Marmota; species Marmota flaviventris. The sequence continues at coordinate 11,325,078 of NC_092505.1, read as the reverse complement.
GCTCCAGAAAGCAGAGGGAGGGAGGAGTCTCACCAGAGTCACCCACTCTGGAAGGTGCCATTGGGAAGGTGGCCAGAACCCTCTCAGCCCTGGCCTCTGCCTGAGTAGAAAAGGAAGACCAACTGGCCCCTGATCTTCTGCTGAGCGGAACACCTAGGATTTGTGCGTCTTCCTATAGGTTCTGGAAATGCTGAGGAGCCTGAGGAGGAAACCGTTCTGGGGCAGAGCTGAAAATCACACAGTGGCCCTGGAGATACGGGGCCCTGGGAGCTTATGGGTGCAGAGGGGTGCAGAGCCAGGTTCCCTGGAAAGCCGGCTTGCGTGTCCCATCTCAGACTGGTCCTCTGACATACCCCTGCCAAAGACGGAAAGCTCCAGCTTATAACTCGATGTCATGAAACTTCACCTTATTTATTTATTTATTTGGTGAGCTTGGGTGCTAGTGGAGATGGGCGATTGGGCCAGGGTGGATGGGAACGGGTGCCCGTGAGCCTGCCTTAGGGCTTCATTAAAACCTGCCGTGCGCCTGAGGGTTCCTTTGGAAAAATAGCAGATGGAGACTTGGTGCTTCCTTGGCGACTCCCTGGACCCCCTTCCCACCTGCCTCGTGCCCTCCCACCCCCGTATACACTCCAGTGGGCACACCCTCCGGGGCTCTTCCTCACGGAGCCCCAGCCTCTCCCAGGTCTTCCTCCTCCCACCCCACCCGTCTCTTGAGCAGGCGCTTCTTTGTAGTGCCCACTTCCCATCTGCACATGCCCTTGCTCCTCCTGTTACCTGAATGTGGAGCAGGATTATCACATAAAACAGAAAGACTCTCTTGGTCTCTCCCTCCTCTCCCTAGCCTCCCCTTCCTCTCTGCCTCTTCGGGTTACCTGTCCTCCCCTGTGGAACCAGGTAGGCTGCTGGCTGAATCTTACCCTGCCCTCCCCCAAACCCAACCCTGCAAACATTCTAGCCCAGAGGGCGGGAGCAGGCCAGGACACATCATCAGAAGCCTCCTCCTGTCCCCTCCCTCCCCACACAGTTCAGACCAGCTCACTTATTTCTTTTTCCCAGTGCCTAGAGGTCCCATCCCTCAAAAACACTTTAGACTGTTCCAGCAGATCGGAGCTTTGGGACCTCAAGAACACCAAACGCTCCCCGAGTCACCCTCAGGGATTGAGTGGCTTTGAGTGTACACTTGAAGGGTCCCTGGAGGAAAGGGGATCCAACTAACTCAGATCAGTCTAATTCCTCCGGAGTCACTCCTATCCCCTCCAGACAACTCTTGTGGCTCCCAAAGGGCCACCCAGAGGGAGCGAGAACCCCTGGTGCACCTGATGGCCAACATCACTGGTGACCAGAAACCAGTTTTCTGCTGGAATCGTGATTCTCAAAGAGCTCCCCTGGAGTGACCCCATCATTGGAAGCAAGCTCCTACCATGTGCACCCAACCAACTCATTTGGGTTTCTGCAGGACCCTGGGGTTTTTCTGGTGTCCACCAGAGCTCCAGGCACATCAAGGACTTGCAAGAACATTGGTTGGTTGAAGGAAGGACCTCACCCTTTCAGGAGGCCACCACCATCCCGCAGCCCCAGGAAAGGGATCCGGAAGCTTCCCATGGAGGAAAAGCCGTCCATGGTCATCTTTTGGTTTGTTTTCCCTAAGTCCTCACACTGGATACCGACTGTGTTCACTGTTCATATTTTACTGAGAAAAATGTCCATCACCTCCCTCCCAGAAAATCAAACACTCTTTTCCATGCTGGAGGAACAGCACGATCCCCAGATCCCCACCGAGCAGAGCCAGGCCGGTGTTCACACTCTGGATTCTGGACCGACATATGCTGCGCACATGTGCCCAGGGTCGACCGCGCGGCCAAGCTGGATCATGAGAGGGACCCACTCAAAAGAAAAGTTCTTATTTTTCCTCTTTGCCAAAAACAGAAACTCACACCAATTCTGCCCCATAAATAGCACAGCCGGCAGGCCTTGCCATTTCGGAAGGCTGCTCGGAGACGCAAGATGCTCAGTTGAAGTCAGACCACAGAAGGACAACTGGGATTTATAGAAATGGAATTAGACTCATTACCTAAGACTAAAAGAAGCCAGCTTCTAAAAATACGGTACCATCTTTTTCTGGTCAGGCCTCTATGTTTGTATACTTCTTCTTCTTTTTTTTTTTTTTAAATTTCTTTTCTTTTTCTTTTTTAGAAAGCCGATCCTTTTAAAAGATGTTCTACAGCCCTTGGCACAAAGGGCTGATTTCCAAGTGTCACTTAAGATACCTGATGGCCTCTGGAACAGTCAAAGATAAAGCTGGAGGAGGATACCTCTTGAGAGTCACAGACACAGGCGCAAGGGGTTGGGCGTGGGGGTGGGTATGGTGGAAGGCAGCCGAGCACTGGCAGCCTGGGAAGGGGTCTTGAGATAAGACAGCCTCGCACGGAGCTTACTTACCAAATACAATGATGCTTTAAAGCAGCACTGTTGCCCCAAGACTCATGAAAAATGACGAGAAAGGCATTGCGATCACTTCCGTGGAAAGAGACAACCAGGGTGCGTCTTTTTCTCTGGCTTTTTATTTGGGGAAACTGAGGCTCACTTGATGATGCTTTTGCCCAACACTGTGGCAAATGTGAGTTGTACTTCTGGCTCTTTCCCCCTGACTTGTCAGGCACAGGTTGCAAATAGTTGGGTAGGAACTGGCTGTCACCCACACCCTGCCAGGGGGTGATCTCCATGTGTGAGCAGAGGACCAGCGTGGGGCGGGGCGGCAACGGCATCTGCTCTGAACCCGGCAGAAGGTTCCAGGGGTGTTTCTCCCTCATGATCGCTCACGACTGAACTGGAATCTGTTCTGTCTCTGGTTTGCCAAAGTCCTCATCTAGAATTTCTCCTAAGAGACCTTTCACCAGTGGAGTCAAGTCTCCTCTTGTGTCGGCACTGTGGGCTCCAATGACTGCTCCCTACTCCAGAGACGTGTCCTCAGCCTAATCCCTGGATGCTGCGAATGAGATCTTATTCAGAAACAGGCTCTCTGCAGATGTTTAGGCTGAGGATTTGGAGATGACATGATTTCACATTATCTGGTGGGCCCTAAATCCCATCGCCATGCCACTACACAGGAAGGGAGATTTGACACAAGAGGAGGAGGAGGTGATGTGAGGCTGGAGGTAGATATGGGGTGGCACAGCCAGGGCTGATGCAAGCCAGCAGCCACCAGAAGCCAAAATAGTCAGGAACCTGGGTCCTGCCTAGAGCTGGGGAGGCCAACACAGACTTCAGACATCTGGCCTCCAGCACTGTGAGATCATCATTTTCTGTTGCTTAAGCTACAAGGGAAATTTGTCATAGCAGCTATAGGAAACTACTGCAGTCCCTGTCCTGTCTGAAATTCTGTAACATTTGCCTAAGGGCTACAATGTCACTCCTTAAAATCTCTTTTGGGGGACATACCTAAACCATATCCAAACCTTAGCAAAAATGCCCTGGTTTGGACCAATAAATTAAATGGTCAATCCAGTGTAAGACCTGTGTGACTCAACAGGCCTTTGAGACTCCTGAGAGAAGAATTTGAAGGTATTGGATGAGAGGGGGAAAGGCCTAGATGTGATACTGGATGAACTTGAATGTTGGACAACTGACAAAGGAACCTAGCAGGACTGGCCAGAGGTAGGAGGATCCCAAGGTGTGTTGCAGAGCAGCCAGAAATGTTGAGGGAGCCACACACCCTTCTCCTCTGGTTTCCAGAAAGGGTCTTTCTGAGAAGAGGTCAACACACATTCTCTGCAAAGGAACAGATCAATAAGTTTTGGCTTTTCGAGTCATGTGGTCTCTGTCACAGCTACTCAACTGCCCTGTTGGAACAAGGCCACAACCTTAGCCAATGCATCAATGAACACGTGTGGCTTTGCCCCAATAAAACTCAATTCACAACAGCAAACAGCAAGCCAGAGTTTGACCTGGGAGTGGTGTGCCAACCCCTAGTTCAGCTAACGCTCCTGGCCTGTCCTCTGGGTGCTCCTCCCTGGTGGAGGTGTTAGCATGTTCTACTGGGGAACTCAGGCCCATCCCCTCTTTGGAGGGTTCTACCTGAGTGCAGGGAGTTCCAGGATGCCGGAAGTCACAGGGGCAGCACTTCCGGGGAGGCCTGGCGCTGCTCAGTGCTGTCAGTAAGAGCTCCACGCTCCGAGGTGGTAGCAGGCCCACTTGGTGAAAAGAGCTGACTAACCTTGGCCTGCAGGTTTCATCAGAAATGAAAATGACATTGCAACTCCCTCTTCCTGCCACTTCCCTTCTGTCTCAAAAACTCCAAACTTTGGCAAGGAGGACAGGGTCCACTGGCCCCCCTCTACAGGAAAGGAAGGGTCAGAGTCTCAGTTCAACTGTGTTTCTGGTTGGATGGTTTGCTGCTCTCCTAGACAACCTTAGACACAGCACTGCCACCGTGGCTGTGGCTAGCAGCTATCCTGCCTCCTGCTTAACAAAAACATCCCAGGCCCTGTTGGCCGGTGAGGCTTGGAATGCTTATGGGGGAGGCTGGGGATCCTTGAAGTCCTTGGAGATTCTGCAGGAAGCTTTAGAAGCCTACCTTCACCTGTCCATCAGCAGAAGGTTTGTACCAATTACCCAAGTGCTACACAGTTGTTATTATTAGTAGTAGAAAATAAAAACTTTCAAAGAAGAAGAAAAAAAAAAACGCATTTATTCCTACCCAGAGACAATTATTGTTGAGAGCCACAGCCAAGGGGCCCCAGCAAACTTCCAGCTGCCAGCTGATGATTGGCTCACAGCGGCCCCAGCAACCTCTAGCTGATTGGCTCCTCTGCGGTGATGCTCATTGGACTGTTTCCCCGCCCTTTCAGACTACGGATCTGCTCATTGGGGGACTTTTTTTTGGCTCCGCCCATGCGACCCAGCCAATCGGCCTCAAGAGCAGGAGGAGTGGGGGAGGTTGAGAGGCTTGGGAGAAGCAGGTGGTGGCAGTTGGGCTCTGAGGGTTTTTCCTGAGGAGCTGTGTGGTGTGGTGTGTGGTTCTAAAAATAAAGTTCGTTTCTTTTGACAAGTGGCTCCTGAATTGTGCCCAGCCAGACTGCGGCAAATTATTATTAAGAGTTTGGCATGGGGCTGAGGATGTGGCTCAAGCAGTAACACGTTCACCTTGCATATGCGGGCCGCTGGGTTAGATCCTCAGCACCACATAAAAATAAAATAAATACGTGTGTCCACCGAAAACTGAGAAATAAATACTAAAAAGTTCTCTCTCTCCTCTCTCTCTCTCTCTCTCTCTAAAAAAAAAAAAAAAAAGAGTTTGGCATGTATCTTTCCAGGCACAAAAGTGAGGTCATAACGTCCATGCTGTTTTGGAACCTGCTTTTGGCATTTAAAATATAACAAACAGCCTTCCTTTTTCCAGAGCATAACATACATCGTGACTTTTATTAGTGACATGGTTCATCTACCCCGTCCTCAGTTATTGGCCATTAGAGCTCATTTCCAAATTTCCCCAGTTAAAAAAAAAAAGTTACAGCGAACATCCTTCTAGCTAGTTCTGGGAGCATATCCTTAATTATTTACTTAAGCTAAATTCCAACAAGACAAACCTGACTATGGAAGACTTCTTTCAGGAAAAAAATCACACATTCCACATCCTTTGAAGGGGCCCTTGACTAGCATAAGTCTACCCTTACAGGAAGGGCAGGTGTGGGTCTGTGCTTGGATGTTTAGTCCCAGCAAACTCAGCTGCTGCGGGCTGTCTGAAGAATCTGCGCTGTCCTAAGAGGTCACAAGAGCACACAGTCCCTTCCTAGGCCCTGCCGTTCACCTCCCCTGGGAGACCGGGTCTCGTCAGTACTCAGTGGAGACACTGACAAAACAGAAAGGCAGAGACACCAGCTGGGTCCTGGCTATTCAGAAGAGATGAGCAGAGAACAGCCCAAATATTGACTCCCCCTGGGTTGGGAGAAGTGGGGCTTCACCAGGTTCCCCACCCCTCAACCTTTTCCTGTATATTTTAAACTCAGCCCTTAGATCTTGATGGGGTTCCCATAGGGGCCGGGCATGACTGCTTTGGATGTCTTCTCAGCTATTCAGAATTAATAGGAGCCAGGGACAGAGGACAGGGATGGAAGCCTGGCTCTCAGCCTTAGACAGGAGGAGTGGCACCCCAGGATGTCCTTCTAGCCTCCCAGCCCAACTTGGCAGGTCAGGAAAGGGCTGGGCTCGGGCAGAAGCCATGGTGAGAAGGAGGCACGGGCCTTTTCTTCAGTCTTCCTTATTCTTTCAGAACCAGGGCAGGCAGAGGGCGGGCCTCTGCCCTCACAGCAGAGCAGAGGGCTCCGGGGAAAGGACCAACTCTGCACACTCACCCCAAGACCCCGCATCGTCCAAGTGGTGCCTGCAGAAGTTCTCAGCCCCACTGTGCATCTGGATCACAGAGAGCAGATCAAAGGCAGATGATTGATTAAACCCCAGAGGTTCTGACATCATAGGTAAGATTTTAACAGGGTCCAGAAACACTGAGTAATCTCTTTAGATGATGAGGCATGGTGTGAAGGGAAGACCGGGGGCTTTGGAATTGACTGATCAGTCCAAAGGGCCGCACAATGAGAGCAAAAATGGGTAAGATCACTGACCTCTCTAGGCAGCTCCCACACAGTAGGTACCCAACCGCACTCAGCATGTTGCAGGTGAGTTATCCATTGCACTTAATGTGATGGGAATCCTATGCAAATAGTTGTAACACTGTATTGTTTAGGATAATGGCAGGAAGAAGACTGAACATGTTCCGTGCAGAGGCGATTTTTAGAAACATTTTCCACCCAAGGTTGGTGGAACTCACGGACATGGTAGGAGGTGGGGTGGGTTGCAACGTGTGCTTTGCAGTGGACAAAAGGTAAGGGGCTAGTTTTAAATTTCCACTCTGGGATCCAAAATCCCACCAGTGTGCTGTGTGAACACTGAGGACTAAGGGGCCGTTTAGCTTTATCTCTTCTTCCTGGCCGGCTGTTCGACTGGGGGCCAGGATCTGCTTTGAGTTAAAGATTATCTCCCCGGAGGGAATGTAATCTGCTGTTATTATGTCTTGTTGGTGGAGGCCAACTGCTTTCCCACAGTCTGAATCCGAGTTCTGCCTTCCCCACCATTCCATTGTGATTGACCAAGGGAAAGAATGAAGGGCCCCAAGAAAGGGTTAGAGCTGCCAGTCTAAACAGAATCGACGCCTCCTCCTTCAGGTCCAGGATGACCTGTTTAATTTACAAGGAGGCTGATCTGATTCCAAGCCCGGCTACCCATCACGGCTTTCAGGGTCTCCTGAAAAGTTGAGTTTGTACCACGAAATCCACAGTGATTCAAGCATTCTTTTTCCCTAAGATACTTTAAATTTCAAGATTCTGGTCTCTTGACTTTTTAATTGATCTTCACTTGGCACTTCACTCTTGGAACGCTTCTCTGTCCCCTCCCTCAGAAATTAATGATGTGTGGGGAAACTTTTAGATGCACCCAGGGAACTCCAATTAAAAGGCCTGCTCTAAGACCTTCTGCAAAACAAACATCCCCTGACTATGTGGCTACTCCCCCCGCCCAAATCTGTCTGCTTTGTAAGTTTGAGTTTCGTGTATTAGAGTTGCTTAAAATAGGACTGACCGCTGAAGCTCATTCGGGCTCTGAGATAAAGCCTTTAGCCAGGTCTGCAGGGAGCAGTGTGATCCAGCCAGCTGCCGCGGTGACGGCCACAGCCTCACGCTGGGCTCTAAATCACAGCTAAAACCCCAGAGCTAAAAGCATCACCCCACTCTAGCACTTTCAATTTAAAAGCCACACTATATTTTTGTTTCCAATTATAGAAGGAGAAAAATAAAAGCATCTGGAACTCATTACTGTCCCTTTCTTCCACACCGTAACTTTCAGAAAGCAAAATAAGCTGTCTCTAAATGCACAGGAAAAGAGAGGAAGCAGGGACCCTGGAGCTAAGCCCTCACGCCCCAGCCCGGCTCCCACGTGCATCTCGGTGGCCATATTGCAAACACATGGAGCGTGGGGTTTATGATGGAAAACTTGACAGCTCATCACTCCTGCAGGGAGGGAGCCCGAGGGAGCCTCCAAGTCACCCGCAGCTCGGGCCAGTGGCTTCCTCCATCTGGCCATTCCTAACGTGCAGCATCTGACCCCAGTCCAAGAACCCAAGTCCAACAAGGTCAGATCTGTTTCCCAAATATCTGCATGAATGGCAAGGACCCTGCTTCCAGAAACCCGAGATGCCAGGGCGTGTGATGGGGAAGCCAGCCTGGCGGGAAGGCACGATGGTATCGCCTTTCACGCCACACAGAAGGAGGCTGATGTGTGACTCCCTGTGGCCTCAGGACCCAAACCCCAACTCCTTGGCAGGCCACACAAGGCCCTTTTCCTGGTCTGCTCTCTGTCATTGCCTTGGATTCATTACTGCAATCCTCCCCAGCACACAGCCTTCTGCCAGATGATAATGTGTTTCTCGAAACACACCACGAACATTTGCGTCTCTGCTCTGGCTGCTCCCCCATCTTCCAAGCCCCCTCGCCACCCATTTCTGTGCAGAGCTCCAACGACACTTGACAACGCAGTGCAAATAGTGCCTTCATTCAAAATATGCAGTGCCAAGTGGGACAGCAACGTCGGGCTTCAGAACTCACTACCCCAAAATAGGGCCCGTTGGAAATTGAGAAGACAGCAGAGAACGTCATTCTCTCATGTGTCAGTGTGAGATCTGGCCCTAAAGACATCTCTGGCCACCTCCCATGTAAGCAGGTCCTCAGACCCTCCTGTGATGGATGTCTTGCTCTGTCCCCAGAGGGAAGGAATCCTACATACACAGAGAGGCTGAGCAGATGCTCAGTGGTCAGGCCTTGCTGTGTCCCCCAGCTCGTGATCCTTATTAGCTCAGTCTCACCCTTTTGTAAACTTCTACACAGTTGCTCATTCTTCACAGATCCTAAGCATAAAAACACACTTTTCTCTGGGTCTTTATTTTAGGAACTTCCATGTCACGTAAAAGTTCAGTTAAGTCGTTGTGCTTTTCCCTTGTTCATCTGAAATTAACCTGTGGGGGAAAAGATCACTTTTTTATTCTACAGTAAACACTAGGTCTACCACAGAGGAAATGTTGAGGTCTTTGTTCACATTCAGTTTCATTCATTTTCAGCCAGTGCCTATGATGTACTTGGCACTGTAAGGGCTGATTAGTGTTTTAGTCAGCTTTTTCACTGCTGGGACCAAAAGATCTGACCAGAACAACTGTAGAGGAAGAAGTTTATTTTGGAGGCTTACGGTTCCAGAGACTTCAGTTCATACACAGCCAGGTCCATTCCTCAGGGCTCGCGGTGAGGCAGAACATCATGGTGGAAGACTGTGGCAGAGGGAAGCAGCTCACATGGTGATCAGAAAGCAAATAGAGAGACTCCACTCTCCAGATACAAAATATGTACCCCAAAGCCACCCCTCAAATGAACCACTTCCTCCAGCCACACCCCACTTGCCTCCAGTGACCACTCAGTAAATCCCACGAGGGATTGCTTATAATCCAATCATTTCTCCTCCAAACCTTCTTGCGATGTCTCACATGTGAGCTTTTGGGGGACACCACATCGAAACCATAACAATTAGTTTACTGCGACTATTATAACAAATTATCACCAAGTTAGTGGCTTAAACAATACAAATGTATTATTATTAGTAGTAGTGATGGTGGTGGTGATGGTGGTGGTGGTGGTGGTGATGGTGGTGGTGGTGGTGGTGGTGGTAGTGTGGTTGTTGTTGGTGGTGGTGGTATTTTCGTTGTGCTGGGACTGAAACCCAGGTTCCTGAGCATACTAGGCAAGCACTGAAACACTGAGTGAAGCCCCCATTCAACACACATTTATTACCTTAAGTCCTGTAGTCCAACACAGGTCCAGCTGGGCTAACATCAAGGTGTTAGCAGGATTGTGTGGTTTCCTGGAGGCTCTGAGAGAACTGGTTCCCTCCCCTTTTCCAGCTTCTGGAAGCCAGGGCTTCCAGTTCAGGGCTTCATCCTACATCTTAAAGCCAGCCACAGCGGTCGAGTCTTTACACTGTTCATACCATTACTCTGACTCCCTTCTACTTTTAAGGAGCCTGGTGATTACAGTGAGCCCACCCAGATAACCCAGCAAAATCTCATCTTAAAGACTGCTAATTAGCAACTTTAATTCCATCTGCAGCCTCACATCTTCTTTGACTTTGTAATATGACATAGTCCTTCAGGATGTGAACATCTTTGAGGGAGGAGAACATGATTCTGCCTGCCATGGAGGACTCAGTGATAAAGGGGATCCCATCACTCCCCTTAAAGAGATGTTTCTGTAGAGCCTTCTTTGTAAACACAGGCAGGATTAATAACTCCTTTGATATTTCCATTGTTTCTTTTGCGCTTTATAAAATGCCTCTTTTGCAACATTTAAGATGCTTAAAGCAGTGTTTGTCAAAGTGTGGGACATATAATACTTGATATTTTTGCATTTTAATAATTATGCATTTTTTATTTTAATGTGAATTTGAAAAACATAAGTAGCAAATCCAATCTGTGATATAATCTTTTTTTAAAAAAAAATTAAATGGATTTAAGCTTTTGGAGAGTGAGACCTGAGTTAAATATGAACTAGCAGTACATGTTGTATAGGCCAAGGCAAAAAGAGAAGAAAAGAAAACGTGAGGGTGCTTCTTAATGACTGTGATGTGGAGAAGGCTCTTCTGGACTTAGGATTTCCAGAGAAACTCTGAGTTCCCTAAGGGCAGGGATTTGTCCCTCTTCTTATTACTATATCCCTGGGTCCCAGCAAAACTCCCAGCACACAATGTCTGTTCAATATATTATTTGTTGAATCTACAAATCAGTGGTTACATGACTAACCTCTCTGTTTCCCTCCTTCCTTCAGAGCAGAAGCTATGCTGATTAAGTTGTACATTCTGGAATCCAGTACTTACCGCAGCAGAGGTGCTCGAATGTGTAATGAGTAATGAAGTCAGCTTGTGCTTTGGGTTTGAGCTGTGATTCAGATTTAGGCCTTTTGAATTAAGTCCACATTATGGAAATTTAGTTAAAGTAACAGACAATGGCTATCTGCTATTTAATCTATTTTATTATAGTGGAATTTTGCCATAATGTGCATTCTGTAGGAAATAATATAGGAAGGCAAAAATATTAAAGATGAAATATGGCTGAGGCCCAGATGCTTGGTAGTGGATTAACACTGAAAATTACACCAAAGCATAGGAACATGAAAGTTGACTCCCATCTTTTCCCTTCAGGATCCTCTTAATAAAAGTGTTTTGGTTTGGTGGATAGTTTTCTGAATTATGTGGTTCATTGGCTCATTCATGCCTTTAGCATCGTGCAAATTCACTGTGCGCCAGTACTCAGCTGTATGTAGAGACCTAGCTACTACTTTGAGAAGCTTACACTTCAGTAGAGGAAGGACCCACACTTAAGTCTGTCTATTATTACCACACAATTGAAAGAGCTATTCTAGGAATGACAAGTCCCAGTGACAGTGGGGAATATTCAAGCTGAGTTTATAATTTGTAATATGACATAGACCTTCAGGATGCGAACATCTGAACATTAGATGTGAAAACAAATAATATAAAAATAATCTCTCTGTGAGAGAATGTGACAGAATCCAGAATTCTGTAACATAAACTTCATAATATTGAGGATACAGCAAAAACAAATAGATACCACCAGATATAATAAGAGTCCATGAAATGTCATCCAGTCTTAAAAGAAAGGACAATCAATGGAGAGCAAATCTAGATGGTGAAATTAGCAGATTTGTATTCTAAAGCAGCTCTTGTACTACATTCATTGACTTAAAGGAAAGTATGCTTGCAATGAATGAAAATGTATTAAGTCTCAGCCGAGAAATAGAAACTATAAAAAAAGAGCCAAATAGAAATTCTAGATCTAAAAACACAATAGATGAAATTAAAAATCCACTGGATATGCTTAAGAGCAGAATGGAAATGATGTAGGAAAGAGTCAACAAACTTTAAGACAGATGCACAGAAGTTATTCAATTGAAAACTGCGGGGGGGGGGGGGGGGGCGGTGTGGAGAGAGAATTGAATAATTATCAGAGTCTCAAAATCAGTTTTAAATGCTTTGAGATACATAAAGTTGGAGTCTCAGAAGGAGAGAGGAGAGAAATTAGGACAGAAATAATATATTAATAAATAATGAGTGAAATTCTCAAATTTTGTGAAAAACATAAATTTTAAATATCAAAAAAACTCAGCATATCTTAAGCAAGATAAATATGGATAAAAATTTTAAAAATCATGTCTGGAGACATCATAGCTAAATGCAAGTAAAGGGAGAATTTTAAAAGCAGTCAGATGAAAATGATACATTACACACAGGGGAGAAAGGTTTGAATGACTCCTGGTTTCTCATCAAACACTCTGGAGGTAGACCAGAAGACAATGGTCTAAGTGCTAAGGAAAAAAAATGTCAACCTGGAATTCTCTAACCAGTGGACATATTCTTAAAAAATAAAAGTGGAAAAAATGATATTTTTCAGATAAAAGAGAAAGAATGTTAGCAGAAGTGCACTACCAGAAATATTAATCACAAGTCTTTAGGTTTAAGGGAATAACAAAAATGGAAACTCAGATCCTTATCCTTAGAAAGAAAGAGTGGTTAATATCTGTGCTAATGTTATCAATTTATTAAGCTGGGACCTATATTTCTCCTTTGTTGTATGAGTCCTGGTTAAAGGAAAATCAACATATTTCTTCTGACATAGAAGAAAAGCAGCAACCATTACTCTCTGAAGGGCTTTTTTGAATCATGGTGACTGAGGAAGAATTATTTCAGGCTTAGTTACAGATGGTTGTGCATGGTATACTGGTATCACAAGAAGATACCTAGAGCATCACATTACTACTAAAGTAAGTGGTGAATAGAAATTCTCCCGACTGGCAAGAATTCAGCAATGTACCTGGTTGCTCATTTTTCCTGGAAGGAGAAATGGCCAGAGCTACTATCTCTTCTGATTTATGGGCAATGGTGAATGGTTTGGTCAAATGGTCAGGGAATTGAAAGAAACACAATTGAAAAATTAGTGACCAAAAGAGGGACCTCTCTGAATGGACACAGAAGATAAATATATTTGTGTGCAAAAAAGAAAAACTTAACTAGAAGGGTCCAAATAAGCAAGAGGGCTCATTCTGTGGGTGTAAGTCAGCCTCTTTGCCGCCCGCTCCCCAGTCTTTCCCAGTGGGCTTGTGAGCAAAGTGGATACTGAGAGCGGGATTGAAGTTTGTGCATGGGCAGAGGAACACGGGCTTTCACTTATCAAAGCTGATCCACCTCCCATCACTGCCCAGGGCCCCACCAGCCAACTGCAGAGACCAACAATGAGCTGCTGAGATGTTACATTCCGGGGGGTTCTGCCAGCCACGTGCCAGCGTGCTTAGAGTACTCTATCACTTCCCTTATGGTAGGAATAGCACTCTGGTCTCACTGGAATAGACACTTCATCTGTATACACATTTGTAGTCCTCGCCTGCAGTGTTTCTGCTAAAATCATTATCTCTAGAATCACAGAGTGCTTTTTTTGGTGCCATGTTATTCCACATAGCTGTGTGTGTGTTGCTGGACATGGAACCCAGGACCTCATGCATGCTAGGAAAATGCTCTACACTGAGCTACAGCCACAGCCCACAGCCTTGCTTCCTGCAGAAGAGCTCATTTTTAGCACATGAAGCTCAGGGAACACCCTAGTCTAGCAATCATCCAAAGGCAGCTGATCTTATGCAAGGATGAGGCAGCCTTTGAAGACTCTGTTGCTATGCCAGCTGATGGCAACATTAGCCGCTGGAGCTCCAGAGTGTGATACCACTCTAACTCTCTATATGGTACCATTTCTCTCAGGACTCAGATGCAGAAACCCTCTCAGAACTCAGGAGTCAGATGTAGAAACCTTTCCAAGACATCGTGTTAGCTTCGCTGTAGTCATGACAAATTCCAGAGACTGTTATAGGCACTTCATATATGTTGTCTCTAATCCACTCAATGATACTTCAAGGGATGCACTATTATCCTATTTTCCTGACACTTAAAGGTACCTGGGGACTTCTCCACAGTAAACAAGAGGCCTGAGATGGGAACAACTGTAGCTGGCAATGATCTCCTGGTGACCACTGTAGTGACTTCAAAGATGAGCAAGTGATTCTCCCTGCTTAGAACTCTCCACAGCCTCCCTTGCACTGCTGGTGAGATTGTGCCCACCTTATGCACCCTTACCTCCCCACCCTCCTACCTGCATCTCATCTGTCAGGCACTGTGAGCACCCGGCAGCTTCCCAAAAAAGTTCCCTCCTTCATGTACCTTGGTATGTGCTGTGATCATGCTTATAACACCTCTCCTGTCCAAACTTTTACCCCTCTGTTAGACGAAGGGAATCTTATTTGTATTTCATCCATCCATTTCAACTCCTCACTCTATGAACCAAACCTTCTCTGATCCATCCAAACAGACTGTACTCTCCCCATTCTGTAACTAATGTGCATAAGACATGCCTCTATTATCATGCCAGTCATGCTATAGTGATATTCATTTCTGGCTCCAACTCTCTGACAACACATGGAACTCCTCTGGAAAGCATCCTGTATCACTCATCTTTATACCTTCCTTACCAGAACAGGGCCTGCCCCATCTCTAGTTCTCAATAGTGAATGAAAATTAGCTTCTGAAAATTGCTGAACACTATAGCCTCACTCCCTTCTCTAAAGGGAAGAAACATGGACCATCTCTCCAAGAGCTTTCTATCTTGCTATTCAGTGCATCCTGTTAAATCCATGGACAAATAATGTCAGGGACCTGGGAGTGAAGGATTGGCTTAATCTTAGTGTCTAAGGGAGTTAATGAGCCAGAAATCCAGCTAAGCCTCTTCTGTCATTTTGCAAAGAAAATACAGGAAAAGTCTGATTATAAACTACCTTACAGGCCAAGTGCCTGTTCCACGAAGACATTTTCATCAGCTCTGTTTTAAAAAATCAGATGCGTGGTTTAGTCCCCTTGCCTTTTGTTGTCCCCAAGCAATTCAAAGTGGAATGGAAACCTGGTGGTTAACCAATTAACTTGATTGGAATAAACAACCAAATTAGATAATTAATGATCATGTTTGCCAAACTTCCACTTCACTGTTTGCTGGATAGATACAGCCCTGAGGCTACAGATACATTTACAAGCAAATTACCCAATTCTCCTGTTGAATCCTCCTGTATCTTCAATCTCACATCTTCCAATACCCATCTTGGTTTTTCCATTACTTTAGAAAACAACTAGGGAAAGAGGATGCTCACGGGCACTGGGGACTAACCCACACACCTGGTTCTAAGGGGGGTCTGGAGACTCAAGCTTGGCCGGGCCACCAAGGCCACAATTAGGATCTTGCATATGTTTTCTGTGTCAGCAAAAGTGACTGCTTTGTCTACTATTTGTCACAGAAGCCAAGAGGAGGAGCAATTGCTTCCTCTGGGTTACACACTGAATGTGAGCT
Organism: Marmota flaviventris; assembly: GCF_047511675.1. Taxonomy (NCBI): domain Eukaryota; kingdom Metazoa; phylum Chordata; class Mammalia; order Rodentia; family Sciuridae; genus Marmota; species Marmota flaviventris. The sequence continues at coordinate 11,309,537 of NC_092505.1, read as the reverse complement.
GTTGAAGAACTGACACCCTTCCTGTCCAGATGGTTCCTTCCTGCCATTCTGCATGATTGGGAGAAGCTACATCTGCTGCTTCCCCAAGGCTCCTTTTGGCCACTAATGGATATGTGGAAAGTTTGGTGGCACAGCATTTCTAGAAGAAAATACATTTCTAGATTAAAACCTAAAGATTCAAACAGACAGTAATTTTTCATAGCAGTAATACAGTGGGCAAAAGATACAGAGAGTAAAGATTTTACACAGATTTTAATTAAATGTTGGGAGGCTGGAAGATGAGGTCTAGAGAGTTGCAGAACTGGTAGTACCGCACTCAGCAGCCATGACTGATGTGAGAATCACATTTTCAAAATCACAGGGAATTTTCTGGGGCTTTATGCATCAAAAAGACTATCACTTTAATGAGCACCTACTTCATGCTGAGTACTATTTTACAAGTACAACGATGAGCCAGGCAAGTAACTCACAATCTAGTTAACAGGCACGATTATCTGTGTGTTCCTGCAAAACTGACATTGAAACATCATCTCCATCATTGCTCACCACTCCAAGATCTGCAAACAAGGTGGAGATGCCACGTTAGAACTAGATGCAGAACACAGATCTGTGATGTCCATCAGGTAAGGAGCAGGGTGGTCAACTACAAAAGAGGTGCACTGGGCAATTTTTAGGTGAGTTTGGTATTCTGTATGGTACTATGAAGATGGATATATGATTCTCTGCATTTCTGAGACCCCCATGGAACTGTCTTTCACAAAGAGTGAACATTAATATACATAAAATTTTAAAAAAATCAACCAGGAAAACATGGAATCCCAGGAGAGAGTGCAGAGTGTGATGAAAGAGTCCAACTGTATTCTGAAAAAATAAATAAAGTTGACAGACCCTTAGCCATGCTAATGAAGAGAAGGAGAGAGAAAACTCAAAATTACTAACATATGTGATGAAAAAGAAAATATCACAACAGAGATACAGAAGATAATTAGAAATTATTTTGAAAACTTGTACTCCAATAAAATAGAAAATATTGAAGGCATCAACAAATTTCTAGAGTCATATAATTTACCCAAATTGAATTAAGATGATTGATATACACGATTTAAAAAGATCAATTTCAAGTGATGAAATAGAAGACGCCATCTAAAGTCTATCAACCTAGAAAAGTCCAGGACCAGATGGATACACAGCCAAGTTCTACAGGACCAAGTTCTAAAGAACTAATACCAATACTCTTCAGTTTATTTAAGGAAATAGAAAAAGAGGCAGCGTTTCCAAACTCATTCTATGAGGTCAATATCACCCTGATTCCAAAACCAGGCAAAGACACATCAAAGAAAGAAAACTTCAGACCAATATCTCCAATGAACACAAATGCAAAAATTCTCAATAAAATTCTAGAAAATCGAAATCAAAAACATCAAAAAGATCATGCGCCACAATCAAGTGAGATTCATCCCAGGGATGCAAGGTTGTCTCAACATATGGAAATCAATAAATGTAATTCATCACATCAATAGATAAGAATCATATGATCATCTCAGTAGTTGCAGAGAAAGCATTTGACAAAATACAGCACCCCTTCATGTTCAAAACACTAGAAAAAATAAGGATAACAGGAACATACCTCAACATCCTAAAGGCTATCTATGCTAAGTCCCAGGCCAACATTATTCTAAATGGAGAAAAATTGAAAGCATTCCCTGTAAAAACTGGAACAAGACAAGGATGCCCTCTTTTACCACTTCTATTTAACATAGTTCTTGAAACACTGGCCAGAGCAATTAGACAGACAAAAGAAATTAAAGGGATATGGACAGGAAAAGAAGATCTCAAATTAGCACTATTTGCTAACGATATGATTCTATACCAAGAAGACCAAAAAAATTCCACCAGAAAACTTCTAGAACTAATAAATGAATTCAGCAAAGTAGCAGGATACAAAATCAACACCCATAAATCAAAGGCATTTCTGTATATCAGGGACAAATCCTCTGAAAGGGAAACAAGAAAAACCACCCCATTTACAATAGTCTCAAAATAAATAAATAAATAAATAAAATACTGGGGAGTCAACTTAAGGAAAGAGGTGAAAAACCTCTACAATGGAAATTATAGAACACTAAAGAATTAAAGAATACCTTAGAAGATGGAAAGATCTCCCTTGTTCTTGGATAGGCAGAATTAATATTGTCAAAATGACCATACTGCCAAAAGCACTATACAGATTTAATGCAATCCCAATCAAAATTCCAGTAACATTCCTCATAGAAATAGAAAAGGCAGTCATGAAATTCATCTAGAAAAATAAGAGAACCAGAATAGACAAAGCAATCCTTAGCAAGAAGAGTGAAGATGTTAAACTATACTACAGAACAATAGTAACAAAAACAGCATGATATTAGCACCAAAATAGACTGGTAGACCAATGGTACAGAATAGAGAACACAGAGACTAACTCGCATAATTACAGTTATCTTATTTTAGGCAAAGGCACCAAAAACATGCATTGGAGAAAAGATAGCCTCTTCAACAAGTGGTGCTTGGAGAACTGGAAATCCGTATGCAACAAAATGAAATTAAACCCTTGTCTCTCCCATGCACAAAACTCAACTCAAAGTGGATCAAGGACCTAGGAATTAAACCAGAGACTCTACGTCTAAAAGAAGAAAAAGTAGGCCCCAATCTCCATCATATCAGATTAGGCCTCTACTTCCTTAATAAGACTCCTATAGTGTAATAATTAAAATCAAGAATTAATAAGTGGGATGGATTCAAACTAAAAAGCTTCTTCTCAGCAAAAGAAACAATCAGTGAAGTGAATAGAGAGCCTACAGCTTGGGAGCAAATTTTTTCCGCTTGCTCATAAGATAGAGCACTAATCTCTAGGGTGTATAAATAACTCAAAAAGCTAAACACCAAAATAACAAATAAACCAATCGATAACTGGGCCAAGGAACTGAACAGACATTTCTCAGAAAATGATATACAATCAATCAACAAATATATTAAAAAAATGTTCAACATCAGTAGCTAATAGAGAAATGCAAATCAAAACTACTCTAAGACTTCATCTTGCTCCAGTCAGAATGGCAGCTAATAAGAATACAAACAATAAGTGTTGGCGAGGATGTGGGGGAAAAGCACACTCATACATCGCTGGTGGAACTGCAAAATGGTGCAGCCAATATGGAAAGCAGTGTGGAGATTCCTTGGAAAACTTGGATTGGAACCAACATTTGACCCAGCTGTTCCACTCCTGGGTCTATACCCAAAGGACTTGAAAACAGCATACTACAGGGACACAGCAATGTTTATTGCAGCCCAATTTACAATAGCTAAACTGTGGAACCAACCTAGATGCCCTTCAGTAGATGAATGGATAGGGAAACTTTGGTATATATACACAATGGAACATTACTCAGCATTAAAACAGAATAAAATCATGGCATTTGCAGGTAAATGGATGGTGTTGGAGAATATAATGCTAAGGGAAGTTAGCCAGTCCCAAAAAAACAAATGCCAAATGTTTTCTCGGCTATAAGGAGGCTGATTCATAGTGGGGCTGGGAGAAAGGGGAAGGGAGGAGGTAAGGGGGGTAAAAAAGATGGTGGAATGAGATGGACATCATTCCCTAAGTACATGTATAAAGACACGAATGGTGTGAATATACTTTGTATTCAACCAGAATATGAAAAAATGTGCTCTATATGTATAATATGAATTGTAGTGCATTCTGCTGTCATATATAACAAATTGGAATTTTAAAAAATAAAATTAAAAAAAAATTTAGGTTAAGGGTGCAGCTCAATTGTTGAGCAGATGCAAGGCCCTGGGTTTCATCCCCAGAACCACAAAGAAATCCAAATAATTACATTTATTTATTTATTTATTTATTTAGGTATCAGGGATTGAACCCAAGGGCACTGTACTGCTGAGCCACATCCCCAGCCCTTTTTAAATATTTTATTTAGAGACAGGGTCTCGCTGAGTTGTGCTAAGTTGCTGAGGCTGGCTTCGAACTGGCCTCAGCCTCCTGAGCTGCGGTGGTTACGGGCATGCACCCGTGTGCCTGGCCATTATGTGGATTTATACAGATAAATCCCTCTATGAGATGGAACTTAGTTTCAGCTCCCTCTGCTTGAATATCGTTGGACTTTGTAACTTGTTTGCAGAAAAGAAAACATGGAAGCTGGGCAGGATAACTGAGCAGAGAATCCTTTCAATACTACATGGCTCAGTGATCAAGGCTGATGTTGCCATTGGGACAACATGTTGATCACGTGGACTCCCTGATGCAATGCGATTACAAAGCTATTTTGCCTTTATGGTGCTTTTTCAAAAAAAAAAAAAATTCACAATCAGGTAGGACCACCTGAAAAATCATCTGATAAAACCAAACTGAAAATCATTTCACAAAATAGCAATTCAATAATCCTCAAAACTGAATATCCTCAAATAAAGGAAAGTGATTCAGAACAGGGGAGCCAAATGAGACGTAACAGCTAAATTCAATGTGGGATCCTGGACCAGGCCCTAAAACAAGTAAAGAATGTCAATGACAAAAATCAGTGACATCCAAATAAAGTGTGGGCGTTCACTTAATAGTAACGTACCCTTTTAGTTTTTACTAATGCACCATGGTAACATGAGAGCCTAACTTCAAGGGAGACTGGATGGAGAGCAGATAGGAACTCTCAGTGCTATCTCTGCAAATTTTACGTGAGTCTGAATTTTTTCCAAATGAGTTTATTTTTAAATAAATGCAATTTATCAAAGGCTTGGAATTCACAACACAGAAAGTAAACCCTGCTATAAACAACTGTGGGTTTGGGGTGATGATGTGTTAACGAAGATTCATTGATTGTAACAAATGCTTCCCAGGGAGGTCGTAAACGTGTAGGACAGGGTCTCCCTGGGAACTCTCTGTTTATTTCTGCCCAGTTTTGCTATGAACCTAAAACTTCTTAAAAAGTTAAAGTCTATTAAAAATAAACACATGCAGACTTTTATTTCCAGCTATGAAGCAGCAACTTCTTAGCAGGTCAGTACTCCAGTTCAGCAACAACCAGAGTTGAATTAAAAGAATAAATAACCTGCCCGAAGGGTGTGGAAGAGCTCTGATGGACGCCAGGACTCAGGGAGCAGATTCCAGAGAGAAGGAGAAGGCCCTGAAGAAGCTCAACTTTCTACATGAAGTTTTCCCCCCTGAGAGTGGTTGCCAATTTTGTGTAGGGCTGAAAAAGCCAGCAGAGACTTATAAAATCTCCTGTGGTGTGAGAGACAAAAACCGGAGCATGTGGCTAGCAGAGCAAAGTCAGGTGTGGAGGGGCCGGGATTCAGGAGGGGAAGAAAGCAGAGAGGTGAGCCAGGGCTCAACACCAGGTTTTCTATCGAGGTGCATTTTCTTCTTACCTAGGTGAGATGCTAGAAATCCAAGCAGAAAGAGCTGGAAAACACAGCAACTTTTCTATGGTTCAGTACTGAGAAATTAAAATTTAACTTCAAGATTCACCAAGGAGGAGACATAAACCAGACACCGTGGTGCACGCCTGTAATCCGGAAACTGATTCAGAACAGGGGAGCCAAATGAGACATAACAGCTAAATTCAATGTGGGATTCAATCCAAGCAGCCGGGGAGGCTGAGGCAGGAGGATCACAAGTTCAAAGCCAGCCTCAGCAAACAGCAAGGCGCTAAGCAACTCAGTGAGACCTGTCTCTAATAAAATACAAAATAGGGCTGGGATGTGGCTCAGTGGTTGAGTGTCCCTGAGGTCAATCCCCAGTACAAAAAAAAAAGAAAGGAAGGAAGGAAGGAAGGAAGGAAGGAAGGAAGGAAGGAAGGAAGGAAGGGAGGGAGGGAGGGAGGGAGGGAGGGAAAGAAAGATTCTGGTTCTAGACTGAGGCTAACAAAGATCACAGTAGGTCTTGATTTTTCTCAGACTTTATTAGATGGTATGTTGTTCTCTTCTGTTGTCTGCAGAGTAGAGGGTGAGTCCTCTCTAGAGGCAGACAATATCATCCAGCACTTCATAATTTACTGATACAATTTATAATAGACAACGTCCAATCTATAATTATCAAGCAAACCAAAAAAACAGGACAAAAAGAACAACTAGTGAGTAATCCAGCAGGTACCTGTATAGAGTAATGCTCTGACATGGATTTTAAAATAATCATGATGGATATGTTTCAAAACTAGATTACATGATGGAGAGTTTTGCCACAGAGGGGGAATATATGGTTTAAAGGACAAAATTATAAAATTAAAAATTATAATAACTGAAATTAAAAACAAAGTGAAATGGTAGACGGAACCTAGCTAAAATAAGGACTGATAAAGCTGAGAGACAGGTCAGCAGAAAAATTAAAGTCTATTAAAAATGAACACATGCGGACAAGAGCAAAAAAGGCTGAAAAGTCAAGGACAAAATAAAAGACACTAACCCGTGGTGAAAGTTCTAACATACATATGACTTGAGCATCACAGGTAGTGAGGATGGCTAAAGATTCTTCAAGGTGAATTAAAGACCTCATACCACAGATTCAAGAAAGATGACAAACTCTAAACAGAACAAGCCAGAAGAAAATAATAGCTTAGCACATAATAGTAATTTGCTAAACGCCAAAGACAAGGATAAAAGTCTATTTTAAAGTGCCCGAGAGTAAATATATTCATTTCTAAGGAGTATATAAGACTGCCATCTCAACAAAAAATGCCAAACACGAGAGACATTGCACTGAACTGAATTTTGTATCTTCCCATTTCACGGGTTGAAAGCCCTAATGCCCAGTCCTACGATATTTGGAGGTGGGGCATCTGGGAGGTCAACACATCAATAAAATGGAGACTTCACGGATGAGATCGGTGCCCACTATGTGGGACAAGAGAGATCAGTGCCAACTCTGCCACGAGGATACAGCATGAAGGCGACTGCTTCCAAGCCAGGAAGAGCGCCCTCTGCAGGAGCCACATTGGATGACACTAGGACCTTGGTCATGTCAACCTGCAGGACTGTGGGAATCAGGCACGACTGTCGAAGCCCTCCAGCTTATGATGTTCCACTATAGCAGCTGAGCAGACTAAGACATATGTCATCTTTATGGTGCTAACAGAAAATAAATGTCAACACAGAAATCTACACCCAGAAAAGAATCCCATAAAAGTGAGAAAGAAATAAAGAAATTTTTCTAATGTTGGCTAGCATTCCATGAAGAAAACGCTAAAGGGATTTCTTCAGACAGATAGAAATGTACAAAAAATGAAGGACAACAGAAATGATACATGTACTGGTAAAACTAAATATATACTGATTGGATCCAACAATAAGAATTCATTTATGGTCTCCTATGCAGTAAAATATATTTGCATTATAAAAGGAAGGAGGGAGAGAAATTGAGTCAGAGTGTTCTCAGGCCCTAGTATTATCTGGTAAATGGAAAACTAATTATTAGTAGTTCTTTAAAATGACCATTGAAGTATTTAAAATTACCACTAAAAGAATTTTTGAATATACATAAAATTATATACAAATTATACAAATATATGTGTTATGGTTTAAATGTTAGGTATCCCCCAAAAGCTCATGGATGAGATAATGCAAGAACGTTTAGAAGTGAAATGATTGGGTTATGAGAGCCTTAACCTAATCAGTGCATTAATCTCCTGAGAGGGATTATCTGGGTGATAACTGTGGCTGGAGGAGGTGGGTATATATTTTGTCCCTGGTCGGAGCTCTCTCTCTCTCTCTCTCTCTCTCTCTTTCCTGGTACGATGTCCTTTTTCTTTGTCCTCCACCACACCCTTCCACCATGATGTTCTGCCTCACTTCAGGCCCCCGGGAGTGAAGTCAGCCCTCTATAGACTGAGACCTCTGAAACCATGAACCCCAAATATACTTTCCTCCTCTAAAATTGTTCTTTTAAAAAAAATTGTAGTTGGAGGTGCCTTTATTTTATTTGTTTCATTTTTATGTGTTGCTAAGGATCTAACCCAGTGTCTCACACATGCTAGGTAAGTGCTCTGCTACTGAGCTATAGCCCCAGCTCCTCTAAAATTGTTCTTGTCATGACTTTTGGTCATAGCAGCAAAAAAGCTGACTAAAATAATCTAGGAGGTACCCATATACTGAAATGATCTGACACAGATTTTAAAATAACCATGATTGATATAGTCCAAAACTAGATTACATGATGGAGATATGTGTGTGTATGTACTTACTAACAGAGAAGCACAATCCTAAAAAGTATAAAATGAGGGACAATAAGATATATGCAACAAATAGAATGTAAATAGCAGGATGGTAGATGTACACCTAAATAGATCAGTAATTTGCCGAATGTGAACAATTTAAATACTCCAAGTAAAAATCAAAGATTGGGCAGCATTTCTGGATCAGTGGAATAAAGTCCTCCAAAATTTCATTCCTTCATAAAAGCACAGATAACAATAAGGGGGAAAAGCACAATTACAAGAGAGGCAAAACTTTTCATTATCAGCTTTTGCAGAACTCTGGAAATTAACCAAAAGCTTATACCAATACAAAAAGCATTCTTTCAAGAAAAGCAGCTGGATCTGGGTAAGGGTTGAGAGTTCCGTGGTTTTTCACTGTCCCTATCCCACTACTACTTCTTTCCAGCTCTGAGATAGCCATAAGTCTAGCAGCCTCACAGTCATAATAGCTGTGGGAACCAGTAGCTTCACATTTACTGGGAGGGAAAGAACAGATGTAGAGCCCCCCACCTTCTTAGGAAAAAAAAAAAAAAAACTTCCCAGAGAACTCTCACTGTCTTCCCTTTCTGGAAGCTCCCTAGAAGAGCCCCAGGCACAAGTCTCATCTTTATTTGACCTTAGACCCTGCTCAAGTGGTCATGTATCAAAAACCATAAAGGCTAAGTAATTAACATCACAACTGCCTTTGGTGGGAAGACTAGTTGGGTCCAAGAAAAAGCTAGCAAAAAAAAACCCTCAAAAAGAAATTATGGGAAATGAGATGTCCATAGAAAACTTTGAAAAACTCCAGTATATTCCTTGAGTTTAGAAGGCCATGCTTATGGGTGAGGCTGATGCATTTCTAAGAAACATCTGAAAAGCCCTAATTTCTTGCCTCTGGCTGCTCTTGAGGGTCTGTACAAGCAGGAAATGAAGGCAAAGGCAGAATTACAAATGACTGAACATGAATATGTAAAACACACAAAAAGAGCCCTTCAAAAAAGGTGGGGAGGGGTACTGGTTCATGGCATTTTGGAAAACCTCTAATACTCAGATAAACATTAAACTAACTAAGCAGAAGTATCAGTGACCATAAAAAGTGTTATATGCCATGGCTATGTGGGGTTTATTCAAGGAATGCAAGGTTGGCTTGACATCCAAAAATCAATCAATATAACACTATTCTTCCCTAGTGCCCCTGCCTTATTGTGAATTAGTATCTGCATATTAGAGAAAACAATTCAGCCTTTGTTTTTGTGGAATTGGCTTTTTTTCCACTTAGCATGATATTCTCCAACACCAACCATTTACTGGCAAATGCCATAATTTTACTCTTCTTTAAAGCTGAATAATATTTTATTGAGTATATATACCACATTTTCTTTACCCAGTCATCTATTGAGGTGCTCCTCAATAGATGACTATTGGTTCCATAGTGTAGCTATTGTGAACATTGGCTGCTATAAAATTGATGTGGCTGTGTCACTCTAGTATGATGATTTTAAGTCCTTTGGGTATAAAGCAAGGAATGGGCTAGCTGGGTCAAATGGTGGTTCCATTCCCAATTTTTTGAAGAATCTCCATACTGCTCTCCATAGTGGTTGCACCAATTTGCAGTCCCACCAGCAATGTATGAGTGTAGCTTTTGCACCACATCCTCGCCAACATTTGTTGTTGCCTGTATTCTTGATGATTGCCATTCTGACAAGAGTGAGATGAAATCTTAGAATAGTTTTGATTTGAATTTCTCTAATTGCTAGAGATGTTGAACACTTTTTAATATATTTGTTGATCAATTATATTTCTTCTTCTGTGAAGTGTCTGTTCAATTCCCTAGCCCATTTATTGACTGGGTCATTTGTGTGTTTTTTTCTTTTTTTGGTGTTAAGTTTTTTAAGTTATTTATATATCCTAGAGATTAGGTAGAGGGAAGTGATGGAAGAGAATGGTAGAGGATGTGGGGATAGAAAAGATACTAGAATGAAACTTACATTATTACTGAATGTATATATGTGACTTCATGACCAATATGATTCTGCAACATGTACACTCAGAAAAATGAGAAATTATATCACATCTATGTATGTTATATCAAAGTGCATAAATGCATTCTACTGTCATTTATAACTAATTAAAACAAATAAAAAAGTTTTTTAAATAAAAAAATCAATCAATTTAATACACAGTATTCTTGGAATAAAGAGAAAAACATATCATGCAGAAAACACACTTGACAAAACCCAACACTCTTTCATGATAAAACATTTAAACAAACTTAGAAAGGAACTTCTTCAACCTGATAAATGGCATCTAAAGTCAATAGCTACATCATACTTATTGGTGAAAGATGAAACACTTTTCCTTAAGATTGGAAACAACTCTATCCAACCACTGTATTGGAGAGTTGAGCTGAGGCCACTCGAACAGAAAATGAAGGCATTTTAGAAAACTTCTAATACTCAGATAAACATTTGCATCCAAATTCAAAAATAAGAAATAAATTATCTTGGGCTGGGATTGTGGCTCAGTGGTAGTGTGTTCGCCTAGTATGGGTGGGACCTGGGTTCGATTCTCAGCACCACATAAAAATAAAGGCATTGTGTTATGTCCATCTACAAAAAAGACTGACTCTCTCTCTCTCTCTCTCTCTCTAAAAAAATATAAATAAATTTATCTTTATTTCTCAGGTAACATGATCTTGTGTATAAAGAATCCTAATGAATCCACAGAGATAAACTATTAGAACTAATAAGTGAATTCAGCAAAGTTATAAGGATCAATACACAAAAATCAATTGTACTTCTCTATACTAACAATGAACAATTGGAAAATGATATTAAGAAAAACAATTTCATTTAAAATAGCAGCAAAGATAATAAAATACTTAGGGAAAAAATTTACAAAACAAGTACAAATTTCATAAACTGAGAAATTGCAAAGCGTTTAGACAGAAATAAAAGGAAGGTCTAAAAACATACAAAGACATTTCTGTCCATGGACCAAAAGACTTCACACTGTTAGGAGAGCTATGTTTCCCCAAACTGCCATAGAACTCAACAGCCAAAAAGAAAATAACAAAAACAATTAAAAATGGGCAACAGACATGAATAGATATTTCAAGAACCTAAAAATGTCTGAGAGGTATAAAAGGCACTCAACATCAGTAATCATCAGGGAAATGCAAATTAAAACCACAATGAGATATCACTTCATACCTGTTAGGATGGCTATTAACAAAAAGACAAGAGATAAAGTATTGGTGCTGATGTGGAGAAAAGGGGACCCTTGTAGGCTGGTACTGAGAGCACAGTAGGTACAGTCATTATGGAAAACAGTTCAGAGGTTCCTCTAAGACTTAAAAATGGACCTGTCTTATGACCAGCAATCTTTCTCCTGGGTGTCTACCCAAAGGAAATGAAAATCAGCACTTTAGCTGTGTACTGTGGCAAACAGAGTCTCAGCAACTCGAGAGGCACAGATAGAAGGATCACTGGAACCCAGGAATTCAAGATGAGCCTGGGTAATATGATGAGACCCCATCTCAAACAGAACAAAGTAACTCCCTATAGAACTGTCTATACTCTGATGTTCATTGTGGCATTATTCACAATAGCCAAGATAGGGAAACAAGATATGTATTTGTTGATGGATAAATGAATAAAGAAATTGTCATATCTGAATATGATGTAAGTTCATCTGGCCTTTAAAAAGAAAGGGATCTTGCCATTTACAAAAACATGGATGATCCTGAAAGACATTTAGACATTAAGTGAAATAAGCCAGACACAGAAAGAAAAAGACTGCATGATCTCATTCATATGTGGAATCTAAAAAAGAAAAAAAAAGTTGAATATATAGAAATAGAAACTGAAATGGTGTTTTGTGGTGAAGAGGAAATGAGAGATATGGATCAGAGGGTACAAAGTAGCAGACATGCAAGATGACTGCATTTAAAGATCTAATGCAAAACACCAAGACTATGGTTGTTGTATACTAACAATACGCTGAGAGTGTATTGTAGGTGCTGTTAACACACATACACACGCACAAAGGGTAACTATGTGAGATGATGAATATGTGGTTAATTCACTTACTATAGTAAGCATTTCACTTATATTTAATGTATTAAAGCATTATGTTGTACACGTTAAATATATACAATAAAAATTGGTCTTTAGAGTCAACGCAATCTCTGTCAAAATACCAGCTACCTTTTTGTCTTTTCTATTTAACAGAAACTGACAAATGATCCTAAAATCCATATAGAGATATAAAGGACTCAGAATGCCCAAAACAATCTTGGAAGGAACAAAGTTAGAAGAGGCGCCCTTCCCAGGTTCAAAACTTACAACAGAATGGTGTGGTACTGGTGTTCAGACAGACAAATGTATCCATGGAATGGAACTGAGAGTTTAAAATAAAAACACTCACAGCTATGGTCGATTTATGTTTAACAAGAGTCCAAGACAATTAAATGGGGAAATTGAAAATGGTCTTTCATCATATGGGCTGGGACAACTGGATACCCCAGGAAGATTGGACACCAAGTGAAATTAGACTCCGACCCACAGCATAGCCAAATTTGACTCAAAAGGAAAATCCACTTAGATGTGGTAGCTAAAACGATAAAAGAACAAGAAAAAACACTGGGGCCAGCCTTCATGACCTTGATTTCAGCAGTACTTCCTTAGATTTGACATTGAAAGGATAAGAAAAGGGAAAAATAGATAAGTGGGACTTCACCAAAATTTAAAACTTGTGTGCTTCCAAGAGCATCATTAAGAAAAGGAAAAGACAAGTAATAGAATGGGAGCAAGCAGCATATGAAAGGATGCTCAGCATCATTAGTCATTAGGGAAATGCAAATCAAAATCACCATAAAATGCCACGTCACACCCACAAGGTAGCTAGAATCAAGACAGACCATAACAAGTGTGGGCAAGGATGCAAGGAACTGGAATTCTCATGCACTGCCAACGGGATTATCAAATGGTACGATCGCTTTGGAAAACCATTTGGCAGTTCCCTAAATGTTAAGTGCAGTGTTGCCATATGACCCAGCAGTTCTACTCCTACATACATCCCCGAGAGAAATAAAAACATGTGTTCATACACACACACACACACACAAAAAAAAAAAAAAAAAAAACCCTTGTATTTGAGCATTCCTAGCAGCATTTTTCAAAATAGCCAAAAAGTAGAAACAACTCTAATGTCCACCAATGGAAATGAATCAGCCAAATGTGGAATATCCATATTCTAAAATATTGTTTGGCATTAAAAAATATGAAGTACTGATGATGAACCTTGAAAAATAAAAAAAAAAATGTCACAGAAGACCCACATATTGTGTGGTTCCATTTATGTGAAATATCCAGAATAGGTAAATTCATGGAGACAGGTAGATTCATATTTGCTGGGGCTGAGGGAAATGAGGAGTGATGGAATCAAGATTTCTTTGGAGCAAGGGATATTATCATAAAATATGGTATCTTTGATGGTGGCAAAACTGAATATAAGCCATTGAATTTTGCATTTTAAAGTATTATTTAAAACAGCAAAGATTGTCAAGCTGAATTTTGAGAAATCTACAGACTTCTTACAAGATACCCTGGATATAAGAGAGCAGAAGGTACCTGGATAGAAAGCACACACCATACTAACACCTAGCCGGAGTGCTGGTGCAGCTCTCTAAGGCAAGAAACCTCACTCGAGACAGAGGGAACAACTCCCAGTGAATGAAAAAACAAAATGAAAATTGCATGCTCTTAATGACAAAGCTTCAATTATCTAAAATGAAGATCAAAAGAGCTAACAAATAGTGGACAGATCCACAATCATAATAAGAGTCATTAACATGCCAATCTTAGTAACTAACAAGATAGGCAGAGAGAGTTAGCAAAGGACATAGAATATTGGACAACATTATTAACCAACTTGACCCAAGTGACGCATAGAGAACATGATAATGAGACAAGATAGGTATCCTGTTCTCAAGGGCATGAAAACATTCATTAAAATAGACCATATTCTGGACATAAGTCTCAACAAATGTAAAAGGACTGAAATTATTCAGAGTGAGTTCATAAATTCTCTGAACATGGTAAGGTTAAGCTAGAAATATATAGGTAGAAATAACTAGGAAATCTTCAAATGTTTGCAAACTAAGTAGTTTATTTTAAAAATCTGTTTTTAAATGAGTGATAGTGCTAATATTTCATATCAAAGCTTATGGTTTACAACTATGTTAGTCAGATGTTCATCACAGTGATCAAAATACCTGATAAAAACAGCTTAGAAGTGGAAACGTTTATTTGGGCTCACAGTCTCAGAGGTTCAGTTTATGGTCAGCTGATTCCATTGCTTCTGGGCCTGAGAGGAGGCAGAACATCATGTGGAATTGTTGTAGAGACAGACGAGGCAGGGCACTGAAGACAGCAGGAAACAGTTTTATTTGGCTGCAGCCGCGTTCAGAGGGCACAGCTTTTGCTGTAATCAATCAATCCCCTGAACCCCGAGTTCAGGGAGTTTCAGAGTTTTATACCCAGCATGTAAGGGGAGGGGCTCAGAAGTTCACAGTCTGCAGAAGTTCACATAAAAGCAGCTTTTTCTTTCACTGTTCTGGGCAAGTTAACTCTTCAAGGACAACACCCGAGAAGGGGAGAGCTTCTTCTCCCCTTTCTTTCCTCCCCCTGCCAGCTGTTACCATGGAGCCCAATTGGTAACTTATCTTAAAAATGTAGACATCTCTGTGAAGCCCAGCTCAAGGCCAGAGGCCTTGTTTGCACATTTCTACAAACTACTATACTGGATATATTTATGAAAAACTAGTAAGGGGGTGTCCAGCACCTGGAGTGCTGGTATCTGCCAAGTAAGATAGGGCAACATGAAAATAGGAAGTTTATCTACATTGAACTCTTTTGCAGAGACTCTTTTGCTGACAGTCCTAAAATCAACCATGGTGAAGATTTCTGGAGAGGCCCAGTTAAGACTTTTCTTGTGGAGAAAGCAGGTGCCACTTCAGAATGACCGGTGGAGGAAAGCTGGTCAGCTCATAGCAGCAGGGAATCAGAGAGGGAGGGCCCATGCCAGGGACCAAATATAATCCCTAGCTATGCCCACAAGGGACCACACTCTATCCATCGGCAGTCCCACCTAGAACAGTAGTCCTTTCAAATTATTTTTCCATCAAATGGATTAATCCATTGATTAGGTTACAGCTCTGATAACCTAATCAGGAGCTTTCAGGGGATACATCACATCCAAACCATACCAACAATTAAGGCTGTATTCAGAGGTAAGTTTATAGCCTTAGAAGTACATATGTAAGAAATACTAAAAAAATAAATATCCATCTTGGGGCTGTGGCTGTGGCTTAGTGATAGAGTACTTGCCTGGCATGTGTGAGGCACTGGGCTCCATCCTCAGCATCCCATATGAACAAACAAACAAACAATAAATACATAAATGTATTGTTCCATTGACAACTAAAAAAAATTTTTAATCCATCTTAAGTTAAAAAATAAAATCAAAGAATGTGAAAATAAAGAAATAATAAAGGAAAGAACAAAAATTAAGGACACAGAAAATAAATATATATTCATTGCATATGGAGGCAAAACTCAATTCTTTGAAAGTACCAATAAAATTAAAAAGAAGAAATAGCATAGATCTTACACAAAACTTTTCCTGAGACTAGAAAAACAGGGAACCCATATGAAACTATTCCATAAGCATGAAGTGATGTAGATGCCAAACCTCAATGAGGACATTTCAAGAAGAGAAAATTATAGGCAAATCTCTCCTGTGAAGACCCATGCAGGATCTTGTTTTAGTCAGCTTTTTCACTTCTGTGACTAAAAGATCTGAGCAGAACTAATTATATAGAAAGAAAAGTTTATTTAGGGGCTCATAGTTTCCGAGGTTTCAGTCCACAGACAGCCAGCTCCATTCTTTGGGGCTCCGGGTTAGGCAGAACCTCATGGCAGAAGATTGGGCCAGAGGGAAGCGGCTCATATGATGATCAGATGGGAAAGAGAGAGACTCCACTCCCCAGAGACAAATATATATAGCCCCAAAGGCACACCCCCAATAACCTGCCTCCTACAGCCACACCTACCCACCTTCATTCACCATTCAGCTAATCCCACCAGGGATTCACTGATTGGATTAAGGCTTTCATAAACCAATCATTTCTCCTCTAATTCTTCTTGCATTGTCCCACATGTGATATTTTGGGGACAGTTTACATTCAAACCATAACAATCCTCAACAAAACATTAGCAAGTCAGACCCAGGGTTAAACAAAAAGATAATCCTCATGATGTTGTGGGTTTATTCCAGCAATGCTGGTTTAACACTTAAAATTCAATTAATGAATTCACCAGATAAATAGAATAAATAAGGTAAATTATATGACCATCTTAATAGACACAGAAAGTATCTAATAAAATTCCATCTATATATGTAATGAATATGAAGTTCAGAAATCTAGGAATAGAAGTTTCTCAATCTAATAAAACTGTCTTTTTAAAATTATCCAACATCCGATACAATATTGATGATGAATTATTGAAAACATTTTACCTGAGATTAGGAATAAAACAAAAATTCCTGTTTTTACTATAACTATTTATATTGTAATAGAGACCATAGCTTTTGCAAAACAGCAAGAAAAAAATGTAAAAATTTAGAAATAAGAAATGAAACTATCATCATTCCCACAACATAACCACAGCATGACCTCATATGTAAAACTCCTAAGAACTTGCAGTCAGACTATTGAATTAGTTTAGCAACATCGTTGTTTATAAGATCAATGGAGAAAAATCAATACTATTTCTTATGAGCAATTAGAAAGTGAATTTAAAAAAAAAACAGCATTCACAAACAAAAAAATAGTGTAGGAATAATCCCAAAGAAAATGTCTACACAGAAACTACAAAACATTGTTAATATTGCTAATATTGTATTATTAACCTGAAATCATTAATAAGTAAAGAGAGATTTCAAATGCAGGGATGGAAAAAAATCAATATTATAAAGATGTCAATTATCTCCAGATTGATCTATACATTTAATCTAATCCCAATAAAAATCATAGTGACATTTTTATTCCTAGAAATCAAAGAATCATTCTAAAATTAATATAGAAATACAGAGCGAAAAAAAAAAACAAGACCTTTTTTGTAGAAGAAATCAGATAATTAAATGTTGTTTTTACATAGTCATTCTTTCCTTAGGTTTATTTACATGTTTAAATTTTTAGTTTTTTCTCAGTTCATTTCTTCTCTTCCTGAATTATATACTTTAAAATTACTGGTCAATGTCTACCTAGTAAACATATCAAGCTAGTTCTATAATTCTTTAAATCTATCTTAATGTTGTCTTTCTTTGGTTTTGAAAAAATCAACTGTAAATCTCACTGCATTCCCTTATAGGTAAGTTTTTTTTTTTTTTTTAAATCTTCTTTTTGTCTTGGTGTTATGGTTTAGATGTGAGGTATCCTCCAAAAGCACATGTGTGAGACAATACAAGAATGTTTCAATGGTGACAAGATAAGATTATGAGGGCTTTAACCTAATGGGTGGACTAATCCACTGATATGGATTAACTGGGTGGTAACTGTAATCAGATAATGTGTGGCCAGTGGAGGTCATTCACTGGAGGTGAGCCTTTGGGGTTTATGTATTGTCCCTGGTGAGCATTCTCTCTGCTTCCTGATTGACATGTTCTGAGTTGCTTTCCACCGCCACACCCTTCTGCCATAATGTTCTACCTCATCTGGGGCTCAGAACACTGAAGCCAGCCGTCTGTGGACTGAGACCTCTGAGACTGTAGCCAAAAATAAACCCTTCCTCCTCTACATTGTTCTTGTCGGGTCTTTGATCGCAGCTATGGAAATGCTGACTTAAACACTTGGAGTCCAAATATAAGATATTTTTTCTTCATGCTGCCTGGAATACAGTGAGCTTGCTGAATCTGATAACTCACATCTTTCATCATTTGGGTAAAATAATTGCCTGTCAATCTCTCCAGTCTCTCCTTTTGATTAAACCTGTGTTAAGCCTTTTCAACTTCCCCTCTGAATCTCTTAATTCACCCCTTTCTCTCTCGGCAGTGCTCTCGGTAATGTTTCATTATCTGTTCCAGCTGCCTATTTAACCCAACCATTTGAGTTCCTAATCCCAATTCTTACTTCTTTATATCCAGAATATAAAAAAGACTGGTCCTTTGTGATAGTGTCTTGCTCCTTAGTTTTATTCTAATACTCTCTCTTATTTCATTAAATGTACAAAATACCTATTTCTCCTTGCTGATTCCAGCACCTGGAATACATATCCCAACGTGGTCACACTTGATCCAGATTCTAGACCCGTATTAAGAGCAGGATTGAAATTAGAAATCTAGAGTTTCTTTTCCCCTGTAGTCAGGGTCAAGATTAAGACAACTAAGATTCTCCATGTGTTACCTTTCTCTGGGAGACAGGCTTTCTTCTTCGTTGCCTGCTGCTGAGGGTCTTGACTTTCTTTGGGGAAGGTCCCAGGTTTGGTGGGGGCTCACACATATTGGCTGCAGCACCCATCTGCCCTTCTAGATCCATGCCCAACCTTGAAGGGTTTCCGTCATTTACTGCTAGGTCACCCATGCATTTATTTTTTTCCAAGTTTTTCAGTATTTTACAGAAAAAAATATTTTCTCTAGACAACAAGGTCACCAATTTTCTGGATAAAGAAGTCAAGACTTATGGGTTTCTATTTGATAAATGAGGATTTGCTACTGTTGAGTTGGGTGAATTCCTTAAGGTCAGACAATGTGACTTGCCAAGAAGTGGGTAATAAATAAATCCAAGAGGGCACATGACTGGGTGGGGACATTCCTGTGAAACTGGGCATACACAGTCCTGGCAATGGAGTTAGGAATGAAATCAACACCTCCTGATTTCCAAGGATGTTCCTTAGTCTAGGCTTCCTGACAGCCCTTGCTTTAGAAGAAAACAAAAGTAGAATACTGTTCAAAAGAGAAATCAACACTAGAGCCATCACAACTGAGAGCCTACTGAACCGGGAGGTGTTCAGAGAAACCCAGAACTGGGTTATGTCAAGAATTCTCAAACCTCTGCATTCAGCAAAACAGGAAAATGTATGTGGGAAGTTAATCAGACACATATCCTCTTCCAGAAACTTCATTACCAGACTCAATTAAGTCGATTCTCTGCTTCCATACAGGTGGCCCTACGGTGAAATACTGTGTGGTCTTCTTTGAGTCAATTTCTGCAATAAAGCCAACTGCTCCTACTGAAGTCAAAGCTCTCTCCATCTGCACAGCATGACAGAAGCCCAGCTCCTAGGGCCTCTGCACCGACCCCAACTTGTCACCCTGACTTCCCAGTGGTTCCCTCTGCCTCACACCCTGCTCTCCATCCTTCCTTTCCTTTCTCCCCATCCAACTGCCCCTCAGACCTTCTCTCTCATAGCTTTCTTCTCCATGATCTTGTGAATGTACTAGTTTGTTTCTGATTTTTCGCTGTCATAAAATGCTATAAATGTTCCTGTGCACAGGAAACATGCCCGAGCGTGGAACCGGTGGACCACAGGTTTCACATATTGTTCATTTTGATATATGTCTCCAGAGTAGTTTACCAGCTGACTACCAATTGCAAGGTGTGAGCGAATCCCCGTGTTCCACATCCCTGCCGAAAGGTGGTATCTTCAGACTTTAATTCTTAAAGACCTTCTCTCTATAAGACAATCCAGTGAGTTCCTCCCTCTGACCTGCTGATGGATAATGGGTAACACATTTGTGTTGTTCTGGGTTCTTGTGGATATTAGATTTTAGAGCACTCTTGAAAAATAAATGGATGTCCCTTAATTCCTCCCAGCAGCTGATTGGTAGAACGGAAAGTGGAGACTAATTTTATGTGCCAACTTGCCCACATAGCGGGATAACCATTATTTCTGAGTATGTGTATGAAGATGTTCTCAGAGATAATTTAGTATTTAAGTTAGTAGTCTGAGTAAAGGAGATGGCCTTCCCCAATCTGGATGGACATCATCCAACCTGTTGAGTGCCTGGCTAGAAGAAAAAGAGGAATGTTGAGTTAACCATGCCTGATCATTTGAGCTAAATGTCAATCATCTGCCCTCTGTGCTCCTGATTCTCATGCCTTGAGACTCAGGCTGGAATTGATACCTTTGTCTGTCTAGTCCTTGGGCTTTTGAGCTGCACCAACAGTTTTTCTGTGTCTCCAGCTTGCAGATAGCTGATGGTGGGACTCCTCAGCCTCCGTTATCATGTAAATCAATGCCTTATAACAAAAATATTCATAGATACAGATATAGATAGATAGATGACAGAGATAGATGATTGATAGAGGTAGGTATAGATAAATAATAGAGATGATACACAGAGATGATAGATATAGATAGATGATAGATAAACATGATGATGGTGATGAAGATAGATAGACAGACAGACAGACAGACAGTACAAATACACCCTGGTGGTTCTGTTTCTCTGGAGAACCCTAACACGTGGTGGGGGGGAGTTTGACTCTATCTTATTTTGATAAAAGCCCAGGGCAGTGAGAGGGGAAGAAGACTGAGGCATAGAAGTCAGGGGGTCTGTAACCAGCCACCCACACTGCCCACCTGTGTGAGTCTTAGAGCAGAGTCTGGCCATGGCCCTGACCTTGTGCCAGTGAAAACAGCCTCCTGCTGCCCCTGGCATGTGTTATAATAAACTAATGCCTGGATAAGGGGAATCTGGGACCAAATACAGAGAGACATCTAACCCCTTGATGATGGATGGCAGTTCATGGCGGGTATAGAAGCAGGAATGATGGAAGAGAATGTCCCAGAACTCTGGGCACACCTTCACCCGAGACAGTGCCCTTGTTGGGGTCTAAAGGTGGCCCAGGCAGCCAGGTGATCAAGCATGAGCCCACAGGGTGGCTAAGGTGGGTGCACGGTCCATGATCGTAGGCAGACTACTTAACCTCTCTGTGCCTCAGTTTCTGTAAAGTGAGAATATTCATATATATTTGTAAAGTTGCCATGAAAATAAAAGATGATATCAGTAAGCGTTTAGCAAGGGTCTCATGAACAGTGAGGCCTCAGCAAACCACAGTTGTTCTTGTCACTATTGCTTTGCTATTTCAAACCATAGCTTATGACCAGCTCCGTTGGAGAAAACTGTGATATCATGTCTGGCACCTTGCACATCCATTCTGGTTGATTGCTTGGTTGGTTGATTGATAATGGCTGCTCATTAAAAAGAATTCTAAGATCAACCTTGGGCTCATCTCAAGGGAGCAGTGAGCTGTGATCATTTGGCCATGTCTGCCCTGGCTCCAGATGGGAAGCGGTAGCAGACACACCGTGCACTCATCTCCCTGTGATCTGCATTTCACAACTTCCCCGGCTGGAAATACTGATTGGGGGATCTTGCCACTTAGACTTTCTATGAAAGCACCTATAAACAGACCCCCTCAAAGGTCTGTTTGTTAAATGAGATCGGCTGCATATGGCTCCCTTTTAAAATATATTGAAATCAGCCTCCTTTTTTGTTGTGAGATCTGCAGAGAATTTCCATTTTTTCTCATTCCCGGCTGCTCCAATGCATGGAGGCTTGCAACGGCAGCCAATCCTCAGGTGAACTAACTCCTCACAAGCAGAGCTGACGCTCCGCTCTCCATGGCTGGCACTGCTAAAGCAAGGGTCCTGTGGTGCAAAGAGATTCACCCGTTAGCATGGGCCGTGAAAAAGCCTGGGAGTCCACTGGCCTGGACTCCCAAAGCAGATTATGTGGGAAGGTGACTTCTCAGAGACTTAGTTTCCTCTCTTTAAGAAACAAGCAAACTGTCTGCAAGATCCTGCCAGCTTGAGTAAGTCCCATTTTTTGATTCTAGTTATTAACTTTTGTGCTATGGGTGTCCTATTGAGGAATTTGGAGCCCGACCCCACCGTATGTAGATCGTAGCCAACTTTTTCTTCTATCAGACAGCGTGTCTCTGATTTGATATCAAGCTCCTTGATCCATTTTGAATTAACTTTTGTGCATGGCGAGAGAAAGGGATTCAGTTTCATTTTGTTGCATATGGATTTCCAGTTTTCCCAGCACCATTTGTTGAAGATGCTATCCTTCCTCCATTGCATGCTTTTAGCCCCTTTATCAAATATAAGATAGTTGTAGTTTTGTGGATTGGTTTCTGTGTCCTCTATTCTGTACCATTGGTCCACCCGCCTGTTTTGGTACCAGTACCATGCTGTTTTTGTTACTATTGCTCTGTAGTATAGTGTGAAGTCTGGTATCGCTATACCTCCAGATTCACACTTCCTGCTTAGCATTGTTTTTGCTATTCTGGGTCTTTTATTTTTCCATATGAATTTCATGATTGCTTTCTCTATTTCTACAAGAAATGCCATTGGGATTTTGATTGGCATTGCATTAAACCTATAGAGAACTTTTGGTAATATTGCCATTTTGATGATGTTAGTTCTGCCTATCCATGAACAGGGTATATTTTTCCATCTTCTAAGATCTTCTTCTATTTCTCTCTTTAGGGTTCTGCAGTTTTCATTGTATAAGTCTTTCACCTCTTTTGTTAGGTTGATTCCCAAGTATTTTATTTTTTTTGAAGATATTGTGAATGGAGTGGTTGTCCTCATTTCCATTTCAGAGGATTTGTCGCTGATATACAGGAATGCCTTTGATTTATGCGTGTTGATTTTATATCCTGCCACTTTGCTGAATTCATTTATTAGCTCTAATAGTTTCTTTGTAGACCCTTTTGGGTCTGCTAGGTATAGAATCATGTCATCTGAAAATAGTGATAATTTAAGTTCTTCTTTTCCTATTTTGATGCCTTTAATTTCTTTCGTCTGTCTAATTGCTCTGGCCAGTGTTTCGAGAACTATGTTGAACAGAAGTGGTGAGAGAGGGCATCCCTGTCCTTTTCCAGATTTTAGAGGTAATGCCTTCAGTTTTTCTCCATTCAGAATGATGCTAGCCTGAGGCTTAGCATAGATTGCTTTTACAATATTGAGGTATGTTCCTGTTATCCCTAGTTTTTCTAGAGTTTTGAACATAAAGGGATGCTGTGCTTTGTCGAATGCTTTTTCCGCATCTATTGAGATGATCATATGGTTCTTATTTTTAAGTCTATTGATGTGGTGAATAACATTTATTGATTTCCGTATATTGAACCAGCCTTGCATTACTCAAACTAAAAAGTTTTTTTCTCAGCAAAAGAAACAATAAGAGAGGTAAATAGGGAGCCTACATCCTGGGAACAAATCTTTACTCCTCACACTTCAGATAGAGCTCTAATATCCAGAGTATACAAAGAACTCAAAAAATTAGACAATAAGATAACAAACAATCCAATCAACAAATGGGCCAAGGACCTGAACAGACACTTCTCAGAGGAGGACATACAATCAATCAACAAGTACATGAAAAAATGCTCACCATCTCTAGCAGTCAGAGAAATGCAAATCAAAACCACCCTAAGATACCATCTCACTCCAGTTAGATTGGCAGCCATTATGAAGTCAAACAACAACAAGTGCTGGCGAGGATGTGGGGAAAAGGGTACACTTGTACATTGCTGGTGGGACTGCAAATTGGTGCAGCCAATTTGGAAAGCAGTATGGAGATTTCTTGGAAAGCTGGGAATGGTGCCACCATTTGACCCAGCTATTCCCCTTCTTGGTCTATTCCCTAAAGACCTAAAAAGAGCATGCTACAGGGACACTGCTACATTGATGTTCATAGCAGCACAATTCACAATAGCAAGACTGTGGAACCAACCTAGATGCCCTTCAATAGACGAATGGATAAAAAAAAATGTGGCATTTATACACAATGGAGTATTACTCTGCATTAAAAAAATGACAAAATCATAGAATTTGCAGGGAAATGGATGGCATTAGAGCAGATTATGCTAAGTGAAGCTAGCCAATCCCTAAAAAACAAATGCCAAATGTCTTCTTTGATATAAGGAGAGTAACTAAGAACAGAGTAGGGATGAAGAGCATGAGAAGAAGATTAACATTAAACAGGGATGAGAGGTGGGAGGGAAAGGGAGAGAGAAGGGAAATTGCATGGAAATGGAAGGAGACCCTCAGGGTTATACAAAAGTACATACAAGAGGAAGTGAGGGGAAAGGGAAAAATAATACAAGGGGGAGAAATGAATGACAGTAGAGGGGGTAGAGAGAGAAGAGGGGAGGGGAGGGAAGGCGAGGGGGGATAGTAGAGGATAGGAAAGGCAGCAGAACACAACAGACACTAGTATGGCAATATGTAAATCAATGGATGTGTAACTGATGTGATTCTGCAATCTGTATATGGGGTAAAAATGGGAGTTCATAACCCACTTGAATCAAAGTGTGAAATATGATATATCAAGAACTATGTAATGTTTTGAACAACCAACAATAAAAAATTAAAAAAAAAAAAAAAGATCCTGCCAGCATCTCTTGTCATGACTGTATTTTTTGAAGGAGGGAGAAATTTCCAAAGATGTATGCTTTAGTTGACCTTTGATCTTCTCAAAGGACTTGCTGGCAAATTCTTCTAGATTGTCAAAGGGTGAAATAGCACTCCAATTGAGATTTCTCCTGGGATGAGTTTTTCACAATGGAAATAAAAACGGTTTATCAATACAACAGATGATGTTGTGTGAAAGTAATGATTAGGCAACAAGGTTCGGGGAGAGGATCTGCTTTTGTCCCCTCCCACCGCGCCACACACGCACAAGCTTACATGTGCCAGCTTCTCGGCTCACTGAACCAAAGTCAGACTTCAGCATCATTATAAATTAATACATGCTGTGGACCTCTGATACTGAAACTACAACTGTTAAATTCACCACCATGAAGGGTCACCAAATACACATAGATGAAGAATCCAGACAACCACTGCTAGTACGTTTTAGTAATATGGCACCAAGAAAAATTAAATAATACAATGTGCAGATTCTTTTGCCAACAGCAAAATACTGAAAACATCAAGATAATTCCCCAAAACCACAATTAAGTTACACCCGTCTTTTTCTCATATGCAATAACTATAGTATATAATAATATATTAGTACAAACTCATGAAAGTGACCTTTAAAATTTTTTTATTTGTTCTTTTTAGTTATACATGACAGTAGAATGTGTTTTGACATGTCATATTTACATAGAGTATAACTTCCTATTTTTGTGGTTGTGTGTGAGATGGAGTTACTCTGGTCATGTATTCGTATATGAACATAGGAATGTTGTGTCTGATTCATTCCACTGTCTTTCCCATTCCCATCCCCTCCTCCCTCTCCCACTCAGCCTACTGTGAGACCACATCCGCATATCAGAGAGAACATTCAGCCTTTGGTTTGGGGGGAATGGCTTATTTCACTTAGCAATGATATTCTCCAGTTTCATTCATTTCCAAGCAAATGCCATAATTTCATCTACTTTATGACTAATATTCAATCATGTTCATACTACATTTTCTTTATCCATTCATCTGCTGGAAGGCACCTAGTTTGGTTCCATAGCTTAGCTATTAGAATTGAGCTGCTATAAACATTGATGTGGCTGTGTCCCTGTGGTATGCTGATTTTAAGTCCTTTGGATACATGCCGAGGAGTAGGATAACTGGGTCAAATGGTGATTCCACTCCAAGTTTTCTGAGAAACTTCCATACTGCTTTTTATAGTAATTGCACCAATTTGCAGCAACATATGAGTTCCACCTTTTCCCCCACAACCTCACCAAAATTTATTGTTACTTGTATTCTTGATAATTGCCATTCTGACTAGAGTGAGATGTAGTTTTAATTTGCGTTTCTCTAATTGCTAATGATGTTGAACATTTTTTTCATATATTTTCTGACCAATCATATGTCTTCTTCTGTGAAATGTCTGTTCAGTTCCTTTGCCTATTTGTTGACTGGATTATTTGGTGGGTTTTTTTGTTTTGTTTCGTTTTGGTGTTAAGCTTTTTGAGTTCTTTATATATCCTGGAGAATAATTCTCTATCTGTGGTGCAGGTTGCAGGTAGCAAAGATTTTCTCCCATTCTGTAGGCTCTCCCTTCATATTATTGATTGTTTCCTTTGCTGTGAAGAAGCCTTTTAATTTGAATCCATCCCATTTATTGATTCTTGATTTTACTTCTTTGATTTTTAGGAGTTTGGTTGGCTCCTAAGCCAACATGATGGAGATTTGGGCCTACTTCTTCTTCTAGAAGGCTCAGGGTCTCTGGTCGAATGCCCAGGTTCTTGATCCACTTTGAGCTGAGTTTTATGCAGGGGAGAGCTAGGGATCTGATTTCATTTTGCTACATATGGATTTCCAATTTTCACAGCACCATTTGTTGGAGAGGCTATCTTTTCTCCAATGTATGTGTATGATGACATTAAGTATGAGATAACTGTTTATGTGGGTTTGTCTCTGTGTCCTCTATTCTGTACCATTGGTCTTCATGTCTCTTTTGAAGTCAATATGATACAGTTTTTGTAACTATAGCTCCATAGTATAATTTATGGTCTGGTATTGTGATGCCTCCTGCTTCTCTTTTCTCACTGAGGATTGCTTTGGATATTCTGGGTCTCTTATTTATGAAAATGACATTTAACAACTGTCCAGATCTTCTAATGGGAGAAGTCCCTCTCCAAATGCCCTCTTTGGGCATGGCTATCTTTGTGGTAGGTTAGTCACTTTGGGCCTTTCTCATTAGAACCCTATCTTCAGAGCCAGTTGAGGAATCTCTGAAGGAAATGAGGCCCCAATTGCTGGCACATTGTGTTTCAATGCAAAACAATATTTTCAGGTCCATGACAATTACACAAGCTTCAAAATGAGGTATGGAAACTTCCAAATTGGTTTTTGCTGCTTTCCCAAACCCCTCTCTACCACCTACAGCAGAAAACTCACCACTATTACGGATCTGAGAACACCCCAGGACCTGAAGGCAGTCCCTCAAGAACAGCATCAAGATGTGTTTATCCTGGTCCCCTGACAGTGGGTGGCCTCCACTCACCCTGGGGAAACAGACACGGAATAAGCCTGTAACACCCTTGAAAGGACTGTGGTTCAGGGGAAGACTCTCATTTGGAGTTGCCAAACTACCAAGCCCTATGAACATCAGGCATTTCAGATTTGACCTCTGAACCCCCTCTCTATCTACATTCCTTTAACCTCACTTTCTCCCATACTCCTATCAAAATGGTTGAGGCAAAATAGCCACTTCAGGAAGCCCCAGCATCACAGCTGCCACGAGGGAATGTCTGGGATTCCACTGGCTTTCATCATCCTGGCTCAAGACATTCTGCAGATTCTGAGATTGTCTCCAGACATGATCTGCTTGTTTAAACGCCTGCTCACGGAACGAAACTGCGAGGCAGAATGCTTTCACAGGCATCATCAGGGGAAGCTAACAAACAGGAATTTTATTTCCATACTGAGAGGATAAAAGAGGAAATGACAAATAAAATACCCAAATGTCATCTTCTTACTCATAATTCTGAAACCAGGCCGAACAGAATTTGCCAAATCTAGGTTACATGGGCTCCTCTTTAGGAAATAGGACATTTGGAATCTTCTCTCGATCTCTGTTCTTACATAGACTGTGGAAAGATCACCAAAGGCATCACATTGACCACCCTGAATGGTTTCCAATCTGTCTTTATCCAGCCTGATAGCCATGGCAGAGGGACACCCACCAACCTCCTTCTGGTAACTGGGTCCCTTTTGTCTACATGATCCTTTCTCTCCCACCTCCCAGTCCATAGGACCATCGGGTGGGTGTCCCACTTTGACTGCAAATACAATGACTATGAATACAAGTTTATCCTGGTCCCCTGACAGTGGGTGGCCTCCACTCGCCCTTCATTTGCTATTCCTGGAGCATCATCCTCTCAGTCCTCTGGGCACAAATGCTCCTCTTGGTTACTCCCTCTCCTTGTCCCTGACAAGCAGCCAGTAAGCCCCCCAAATTCCACTTCTTCCTGTGGCTCTCAGGCACCTGTGACTGAGTCCCAGCACCTGACACCTTTTTTCCTATGGCCTCTTCTTCTGGAAAATCCATTCTACACGTGAATCGTAGACTCATGTCCCCCAGAAGATGCCTATATGATATAACCAGTCCTCCCCTGTCAGTACAGGGAGCCTTTATTTGGTTCCCCTTGAACCCAGCCGGTTCAGATAGGCCTATTTGGTATTCCCTGGACTCCTTATTGGAGGAGATCCTGTCTTCCTTAGTGGTTTCCAGTGGGGGCAGTTTCTCTAAGCATCCTGACCCCTCTGCCCTCACTCTTCCCCCGAGGAGTGCTCATCTGACTGGTCAGCTGGGGAGAAGGTCAGCCCCCCACCAAGTGCAGCATCTTTCTCTTCACAATTCATCTTGGGGCCAGGTTGCCATGGGGATCCAAGTATTCAGAGGTAGCTGGACCCACAGGGAGCCCGTGAAGGCATTAGGAAGCCCCTTACCCACACACTCTAGGGGGAGGTGGGCTCTCATCTGCCCTATTCTTTTTTTTTTTTTTTACTTCTCAGTTAGTGCAGAACTCCAAGGAAAAAGGGAAATCTTGACTGAGTCCATTTTTACCCCCAAAGTACTAGAACTTTGCTGCCTCTGGGTCTTTCTCCTATCACAGTCCCTTCTGGAACTCCTGCCACTCCTCCACCTTCAAGACCCTCCTAGGGTCCCCCATCATCATGGATCCTTCAAACTCCCCTCCTTCTGACCTCATTGTTCCGTTTGTCTCTGTCATTGAGCCATGATATGTTGCCACGTTGTGCATTCTGGTTGACACGCTCAGCCGTACGTGTTTGGCCTTCCTGGTAAATCATACCTGAAGGCTGATCCATTCCCTTCAGCCTCACTGTCCTTCACACGCCTACCCAGGGTCTTGCTCAAGGTAAGCCCTGGTGGCTGGGGTGTCTCACGCAGCCTCTGACAGTGAACAGACAGCTTCCCATTCCGTCTCCACTCCCAATGCTGTGGCCATCCAAGCCATGGCTTCAAGGCAACACAGGCTAGGTTCTTTTACCTCGGACACTTTGACTACAGTCTTGCACAGTCACCGCACCTGAATGAGGAAATTGTTACAATCACAGGAGATCCTCAGAGCCTCTTTTCTCTGACAACATGTCTACTCTGTATCAAATAACTTTGCCTTGAATAATGAGCACAGTACAAGATACCAAGCACAGAACACAGGCATCTTGCTTCACATTCCATGAACATACAGATTTCTTAAGGACAGCCCTGATGTTCCTTGGGTCTGCCTAGTAGTACTGGTTGTCAAAGGGAGGGACTCAGGAAAACCTTGTTAGCTCAATTTCTGTTTTAATAATAAGAACAATTTGCAAACACTGACTTTAGGGTTGTGCTTGTTTTTGTTTATGTAATACAGGTGTTCCTCAATTTATGGTGGGGATATATCCTAACAAACCCACCAAAGTTGAAAATGCTTTTTTTTGGGGGGGGGGTGGGTACTGGGGTTTGAACTCAGGCATTCAACCTCTGAGCCACATCCCCAGCCCTATTTTGTATTTTATTTAGAGACAGGTCGCTCTGAGTTGCTTAGCACTTCGCCATTGCTGAGCCTGGCTTTGAACTCGCCATCCTCCTGCCTCAGCCTCCTGAGCCACCAGGATTACAGGCTGCACCATCACACCCACCTGAAAATACTTTCAGTGTAGCTGTCAGTCATTTGTCATCATGATCTCATGGCTAACTTGGAACAGTGGCTCACTGCTGCTGCCCGACATCTAGAAAGAGAACCATACTGCACAGTGCTATCCCTAGAGGAGATGAAAGTTCAAAATCAGAGGTACATTTTCTATGGAAGACATATTGCTTTCATGCCATTAAAACATCAAAATATTGTAAGTCAAACCACCGTAAGTCAGCTGGGGCAGTCTATACAGTATATTGTCACTGGGGGTTAAACTTTATGCTTTATTTGCTGATAAAGAAGAAGAGTGGGGGGCTGGAGTTGTAGCTCAGCATTAGAGTTCTTGCCTAGCATATGTGAGGCACTGGGTTCAATTCTCAGCACCACATATAAAAAGGTAAATAAAATAAATGTTTATCAACAACTAAAAAATATTTAAAAAAAAAAGAAAAAGAAGAGTGGTGCATATAAAACTAACTTGGGGCATCTATATATGGGTGGGAAGGAGAGAAAGAAAGAGAGATTGATTAAGGGCAGTAAGGGCAGTCTTCAAACAAAATACCATTCACACGAGCAAATCAGTTCTCCCTTTGGTCCTTTTGTAGCCCCCCGAGCCTCTAAGAGGACTGAATGAACTGAAATACCTCTTTGATTCAAGGCAACAGTTGATGAAACAAACCATGCCTTCCTGCATGGTGTTGGGGCTTCAGAGAAAGCCCATTCTAACCAAGAACAAAGGCTTTGAGGAAAGCAGTTCCATGCACAATGCAGTAGAATGATTGACAGGCTGATTATCAGGCTGAGTTAGTCTCATCTGGCCTTTTTTAAGTGCAATATGGTATGCATAACATGACATATGAATTCTAAACTCCTGGCAGGTCCTGGGAAGGAGACAATGCAGCTGGCAGCCTGATACCACAGCAGCTGGGAGGGGAAGGCTTGGTTTCTGCACATGAACACATTTGACATTTGGTTTCTAAAGGGAAGAGCTAATAAATAACCCACCAATGATGACACTCTGTAATGACAGCTTTTGTTACCAGCCAGTTAATCCTCCACTTCAGCTCTGTCCTTTCAGGCCATCTGGGGTTGAATTTTTTTTATTTATTTATTTTTATTTTCCTGGGGCTTGAACTTGGAATATTGTCTCCTGCCAGTGTCATATTTTGAAGTTGATTTAAAGGCTGGGACAGTGACAGGATGGTTGTAGGGGATTCAGCACGAAGATCTGTGGAAAATGGGAGTAAGCAAGAATTTTAGCAAGTGATCTTTGGTTTGGGGTTCTTCTGCATGAAGCCAGTTAATCACCTTGGGTCTCAAGGAGTGGGGAAATCTGCCTATGATGATTATCTCCTCTAAGAACCTATATGTGCAATTTCTGCCTCAACTGGATCCAACACACATTTATTGAGCATCATCCACTAAGCAATATAACATGTTCTGGGGACATAAATATAAGACTAGTTATCTGTAACTTTAAGGTCAAAACTGACAGGTCAGAAGAGGAGGCCCTCATATACTAAATCTCAGTAATGGAATATGAGCTATAATACAAATAAGCATAAAGTTCTATGGGGTCAGAGGTGATGAGTTAATTCCTTCTTGCCCTAAGGACTCCAATCATTTTTCCCAAACTATAAAAGATATGAGTTCTAACCCGATTTTTAAGCTGGTTAGACAGCATTGTGGACTAAATGTTTATTTCTTCCAGAATTCATATGTTGAAACCCTAACCCTAGTGTGATGATATTTGAAAGTTGTGTCTTGGGAGGTAATAAGGTTTAGAACAGATCATAAGGGTGGGTCCCTATGATGGGATTAGTGTCCCTTATAATAAGAGACCAGAGAGTTTATTCTCCCTTTCCCCAATCATGTGAGGACAAAGCAAGAATGTGCCTGTCTGCAAGTCAGGAAGAGAGCCCTTACCAGAATCCAATCATGTTGGCACCTCCAAAACTGTGACAAATAAATGCCTGTTCTGTAAGCCACATGGTCTATTGCATTGTGTTGTAGCAGCCCAAACTGATTAATACAGCTGGCCACAGTTTGATGGACACTGGCAGAAGAAACAAAATACTTTGATCGAAGACCAAGTACCTTATTACTCACCCCAATAGCAGTAGGCAGAGTATCAGTTTTATGCAGCTTCTCCAAACCTAATCCCCAGATTGAGACATAAGTCATATGACACCTGTATACAGAGTTAAATTGCAAGAGTGGAATCTTGAGACTAGGGAAACCGAGTCTTTTATAGTAGGCAGTAAACATGCCTCCCCTTGTCTCTGGAAGAAGACACACTAACTCTACCTTCCAAAGCTGTTCATTGGGAAAAATAAAACAACAAAACAAAATGAAAACAGCCTTGAAACCGATTTTGGTAAAAGGAAGTAAGTGCCTCTATTCAGAGACGTATGCAAGAGACTCCTGTAGAATTCCCTCCCAACAAAGGTCACCAAACCAACAGATATGAACTCACCATCAAAGAATTGTATACAACACAACACACACTCAGAGAAGGAAGCAGAAATGTCTTGAGGTCGTGTTCTCTGTTTGGACCATCTACAGAGAAATACAATCCATGGGGGTGCTTCCTGGATACACCCCCCAGCTGTAACCTCATGGAAGTGTAGAAAAGAAGCCCTGTGCAAAAAGCCTCCGTGGCTATGTGCACAGGGGCATCAGCAGTGAAACAGACGAGGATTCAAGGCGCCCGGTGACCTGGCCCTTGCCCAGCTCCCAGCTCCGTGTCTGGCAACTCCCTGCGTCGTGCTTCAGACTCCACCGTGGGCTCCTATCCACACCTTGCTCCTGATCTCATCCCTTTACCTTTTGCCATTCAGTCCTCTGTCTTTCACACCCCAAAACTCAGTCCACTCAACTCCCTCTCGTCTTTTAGGACCTGATTTAAATATGGGGACCCACAGGCAGCCCCCCTAGACCCTTTCAGCTGGAGCGAGGTGCCTTTCCCTGTGCTTCCTGGAATCTTCTCTGTCCACCTCCATCACTGTCCTTCTGCACTGCCCTTAGTCACCTGCATGTATTTTCCTCCCCACTGGGATGGCTGGAGCCATGACCCTTCCTCTGTGGGCTCCCATTATAGCACCCAGCTCTGAGAAGTCATCCAACACTCACTCACTAGCTGGATGACTCTCACTTTCTCCGCCCTGGGCACCAGGAGTCTGAGTCTACAAAGATTTAAAGACCCGTTGGCAAAAATGAGAATTATGAGAAAACTCAGACGTGTGCCACTGAACACACTGACATTGTCAAATAGCTCCCAGGGGATGAGGATGTAGTAAATTTTAGTTATTTTCCCCACTGTTTTTGTTTTATTATTTCTGCCTTCTCCCTTTCCTGGGATGCGGTCAGCAGCTGCAGCATCACCTCACGCTCTCTCTCTCTTTTTCTCTTTCCCCTGTTTCCCTGCTGTGGTGTGATCCTGCCGGTTGCATGCAACAGTATTGTATAATCCTCCCAGTGCCTCCAACACCCACCTCTGTTCTACAGAGAGAAAGGAGAAATGGAAGGTGTCCAGTTATCAGGGGTTCCAAACCTTTGTTTTCATTTTGAGAGTCGGTGATGAGCATCCCTGATAGACAGCTCCCCAAATTTATAGACCCACTTACCACCACCCCACAAATGTGCATACAGTTGCTAGGGGGGATAGAAGCCTCCAATCCCCAGCTCTTAATGTAAATTTAAAATTCACTGAACAAGGCACCCACACGGTGTCCCTTTACTGCTTTAATTTCCTGGGTCCCCAGCTTCCATAGTGACAGCGCACAGTCTCTCAGAAGTCAGCTCAGCTCCTGCAGTTCTTTGTCAAGTGAGCCGACCATAAGATATGACAAAGGGGACCGAGGAGCAGATGGTGTGTGACTGTTTGGCGACTTTGGCCTCACTGCATGTGGGCGATAAATAGAGAAGCCATGAAAATAGTTTTCAACAATCCTTAGACCTGCAAAAGTTCAACTTGACCTAGAAAGTCTGTGTCCATTAATTGTAAATTCTCTGGCCCCTGGACACCTCAATGGCTGTCTCCTACTGCCAGCCTTATTAAACCTGCAAATTGAGTCGCATGTGCCAAAGATATATTGCCTCTGTAGTGTCATCCTGAGGTAGATAGATTCCCCTGAAAACAAAAGTCACGTAGAAAGAAGGAATAAGGAAGATTATATTTGGGATTCAGAATGTGAGTTCAACCACAGGTACCTGTTAACCCCATCAGGTTAGATGCTCTTTGAGAGTAGAAACCATATCTTGTTCCTGACTGGCCGTCCACATCTAGCATATAATAAGTGCTCAATGAACAAATGTGTGAATGGACATTTAGAACCTGAAGTTTACTCTAAATATCTGGGGTCCCCACAAGGTCTTTACAAAGGTGCTGTAGTCTACTGTGTCTCACAGCCAAAAATCCACCTAAAAATTTAGCATGATATTCATGCTCACCCTTTCTCCTTTCCCCAAAGCCCTCTTTCCTCTGTCCAGGGTAATACAAATACTTAGAGACCAGAACAAAATAAAGCTTATCCAGAGGAAGTATAGCTACTCCCCAAAATGCCGATGCCCTGGGTCATGGTGTCAATTGAATGGAGTTTTATCGCACTCTGGGCTTGGTGGACTCCTCTACTCAGACCCAACCCACTCATTGCCCCGTGGACACCCTGTTCCTGGACAGCCTCAGGACAGGATGGGCAATCTTGAACCGCTTACCCCTACGGGAGTCTTATGCAAATGCAGTCATTGTGACCCTTATTCTAAACCCCAGAGCCTGACTGCAGGACAGTATCTCCCACCCCAGTGCCACCTAGGGTCCCCCCAGGGTGACTGTCCCAGGAACACGTCTCCACCCTGGTCTCCACATTGGACCTCCTTTACATCTGTCATTCCCAACCACAGGAGCTTGGCCAGTTCTGCTGAGGGTCTCAGACCCCAGGACACAACTTCCACGCTGAAGTTGTAGGGGAAGGACAGAGACCAGCCCCTCCACCAACTCCGTCACCTCCTGTGCCAGACTCAAGTGATCCTCCATGTATTCACCACCCTCAGCCTCTTGCCCCGGCCTCACCCTCTAAGAAGTGTTTCTGTCACCCATTAGCAGGCAGGGGATGCATGCCCCGAATCTCCAGCCTTCCTCTCCTCCCCAGGCAGCTCCGAGTCCTCCTTCCTCTTTCAGTCCAGACACAGTTTCCACTGGATAACCCCCTGCAGGTCAGCCCCTGGGAGGTAGCAGCAGTCCCCCACTCTACCCCCTTAAGGGCTCAGGGGTCTTGGTAGGGTCACTTCTAGGAGCTATGAGAACCACAGAGCTGAAATCTGCATCCTACTTCCTGATTAGCCCTGTCCCCTATCTCGTTTGCCTGGTTAATACCAACAACAAAAGGCTGCCTCTGGGCATGGGAGGAAATAAAAAGGGTCACATTATACTTTCATGACAATGAAAAATTAGGGAAGACAGCACAGGTTCCATGTCCCAAATCTGCCTCTGAATCCTGGTTTGTTTTATCTTGTTTTGTTTTATTTTGCTTTGTTTTCAGATGAGCTGAAGCAATTTGCCCCTTGAGCCACTACCAATAAATACATAAGGACAATACAGGACAGGGCCAGTCCTAGAGCTGTGTGTGCTCACCCCCAGGGACAATCCTGTCCTTAAGAGCCAGGAGAGAAGGTCTTCCGAATCCTGAGGAGTTTATGGGCAAAGGCCTGTGTTTGTGATACTTCCCACCACAGCACACTGGAGTCATAAATCCTCAGCTAGGTGCTGCCCCAGTAATGTAAATAGGAACTCATGTTTGGGCACAGAGAGAAATTCTCTTGTTTCATTTTACCAAGGTTCAAGCTGTTTCTTCTTGACATGACGGATTGATGATCGATGATAGGTAGATGATAGAGACAGAGAGAGATGATAGTAAATGAGAGAGATGATAAAGGTAGATAATAGGTATATGACAGACAGGTGATTGTTTTAGTCAGCTTTTTTGCTGCTGTGACTAAAGGACCCAACCAGAACAACTGTAAAGCAGGAAAGGTTTATTTGTGGGCTTATGGTCTCAGAGGTTTTAGTCCATAGAAGGCTGGCTCCATTCCTCAGGGCTCGAGGTGAGGCAGAACATCACG
Source organism: Marmota flaviventris (assembly GCF_047511675.1). Lineage (NCBI taxonomy): Eukaryota > Metazoa > Chordata > Mammalia > Rodentia > Sciuridae > Marmota > Marmota flaviventris. The sequence goes on along the minus strand of NC_092505.1, from coordinate 11,273,531 downwards.
GAGGGAGAGTGAGGCAGAGGAAGTGGCTCACAGGAAGCAGAGAGAGAGAGTCCACTGGCCAGATGCAAATATATCCCCCAAAGCCACAACCCCAGTCCCCACCTCCTATGGCCACACCCCACCACTTCAGTTACCACTCAGTTAATCCCTATCAGGGGATTAAATCACTGACTGGGTAAGACCCTCACAATCCAAAATCATTTCTCCTCTGAACCTTCTTGCATTGTCTCACATGTGAGCTTTTGGGGGACACCTCACATTCAAACCATAACAATGATATATACATAGATAGATAGAGACAGACAGACGGACAGGGAAAGCCAACCTAAACAAGAACAGAGAGAATGGCTCTTGGGAAAATAGAGTTTATTCTGGAATGAGTGACAGGGAATTGCAATCCAGCATGAATGGGCTATAACAAGGCACAGGGACATCTGGACATTTGAGGTAAAGGGAAGCTTTTAAAGGTAGAAAGGAGAAGTGCACATAATTTGTTCTGATACAAAGAGAACATTGGTTGGAGGGCTTATCACGGAAGTTGATGCAAGTTCATCTGTGGAGACAAGATGTCGAACAAGTGTTTCCCATAAGCAGCCCGCTGTCCTGGTGTGACTCATAGAACAAGCTGCAGTTTTGGGGGAAAAAAAATCCTTTGACAGTTCCTGACCAGGCAAATCATGCTTGAGAGCCCTCCCTCCGTGGCCTCCCACTGTCTCACTCCCTGCCAGCTCCATTTTGTCAGAGTTTGACACAAGTGACTCCATTTTGATTCTGACAACTCACAATAGATAAATCAGATTGAGAGAGCGCCAGTCAGGCTGACACCCTGACAAGCCTGGAATTGCCTGCACTGCTTCAAGAACACAAATCAGGAGGAAAAAAATGGTCTCCGTTTCACTTTTGCCCTCAATCAGTAGTTATTCTCTTTCTCTAAGAAATGTATTTAGGAGGGCCACTACTTTCCACCATCACCTGTTAAACTGCTCCAGATTTGTCACTGCTGTGGTTCTGCTTTCGTTTTTCTGATGTTCTAGCATGTGCTTATGCAAATGGCAAGGAACAAACTGAGAAAGACTTGGTGACGGTTTTGACATCCAACTCCGAAATGGCCTCTCAACATTTTCTCTATTGATATTTGGCAACTGCTGTGGGGGCTCGTCCTGTGCATGTTATCAACATCCCTCACCTCTACTCCTCAAGGCCAGTGGCACCTGATTGCTACTTGTGACAACCAAAAATGCCCCAGACCTTGTCAAATGTTGTCTGGGAGGCAAAATCACTGGAGTTAGGAGCCATTATTCTGAAACGATAAGGCTATAGCAGAGGGAATCTCAGTCACCCACACTTGGACATAAGTATTTTTAAACTGTGTTAGTCATCTTTTCATTGCTGTGACCGAAATACCTGACACAAACAACTTAGAGGAGGAATGATTTATTGGAGCTCACAGTTTCAGAGGTTTCAGTCCATGGTTGGCTGGCGCCATTACTCTGGGCCTGAGTGAGGCAAAACATCATGGCGGAAGGGTGTGGTGGAGGAAAGCTGCTTGTCTCACGGCGGCCAGAAAGAAGAGAGGAAGGGACCCAGGACAAGGACACGCACCCACTCACTTTTTTCCTCCAACCCTGCCCCATCTGCCTACAGTTCCCACCATCTCTTATAGTCCAGCTGCCAATGGATTAATCCACTGATGAGATCAGAGTCCTCATGATCCAATCATTTCTCCCAAAGCCCCACCTCTAAACTTTGGGGACAAAGTTTCAACCCTTGAGCCTTTAGTGGGCATACCGAATCTGAACCACAACAATATCCAGACCAGATGTTGGAGGAGCACACCTGGGCCTTCTCATTGCAGGTCCCTCTACCTGTGTAGGAGGAAATGGGAAACAACCATTTGTTTGTAAGTAGCTTCAGAATAAAGGAATCAAGAAGGAGAAACCTTTTAGGGAAAATAAGAAATCAAAATGTATGTACTTATGCCTTCAGTGTAAAAATCAGTGTATAAATCAGTGGAGAACTAACTGTAATCTTGAGTCTTAGGGTCTTAAGGTCTGGAGCCTTCTGTTCTCTACCCTGAGGTGAAGAGGAAGACCATCCTCCCCCATTTTTGCTGTTTTCCCTTCCCCAACAGCATCAATTCTTTGGAGGCACTTAAATGTCTTAAGGTAAGTTCTTCCCTGCTGACAGTATTTGATTTTTCTGTCCACACCCAGAGTTCGAGGGAAGCTCATCCATTCAACAACTGTAGGGATCTACCTCTGAACAGGTAGGGACAAACCAACGAGAAAGCACTGGTGTCCTGGCCACAGGTGCCGAGGCATCTCCTTTCCGGTGTGTCCACAAGTCCTCCTTGTAAGGGTTGAATTCATGCAGGATGGAGGGGAATTCAAGATGCACCAATCATATTGAAAGAGTTGAATCTGTGATATAGTCATATCCTTAGTTCTTTGTTGAAGCATCAATTCACAAGGTCTGGGGGGCAGGCCTCATAATTATGTGTTTCAAAGGGGTGATGAGCACAAGTGATGTATTGAGATGTTTGTCTTATCTGTGATACAAAAATATGTCTTTGATTTCTATTAGTTCCAGAGTCACAGTCACTCTTCATACTACTGAAGTTTGTGGCCTACGTGTCATTAAAGAAAATTACTCAATTTTAGTCAGAAGATAGTTGAAATAGCAATGCAAGTTCTCAGACTAAGTTCTCCGACCTCTTGAATTCAGAAATCTGTGGATTCCATGTCCCAAGGCAGGAGCTCTGCCTCCCTCGCCACAGGATCTGGCTGGTGTCCCAACCTGGCCACTCACAAGTCCCCTTCCTACAGACTCAGTGAGTTTTTCAGGGGTGGTCACTTGACCCACCCCAGGCCAATCACTATCCTTCTGGAACTTCCTAACAAAGGTCTCATGGTCGATTCTGTCTTTACGCAGAATATATGTGAGAGTATTTGTTTATTTTGTTATGAATTCTGTGCTCCTCAGAAGCCTGGAGGAACAGAGGGGAGTGGGTATTTCAAAATTCCAGTTGGTCTGTGATGGTCACTCTCATGGGTCAACTTGAATGGATCCCACACAGGTTGCTCAGATGTTTGGTTAAACAGTGCTCTGGGTTCGTCTGTGAGAGTGTTTTGGAGCACAATAACCTCTGACTCATAGACTGAGGAAGGCCCGGTGTCTTCCCTGGTGTTGGTGGGCCTCATCCAAACTCCATAAGGACTGAAGGGAAAAGGGCTGAGTAGGATCGAGTTCTCTCTCTCTGCCCTGCTGTCTGTATTATGGGGCTTCAGTCTTCTCTGTCTGTGGACTTGGGCTCAGACTGGAACCCTTATCATTGGCTCTCCTGCTTCTCAGGTTTGTAGACTTGAATTGGAACTCAGCTCTCCTGGGGTTCCAGCCTGACAACTGCAGATCTTGGGGCTTCTCAACCTCCATAATTGCATGAGCCAATGCCTTATGAGAGATAGATGATAGATAGATAGATAGATAGATAGATAGATAGATAGATAGATAGATAGATACATTCATTCATTATGATCTGTTTCTCCAGAGAACACTAATTCACCATCTAAACCTGAAGTTCATGGTGTACATGCATTTGCATAAGTGCAGTGCAGACAGAGCCTGCAGTTTCCACTTCCAAACATAGAGATCTGTCATAATCCCAGGGCAATGGGATTTTCAAAAATGACCCACTGAGAATAATCAAACCCACCCTATGGAACAGACTCAAATGGGTGTACTCTTATTTGGCATATACAAACTCTTGCAAACTGAGAATAACCTACCAAGTGGTTCTGGGGTAAAGTTCTACTCCTTCAGGATAGCTTTTGCAAAGAAGAATTTTGAAGCTTCACAATGTCTGTTCTTATTCATCCAAAAAGACTTTACCCTATGGTGGTTCCTCATGTCACACTATCAAATTGATCCTCCTAGCTACGGCCCTCTGAGATTTGGCTGCCTCTTCCCTACCCTCCCAGTGTGGTTGACATTTAGGCATTGGCTGCCCATCTACAGGTCTTGCATGATTCATGGGTTTGAATTTCCACATCTGTCTATCAATTCCAGTCACTGCCAAACAGATAATAAGCCCAAGGATCCAAGGAAAAAAAAAGATTTTTAAATGGATTCAATACTTCAGGTTCACTTGAAGCATCCGGGAAAAGGTCTCAGGATCCCTAAGGCTGAAACTGAATAGTTGGAGCAAGTTTGCACTAATGAAATAATCAAATCAAAATTAGAAATATTTAGATGATTTCTGTAGAGACTGCTCTCTGATTAAAGCACGGCAGAGGGGAAGGTTCTTGTAACTTCCTCCCTTTTCATTCTGAGGGTGGGAAACACATTTCCTTGGAACTGTATGGAAATCAAGGAGAGGAATACAGCCCATGGCTGAACTCTGGAGGCAAATTCCAGACACTGAGCTGTCCTCCCCACCAGCACCTCGTGCTTGGCCCAAACCAGGCTTCAGTTGTTTTTAGTTGGTGTTGTGCTTCTAATTCCAAAGAAACGACTATTTTATTTGGCTTTCAGTCTATTACTCATGCAGTGCAACATGTCTGTGCTGCCTCATGGCCAAGAAAGTGAAACAGAAGAGATTAAAAACAGAGCTGTCTAGTGAACAGGTGTCGCGCATTATCTAATAGCAAACTAAATATAAAAAGGGAGACTAATTAGAGTGCTGGCATCTTTCCTGCTCTTGGCCTCACAGCTCTTTAACTCTTGCAGTTGCCTGTCAGATACAAAACAAGAGCTCACTGAAAAGCGGAGGCTGTGAGCGCCGGACGTGGTGGCGCACACCTGTAATCCCTGCGACTCGGGAGGCTGAGGCCAGAGGATCACAAGTTTGAGACCAGCTTCAGCAATTTAGTGAGGGCCTCAACAACTTAGCAAGTTCATCTCTAAATAAAAAATAAAAAGGGCTGGGAGTGTAGGTCAGTGGTGAAGCATCCCTGGGTTCAATCCCCAGTACCAAAGCAGAGGCTATGATTCTAGCCTCTATGTTTAGGGGTGGAATAGCCGGGTGTATAAGGGAAGGCAGGGTCCAGAAGGGGCAGTTTTGCCTGGTAGTGTCAAACAATGAGCACCATTGGTAAGGTTTCTTGTCCTCATGATAAAAATCTAGCCTTCCAGAACTGGGTTCTCCAAAGTGGTCCTCAGACTAGCTGCCTCAGCATGCCCTGGCAGCTCCTTAAAAACACAGTCTTGGACCCCATCATGGAGGAAGTTAATCAGACCTGCATTGTGAGTAATTCCTCGCAAAGCCAAACAAAATAGTCATTTCTTTGGAATTAGAAGCACAACACACAAAATCTCAGGAGTGCCACTCCAGGAATTGGATGGAAGGGAATGGAACTTCTAGTGAGGTGGAGATGGAACAGGAATGAAGGAGGCATTTCCTGAAGAGGTAGATTTGAGTGGGATTTTCTTTTTTATTTTCTTTTTCTTTTCTTTTCTTTTTTATTTCTTTTTTTTTTTTTTTGTATGGGGCATTGAATCCAGGGGTGCTTAACCACTGAAGCACATCCCCAGCCCATTTTTTTTGTATTTTATTTAGAGACAGGGTCTTGCTGAGTTGCTTAGGGCCTAGCTAAGTGGCTGAGGCTGGCTTGGAACTAAGGATCCTCCTGCCTCAGCCTCCCGTGCCACTGGGATGCACACCATGCTTAGCCTTAGGGGATATTTGGTAATTTCCTAAATCAGGGATCAGCATACTTTTACAATAAAAGTCCACATAGTAAATATTTAGGCTTTGCAGCCCATCCAACCTCAAATAGCCAACTCTATCACTGCAGTACGAAAGCAGCCATAGACATTATGTAAACAAATGGGCATGGCTGTGGTCTGGTGAAACTTCATTTATAAAAGCAGGTGTTTGCCCAAAATGACTCATGAGCAATAATTTGCTGACCACTGGTCCAAAGGAATAAGTATGTCTTCAAACAACTTGGAATATCCCAGACAACTCGTGATTTGATTCCATCTGATTCCAACATTCAAGGTCTCATGAGCTTCTGAATCCAACCCTGTCAATGGATAGAATGCTTTAAATCAGAGACTTTTTTTTTCTCTTAAAAATTAGGCATATGGGGCCGAAGTTGTAGCTCAGCAGCAGAGCACCTGCCTAGCTTGTATGAGACACTGGATTTAATCCTTAGCACCACATAAAAATGAAACAAATAAAATAAAGGCATGCTGTCCATCTACAACTACAAATTTTTTTTTTAATTAGGCATATGTGACTCAGCTCTATTCCTGAAGCACACTTCTTATTTTGAAAAATGTTTAAAACCCAGTTTATTGCACATTTAGGTTATTCCTATTATTTACTACTTATCCTGATAACTCTAAGAAGATATGAGAACCTGAGGATGAAGAAGTCAACCCATCCATGGTAAAACACACATACAGTTCACCAGAGACTAGAAACACAGACTGGGACTTGGCATCCTCCCCCACTCAGTTTTCTATCTTGGCTTCTATAATAGCCCCCATTGGCCTAGCCACCAATCTGGACCTTACACCAATGCCTCTTTCTCAATCTGATACATGGGGGATCAAGATCACAGAAAAGTTGTTGGGGAGTAAAAGAATCACACACACACACACACACACAAGATTGACAGTCAGAAGTCTTGCAATGCCGGTTTAGCAGGAACCATTGCCTGAGATTGCAAAGACAGGCTCAGCAAAGGGCACCAAGTCCATCTGGTGCTACGTAGCTTTTGTGACCCCACAACAATGCTTGGTAACAATCCATTGTCTTTGTTCAGGTGCCCAGAAGCAAACCCTGAGACAGGTACTTTAGTGAAAAGGTGACTCCATAGCCCTGGTAAGATCATGGGGACGTGAGACAGAGAAAAGGAAGAAAAGCAGTCAAGTCCGTACTGTCAAACCAGCTACTGGCACGTGAATGTGTGAAGTCTGCCTCAGAATTATCTCACCAGAGAGGCAAGGGAGCCGGGATACTTTCATACCCACTCCATCAATCATGGGTTGAGGGATGTTCCCAGCTGGTGGAAGAAAGGGACACTAACTCCCTGGAACTTCTTTCTAGCTTGTCCCATCTATGTAACAGAGCAGAAGCCAGCGGCTGACGGATGCCCCCAGCCAAGTCATAGGTGTTGGCAGAAGGAAGTCAGGCTGGCATCAGGGTCGTGGCAAACACCAACGGATCATGGTCAGGGCACCAGCAGCATCTGTGATGTCCTTAAAGACAGAAGCCTCTACAGCCACCCCCTCTGAACATGTAACTGAGTAGACTCAAAACAGACTGAGGAAATCTGTGTCAGCGTGGGTTGCATTCAGTTGCAAGAAATTGAAAATGTGACTAAATTGTGCTTTAAATACATTAAAGGTTTTGTTTTCTCGTAGAAAAAAAAAATCAGAGAGAAGCAGACAAGGTCTGACATGGTGGCCCACAGTGCCAGTGCAGAGCCCACCTCCTTCAGTCACAGCCATCTTTCTCCTGTGGTCTTGATCCTCAAGCTGATCCACCAATGGTTACGTCATGGCTACCCCAGCCCTGATGCCTCATCCATGGGCTGGGCAAGAATACGGTGAAGGGCAAAGTTCAAATGATTTGTGCCTGTGGAATGAGCCCGTCCAAAACAAAGCATTGTTGTGAGGTCACAAAAGCTCCACGGTGCCAGCCGTACTTATGTGCCCTCTGCATCTGCTGAGCCAGTCTCTGCAGTGCAACCTCAGGCAACGGTCCCTGTTAAACCAGCTTTCCCAGAAGTCCCACCCCGAACCTTCAGCTCCCATTTCATTGCTCAGAATTTTCTCACGGGGCTTATCTATAAAAAAAGCTGGAAAATGGAGATTTAATTTTAAATTTGGGCACAGTGCTGCCCTTAACAAAATTGAGGTTCTGTTGGTTAAAAAAAAAAAAAAAGAAAAGAAATTGAGGACAGATGTTGCATAGGATGTGAACACTTTCTGTTACATAATGTTTCCCAGACACACACTGCAATATTGACAAACTATCAACATGAGCAAACGGTATAGTTGACTGTATCCTAGAAAACACTGGAGAACTACAGAAGTTTTGGACCGAGGAGAAAGAGAAGGGAACTTTATCTAAGCAAGACAACATTTTTTCAGGGCTGACCACAAAGTAGGGGTGGGAGGCAGATGGGGAACTGGGTTGAAAATGAAAATCTATTTGAAATGGTGGAGTCCTTGCCCTCTCCCTCCACTCATTCCCAGATCCTTGGAAGGCAATTTAATGAATTATTCTCTTCAGATTCTGAAAAGCCAGATAATTAAGTCCTCCAGATGGGGACATTTTGGAATCCCCAACAGAACAGATCTTCTCAGTGTCCCTCAACCCTGCATGACTTCTACTTATCAAGAAATCCCTCCCAGCACAGAGAATTTCTATGCAACTTTGTATCACTTTGCTCAACTGTGAATAAAAAGATGAGTAGTATCAGATATTTGAGGATAGTCCTTAGTTAAACACAAAAAACAAAATAAACAAACTAGGGAGAAAGAAACCCTGAGTTCTAGATACAGTATTGAAAACAGAAGAATGCATTTTTAAAAATAAACTTTAAAGAAAAAAAATATCATTCTTCAAAAAAAAGAGATTTAAAATTCATTAAATAAGCACAAGAGGCTGAAATGGAGAATAGGAAAGAGCTCTTGGAAATTTTCAAAAATTGTGTTTAAGTATGTATAATAAAATTTACCACCTTGACCATTTCAAGCCGTAGTTCAGTGGTGTTAAGCAACTTCACAGGGCTGTCTGAACCATCACCACAGTCTGTCTCCAAAACTCTTTGTACCCATTAAATGACAATGCTGCCTTCCCTCCCCCAGCAACCCCCATTCAACTCTCTGTGTCTATGAATTTCATTGCTCTAGGTGCCTCATGTAAGTAGAATCAGAGAGCATTTGTCTTTTTGTGACTGGTTTAATACGCTTAGCGCAGTGTCCTCGAGGCTTATTCATGTTCTAGTACGTGTTGGAAGTTTCTTTCTTTTTAGTGCTGAATGTTATTTCCTTGTATCTATATATCACATTTTGTCTACCCACTCATCTGTGGATGGACATTCGGGTTGCTTCCACCTTTTAGCTATTGCGAATAATGCTGCTATGAACATGGGATATACATATGTCTCTGAGTCCTTGATTTTAATTCTTTGGGGCATCTACCCAGAAATGGAATTGCTGGATAATATGGTAGTTTATTTTCAACATTTGGAGAACCTGCTGTACTGTTTTCTTAGGTAAAAAAAAAATATATATATATATATATATATATATATATATATATATATATGTAATAGAAAGATTTAAAAGTACAGACTCTTTTTATAAACCAGATGGTAGCCATGGTAGGATGCAGTTATTAGATTTCAAGTCCTGCTCAGAGACCTCATGCCTCACCTTGGAATGTGCAATCAACCCATCAGCTCTGTCTTAGAGTTTCAGCCTAAACCGAGGGGGGAAAAGAACTCCTATTTTAATATCCTATTACATGCAATACACACTTTGGCTCAGCACTAAACAGTTATACAGTCATAATTATGTGAGCTCTGAAGAATAATTTAATCAAAATTAATTATGAGATGGGATGAAGGACAAGAGAGCCACAGCTTTGTCTACCAAATGTGAAGGGCAACATTCAAGTCACAAACAACCAGCTCCACCTTGGCCTGTTAAAGCAGGAAATAAAGTTGCTAAAGTGTGCCACAGAGCTCTCCAGAGTCTCAGGGAGCAATGCCAGTCACGCTGCGGTCTGCACTGGTACAGACCCCACCCTCTCTAGTGCCTACTGCAGCTGACAGCGCACCACTGAAATCTGTACCAGGATTGGAGGTTTTCCCCTTCATCCTCACAGAGCCAGACCACACTCCAGCAAGGTCACCAGGACTCCCTGCCCAGCACGCCCCTTCCTCATGAGCTCACTTTGGAATCAAAATCTCCAAATGTTGCTTCTGATTGGTGAGGCCTAAGTCACATTCCTGCACTGCAGCCGTCAGGGAAACCATGGAGGCAAATATCATGACTTCTGTCTTGGGAACGACACAGGAAATGACCAAAATATGAGGCATGTTCAAAACCTATTGAGTTTCTACAAATAACAAAATGTCCACTTCAAGGAAGTCAACCCTAATGAAAATTGACAAATCCGAAAATTAGAGATTAGCATCTCATCTAGAAAGACCATAGAGACTACTGGAGAGTTGAAAGAGCTGGAGGAAAGCAGGAAGGAGGTAGGTAAGGGCAGCTGCTTTTCATATGAGTTGGTGGGAAATGCTCCTCTTTAACAACTCCGTATAAAGGGGTATTTCTTTCTATGCCATCCGATCTTGTGGTGGTAGATGACACATAAATCACAGCTGCATCAAGTGTTCATGGTGTAGGCAGAGCTGTGAGCTTGTGCTCCTCATCACCTGGTATCCCTTGCAATGGAGGAGACCACACCAAGCAATTAGCAAATATCTTTCATGAAAAGTGGTTAGGAGGGGCTGAGGCTGTGGCTCAGCGGTAGAGCGCCCACCTAGTGCATGTGAGGCCCTGGTTGGATCCTCAGCACCACATAAAAATAAATAAGTAAAATAAAGGTATTGGTCCAACTACAACTAAAAAAATAAATATTAAAAAAAAAGTGGTTAGGAATGGCCCAGCTGCCAGTCAGATTCTCTTCTTAGACCAGAGAGTAGGTGTGGTAGGTCTCCATCTAGAAGGAGGCATGTTTTTTATGTGGGCAGTGCATCTAAAAGAAAACTAATTTAATTTAGTATCATTTTAAGGGCTACTTTCAGTAGAATCCTCTAGATGTTAATAAATTCTGAAAAATTAGACTTGCAGCACGTTAAAGCCAAATGCATTCTTAGAAATGGATGAAAACGGCGTGCAAAAAAGCTGTGTGTGTGTGTGTGTGTGTGTGTTTGTGAAAGCATTTTTAGGAACAATTTGCCAAAGTTTATTTAGTCTTATAGTTTTGACAGGTTAAATGGACCCTTTGAGATCTTTTTGCTTCAAACACACAGGTTCACTTGCTTAAGGAACAGAGTCGCAGAAAAGCAAGGGACTGAGTCTTGGCTCCAGCATGAGGCTTAGGATGCTTAGGTTGAGTGTTAGCGGTGAGTTTCCATAGGCCCAGATTATTACATTTAATCTTTTCAGTTCTCTTCAAAATAAGTCACGTCATCCTCATTGTTCAGGTAAGAAATGGAATAAAATTTCAGAGTAGTTACACGACATGCCCACGGCCATAGAATGGGGAGGGAGGACACAGGGCTGTTGGACTCCAAATCTAATGCTCCTGTCACTACTTTCCCCAAATGGGTTCTCTACAAAGACTCAGCCAGGTGATTCCACCGGCTCTGTTAGAAAGCACTGGCGCCCACTTCTAAGCCATGTGATGTGGACAAGTCACCTGTTTCTTCACACTAACGGTAGGAATGGTAATAACGGACACCTTATAGAATTATGAGAATTTGGGCTGAGATTGTGGCTCAGCAGTAAACACTCATCTAGCACGTGCGAGGCCCTGGGTTCGATCCTCGGCACCACATAAAAATAAATAAATAAAGGTATTGTGTCCAACTACAACTAAAAAAATAAATAAATACTTAGAAGAAATACATTCTGTACATATGTAAGCAAACATACATACATAAACACGTTAAAAAAGAATTATGAGAATTAAATGCATTGTTATTTGTAAGAATAACAAATTTTTAAAAAGACCTGCCTCATAACATGCATGATAGTGTTCATTGTTATTATTCTTCATATCTCATCAATATTGGAAATTACTGAGCTTCTAATATATACGAGACAAAAAGACCATACCTTGGTGGTGTTCAGTTCGCATGCTCTGATACCTAAAGAGCATGAACTCTTCTTCTCTTTTAGCCATTGATATTTATTTTGTCAGTTTCCTCACTGTGTCCTCATGCATTTCCACACTAGAGCCAAGAAAGGCTTCAGCCTGCCATTGCCCTTGGTTGGAATCCATATATTTTAAAGGGCCCTGTCTGCTTCCTGTCTACACAGCATAGAGGCCCCTTGAAAATTAAATTCACTGCTCATTTGGAGCAATGTGCAGGAAGCAGAGATGTTTGGGCTGATAACTCAGAGAATTAACAGCTTCATGACTGTTGGGAAGAACAATATGATCCACTCATTCTTAATAGAAACATTGAAAGGTAGATCTGTTGTTATTCTTCTAAATCTGACTTTTCAATTTCTATGCAATCTGCTACCATCTTGCCACATCACCAATTCTGCCTCCCTTCTGACCAAACCTTGAGTGTGGAATGTATTCTCACCTCCTACTTGTCCTTCCTCCCTTCCAGTAATCAAATGAGTCTGAAGAGGAAAATCTTTCCTAAGTCTTCCTCCCAAATAGCTCTCAGGTCATCTTGATACCTCTTTGTCCAGGAGGTCTGCCAGCCAACCAGTGGGAGGTATTTTTAACTGGAGAAATAGGGGAAAGGAAATATGTAACTCTCCCACCAAGTCCCACATCTCTTCTCAGTCTCAATCAGGAAATCATATGCACTCCCCTCAGCTGTCTTCTTTCACTGACACCTGAGATAATGGCAGGATCTGTTCCTGGCAATGAGTAGCATCCTCTTATGACCCAGTATGCATGGTGCCCAAGAGACAGGTAAGCTCAGCATTCTCCCCACCACCTTTGAGTTACAAGTTTCGGGAAACCCTAGGCAGGCAAGCCATAATGGAAGTCTGAGGACAGGCTCTGTTTTGGACTGGAGATTAGAAACATCTCATTGCTAGTTTCCAGTTCCTCTTGCTAACCACTAGGCCAGACATTTCTGTGATGGGCTACATAACATGCCAGATGCAACAGCCAAAAATAGAAGAAAAGAAAACGACCAGGACACTATGGACAAAGGGCATAGCCCGATGACGTGATTTCATCCCCATATGTATTGAGGCAATAGCTTTAAAATCTCTGGAGTCTAAATGTCTGATAAGACCCAACACTCCATTTTCCCTTCTCCAAGGCCTCTCCACCTCAACCCCCCACAGGGAGACTCCCTGGGCTCACACTCCATCTCTCCCCTCACGTGTTTATTTTAGCATAATGGCTACATTTGAGGAACTACAGATCCTCCTGACTCAATCTGGGGTTATGTCCCAATAATTCAATCATAAATTGAAAATGCATTTAATACACATCATCTACTGCACATCGTCACTTAGCAGCACAGCACACTAGCACACTAGGTTACCCCTACGGTCATGGGCAACTCCCAGTACGATTTCAACTGAATGATATCACTTTGCACCATCACAAAGTTGAAAAATCACTAAGTCAAATTATCATAAATTAGGAACCGTCAGCACAGACGGGGCGAATTGGTGTTTGAGAAATAAACCTGCTAGAAAGAGGCAGGACAGAGGCGAATTAAGTCAGAGAGGAAAGGCTAACGTCGAGACAGCCTAGTACATTTTTTATTTGAGTAACTGGATGACTTCCCCTTACATAAAGTTGTTATTCAGATTACTAGGAAAGATGTGATGAGTGTCAAGTGCACAGCAATCAGATGGTGTGACCGTAATGTGTCCTGAAAATGCAGTCATGCCTCCTTCCTCCTGCTTCTCGGGGTAGGCAGGGACGTTTAGCAGCTCACGGCTGCTGTCCTCTCCTTGGATGCCCCAGACTTTGCCTTCTCCGTAGCAAGGCCCTGCGCTGCATCCAGCCATGATGATGCTGTTAAAGAAGGAGCTGGAGAAGTCACACTGTCACGCTGACCCTCCAGGAGGGCGAGGGCCAAGGGAAAAGTCTCGGCTGCACAGTGGACAAGACACAGGACAGGAGGCCTTCTGGGCATGAACGCTGGTAACTCATCTCCAGCCTGTGCTCTTAGAGAGGAGGTAGAGGAGATTGAGTCTGATAACTACGTAGCCAGAGACTGGGGAACAGGCACCCCAAACATTGCTGGTGGAGTGTGAATTGGCACAACCTCTAAAGGGGCAACTCAATTACCTTAGAGGTCATTAAAAAACACACAGGCCCTTCTGCATAGCCATCTCCCTTCTAGAGTTTCATCTAGTAGATATGTGTGTGTGTGTGTGTGTGTGTGTATATATATATATATATATATATATATATATATATATACACACACACACACACATATATATATACACATACACACACACACATATATATACACACACACATATATATACACATATATGTATGTATATGCATAAAATGTACATATTACTAGGATATTAACTGAAATATTGTTTGAGAAAGAGAATGGAAACAACCCAAATGTCCATCACTAAGTGAATGATTATACAAATGATGACAGCTTCACTATTTAAAAAAAGAATTAGCCTTGTATATTCTGACATAAAATTAGTTCCCTGATAATACGAAGTTAAAAGAGGAAGTGCACAATACAATGTATAATGTGCTACTTTTTGCACAAAGTATATACTATGTACAGGTATGCTTCTGTATGCACAGAACAACTCTTGGGAATACCACAGGAAACTTGTTAACTGTAGCTCCTTCCAGAAAAAAAAAGAAGGAGGAGGAGGAGGAGGAGGAGATGATTGTGGCTGGGAAATGGGAAAAGAGAATCTTTGAATTACATACCTTTTTGGGTTAGTTATCTTCCTGTCACTGTGACAAAACACCTGAGGTAAATCAATACAGAGAAGGAAATGTTTATTTGGAAACTATTTCATGGGTTTCAGTCCATGGTTGGTTGGCCAGGTTGCTTTTGGGCCTGTGGTGAGGCAGAACATGATGGCAGTGAGTTCATGGCAGAGGACGTCTGTCCACTTCATGATGGCCAGGAGACAGAGAAGAAGACGGGACCAGGGTGCTAATATCCCCTTTGGAGGTGAATTCCCAGTGACCTCACTTCCTCCCACTAAACCCCACCACCAGGTTCTAATATCTTCCACCAGTATCACAGGCTGATGACCAAGACTTCAACACATGGCTTCTGGGGACATTTAAGATTTAAATCAAAACAATTTTCTATCTTTCAAAGTGTGGACCATATTCGAGGGTTAATTTTTTTTTAATGGGAAAAAAACTAGAAATGGCATCATGAAGACGATTACCAGGAATTCTTCTAATATTCCCAGGATCATAAGTCTAAAGTCAGTCTCACTGGGTGGATGACAAGGTGTGAGCAGGACTAGTTCTTTCTGGAATCTCCGGAGGAGAATAAGGAGACAGCTCCTTATTCTTTCCAGCTTTGAGCGGCTAGCTGCCTGCGTTCCTTCGCCCATAACCAAGTGCTCTTTGCCTTCATGGACACCTGTTTCTCTCTGATTCTAACCATCCTGACTCCCTCTTATCAGAATGCTGTTGATAATATTGAACCCACCCTCATAATCCGAGATAACTAACAGATTCTGGGTACCAAGACATGGACACCTTGAGGGGTCATTGTTCGACTTGCCACCAGAAGTGCGAAAGGAAACCCCCTGTTCTCTCTCTGCTCCTCTTCCTCCTGTTCCCCTGGGAGATAGGAGTGAGCCCTCTGATGAACCTGACGTTTGCCAGCTTACACCAATGGGGGCATCACTGTGGTGCAGGTTGCACTCCCTTGTTCCCTTGGGTACCGGTGCCCTTGACCCCCTACTCCACCTATCTTCTAGGGATGGCACTCAGGTCCACCTGGAAGCCCTGGAAGCCCACATCCTGAGGACGTTAGAGGCCCTACCACATTCCCTGGGAGGTTTCTCAGATCTCCGCATCTTGGCAGTCGGTGACATCTTGCCCAGACAGTGCATCAGATCCTGTCTGTTGGTCCCTTTTCCTTGACCACACACTTGGAGGGTCAGAGAGTGAGAATTCCAACTTGGAGGGTCAGAGAGTGAGATGCAAGGGAGGTTTGTGCTGCAATTTCAACATTTATTATTACTATTATTATTATTATTTTATAAAAAGTTGGCCACTGACCCTTTTGACCCTTTTGTTATTTTTCTTTCTTGGGCTCTTAGATGTTAAAACTTTTTGCCTTCCAAACCATTTACATTTTACTAAGTAGTAGTCTGTGTGTTTTAATCACAGATGAAGTCATAATTTCTGTTAAGCTTTTAAAAATATTAGAAACCTTAGTTACCATATTTAGCAAATAAACTCTTGATCTGAGGAATTTAGTTTGGGAAACTTGGATACAGAAGAAATAAAAGTAATGACAGCAGCAATATTGTTTGGCCCCTCCGTGTCTGTGGGTTCCATATTCTTGGATTCAGCCAACGATGGATTGAAGATATTCAGGGGAAAATAATCACATCTGTACTGAGCACGTACAGACTTTTTCCATTATTTGCTAACAACACAGCATAACAACTATTTATATAACATTTACAGTGTACTAGGTAGTATAAGTCATCTAAAGATGATTTAAAGTATATGGGAGGGTTTATGAGGGTTATATGCAAATATGATGCCATTGTACATAAAGGACAGAAGCATCTGTGTGTTTTGATGTTTTGACATCTATGTATTGGATATTTTGACAATCCCCCAAGATACCTAGTGTCTTAGCCATATGCAGGAAGCACTGGGCCGAGTCAGAATGCCCACAGTCTAGTCCCTGCTCTTCCATTCACAGGCTGTGCCAAGCCAGGAAGCTGCTCACCTGACCAGGGACATTGGTTCCTCCTCAGTAACACAGGCCCCTCCCAGGGCGAGATTCAGATCACAGTATTTTTAAAGTTTCCCAGGTGACTCTTATGTGAGGCCAGGGTTGAAACCACAGGTTGGACAGGGTCTAGCTTTCCCTGGGAACACCCCAGACCATGTCTGGTAGCTGAGTCCTGAGAGCCAGGGGACACGACTGGGACTCTTGAGGAGGTCAGCTGGGGATGGTGGGCGAAGCAGGCGGATGGGGAGGGCAAGGGAAATAACTAAGAGCTGTAAACAGCGACTCCCCAGGGGCTGGGGAGGCCAAGCAGAGGAGTCCTTGGCCCTTCTGACATTGCTCATCAAGTCAGTGACAGCAGAGCCTAACATGACTTGAAAGAGACATTGCAAATCAGGGTCACAGCAGGGGCCTGTCAGCAGTCTGCTGCCCAAGCTGGCCACCATGTCCCTCCCGCCCCTTTCTTTCCCCTGCACTCACCTTGCATGAGCCAAAACATTTTTTTGCATCAAAACTTCCAGGAGCAACACTGTGGAACAATATATTCAGTAGAAGGTAAAGAGACCTTCACATATACTGCTAATGAGAAAGGAAATTACTATGCATCTTTTGTAGTCTCTATCAGATTCAAATGCCGCATCTACTTATCCTGTAACTCCACTTATGGAAATACATCCTTTACAAACAGTCATATATGAGTAATGCAAAGTGATGCAGGTATGCCCATTTTGTGGCATTACTTACAATAAATATCAACTCAAACATTATCAACAACAAAGAAAAAGGAGAAACAACCTAGATATCCACATATAGGTAAATGAATAAACAATCTATAGCTCATTCTTATTACCCAGTAGCATGTAGTTAATATTTATTAACACTCAAAACATTCCACACACTGAGTTAGGTGCTTTGCACATTTTAATGCTTTATTTCCTCCCCCAGATCCTAAGAAACAGGCACTATTATCATTCCAAATTTACAGATAAAAACATTAAAGTTTAGCAAAGTTAACTAACTTACCAGATCCCACAGTTAGTAAGTGGTAGAGCTGGAATTTGAATCCAGCCATCTGATGGCAAAGCTGAAGCTATGGGTTGCTAATTGTGATCACCATTACAGTACTGTCTGTGATATTTTATTAAGTGAGTTGAAGAACAATGCATGTCCAATAATCCCATTTAGTGAAGAAGATATGTTTTTATATGTGTGTTTGTCGTGGTGGTGTGTTTTATGTGGGTGTGGTTGTTTTATATTAACATGTTAGTTTTACATATTAATAGAGGTCAATGATGTATACTGCAAACACTGATCAAATGTGACTCAGAGCCTCTGCTGGGCAAATAGCCTTTCCTTCAGAGGACATTTGTCAAAAACAATCAGAGACTGTGGTTTAACACCATGACTGCCCGAGGCAGCAGATAACAGTGGAAGCAAACAATAGGCCAGCCAAAATGTTTAAAAGGAAATGCTGGGGAATGAGATGTTGATCGGGAACTCTGAAAAGCCCTGACATTTTCCCGGGAACCTAAAATTCCACACATGTACAGGACTGTGGGTATGCCCCACGTGAGTCACGGTCAAGGAAGACCTGGAGGGTCCTTAACCCTCACCTTCAATGATTTTAAGTTATGGAGCAAGAAGTGAAGGTAAAAGTTCTAATAACTGAACAAACATCTCAAGCTGTTAACTCTCACTGCGTGTAGAAGGTATGTCCCAATACACACATGGAAGCCCTCAGCAGAGACGGAAAGACTTATTGGTTCCAGACACTTCAGAAATCTCTTCCTAATCACTAGCATACCTCTAAACCGAGTGAGCAGAGGCATCATTGAACACCAAAGACAAAGAGTACAGACTTTGCAGAACTAATTCAGAAAAGCCACTAGCCCAACAACAAAAATAATAGAGAGCAGCCACAAAAGAATCATAAAAAGGGATAAAAATATGATTTACAGGGTGGCCACCTTATATTATTTTAAAAGTTCAATTTTTAATAACAAAAATTAGGAGACATGTGAAGAAACAACAAATTATGATAAAGCATTCACTGAAGGGTGAATCAATCCACAAAAAAGTCCCTAAGGAATACCAGATATTGGACTTACTAGATAAGGAGTTTTTTTAAAATAGCTATTTGAAGATGTTCTAAAAAATGGACAAACATCTCAAGAAGTACAGGAAAGTATAAAAATAATATCTTACCATATAAAGAATACTAACAAAGAAATAAAACATATGAAAAAGAACCAAAGAGAAATTCTGGAACTGAAAAGAACAAAACTAAGATTTAAAAAATTCACTCAACATCAGATTTCAGCTGGCAGAAGAAATAACATAGTTGAAAATAGGCCAATTTAGATTACTCAGTCTGATAGAAAGAAAAGGTAATGAAGAAAAATAATAGAACATAGAGCCAACATACACATAATGGAAATTCCAGAATAAAGGAGAGAGAATGAATTAAAAATAATAGTTGGAAAAAAAATGACTAAAATCTTCCCAAATCTGATAAAAGACATTAATCCACTCATCTAAGAAGCTCAACAAACTTCAAAAAGGATAAATTCAAGGAGACCACATGTAAACTTATCAGAATCAAACTATCTAGAGAACTGAGATGTTAAATGTAATTCCCAGCTAAGAAAAAAAAAAAAAAAAGACACAAGCAAAAGAAACAATCTGTCAAACCTGAAATAGGCAGTAATGGAAGAATAGAAAAGCCAAAAAGATATACACAAAACAAATATCAAAATGTCAGACATAAAACTTACCCAAACAATAATTACATTGAATGTAAATAAATTAACACTCCAATCAAAAGACACAGATTTGCAGAATGGATTTTTAAAAAACTATATTCTGTCTACAAAAGATACATCTTAGGCTCAAAGACATAACTACTTTTGAAAATTATAGAATAGAGAAAGATATACTAGTCACATGAAATATAGTATATCTATAATATATCAGATGAAATAGACTTTATGCAAAAATTGTTTCTAGAGACAGAGCTTTTGTAAAATTCTTATCTTTTTTAAATATAAGAGTGTCAATCCATTAAAAGACATAAAGACTACACATACAAATGCACCTAAAAACAAGGCTCCAAAATTCATGAAGTAAAAACTGATAAAATGAAAAAAAATGAAAGAAAAAATACACAAGTCACCAATAACAACTGAAGACTTCAAACCCAACTTTCAATAATACATAGAACTAGACCAAAGGTCAACAAGGAAATAGAATACTTGAACAGCACTATAAACCAACTACACCTAATAAACATCTGTAGAACATTCCACAATACACATTCTTCATGAGCACACATGAAAGATTCTGAGGTAGGGGAAGGGTGACCACCGACAGAAAAGGCCCAGTGGCCCAGGGCGGGACAGAGCTTCCAATCACTCCTGCAAGGTAGGCGGGCCTGCGACCCACCGGCAGAAGAGGAGCAGCCGCCTGCTGAGAGGCTGAGCCGCCCCCTCCCCCTGCGCCAGCATAGTAGAGGGAACTGGGACCAAAGACAGAGCAGGCCCAGCGGCCTGCTGAGGGGCAGAGCCGCCCCCCACCCCCCTCGCCTGCCAGGTAGGGGAAGGGTGACCACCTACAGAAAAGGCCCAGTGGCCCAGGGCTGGACAGAGCTTCCAATCACTCCTGCAAGGTAGGCGGGCCTGCGACCCACCGGCAGAAGAGGAGCAGCCGCCTGCTGAGAGGCTGAGCCGCCCCCTCCCCCTGCGCCAGCATAGTAGAGGGAACTGGGACCAAAGACAGAGCAGGCCCAGCGGCCTGCTGAGGGGCAGAGCCGCCCCCCACCCCCCTCGCCTGCCAGGTAGGGGAAGGGTGACCACCGACAGAAAAGGCCCAGTGGCCCAGGGCGGGACAGAGCTTCCAATCACTCCTGCAAGGTAGGCGGGCCTGCGACCCACCGGCAGAAGAGGAGCAGCCGCCTGCTGAGAGGCTGAGCCGCCCCCTCCCCCTGCGCCAGCATAGTAGAGGGAACTGGGACCAAAGACAGAGCAGGCCCAGCGGCCTGCTGAGGGGCAGAGCCGCCCCCCACCCCCCTCGCCTGCCAGGTAGGGGAAGGGTGACCACCGACAGAAAAGGCCCAGTGGCCCAGGGCTGGACAGAGCTTCCAATCACTCCTGCAAGGTAGGCGGGCCTGCGACCCACCGGCAGAAGAGGAGCAGCCGCCTGCTGAGAGGCTGAGCCGCCCCCTCCCCCTGCGCCAGCATAGTAGAGGGAACTGGGACCAAAGACAGAGCAGGCCCAGCGGCCTGCTGAGGGGCAGAGCCGCCCCCCACCCCCCTCGCCTGCCAGGTAGGGGAAGGGTGACCACCGACAGAAAAGGCCCAGTGGCCCAGGGCGGGACAGAGCTTCCAATCACTCCTGCAAGGTAGGCGGGCCTGCGACCCACCGGCAGAAGAGGAGCAGCCGCCTGCTGAGAGGCTGAGCCGCCCCCTCCCCCTGCGCCAGCATAGTAGACGGAACTGGGACCAAAGACAGAGCGGGCCCAGCGGCCTGCTGAGGGGCAGAGCCGCCCCCCACCCCCCTCGCCTGCCAGGTAGGGGAAGGGTGACCACAGACAGAAAAGGTCCAGTGGCCCGCGGCGGGACAGAGCTTCCAATCACTCCTGCAAGGTAGGCGGGCCTGCGACCCACCGGCAGAAGAGGAGCAGCCGCCTGCTGAGAGGCTGAGCCGCCCCCTCCCCCTGCGCCGGCATAGTAGAGGGAACTGGGACCAAACACAGAGCAGGCCCAGCGGCCTGCTGAGGGGCAGAGCCGCCCCCCACCCCCCTCGCCTGCCAGGTAGGGGAAGGGTGACCACCGACAGAAAAGGCCCAGTGGCCCGCGGCGGGACAGAGCTTCCAATCACTCCTGCAAGGTAGGCGGGCCTGCGACCCACCGGCAGAAGTGGAGCAGCGGCCTGCTGAGAGGCAGAGCCGCCCCCTCCCCCCAGCGCCTGCAAGGTAATCGGAACTGAGACCACCATCAGAACAGGTCAGACCTGCAACCGAGAGACAGAACAGGCCCAGTGGCCTGAGGAAGGGTAGAGCCGCACCCCCCCCCACGCCTGCAAAGTAGGCGGACCTGCGACCCACTGGCAGTACAGCCCCAGAGGCCTGCAGAGGGGCAGTGCCGCTGCCTGCGCCTGCAAAGTAGGCAGAACGGCGACCACCGACAGAACAAGCCTAGCGGCCCGCAGAGGGACAGAGCCGCCGCCCGCGCCTGCAAGGACGGCGGACCTGCTACCGACTGGCAGAGCAGGCCCAGCGGCCTGCCGGCGTGGTAGGCACATTGCCCCAATTGGTGGAGGGGCAGAGCCGCCGCCCGTGCCTGCGAGGGAGACTTTGCAACTATACAAGACCAATATAAATATATAGGGGGAAAATTCAATAGCACAACAGTTTCACCAAGAAGAAAGGAACGCGAACAGTATGAAGAGACAAGGAAAGAAAGGACCACAAGCATTGCAGGTCAACTCAACTTTAGAAGAGGTAATAGCTGCAGCTGATGGAATGTCAGATAAAGAATTCAGGATATACATGCTTCAGATGATCTGGAGTCTCAAGGAAGACATCAGACAGCAAAATCAGACAATGAAAGATCACTTCAACAATGAATTACATAAACAAATCCAAGAAGCAAAAGATCAACTATACAGGGAAATAGAGGTTATAAAAAACAAACAGAAATCCTAGAAATGCAGGAAGCAATAAGCCAACTTAAAAACTCAATTGAGAATACTACCAGCAGAGTAGAACACTTAGAAGACAGAACATCAGACAATGAAGATAAAGTATTTCAACTTGAAAAGAACATAGACAGCTCAGCAAGACTGTTAAGAAACCATGAGCAGAACATCCAAGAAATATGGGATAACATCAAGAGACCAAATTTAAGAGTCATTGGGATACAGGAAGGAACAGAGTTTCAAACCAAAGGAATGAGCAATCTATTCAATGAAATAATTCGAGAAAACTTCCCAGACTTGAAGAATGAGACAGAACCCCAAATCCTAGAAGCCTACAGGACGCCGAATGTGCAAAATCATAAGAGACCCACACCTAGACACATTATAATGAAGATGCCCAACATACAGAACAAGGAGAGAATTTTAAAAGCTACAAGAGAAAGGAAGCAGATCACATTTAGGGGTAAGCCAATCAGGATAACAGCTGATCTTTCAACACAGACTCTGAAAGCTAGAAGATCCTGGAATAACATATTTCAAACACTGAAAGAAAATGGGTTCCAACCAAGAATTGTGTTTCCAGCGAAATTAAGCTTCAGGATGGAAGATGAAATTAAAACCTTCCACGATAAACAAAAGTTAAAAGAATTTGCAGCTAGAAAACCATCTCTTCAAAACATCCTTGGCAAAACATTACAGGAAGAGGAAATGGAAAATAACAATGAAAACCAACAGTGGGAGGTAGGACACTAAAGGGGGGAAAATAATCAAAGTGGAAAACAAACCATGTTTAGTAACATAAATAAACAAATATGGCTGGAAGAACAACCCATATCTCAATAATAACCCTAAATGTTAATGGCTTAAACTCACCAATCAAGAGACACAGGCTAGTAGAATGGATCACAAAACAAGACCCAACAATATGCTGCCTACAGGAGACGCATTTGATAGGAAAAGACATACATAGGCTGAAGGTGAAAGGTTGGGAAAAATCATATCACTCATATGGACTTCGGAAACAAGCAGGAGTATCCATACTCATATCAAATAAAATAGATTTTAAGCCAAAGTTAATCAAAAGGGATAAAGAGGGACACTACATACTGCTCAAGGGAACCATACACCAACAAGACATAACAATCATAAATATATATGCCCCAAACAATGGTGCAGCTATGTTCATCAAACAAACTCTTCTCAAGTTCAAGAGTCTAATAGACCACCATACAATAATCATGGGAGACTTCAACACACCTCTCTCACCACTGGACAGATCTTCCAAACAAAAGTTGAATAAGGAAACTATAGAACTCAATAACACAATTAATAACCTAGACTTAATTGACATATATAGAATATACCACCCAACATCAAACAGTTACACTTTTTTCTCAGCAGCACATGGATCCTTCTCAAAAATAGATCATATATTATGTCACAGGGAAACTCTTAGACAATACAAAGGAGTAGAGATAATACCATGCATCCTATCTGATCATAATGGAATGGAACTGAAAATCAACGATAAAAGAAGGAAGGAAAAAGAATATATCACTTGGAGAATGAACAATAGGTTACTGAATGATCAATGGGTTATAGAAGACATCAAGGAGGAAATTAAAAAATTCTTAGAGATTAATGAAAACACAGACACAACATATCGGAATCTATGGGACACATTGAAAGCAGTTCTAAGAGGAAAATTCATTGCTTGGAGTTCATTCCTTAAAAAAAGAAAAAACCAACAAATAAATGATCTCATACTTCATCTCAAAATCCTAGAAAAAGAAGAGCAAAACAACAGCAAAAGAAGTAGAAGGCAAGAAATAATTAAAATCAGAGCTGAAATCAATGAAATCGAAACAAAAGAAACAATTGAAAAAATTGACAAAACTAAAAGTTGGTTCTTTGAAAAAATAAACAAAATCGACAGACCCTTAGCCATGCTAGCGAAGAGAAGAAGAGAGAGAACTCAAATCACTAACATACGGGATGAAAGAGGCAATATCACAACAGACACTTCAGAAATACAGAAGATAATCAAAAATTATTTTGAATCCTTATACTCCAATAAATTAGAAGATAGTGAAGGCATAGATAAATTTCTTAAGTCATATGATCTGCCCAGATTGAGTCAGGAGGATATAGACAACCTAAACAGACCAATATCAATTGAGGAAATAGAAGAAACCATCAAAAGACTACCAACTAAGAAAAGCCCAGGACCGGATGGGTATACAGCAGAGTTTTACAAAACCTTTAAAGAGGAACTAATACCAATACTTTTCAAGCTACTTCGGGAAATAGAAAAAGAGGGAGAACTTCCAAATTCATTCTACGAGGCCAACATCACCCTGATACCTAAACCAGACAAAGACACTTCAAAGAAAGAAAACTACAGACCAATATCTCTAATGAACCTAGATGCAAAAATCCTCAATAAAATTCTGGCCACTCGGATACAAAGGCACATCAAAAAAATTGTGCACCATGATCAAGTAGGATTCATCCCTGGGATGCAAGGCTGGTTCAATATAAGGAAATCAATAAATGTTATTCACCACATCAATAGACTTAAAAATAAGAACCATATGATCATCTCGATAGATGCGGAAAAAGCATTCGACAAAGTACAGCATCCCTTTATGTTCAAAACTCTAGAAAAACTAGGGATAACAGGAACATACCTCAATATTGTAAAAGCAATCTATGCTAAGCCTCAGGCTAGCATCATTCTGAATGGAGAAAAATTGAAGGCATTCCCTCTAAAATCTGGAACAAGACAGGGATGCCCTCTCTCACCACTTCTGTTCAACATAGTTCTCGAAACACTGGCCAGAGCAATTAGACAGACGAAAGAAATTAAAGGCATCAAAATAGGAAAAGAAGAACTTAAATTATCACTATTTGCAGATGACATGATTCTATACCTAGCAGACCCAAAAGGGTCTACAAAGAAACTATTAGAGCTAATAAATGAATTCAGCAAAGTGGCAGGATATAAAATCAACACGCATAAATCAAAGGCATTCCTGTATATCAGCGACAAATCCTCTGAAATGGAAATGAGGACAACCACTCCATTCACAATATCTTCAAAAAAAATAAAATACTTAGGAATCAACCTAACAAAAGAGGTGAAAGACTTATACAATGAAAACTACAGAACCCTAAAGAGAGAAATAGAAGAAGATCTTAGAAGATGGAAAAATATACCCTGTTCATGGATAGGCAGAACTAACATCATCAAAATGGCGATATTACCAAAAGTTCTCTATAGGTTTAATGCAATGCCAATCAAAATCCCAACGGCATTTCTTGTAGAAATAGAGAAAGCAATCATGAAATTCATATGGAAAAATAAAAGACCCAGAATAGCAAAAACAATGCTAAGCAGGAAGTGTGAATCAGGCGGTATAGCGATACCAGACTTCAAACTATATTACAGAGCAATAGTAACAAAAACAGCATGGTGCTGGTACCAAAACAGGCGGGTGGACCAATGGTACAGAATAGAGGACACAGAAACCAATCCACAAAACTACAACTATCTTATATTTGATAAAGGGTCTAAAAGCATGCAATGGAGGAAGGATAGCATCTTCAACAAATGGTGCTGGGAAAACTGGAAATCCATATGCAACAAAATGAAACTGAATCCCTTTCTCTCGCCATGCACAAAAGTGAATTCAAAATGGATCAAGGAGCTTGATATCAAATCAGAGACGCGCCGTCTGATAGAAGAAAAAGTTGGCTACGATCTACAGTCGGTGGGGTCGGGCTCCAAATTCCTCAATAGGACACCCATAGCACAAAAGTTAATAACTAGAATCAACAAATGGGACTTACTCAAACTAAAAAGTTTTTTCTCGGCAAAAGATACAATAAGAGAGGTAAATAGAGAGCCTACAACCTGGGAACAAATCTTTACTCCTCACACTTCAGATAGAGCCCTAATATCCAGAGTATACAAAGAGCTCAAAAAATTAGACAATAAGAGAACAAACAACCCAATCAACAAATGGGCCAAGGACCTGAACAGACACTTCTCAGAGGAGGACATACAGTCAATCAACAAGTACATGAAAAAATGCTCACCATCTCTAGCAGTCAGAGAAATGCAAATCAAAACCACCCTAAGATACCATCTCACTCCAGTTAGATTGGCAGCCATTATGAAGTCAAACAACAACAAGTGCTGGCGAGGATGTGGGGAAAAGGGTACACTTGTACATTGCTGGTGGGACTGCAAATTGGTGCAGCCAATTTGGAAAGCAGTATGGAGATTTCTTGGAAAGCTGGGAATGGAGCCACCATTTGACCCAGCTATTCCCCTTCTCGGTCTATTCCCTAAAGACCTAAAAAGAGCATGCTACAGGGACACTGCTACATCGATGTTCATAGCAGCACAATTCACAATAGCTAGACTGTGGAACCAACCTAGATGCCCTTCAATGGATGAATGGATAAAAAAAATGTGGCATTTATACACAATGGAGTATTACTCTGCATTAAAAAATGACAAAATCATAGAATTTACAGGGAAATGGATGGCATTAGAGCAGATTATGCTAAGTGAAGCTAGCCAATCCCTAAAAAACAAATGTCAAATGTCTTCTTTGATATAAGGAGAGTAGCTAAGAACAGAGTAGGGTCGAAGAGCATGAGAAGAAGATTAACATTAAACAGGGATGAGAGGTGGGAGGGAAAGGGAGAGAGAAGGGAAAATGCATGGAAATGGAAGGAGACCCTCAGAGGTATACAAAAGTACATACAAGAGGAAGTGAGGGGAAGGGGAAAAATAATACAAGGGGGACAAACGAATGTCAGTAAAGGGGGCAGAGAGAGAAGAGGGGAGGGGAGGGGAGGGGAGGGGAGGGGAGGGGGGATAGTAGAGGATAGGAAAGACAGCAGAATACAACAGACACTAGTATGGCAATATGTAAATCAATGGATGTGTAACTGATGTGATTCTGCAATCTGTATATGGGGTAAAAATGGGAGCTCATAACCCACTTGAATCAAATTGTGAAATATGATATATCAAGAACTATGTAATGTTTTGAACAGCCAACAATAAAAAAAAAAAAGAAAAATGTACAATCATGAAAGATTCTCTAGAATAAACCATATGTTAAGTCATAAGACAAGTCTCAATAAGTTTCAATTGGTAGAAACCATATGAATATGTTCTCCAACTACAATAAAGTGAAATTAGAAATTGATAACAGAAGGAAATTCAGAAAATACAAATACGTAGGAACTAGAAAACATAGTCCTAAAAAAAATTAATGAGTTAGAAATCCTCAGAAAGGGAAATGAAGAAAACTATCCCATTTACAATAACCTCAAAAATAAAATAAAATAAAATACTTGGGAATCAACTTAACAAAAGAGGTGAAAAATCTATATAATGAAAACTACAGAACCCTAAAGAAAGAAATCAAAGAAGACCTTAGAAGATGGAAAGATCTCCCTTGTTCTTGGATTGGCAGAATTAATATTATCCAAATATCATACGACCAAAAACACTATACAGATTTAATGTAATTTCAATCAAAATCCCAATGGCATTCCTCATAGAAATAGAAAAAGCAATCATGAAATTTATCTGGAAAAATAAGAGACCCAGAATAGCTGAAGCAATCCTTAGCAGGAAGAGTGAGGCAGGTGGCATCACTATCCCAGACCTTAAACTATACTGCAGAGCAATAGTAACAAAAACAGCATGGTATTGGCACCGAAACAGACTGGTAAATCAATGGTACAGAATAGAGAACACAGAGACTAACCCACAAAATTACAATTATCTTATATTAGACAAAGGTGTCAAAAACATGCATTGGAGAAAAGATAGTCTCTTCAACAAATGGTGCTGGAAAAACTGGAAATCCATATGCAACAAAATGAAATTAAACCCCTATCTCTCACCATGCACAGAACTCAACTCAAAATGGATCAAGGAGTTAGGAATAAAACCAGAGACCCTGCGTTTAATAGAAGAAAAAGTAGGCCCTAATCTCCATCGTGTGGGATTAGGCCCCAACTTCCTTATTAAGACTCCTTTGGCGCAAGAATTAAAACCAAGAATCAATAAATGGTATGGACTTAAACTAAAAAGTCTCTTCTCAGCAAAAAGGAACAAACTGTGAGGTGAATAGAGAGCCTACATCTTGGGAGCAAATCTTTACCCCTCACACATCAGATAGAGCACTAATCTCTAGGGTACGTAAAGAACTCAAAAAGCTAAGCACCAAAAAAATACCGAATAACCCAATCAATAAATAGGCCAAGGACTTGAACAGACACTTCTCAGAAGATGATATACAATCAATCAACAAATACATGAAAAAATGTTTATAATCTCTAGCAATTAGAGAAATATAAATCAAAACTTCTCTAAGATTTCATCTCACTCCAGTCAGAATGGCAGCTATTATGAAGACAAACAACAATAAGTGTTGGCAAGGATGTGGGGGAAAGGTGCACTCATACATTGCCACAAATTGGTACAGCCAATATGGAAACCAGTATGGAGATTTCTTGGAAAACTGGGAATGGAACCACCATTTGGCCCAGCTATCCCTCCTGGGTCTATACCCAAAGGACTTAAAAACAGCATACTACAGGGACACAGCCACATCAATAGCAGCACAATTCACAATAGCTAAACTGTGGAAGCAACCTAGATGTCCTTCAATAGATGAATGGATAAAAAAAAAAAAACCTGTGGCATATATACACAATGGAATATTACTCAGCAATAAAAGAGAATAAAATCATGGCATTTGCAGGTATATGGATGGCGTTGGAGAAGATAATGCTAAGTGAAGTTAGCCAATCCCAAAAAAACAAATGCCAAATGTTTTCTCTGATATAAGGAGACTGATTCATGATGGGGTAGGGATGGGGAGCATGGGAGAAATTGATAACTCTAGATAGGGCAGAGGGGTGGGAGGGGAAGGGAGGAGGCATGGGGTTAGAAGTGATGGTGGCATGTGACGATCATTATTATCCAAGTACGTGTATAAAGACATGAATTGGTGTGAATATACTTTGTATACAACCAGAGACATGAAAAGTTGTGCTCTATATATGAAATAAAAATTGTAATACATTCCACTGTCATATATAAATTTTAAAAATTATTTAAAAGAATTAATGGGTCAGAACCAAAGTTACAAGTGAATTTGAAATGAGATGAATGAAAACAAAACCACAAACCATATAAGCATTGCTTGTGTGGGAAATTATGATTATACATGCCTATATTAAAAATAAGAAAAATAAAATCTCGTAAGTTAAGTTCACGTAAGAGAATCTGGCCAACACAAAAAGTACTAATGCCTACTGTATGTGCAACAAAGGTCTGTTGAATTAATGAATTTTTAAAATCTCAAAACAATAACCATTTTCTACCTAAAGAAGCTAGGAAAATAAAAGCAAGCTGAACCCAAAGCAAGGAGGAAAGAAATAATATACTCACTAGTATGGCAATATGTAAATCAATGGATGTGTAACTGATGTGATTCTGCAATCTGTATACGGGGTAAAAATGGCAGTTCATAACCCACTTGAATCAAAGTGTGAAATATGATATATCAAGAACTATGTAATGTTTTGAACAACCAACAATAAAAATTAAAAAAAAAGAAATAATATACTGACAGTGAAATAAAGAATAGACAGATAGTCGGGGAAAACTAGTGAAACCAAAAAGGTGGCATTTGAGAACAAAATGAGGAATGAAGCAGGAGACATTGCTACTTTCCTTAGAGAAACAAACATGATTAGAAGGGGAAACACTGGACTATTTTATGTCAACAATCAGATAACCCAGATGAAAAGGGCATCTTAGAAAGACAAAACTATTCAAACTGACTCAAGAAGCAGCAGAAAACCTGAACAGACGTATCAGTAACACAGAGATTAAATTAGTAAGCAGAAAGCTTACCTTGAAGAAAAGGACAAGACGAGAGAGCTTTACTGGTGAATTCTGCAAAAGTTTAAAGAAGTTTTAACATCAGCCCTGAACAAATTCTTCCAAAAAAGAAGAAGAAAAAGAAAGAAGACTCCCTAAAGCTTCTATGAGGTCAGTATTACTCCCAAACCAAAATCAAAGGCATCATAAGAAAACTATTTACCAATACCTGTTATGCAGACAAATTCTAACTTCTCAACAGATTACTAGTAAAATAAATCCACAACGTATAAAAAGGTATGTGTATCATGATCCAATGAGATTTATCCCAGGCATGCACTATGAATTCAACATAAAAAATCGATTAGTGCAACACAATTTATTAATAGAATAAAGGACAAAAATGATTTCATATCAAAACAAAATATAAGGCCAGTATATCAGTCTGAGAAAGTATGGGTCCAGGGAAGAATAGCACCACTCACTGCTCAAGAGGCTTGAAAATAACTCATGGTTGAAGCTGGGGAAGACTGGTGAGGATATTTCTAGAACAAAATTGAAATTGATAGAAAATCATCTTGTGAAAAAATGCTATTTGTATGGATCTTACAGATTCCTTGTTAAATTTAGAAAGGATGTAGAAAACAAAAAACAATGGTAATTGTTAATGCAAAAAAAATCCCAGTAGTATAAGAAATGGAATGCAATCCTTGAATATATATTTGGGCACATGAATGAAAATATATTTAAGGGTTTATTCTTGCAAATTGGATCAGAGATTGGATCAAAAGACATTTTCATTTTACAACTATTTCCTGATTTTCAGAAACATTATACAAATTTATATTCCCACCAATAGTATATTAGAGAACCTGTTTCTCTATCCTTTAGTCAAAAAATGTGATTAATAATTTTTGTCTTTTTCATTTTAAGTTGAATAGAATTTCATTATTATGTTAATCCCATTTTAAATTGAGGCAAAGGATCTTTTCTAATGCTTATAAGCTACTGTATTTCTTTTTTTATATTTAATGTATTCCCTTACTTTGTATTTGTTTATGAATCTTTTTTATGAAATTATAAGAGTTCTCCATAGGTCACAAAATCAGTATCTTTTGTAAAAATAAAATAAAGAACAAAACCACGTGTTCATCTCAATAGACATAGAAAGAAAGTAGCTGGCAGAATCGACACCCGTTCATGATAACAACACTCAGCAAAATAGGAATCTAAGAGAACTTCTTCAACCCAATAAAGAAATAGTTAGCATCATCTGTAATAGTAAAAAGACAAACCAGCTTCTCCCTATGGTCAGGAATAAGACAAGCATGTGCCCCCTCCCCATTTCTATTCAACATTTTATTAGGAGCTTTAGTGAGGGCAATTAGGCAAGAAAAAGAAGCTAAAGACATCCAGGTTGGAAAGGAAGAAGTCAAACTATATTAACAAATGACATGATTTTGTGCATAGAAAATCCTAGGAATTTATACACAACCTATTAGCTCTAATAAATGAGATCAGTAAGATTGCAAGACACAATATCAATAAGTAAAAATCAATTATTTTTAATGCACTTTAATTTCAATCTGAGAATGAAATAAAATATAATTCCCACTAGAAGAGAAAATACTCAAATGAGAAATAGAAAAAAAAATCAAACATTATCAATAAGTAAAGCACCAAACCAAAAGAAGAAGAAGAAGAAGAAGAAGAAGAAGAAGAAGAAGAAGAAGAAGAAGAAGGAGAAAGAATATTCAAAACAACTAGAAGAAAATCAACAAAATTACAGGTATAAATATACACCTTTCCATGGTAATTCTAAATGAAAATGAACTTAGTTCCCCAATAAAATAAAAAAATAAATATTTTTTAAAAATACAGACTAGATAAATGCATTAAAAACAAGACCCAATAATATGCTGCCTACAAGAAACTCACCTCAACAATAAAAACACAGAGACTGAAATTGGAAGGATGGAAAATGGAATCCTAAAGCAAAAAGGAGAAGCTATACTTACATCTGACATAATAGAGTTAAAGACAAAAAAGCAGTAAGAACAGACAAATAAGGTCAATATATAATGATCAAGGGATCAATACATCAAGAAGATAAAATGACAGTAAATCTATGTACCCAACATCAAAGTACATAATCTCATAAAACAAACACTATTAGACCTAAAGGGAGAGACAGTCTCCAATACAATAATGGTAGGTGGTTTCAAAACCCCACTCTTGCCAATGAAGAGATCATTCAGAATTTTTAAAAAATCAAAAAAGAAACGTAAGAGACAAACTATACTGCAGATCAAAGGGACCTAACAGACATTTATAAAACATTCCATGCCACAGCTACAGAATACAAATTCTTTTCATCAGCACATGGAACTTACTCTAGCATTGACCATATATTAGACACAAACAAGTGTGAACAAGTTTAAAAAAATTGATATCATCTCTTGAATATTTTCTGATCACAATGGAAGAAAACTATACATTAAAAACTGATAAATTTTAGAAATTATAAATACATAAAGACTGAATGACACACTTTTGAAGAGAGGGTCATTGAGAAAGAAGGAAAATATTTAAATTCCGTGAAACAAATGAACGTGGAAACATACCAAAACCCTTATGATTCAGCAGCAAATGGTGTAATAAAGGAAAGTTTACAGCAATGAATGCTATATTTTAAAAAAAATTGAAAAAAAAAAAAAGGAAGGCAAAATGAAAAGAAAAAACAGAAAGAAAAGGAAAACAAACAAAGATTCAAATAAACAACCTAATGGTGCTGCTAAAGGCTCCATAAAAGCAAAAAAGAAACCAAACCCAAAATAAGTAGAAGGAAAGAAGTAATAAATATCAAAGCTGGAATAGAATATAGAAAACTCCTAAGATCACTGAAATAAAGAGTTGCTCTTCAAAAAAGAGTTTTTTTTAATTGACTAATTTAACTAGACTAATGAGAGAGAGAGAGAGAGAGGCCAAGAAGATAAAATTAGAGGTGAAAAGGAGACATTACGTCTGACACCAGAGAGACTTAAGTATCATTATAGATCATTTTGAAAAACTATATGCTAATAAATTGTAAAATGTGGAAGAAATGGACAAGATTGAAGACACATTTAACCTACCAAAGCTGAACCAAGAGGATATAGAAAACCTGAGATTTCTATGAGATTGAATAAGAAATAAAAAGTCTCCCAACAAAGAAAAGCCCCAGTGCCAGTGGCTTCTCTGCTGAATTTCACCAAACTTTTAAAGAACTAACACTGACGTCCTCCAACCATAAAATTGAAAGGGAAGAAACTCTCCAAGCTCATTCTAAGGGTCCAGCTTTACTCTGATACCAAAACCTGACAAGGACACAACAACAACAAAGAAAACTGTAGACTAATATCCCTGGTGATGCAAAATTCCTCAATAAAACGCTAGCAAATCGAATTCCACAGAACACCAAACACATCACATTCTATTATTAAGTTGGTTTCGTTCCAGGGATGAAAGGATGCTTTGATATATGTAAATCAATCCATGTAATCATGCATCACAGAAATAGAACAAAGGAAAAAATGCATTCTCTCAATAAACGCAGGCAAGCCATTTAATATACTTCAACATCCCTTCCTGATACAAGTTCTGAACAAATTAGACATAGAAGGTTCATATCTCAACACAATGAAGGCTGTACAGGACAAATCTATAGCCCACATCATACTGAATCGGTAAAGTTGAAATAATTTCCTCTAAGATCAGGAACAAGACAAGGGTGTCCACTCTCACTACTGTTATCCAGTACAGTACTAGAAAATTCAGCCAGAACAATTAGGCAAGAAAAAGAAATAAAGGGCCTACAAATAGGAAAGGAGGAAGTCAAACAATCTCTGTTTGTAGATGACGTGATTCTATATATAGAAAAACCTGAAGACTCCATCAAAAGACTGTTAGAAATAACAAACAAATTCAGTAAAGTCGCAGGATACAAAATCACATGCAAAAAGCTGTAGCTTTTTACACATCAAAAATGAATTTGCAGAGAAAGAAATCATGAAAGTGATTTCATCGAACAGCTACACACATATGAAACAAAAAAACAACAGAAGTAGGAATAAATTTAACTAAGGAAGTTAAAGACCTCTACAATGAAAATTATATAACACTGGTGAAAGAAGTTGAAGAATGCACTAAAAGGTGTAAACATCTCCATGTTCAAAGACTGGAAGAATTCATATTTTTACAATATCCATACTACCCAAAGCAATCTACAGACTCAAGGTAATGTCCATAAAAAATTCCAACCCAGTATTCATAATGGAAGTACAAAAGACCCCAAATAGCCAAAGCAACCCCTAGGTAAAGAAAACAAAGCTGGAGGCATCACGACACTTGATTTCAAGACCTACAGCAGAGTCATAGTAACCAAAACAGCAAGGCATTGGCATAACCACAGGTCAAGGGAACAGAAGAGAGAACTCAGACAAACCCACACATCCACTGCCAACTGATTTTCAACAAAGGTGCCAAAAACATACATTGGAGAAAGGAGAGCCTCTTCAACAAATGCTGCTGGGAAAACTGAGTATCCACATGCAGAAGATTGAAACATGACCCCAAATATCACCTTATACAAAAATCAACTCAAAACGGATCGATGACTTCACTGTAATTACCTGAAACAGTTCAAGATATTGCTACAGGCAACAATTTTCTGGGTTGGACTCCAAAAGCACAGGAAACAAAAGCAAAAATTGATGAAGAAGATTCTATCAAACTAAAGAGATTATACACAGCAAAGGAAGCAATCAACACAATGAAGAGACAATCTACGGAATGGGAGAATAATTAATTAATTATTAATTAATCTCACAGAGAAGACAGAAAGAACTCAGAAGACCTCGCAATATAAAATAAGTAATTCAATTTTGAAATGAGTAATGATCTGAATAAGCACCTATCAAAATAAGAAATACAAGTATCCAATAAACATAGAAAAATGTTCCATATTATTAGCTATCAGGGAAATGCAAATCAAAACTACGACCTGTACCATCTCACTCAAGTTAGAACAGCTATTATCAAAAAACAAAATATAAACAAACGCTGACGAGAATTTGGAGAAAAGAACTCTCATGCATTGTTGGTAAAAATGTAAACTAATATAGCCACTATAGAAACAATATGGAGGTTACTCAAAAAACTGAAATTAGAACCACCATATGATCCAGCTATCCCACTCCTAGATATATGTCCAAAGGATATATGTACATATGTCCAGAGATATATGTATCACTGACATGTGCTCATAAAAATAGACATGAAGAAAACATGTCTTAGATTTGATATCAGATTTCTTAGATATGATATCAAGCACAAGCAACAAAATAAAAATACATAAATATGAAATACTTTATGCTCTAAAAGACTCCATGAAGAGTGAAACAGTAATCCACAGAACAGGGCAAAGTTTTTGGCAAATCAAATATCTCATAAGAGACGTATGTGTGGTCTAATAGAAGCTTTCTTACAACTCAATGACAAAAAGACAAGATGGAAAAAGGATCTAAACAAATATACCAAGAAGATATGCAAATGACTATTGAGTGCTTGAAAAGAAGCCCATCAGAAGCCATCTTGGAGACGTAAATTAAAAGCACAGTGAGATTCCACTTCACCCCCACTGCATGGCTAGAATCCAAAAGGCAGGTAACAAGAATGTGAAAAGATCAGAACCCTCATGCCCTGCTGGTGGGAATGTAAACTGGTGCAATCACTCTGGAAAAGTCCACAAGTTGCTCAAAATGTTAAACAGAGTTGCCACTGGACTCAGACACCCTCTGGTAGGGATATACCCAAAGGGACTGAAATCAGTACTTCACAGAGATCCCCGACTCCCGTATTCACACCTGGCGAGGGATGACAGCAATCTGTCTGTCCACAGATGAACGGATGAAGGAATTGTGAAATGTAACAGTGTTAGCCAGCTTTCCATCACTGTGACCAAAATACCAGACAAGAACTACTTAGTGGAGGAAAAGTCTATATTTTGGCTCAAAGGTTCAGCCCACAGCTGGCTGAGTCCATGGCACTGGACCAAGATGAAGCAGCAAGTC
Organism: Marmota flaviventris; assembly: GCF_047511675.1. Classification (NCBI taxonomy): domain Eukaryota; kingdom Metazoa; phylum Chordata; class Mammalia; order Rodentia; family Sciuridae; genus Marmota; species Marmota flaviventris. The sequence goes on along the minus strand of NC_092505.1, from coordinate 11,237,193 downwards.
ACAGTGGAAGGTCCTGGAGGAGCACTACTCCATACATGGTGGCCAGGAAGCAGAGAGAGGGAGAAGAGGAAGGGGTCACAGGGAAGATGCACTCCTCCAGGGCACGTCCCCACTCCCCCACTCCCGGGACCACCTCCTCCAGCCAAGCCCCACCTGCCTGTAGTTACCACCCAGTCAGTCCATGCAAACTGGGATGGACTGATTAGGTTACAGCTCTCACAACCTGTCATTTCACCTCTGAGCATTCCTGCATTACACAGGAGTTCTGGGGGGACACCTCATATCCAAACCATAGTAATAAATAAATAAATAAATAAAAACAGCTTTAAAAAGAAGAAGAAGAGTCTTGCCATTGGCAGCAACATGGATTAATCTGGAGGATATTTTGCTATGTGAAATAATCAAATAGAAAAAAACATGCTGCATGATCTCATTTATATGTGAAATTTTTTTTAAAAAAAGGTCAAATATATACAAACAGAATTTAAAGTGTTTTTTTAAATGAGAAAATGTAAGTTAAAGGTACAAAATTCTGGAAATGTAGTGTGAATGATTCTAGAGATCTAATGTGTGACATGAAAATGATAATTATTATATTGCATACTGGAAATCACCTAAGAGAGTAGGTTTCAGGTGTTTTTACTAATACACAAAATAAAGATAACTAAGTAAAATGATGGATATGTTAATTTACTACAGTTATCATTTTACAATATGTATCAAAACATGTCATACACCTTAAATATATACAATTTTAAAAAATCACGTTCAGGGATGGAGACATACCTCAGTTGGTAGAGTGCTTGCTTCGTAGCACAAGGCCCTGGGTTCAATCCCCAGCACCACAAAAAAAAAAAAAAATCATGTTCAAAGAAAAAAAATATGTTCACACAAAAACACACACATTAATGTCCCTAATAGCATTATTCACTAAGGCCAAAAATTGAGAGGGGGTGGCAAATGTCCATTGTTGATGAAAGGATAAATAAAATGAGGTACCAATAATACCCCCTCATCCAAGGGTGATATATTTCTGTTTTTTATTGTTCTTTTGAGTCATACATGACAGTAGAGTATATTTTGACATATTTATATAAACATGGAGTACATCTTATTCTAATTGGGATCCCATTCTTGTGGTTGTATATGATGTAGAAATTCACTGTGGTATATTCAAATATGTACATAGGACAGTTATGTCAGATTCAGTCCACTGACTTTCCTATTCCTGCCCTGCCTTCACTTCATTTCCCTTTGTCTAATCTACTGAACTTCTATTTTTCCGCTCTTGCCTCCTCATTATATGTTAGTACCCACATATTAGAGAGAATATTCAACCTTTGGTTTGGGAGGATTCACTTATTTCATTTAGCATGATAGTCTCTCGTTCCATCCTTTGCCTGCAAATGCCATAATTTCATTCTTTTTAATGACCGAGTCATATTCCATTGTATAAATATACCACATTTTTTCTATCCATTTATCTGTTGAAGGGCACCTAGGTTGGTTCCATAGCTTAGCTATTGTGAATTGAGCTGCTATAAATGTTGATGTGGCTGCATCACTGCACTATGCTGATATTAACTCCTTTGGATATATACTGAGGAGTGGTATAACTGGGTCAAATGGTGCTTTCATTCCTAGTTTTCTGAGGAATCTCTGAACTGCTTTCCAGAGTGGTTGCACCAATTTGCAGTCCCACCAGCAATGTTTGAGTGCTCCCTTTTCCCCGCATCCTCACCAACATTTATTGTTACTTGTATTCTTGATTCTTGTCATTCTAATTGGAATGAGATGAAATCTCAGTGTAGTTTTGATTTGTAGTTCTCTAATTGCTAGTGATGTTGAACATCTTTTTCATATATTTGTTGACCATTCATATTTCTTCTTCGAAGTCATGTGCCGGAAATAGCAAATAATATCAAACCCTATATATATTATGTTTTTTCCTATTTGTTCTTATTATAAATATTACCAATCTCAGCAATTTTTTTTTCTTACTAAGTCAAGAACTTTCCTGTTTTCACTTCAAGGAAGCACGTTTTAGCTTCTCTTTGGCGTTTCTGAACTGCTGGAATCACTACTCTTATGCTTAGGGGCCATTTTTAAATGAATTAAGAGAGACATGAACACAAGTCTCTAAATGACTAATGAGTGGGTAGCATATACACTACGGATATCCTGAACAAAGATAAGCTTACATCAGAGCAAGACAGAGCAGGATGGCATGAGATTTCATCACACTGCACAGAACAGTACAGTTCACCATTTAAACTGTATGAATTGTTTATTTCTGAAATTTTTCACTTAAATTTTTGGGATGTGGTTAACCACAAATAACTAAAACTGGGAACCTTAGACAGGGAGATCTACCATATTTGCCTGCCATGACACAATATTTGGCAATAAGAAGGAATGAAGTTCTGAAACATGTTATAACACACAGATGAGCCTCAAAATCATTGTGCTGAGTGAAAGAAGCTAGCATAAATGACCACATTTGCATGAAATGTCCAGAATAGGTAAATCTGCAGAAAGCAGATTGGTGGTGAGGGGCTGGGTTGAGCAGGGCTTGGGGAAGTGAAGAATGACTGCTAAAGAGTATGAGACTCTTGTTGAGCACGTGACATGAATATTCTAAAACTGATTGTGGTGATGGTTTCACAATTCTGCCAACGAAGTCAAAACCATCAAATGAGCAAATTCTATGGTTTGTGAGCTGTATTTCAATAACTCTATGACCAAAATAAAAATGGTGGCCTTAAATGTTTGCCTCTCTCCCTCCTTCTCTACAGGGTCTTAGAGCAGAGAGGTGAGGAATCACTGGGAACCTGATTTTTTATCTTGTCCAGCTTTGACACATACAGTGAAATCATTTCTGATTGAAAATATGATGGGGCCACAGAGGGGCAGCAGTATAAGCTCACTTAACCTCTCTACCCTATGTAATGGTCCAGTTTACAAAAGAGCAACAGGTTACTGTCAGTAGGTCAGAGTTTAATTGCTTTCCTGGATGAATTCTTTGTTTTCTAAATAAAGGCATGAGTCAATGAGCTCACCAGTTTAGCTCAGTTCAGTGAACACTCCAGTTCTCTGCTGTGTAAATGACCTATTTAAAAATGAATCAAATTTCTGATTTTTCCTCCGCAGTTGCTCTTCACCAAGGATCTTGCACATTAATTGTTCTGTAATCTTCAGGGTGGAGGCAGGGGAAGATACAAAAGAAATAATTAATCATATCTTATAATTGGTAGGAAACCATAATTTGAGGCTTTGCCATTTTGTTAATGGAAAAAAAAAATGCTACGCTCAGTGATACTGCAATCAAAATGACTAGGAATAGAGAAGGAGTTTCAGACACGCTGGTTTGTTTCAAGACTTGGCACAGAAAATAGTCTACAGCAGTGACATCTTTGACTCTGGCCAGAGCCACTTGGATTTCTTCTCTCTAATTGCTTAACCTCAGCCATCAATTCTGTGCAGCTTCTTATTTTACCATTTGGGTCATGTGGAATGATTCTCCTGGGATTTGTAACCCAGGTCACCTAATTTTGCAGGGAGGGGACCCTTATTTGATCACCACGGTTGCAGACACTAAATGGAAGGACTGGGGTTCGCAGTGACCTCTGGTGGATTTGTTCAGTCCAGACCCGGCCCCTGGCCATGACCAACAGACATGCCAAACTCAAACTGGGCCAAAATGGAAAGGCAACTCCAAGTGAGGGACATTCTACAGATGTCTACAATACTCCTTGAAACTGTCAAGGTCACTAAAAACAAGGACAGTCCGAGATCCTCGGGCCAGAGAAGCCTAAAGACACACAATGAGGAAATGTAATGCAGGGACCAGGTAGGATCCTGGGACAGAAGAAGGACATTAAGTAAAAACAAAGGAAATCTAAAAATACACTATGGCGTTTAATCCGTAATAATGTGCCAACATGGATTTATTAGTTGTGATAAATGCAACATAGTAGTGTTAACAATGAGAGAAGCTCAGTGTAGGGAATCTTTCCAATATTCTTGCACCTTTTCAGTAATTCTGAAACTATTCTAAAATAAACGTTGGATTCAAAAGAGAGGGAGGAACAGAAACATAAGGACACACGGACAGCTGGAGTTGATTCTGCAGTAGCCCTGGTGATCTTTCTTTGATTTTGTGGGCTTTCCCGATTTCCTTCCCATCACAATAATGTGCTGAAGCTACCCAGGGATGAACGGACCTCCCTTGGCCTTCTTCTTCTCATAGCACGGGTCTCCAGAGTTGGCGCTCATGCCCAGGGCAGACCTTACCAATGGATCCCAGCACTCACACCCTGAGCATGAATGCAGAGGAATCCATTGCAAGCTCAGGCTTGCAAAGCTCCATCCTTCTCAACACAGTGGCCCCTGCAGCCAGTACCAGTATATGAGAGTTGACACATGATATGAAACCTCTTTGACATCTGTACTGGAAAAATACTAACAAATAGGAGACGCCATGTCAGCTCAGAAGGAAACATCAACAGAGAAGCTAGAAGCCTCAATGGCAGACCAATCCAACCAGTGGCCTCTGCAAAGACCAAAGCTTGGCGGGTGAGCAGCCTGTGAGTTCCCTGTTGAGACACAGGGTCCAGGCATGGTGTTGAGACCCATCCTTCCACCAGCCACCACTGGGCTGCCCAGCCCTCAGCACCATTCAGAACACACTTTTCTATACGAATCATGAAACTGGAAATGGTCAAGTTAAAGGAGTGTAGTCCTGACTTCCAGAAGCAAGGATGTGTGATCCTGGAAGGTGTTTCCCCCTCTCTCTAGCTGAGTGTGTGGCTGAAGGAGCAGGTGCACTATGTAAAGAGCAGCCGACAAGTGGCTTCAGGGAACAATCTCACAGTTGGGCATCTTTACTACTAAATATAGCCTCGCTTTTTCCCCCTGCTATTGTTCAATGCCACCTGAGTTTTTTATTTTTGTTTTTTAAAGAGTGTGTTTCAACAGGAAATGTGCAGGATTGATGAAATAGAAACTCAAAATAACAGTGGCCAAAAAAAAAAAAATCAAAATCTATTGTTCAATTTATCTCACAGCAGGGGGTGAGGCAGGTGGCGGGTCACACGCTGGCTCTCCTCTACTTCAGTCGGGAAGTGACTTGCGTTCCCTCTACCCACTTTAATTATAAGTTGTCCCATGACCCTGCCTTGCCGTGAGCAAGTCAGAAGAGGTGCCGTCAGGTGAAGCCCCCAAATGTCTGCCACTCAGGACTTCCCCTTAACCACCTCGTCCTCAGTCAACCCCCGAGACCAGCACTTGTGTGCCTGCTACAGTTTTGGTCTGAAATGTCCCCCAAAAACCTACATGTTGAAGACTTGGTCCTCAGCAAGCCCTCAAGGGAGATTTGGAGACCTGTGAGGGTCCCCCCCGACCCCTCTCTCTCTCTCTCTCTCCTGGCTGCCATGAGGGGAACAATCCTCATGTGCCGTGTGCCAGACTCACACCATGCTGTTCTGCCTCACCACAGGCCCAAAGCAACTTGGCCAAACAACCAAGGACTGACACCTCTAAGATGATGAGCCAAAATAAACCTTCCCCCTGGAAGTTCTGCCAGGTGTTCTGTCACAGTGGAAAGCTGACTGTTTTTCTAGCCCACGTCAGCAATCTGTGAATCCCAAGCCCTTCTTGCATCTCAGGGACTGCAGCACCTCCAGTGCCTTCTGTGAATCAGGGGGTCCTTTCCTGTGCACGTGGCTGCTGTAGAGAAGAGGGAGGGTTGGGTTTCGGGAAATGTGCACCCAGCAAGGAAAGGAGGGGGTCCCTCGTTTCAAGGTTTGGTTTGACTTTTCCCAGTGTCTCCTCATGATCATTCCAGCCTCACACTGTCAAGATGAGCACTGGAGGTGGGGGTGGGGGGCTTTCTTATCTACGTGAGCCAGTAGATTCCTCCTGTTAGTATGATATTGACTTATAAGAGGAAAGATCACATATGTGCACCCGAAAGAAATCTTAGCAAAAACATCAACAGTGCTTATACCTGAGCAGTGAGAGCATGAGTGGTTTCCATTTTCTTCATTCTGTATAAACATAATAATCCTTCAACAACAGAGCATGGGAGGGAGGGTCTCTTTCAAAGAAGTTAAACTTTTCCATCCCAAGGGATCACTTCTGTACACTCGCTTTCCAGCCAACCTTGAGAACTTAATTTCCAGCACAAATATCAAGTGTTATTATTACTAGGGGTTTGTTTTCTGATGAGGAGGCAGGATCCTAGGACCAGGGAAAGGACCCTTTACCTGAACTCAAAGTTGAAACCATTTCTGGGATTTTCAGTTCCCCAAAACCATGTTCTAGTTGGCCTAAAACTTCTTCAGAGGTTAGCCGATACTGATAAGATCAAACAAAAAACAAAATCCCAATCATTTTCACGCAGCAATGTTGAGAAGAAAGCCGAGGAGTCGGGGGGCGGTGGGGGGGGGGGGGAGCATGGGAGGAGGAATGGAGGAACTTTGAATAGGGTAAAGGGGAGGGAGAGGAAAAGAAGGGGCATGGGGGCAGGAAAGACAGTGGAATGAGATGGACATCATTACCCCAAGTGCATGTATGAAGACACAATCAGTGTGACTCTACTTTGTACAACCAGAGACATGAAAAATTGTGCTCTATATGTGTGCTATGAATTGAAATGCATTCTGCTGTCATGTATAAAAAATTAGAATAAATAAATATTTTTTTTTTTTAAAGTCAAGGAGGCAGGCACAGTGGCGCACACCTGTAGTCCCAGCCACAGGGGAGGCTGAGATGGGAGGATCCCAAGAGGCCCGTGAGTTGCAGACCAGCCTGGGCAGCGTGACCAGACCCCTTCTCAAAAACAAAACAAAACAAAAAATCTGCAGGAGGAAAAGACCTTCTTGAGCCCCTCTCTCTGTTATTTACGAGGCTCTGAGAATGAAAAGTTTCCCCAGGAAGGGGCTGTCACAGCCGGAGCCTCCACAGAGAAATGAGGCGTTTGACTGACAGAGCCAGGGCAGGATTTTAGAACGTTCTGGCCCCAGAAGAGTCACAATAAAGAAAACAGAACGGGGGGAAGGACTCCGCTTGAGTCCTGCCCTTAGGTTTGGTATTTGCTGTGGCTGCTTTTGAACAAAGGAGGCTGGCACTCCATCCAGCCTTCTGTGGGGAAAAGGCTGTAGGATTGGCACGTTAATGACAGGCCCAGGGCACTTTCCTAGGGGAAAATCCTCAGTGGTTTCAAAGAGAAATACAGTGATTTGACCAAAAGGGCCTCCTGAGTTATTCCCGGTTATATTTTCTGAACCACAGACTTCTGGGTTTTTATTATTGGTACTGTGGAAACAAAGGAAGTTCTAACTGAAGAAATAGACATCTCTTTTTTTTTGTTGTTAAGATTGTAATTTAGTTGCTGGGAATCACGTAGAAATGATAGGTCTCTATCTGTGGGAAACACACAGTGACATCAATGTCATCAAGCTGAAACAACACTGGCCACTTACATGACAGCACTGGACTGAATGTCTGTGCCCCCCAAAATTCATAGGCTGAAAACTAAATCCCCCAGCATGATGGTATTAAGAGGTTCGGCTGTGGGCAGTGATTGGGTCATGAAGGTGGAGCCCTCTGGAATGGATTAGTGCCCAAGAGGAGTAGAAGGGACAAGAGATCAATCCTTCCACCATGTGGGGACACAGGGACAAGGCACCTTCTGTGAACCAGGAAGTGAGCCCTCCCAGACACCAAATCCATCAGCACCTTGATCTTGGACTTCTCAACCTTCAGTACTGTGAGAACTAGGTTTCTTTTGTGTATAAGCCACTCCATCGTGGCATTTTGTTATAGCAGCCTTAGTGGACTGAGACAGTGACTTTGGACAAAATCACGGGATTGGTTTCTCCATCTGTAAGATGAGGATCATAATTGCCCACATCATTGTCAGGATGAAGGAAGACTCGAGTGTCCAGTCAATGGTGGCCCCTGTCCCCTGGGCTTCACTATACACTCCCATCTATAGATGGGCACCTTGTCTCCATACACAAACCTGAGTGTAGGGAACCAACCTCCGCAAACTCTGATGCCTAAAAACTCTGGGTTTTCTCTTTTTAGTTGCTTGTTCAAGAAATTCTGTCCAGCATTCACTTCTCAGGAAGCTGTTCCTACGGAGTGTATTTACATCCTTCCTCCCTGGATTCATTTATCTGCAGTTTACTTTTCTAACATCCAGTACAATCCCCATAAAATGGAAAATCTCATTCATGGCTCACTTCTGGGAGACTTGACAGATGCTGGTGAAATATTTAGAAGTTTTTATTTAAAGAAAAGAGCAGAAACTGAGGTCTGCCATGCTGCGAAAATGTGGTTCAGTCCCTCAAAATCACACTTCACTGTCACCAGGTCTTATTTGACTTTTGGTATTTTCTAGAAAGACTGTAATGACTGTATTTTTATTCAACATCAATGTAGATGGCACTTACCTTCCCATCACTTTCATGCACAATTTCATGACTCTGAAAATTAAACATATAACTATTTGCTTTCAGGGTTAAGTCATTCATTTGATGAGGTTATTTTAAAAGTAGATGTTCAAATTCTTCACCTTTCAGAGAAAGCGCAATGAAAATGCAGGCAAGATTCCAGTGGAATGATGGTTTACTTGAAGGAGTGAACTGTCTAGTTGACAATCCAACACTCAAAGAGGTAGGAGGGCCAGCTGTCATAGATAGGTCACCGAATAGCTACTTAATCATTTATAATTCTCTGTCAGTGAAGAAGGTGTGCTCAGACATGAGTTGTGTCCTGAGTACAGTCTTGCACCAGGTAATGACATTTCCATCAAAGAGGGACTGCATGTGTGATATGCATCCAGTAAGATGACCTCAGCTGGTGATGTCATGACTGTCTTGTTTGTGAGCACACTCCGTGACGCTCACACCATGATGAAATTGCCTGTCAGCACATTTCTCAGAACAGGTCCCTGTTGTGGAGCAACACGTCACTCTATTTTCCTTTCTTTAAAAGGAAGGAACATGGAGACCCTGAGCCCTTAGTCTCAAAGCCAGCTTTGCCAGTCTTGCTACCTGCCCACTACACCAGACCATCTGAAAAAGAGAGGTGAGAAACAACATCAGAGAAGGGACCGGGGATTCTCAAGCTGGCTTCCTGACACTCTTCCCTGGCAGGGGTAGAAGAGACGCACGTGTCAGCCCTCAACAGCTCAGTGGCATCACAGGTAAAATTTCATCATGGGGCCGGGGACATAGCTTGGCGGTCAAGTGCCTGCCTAGCAATGTGTGAGGCCCTGGTTTCAATCCCCAGCTCCATAAAGAAAAACAAATTCACCATAAACACTATGAGGAAGAACTGCCTTCTCAAGCCATATCCAGGTGAAACTCTGCAGGATGGATCTCTTAACAATTAGTTCCTCACCAGAGAGACTCTTCACAGCAGCGAGAAGCAGCCTAAGCTCACCAAATTCCCAGCACAAGTCAGAATCCACCTCAGGATGGGGGATAATAAGGTTATCCTCTGGCCTGTCCCCTTCTCAGAGATGCCTGGAAATGGAAGCAATGCCGGTCGCGTCCTTCACTCTCTTTTATTGAATAAAATAGGCGATCTTAAGTGTAAAACTATATCATGTCTTCCTATGGGACTCAACACAATTATTTCATTTTGATGGAGTGGGGAAAAAGTCAAAACCCAAAAGTATATTTTCTTTGCCTGATTATATCTTACTAAAAGAAAAGGAAATCGCCCCATCTCTGCAGCAGAGCAAAATGTCGCTGCTTCTCAGCTGTGAACCAGTCACTGTGAACCAAGAGCCTTCATCTTGTTGTCTGTTCTCTTGAATGTAGGCAGTATTCAGCAAGTGGATGACTAGCTACTGTAGCCCACAAATACTGAGCACCCGTTACGTGGCAGGACCCATTCTGTGATCACCCGAAGGAACGTCCCCATCCCTGTGCTGTCCGGCCAGGAGAGATGTACAAGGGCAGCAAAGACCCAAAAAGGGGAAGCCAGCGTGGCCTGGTAATGCTTTAAAACACTTCCTCCAATAAAAGTGTGAGCTGAGGCCCAGTGAGGGAACTCTTTATCCCGGACAGTATGAGCAGAGCAAGATGGGAACCCAGAAGCAGACCCTCGTGAGTATGATCAGCTGGTTTTTAACAAAGGTACAAAAGCAATTCAATGGAAGAAGAGTGGTGTTTTCAACAAATGGTGCAGAGAACTGGATATCCGTGGGCACTTCTACTATTAATAATAAATAATAAATTCTCCATAAACCTCACACCTTCTAGTAAGGAAAACTAAAATAGACCATAAACCTAAATGAAAAATACAAGACTTTAAACTTTTTAGAAGAAAATCTTTGTGATCCGGGGCTAGGCAAAGCGTTCTGAGATACAACACCAAAAGAGATTAAATTGTTAAACTGGACTTCATCATCATCATCAAAACGTTTTACTCTGTGAAAGTTAAGAAAATGAAAAGACAAGCTAAAGGAGGGGGAAAATAAAGGCTGGGCATCCGAATTCAAAACAACAAAGTCTGAAGGATTCCAAAATCTGAAAACGTTTAAATGCCAACGTGACATCACAAGTACAAAATTCCACATAAGACCTCACATGATAGGTTACGTCAAAACGCAGGCGTACTAAGAATAGGGTCAAACCCTTGCACCGACACTTTGTCAAAGATATGTCTAGGTCACAAGTCCATGAAAAGAGGCTATCACTAGTCACTAAGCAAATGCAGATTAAAACGGCCATGAGATACCACCACGTAGCTAAAAGTCAAAGTCCCACAATAACAAGTGTTGCTGAGGATGCAGAGAAACTGGAACATCAAAATTATTTCTTATAAAGGTATAAACTTATCATATGTGCTCACAATACCAAGAGAAATGTAAGCCTATGTCCATGCAAAAATTTGTAAGCTAACGTTCGTTAGAAGTTTAAATGATAATGGTCAAAAACTGGAGACCACCCCAATGTCCATCACTGGGTGAATGAATAAACAAATTGCAGTCTATCCACGCAGTGGACCACCACCAGCAACAAAAAGGAACAATGTTTATTCCTAAAACAACATGAATCACTTCAAAAACACTGAGTTAAGAAAAGTCAGGCAAAAAAAGACTATTCACTGTGTGAGTTCCTTATAACATTCTAGAAAAGGAAAAACCACAGCCAGAGAAGAAAGAGCCGGCTTCCTGGGGCCAGGATTGGGAAATGGGTTAACCCCAAAACAGCAAGAAGGAATCTGGGGTGGGGTGGGGGGTTGATATGGGCTATATTGTAATTATAAAAATGGTGACATAACCACATTTTTGTGTCAAACTCAAAATTGTATACTACTTACATTCTTCGCTAATTTTATTGTATATAGATGAAGCCTCAAAAAAGGTTGACTTCTTTTAAAAAAATGGATGAGCAATAGAATTCCATATACAAAACTAAGAATGCTTTCTGACGGACACAATAATAGACGTGTTTGCTCTAGGAGCTATCAAAACACACCATAGAGTCACCATGATTTTAAAAGCATGCTGTTGGTGCACCAGTAGACAAATAGATCCATGGACATAAAACAGTCCAAAACCAGAGCAAAGTATATACTTAGTGCAAAGTTAAAGCAGCAACTTAAATGAGTGGAAAAAGAAGAGCCTATTCAATAATCAGACTTGAAATTTGGATTCCATTTAGAAAAAGAACCAAGTCCGTTCTATCACGCACATTATTCTCAAAAGTGAAATCTTAATAGATTGATTGACCTGTGAAGGCTCACACTACTAATTTCATGACCCTGTTCAATGCCTAGGAGGCCACTTTTTACCCTTTGGCAGAGTCTTGCTATAAATGAATATGGTACTGAACACCCAGACTGAGCTCTGTCTACCTTTGGAGGGAAAGTGGCGGCATTATCACCGTGGGAAGTTCCCCCACCTACCCAGAGGAGAGAGATTGGGAACTCTGAAATGTCTGCATCCCTACTGGCTCTTCTGAGCTTCCAGGGGGTGAAACCCAAAGTAAAAGGATGAAGGTGTGTTGAGCTGATTCCTGGAACGTCTCCCAGTCATCCACCCAAGGGTGCAGGGTGGACGCTGTCTCCTAAGAGGACTTGTTCAGGAGAAATCCATGCCAGAAGGAGAGCTCCATCAACACAAGAGGAAGCTGCATCCTGGGAGGGAGGAGACCAGGGAGGAATTCTGGTGGCAGGTGGCCACAGAGGACTTCCAATGACAAGATCAGATGGTGGCTCACCAGAGGTCATTGGTGTGAACTTCCCCTCTCTCACCACAGCTGCAGAAAAGACTTCTCACAACGGGATATCTTAGGTTTGTTTGTTTTGTTTCCTTTACTTATTTATTTGCTTCAATCTTTTAATTTGTTCTAATTGGTTATACATGACAGTAGAATGCATGTTGACACCTTGTACACAAATGGGGCACAACTTCTCATTCCTCTGGCTGTACGTGGTGCAGAGTCACTCCAGTGTGTAATCATACATGTCTATAGGGTAATAATGTTGTTTCATTCTACTGTCCTTCCCATCCCCACAACCCCACCCCTCCCTTCACTCCCCTCTGCACAATCCAAAGTTCCTTCATTCTTCCCTACCCCCAGTCCCAACTATGGATTTGCTCCACTTACCAGAGAAAACATTCAGCCTTTGGTATTTTGGGATTGGCTTATTTCACTTAGCATGATATTCTCTAGTTCCATCCATTTACCTACAAATGCCATAATTTCATTCTTCTTTAAGGCTGAGTAATATTCCATGGTGTATATGTACCACATTTTCTTTATCCATTCATCTGTTGAAGGGTACCTAGTTTGGTTCCATAGTTTAGCTATTGTGAATTGAGCTGCTATAAACATGGATGTGGCTGCATCATTCTGGAAGGCTGATTTTAAGTCCTTTGGGTACAAACCGAGGAATGGGATAGCTGGATCAAATGGTGGTTCCATTCCAGATTTTCTGAGGAATCTCCATGCTGCTTTCAGGAGTGGTTTCTCCAATTTGCAGTCCCACCAGCAATGTATGAATGTACCTTTTCCCCACATTCTCACCAACACTTATTATTGTTGCTATTCTTGATAGTTACTGTGCTGAATGGAGTGACATAAAATCTTAGAGTAGTTTTGATTTGCATTTCTCTAATTGCTAGAGATGATGAACATTTTTTCATATGTTTGTTGATCAGTTATATTTCTTTTTCTATGATGTGTCTGTTCGGTTCCTTAGCTCATTTATTCATTTGTTTTTTGGTTGTTTTTTTTTGGTGTTAAGTTTTTTAAGTTCTTTATATATTTTGGAGATTAGTGCTCTATCTGAGGTGCGTGTGATAAAGATGTTATCCTATTCTGTAGGCTCTATCTTCATATTATTGATTGTTTCCTTTGCTGAGAAGAAGCTTTTTAGTTTAAATCCATCCCATTTATTGATTCTTAATTTTATTTCTTGCTCTTTAGGAGTCGTGTTAAGGAAGTCAGGTCTTAAGACAACAAGATGAAGATTTGGGCCTACCTTTCCTTTTATTAGGCACAGGGTGTGTTCTAGTGTTTAAGTCTTTGATTCACTTTGAGTTGAGTTGCAGGGTGAGAGATAGAGGTTTAATTTCATTTTGCTACATATAGATTCCCAGTTTTCCCAGCACCATTTGTTGAATAGGCTATCTTTTCTCCAATGCATGTTTTTGGAAACTTTGTCTAATATGAGATAACCGTATTTATGTGGGTTTGTCTCTGTGTCTTCTATTCTGTACCATTGGTACCAATACCATGCTGTTTTTGTTACTATTGCTCTGTAGTATAGTTTAAGGTCTGGTATTGTGAAGCCACCTGCTTAACTCTTCTTGCTAAGGATTTCTTTGGCTGTTCTGGGTCTCTTATTTTTCCAAATGAATTTCATGATTGCTTTTTCTAGTTCTATGAAGAATGTCATTGGGATTTTAATAGGAATTGCATTAAACCTGTGTAAACACTTTTGGTAGTCTGGCCATTGTGACAATATTAATTCTGCCTATAAAGAGCATGGGAGATTTTTCCATCTTCTAAGGTCTTCTTCAATTTTTTCTTTAGTGTTCTATAGTTTTCATTGTAGAGGTCTTTCAACTCTTTTGTTAGATTGATTCTCAAGTTTTTTGTTTGTTTTTGTTTTGTTTTGTTTTTTGAGGCTATTGTGAATGGGATAGTTTACCTAATTTCTCTTTCAGTGGATTCATTGCTTATGTATAGAAATGCATTTGATTTAAGGGTATTGATTTTATATCCTGCTACTTTGCTGAATTCATTCATAAGTTCTAGAAATTTTTGGTAGAATTTTTTAGATTTTCTAAATATAGGATCATTTTGTTGGCAAATAGAAGACACAGTGCTTTGAGTTCTTCTTTTCCTATTCCTATCCTTTTAATTTCATTCATCTGAGAATTCATTGGGTCCTAGGCTTTTCTTGGCTTTTGATGCTGTCCTCTATTTCATTGCTTGATATTGATCTGTTTAATTGTGTATGTCCTCCTGTTTCAGTTTGCGTAGATCATATGTCTCTAGAAATTTGTCAATGCCTTTGAGACTTTCCATTTTTTTGGAGTATAAATTTTCAAAATACTTTCAACTATCTTCTGTATTTTAGTAGTGTTCATCATGATATTTCCTTTTTCATCATGGATTTTTGTAGTTTGAATTTTCTGTTTCTTTCTCTTCATTAGTGTAGTTAAGGGTTTATTAATTTTATTTGTTCTTTCAAAGAAACAACCTTTGTTTTATCTACTTTTTGAATTGTCTCTTTTGTTTCAATTTTATTGACTCAGCTCTGATTTTAATCATTTCCTGTTTCTACTGCTTTGGTGTTGATTTGTTCTTCCTTTTCTAGGGCTTTGAGATATAATGTCAGGTCATTTATTTGTTGACTTTTTATTCTTTTAATGTATGAGCTCAATGCAATGAACTTCCTCTTAGCACTGCCTTCATTGTGTCCCAGAGATTTTGATATTCACAACTGAATATCTTGATGAATGATTTTAAGGAAAAGAAGAGTGTAAAGGGGAACTTTTCTTCCCTATTCCTAATCTTTTCTTGATGGAGAAGGACATACATAAGCCTAACACTCAGGCCTCTATCTGCCCCTTTGCCACTATATTTTTCTATTTCCCCTATCTATAACAAAACACCTGAGGACAGGAAAGGTTATTTTTAAGAAGCTTATTTTACTTAAAGTACTAGAAGTCCAAGAACATGACACCAGCTTCTGTTTGGCTCTGGTGAGGGCCTCCTGATGGATGGGTAGGGTCACAATGATGAGATCAGGTGCAGAAGAGAACTCATGATAACACAGGAAGCCAGAAGGATTCGGGGATTAGTTCACTCTTCTCAAAACAGCCGATTATGGAAACTAACTCATTCCATGAGACCAGCCTTCAACTCTTCTGAAGGTGCATTAGTCAGGGTTCTCTAAAGGAATGGAAC
The DNA here is from genome assembly GCF_047511675.1 of Marmota flaviventris. NCBI lineage: Eukaryota > Metazoa > Chordata > Mammalia > Rodentia > Sciuridae > Marmota > Marmota flaviventris. Next base: position 11,221,744 of record NC_092505.1, on the reverse strand, counting down.
TGACAGGAACTGTGACTATAAAAATGGGATTTATTAGATTGGCTTAGAAGACCAGAAGCTGGATGGTCCACAGTGGCCGTCTGCAGGCTGGAGAGCTGGAGGAACCAGTAGCTGCACAGTCCAAGAGGCTGAAGCCACAGAACAAGGGGGATCAATGGTGCCCCTCCAGTCTGAGACAAAAGGTTTCTGGAAACTTCCTGGAGAATCACTGGCAGCATCTGCTTTTGGAAGAGTGAAGGAGCTGTAGTCTGATGTCCTCAGGTGATCCCAAAGCAATCAAGAACTTGTTCAAGAAGAATAGAGCTGGGCCCATGCCTGTAATCCCAGCAGCTCGGGAGACTGAGGCAGGAGGATCTCAATTTCAAAGCCAGCCTCAGCAATGGTGGGGCACTAAGCAACTCAGTGAGACCCTGTCTCCAAATAAAATACTTTTATTCCATCCAAGCCTCCCAACCTATTGGATGGTGCTGCCCACACTTAGGGAGGGTCTCCACTTCAATTCGCTATCCCACATGCCAGTCATTAATAGACACATCCTCATTGACACACCCAGAAGGCTATTAATCTTTGGCATCTCTTAATCCAATCAAGTCAACAATTCAAATTAACTATTACAGAGAGGATGTGCTTGATGACCTAATGACTTCCCACCAGTCCCCACCTCTTAAAGGCTCACCAGCTCTTAGGACCAAGCCTCCACCACATGAACCTCTGGGGGACAAACCCCATTCCAGCCATAGCAGCCACCCCTTTCTCATTTGTTGGGAAGAGCAACTGAGCCAACATAGCTTGGCCCCCTGTCCCCACACTTGCCTTTAAGTCTAACCAGATCAAGATCTGAGACCATACCCTTTGGATTGTCCCTTCTTACCACCAGTTTTACAAGCCACTGTCAAACTATGGTTTCCATTAGGAAACTCATGACTAGGCCCCTGTGGACAGTTTCATTCCCTTTGGTCTTATCTTTCAGTTGGTTTAAATGCTAGCTAGGAGGAGAGGATGTCATTTATTGAGCCCTTCATCCCACAATAAGATTTTCCATACATAAAATATGAGTCTCAAGATTCATCCACATAAACAGTGAATGAAGGGCCGTGTTCTCGTGGCTACTCCCAGAGAAACGTCCATGCCACAACTCAACTGAAGAGAACTCCCTCCTCGACTCTCTTTGGCTCTGGTTCTAACTCCTTCACTTCATTACCAAAGTCCTCGTGGGCCCTTTCCTGTGCCTTCTTTCCCAGAAACCAGCCCTCAGAATGTCAAGGGCCGCAGCAGGATCTGTGTGTCTTCTGGGGCTGGACACAGGAAAGAACAGGAAGTGCTTTCTCTGAGGCTTCCCCCAGAAACGTGCTACTTTGGCTCCAAAGGGCAGAATTTTCTTTTTTTCCTCCCCAGAAGAAAAAAAGATGAGTTGCTTTTGACCAAAACAAAAGCCAGTCAGTCATGGATGATGACTGACTCCAAACAGAGATTATGGGAAACACTCCATCTGAGCAAACACAAAACCTTTCACAGTGACGCTATCCAACGCTAGTTACGTGCCCCTCACCCTGGTGCTCGGCCCTTAACAATGCAGGCTTGCAATCCCAGACACCAGGGCCCTCTCATCCCTTCCTGCATACCCCACTTCACATGAGAAATGGCCTCAAGAGATGGCATTTCTTACTCCTTGGAAAGCCATGGTGACTTAGGCCAGAACCTCAAACTCCTGAGTCCCCAGTCGGCACCCTTCCCCTGGCTCAGGACTTGGTCCAGATCCTAGGCATCTTCTCCCTCTAGGAGGATGAGTTCCTGCAGGCAGAGAGCTGGAGTTCTACAAGTGAAGAACTGAAGGGACCAACATTTGAAAAAAGCCAGCTATGTTTCTGTCACTGGGTTAGGGACATTACCGGAGTGGACGTCTTTGGGAATGTCCTTCCAATAAGAGTCTTTGTTGGACGTTATTGTTACAGGCTGAATTGTGGGCTGTGAGAAATTCGTGTTGAAATCCTAGCCACTGGTGTCTCAGAAAGCAACCATATTGGGGAGAGGGTCTTGAAACAGATAATTAAGTTAAAATGAGGTATTTAAGGTAGGCCCTGATCTTCTATGAAGAAAAGACAAGACACACCTGTACACAGAGGGAAGATATGTGAGGAACCTGGAGAAGCTGCCATCCACAGGCCAAGGTGAGATCTTGGACGACAGGCCTCCAGGGCTCTGGGTACAGGGGCTTCTGATGTGTAGGCTGCCCAGCCTGTGGCATCTGACATGTGGCTATAGAAAGTGAACATGGGCCTCCATTCCCCAGTGTAGCCAGCTTCCAGACTGGGGCCTGGCCTGTGGTCAGAGAAAACCCACCCAAACAAGAACTAGAACTGAGAGTCCCAGAGGCCAGCACCGAGAGTCGCCTTGTTATTGGAGACTTTGAGGCAAGGACACCCCTGGTCCCTGCTCTCCATGTTCCCAGGCTAAAACTTTTAGTGAATCCCAAGAGAGATCCCCACATCCTTCCAAGAAATTCTCTTTCCTGGTTAAACTTGTTTGGAGTGAATTTTGTTTTTCTTTAGCCCAAAGAACTTTCACCGCAAAAGTTATGTGTGTTATCTCATGCAGTTTAATTTTTCCCTAGGATATTACCGCTATGTATTGCAGACCGGAGAACTGAGAATCAACAGCAGTAGGTAACTGGCTGAAGGTTGCAGGGTGGTAGAACTGTAGATTCATACGCATGCCCTTTCCTCTTTCCATACTATCCTTGATGCTGCACCTTTTGGTGTTCCCTGGCTAGAATCCAGCTAGAATCCAGGCATACAGTAGGTGTTCAATAAAAGCTTAGTAAATCAAACTTTGCACACGGACATATGTTCCATTTATAGACCAAAACATAGATAAATATGCCACTGGTTCAAACCATTGCAGCAGAAAGGAAATAAAAGCTGTGCTAGGAATCCCTTCATCCTGCTACCCTACTCCATTCAGCTCTAATGAGGCCAGAGACGTTGACCCAGGCTTTCATAGAACTCTAGTTCACACAGTTCTGCCCCCACTGGATTCCCAAGGCCTCTCTAACTCTTCCCATCCGTGTGATGTTGGTTTAACCTACAACCAGGGCAGCTGCTTGCCCACAGAACTTCCTATTCTCCAGAAAGGAAGGTCTGAACCCTGCACCTCTCTTCCTTCCTCCCCTGCCCGCTTGGCCTTGTAGTGAAAGAACATAAGAAGCCTTTGTCAGGAGCAGTACATTTGCCTTCTCCCACTGAGGAAGTTACAGGAATCAAGAAACCAGAAAAATGATGGCAACGTGTTTCTGGGCATTTTTCTCTTCTTTGTAAAAATAAAATTACTTTTTTTTCCTCCTTGCTTTGGAAAGACCCCAAGATCACTCATTCAGCTGTCATTAAGCCTCCCAGACTGACCAAGGCTCCGAGGTTCGCTGGCAGGGGAGACGGCTGCTGCGACCTGCCATCTTGTATTTCAGCGTGGATGCCCCCAGGGTGGGAGCAGAACCTCATCTCAGCCCAGCCGCAGAGCCCGGAGAGAGCAGCGCATTATTCTCTGACATTTTACAGACAAGGAGGGAGGCCCAAGGAGGGACCCAGCCGCACTGTCCTCTATCCAGGCGCTCAGTACAGACGTGGCCTGCAGCCTCTGAACTGGGATTTCAGGGGAGGGAAGAGAGCGTGGGTGCAATAGGAAACGCCAACTGAGCAGCCTGGGCAGTATTTGTCTCTGTTCTACGCAAGTTGTGATTAGGGGTGAAGACCAGAGGAAGGAAGCACGGATATTCCATGCACACTGGGGGGAATATCACACCAATTTTCTGCACGGTTCTCCAAACTTCTAACCACCAACCTTCACATGGCAATTCTCAAAGCAATTTTTATGGAGGGTTTTCATGGAAGCCTTTCAACTGCAAGGAGGATATTCTTGGTACCACAATTCACAGAGGAGAAAAGCCAAGAGTCAGGAGACAGCCGCCTCCTGACAGGTAGGAGCAGGGCAGAGACAGAAGCCTCTTCTCTGGACTTGAGACTTGACCTTTCCTCCCTTGCACTGCGGCTGCCTGTGCGCTGGCCAACAGCATGTCTTTCCAGCCCCCAACATTCCAACCTAGGGAACCTTGAATCTGGCCCCAATTTTTTTTTCCAAAATAAAAATATCTGTATTGCCTTTTTATAAAAAAAAAAAAAAAATAGAAAACGCATCCTTGTAAAAGAAAGTTTTTCATAGTACACAAATCTGAACCTTTTCTATCCCCATAACAAAGCCCTCGAGATGACCAGTTCTGTTTATAGACACATAGACATAACAAGCACGTTCTGCTTTCCCTTTTGACCAGTTGGGATCCAAGCAAGGGCCCCTTTACACGGGGATCCAAATGGCCAGGATCCTGAGCCCTCTCCCTCTTGAGGACAGGACCTCCATCTCGCGGTCCCCTCGTCATTTCTCGGAGTTGCCCAGATTGCTCACCCACAGGCTGCCCCCTCTGACCAGGGGCAGCTCTGGGTTCTCCTCCAGCTCTGGTTCCCCGCAGCTTCCAGAGGAGCCTCACTCTACCCCTCCTAGGTGGACGGGACTCACAGCTGTCAAGCCGACTGCTCTCCTCCCTCCTGCCTCCTCTTCCTCAGTATGAGAAATCCCAACAGAACCATGCACCTTGCGGGTGACAAAGAAAGGGAAAGACGGGTTTTGAAGAGAGTCCTTGGAGGCTGTCAGTTCTCTGCCTGCTTGAAAAACACCTTGAGAAAACAGTGTGGCTCTAAAATACACCAGTTCAGCTCACACTCTTCCCCTCCTTTCCATTCCCCCCTTCCTATTCTCTCTCTCTCCCTCTCTGGCCTCCTGTCTCCCCCACTTCCTCTCCTCCCATCAGCTGACCCCAAATCCTTAGACACTCACCAACACTTCCCCTAAGGAACTGGCGTGGCCCTTGCACACCCCCTACCCAGGGCCCCTAAAGCCAGAGTTTAGGAAGATCAAAGCAGAGGCATGATCTCCCTCGGGCTCCAAATCACGATTTTGCATACCTTTTCTTGAATTTGCCATGTAAGAGAATAAAGTCAAATTAAACCTGCCCCTCCATCTGCACGGTCAACAAACGGAAAGACAAAATCATGGAACAGAAGTAGGAAGTAAATATTTGAAGGCAACCCAAGAAGTGATCTGTTGACTCCAAACTGGTCTCTTTTTCAGATCTGTTTACTAAGGTGGAAGACCGTTTCTGAGGGCACGAGGGATTCATTACTCTCAGAAACGTTCATGTTTTTCTAGTTATGGTCCATCATAAGATGCTGCCCTTTATCGTGATGAGATTCGATGGACCTTGTTTTGAACTTTAATAGCAACTGAAATAAAAATCAGTTCCACTTGGAGGACTCCCCATCAGGACTTCAGTCGGTGTGGTTTTAAAAAGTGGCGGAAATGTATTGGTCAGCGTTACACAGCACACTTAAAATAGTCCAAGATCTTTAAATAACCGCAAGGGCGACAGCTACAGCAAAGTAAAGAAAGATCTTTTATCAAGCCTAGCATTTGTCCCTCTCTGCTCCAGCAAAATGAGTGTCCTTTTGCCCCTTCACTGTGAAATTCCAAAAATACCCTTTCCTTTCTCCCTAACTTAACTAAATTGATCTCCTATCACACTGAGCTCAAGTTTTGAGGCCTATCCAGGAAAGAAAAATAAGTTAGCTGTCGAATGCTCCAAGGTGCTCCATACGTTTGGACTTGCCTATTTCCTTCTAACCCAAGATGTCCTCCTACATGGACGGGAATAAAACTCAGTTTACTTAGGGACCCTGAGGGATGACTGTGAAATTCCTGCAAGCTGCGTGGCTGGTGGCCTCCCCTGTGAGGGTGGGCCATCCTGGCCTTCCCTCCATGCTGGCCACCCATGCTGGTCACTCTTACCTTTGGTAGGAGAACAGTGAGCCTGGATCTCCCTTGGGCTTATGAAAACTGAAGAGGGGCATCCTCAGGGTCCCTCGGTGGGGAGGAAGGTGGCCTGCCGTACAGGCCATTCTCACAGAACTCCATCTGGTGCCCCGTCGCAGGACATGGCATGGGTCACCCATCTGACTGCCAGCACCCAAGTTGTGCATTGAGGGCCTGTGACTAGCTCTAGACTGCTTGGTGTGTGGTCCCTGGTGTCCCCACCCCAATGCTGATGGGTAGGTACATGGGAAGCGCAGAGTTTCCAGCTGGGGAAGTGACCCTGTGTTAACCCAGGGTGCAAGTTCTTCATTCACACCCGCTACTCACCCCTCAGGCCCTCTCCTAAGTGTGGCTGGAATTCCCAGGATTCTTTATTAAACTATTTTCCCAGACTCCCCTTCCAACAGTGATTTTTATCTCTGACAGCAGGCTGGCCTCTGTCTCTGGAGCTGGACAGCCTCAGACCCAAATCACACTCCAGTGTCTAAGCAGCCCTTCCCACAGACTCCCTGCTCATGGGATCCCCAGGGGAGGGGAGGGAGTGAGGGGGTGAGTCAGGGAACCCCTGGGCCCCACCAGCCTCTCACAGCAAGGGACACTGCCACCTCCAAGAAGGGGACCTTTGGCAAGCCAGTTGCTCCCACTGCCTTTGACTTGTGAGGGCAGGCAGGTGTCTGGCCCCAAGCACTTCTAGTAGCTTCTCCCTGGAAATGCCCATTTAAGCGTCTTAGCTTCCAAATCATCCAACATTTATTGGTGGGTTTCTAAAAATTAATTTCCCTGAAAAATGTCAAAAAGAAAATGAGAAATCGTTTTAATTTTTAAGAGAAATTTTCAAAACAGCATTTTGAAAAGGAAATAATCAATCCCTATAGAAGTAAATTGGTTTATAACTTTAAATGACTTTTCACACTCTCCCCTTCTCTAATCCTTTCAGTAATACAGTTCAAGGGGCAGGTTTCATTAATTTTCTCTAATTTTTGTAACGTGAGTACAAATAAGAAGACTAGCACAGAGAGTTTCAGTGATGTGCTCAAGGCTACAAGACGGGGTGGAAACAAGAATCTGTTGGCTCTTTTAGCCTTATTATGTGTTCCTCCTACCAGATCTCAAAAATCCGCCAAACTCACATAATCCATATTCATTCATTATGTGTGGCCAAAGGTTTCACTAGAAGACGTTCACCACCATATTGTTTATATAGTACCAAAAGACTGGGAACAACCCATACCCAGCCAGGAGTTGGGTTAAATGAACTATTCAATACTGTGAAATAACATACAGTTTTGAAAGTATATTTGCTGACCTGGAACATTGTTCATAACCTGATATTTTAGAACAGGCACAGTCAGCTGTCGTTTTTATAATTATGTACATAAATTAAAAGCCTAGGAAATGGTGTGGAAGGATATTTACCAAAATAGTTAATAGTGGTTACTTATAGCTACCTGGATTACAGGGGATTTTATTGTTTTCTTTAGCTGTATCTTCTAGTTTTTCTATAGCAAAAGTACATTTCTTGTCTACTTTTTAAGGTTTTAAGAATACTTCACCAGGAAACTTCATTTAGTCAGAGGACAAACATTGTGGCTACCTTCACCTAGGCTCGGTGTGTATCAGTGTGAAAAGACAGCTCTTGACATTTATTTAATCCTACCCTTAACTGGCTATGGATGGTAAACTCAGTTTATTAATAAACATGTCTCACAAACTTACTGATGTTTAATTTCAATGAATTTCTTAAGGAAACACAAAGTGAATCATAAACACAAACATGTTTTCATGTTGACCGTATCAGGGTTGTTTTTCCCAGAAACCTCTGAGGCAGTGCTAGCAAAATGACTGTATTCTTTCCCCAAGGGCTGTCTTCTTTAGATGAGGAAGTTGAAAACCCCCTGACCAGGCCAGCTCAGAGGGCTCCGCCTCAGAGGCAGCATCCCTTTTGTTCCTCTCTGTTGATTCCCCAGGCTCAGGAGTCTCTCGGGGCCTCTATTCCCAGCCCACCTGATGGGCTGAATTGGACTCTTCTGTCACTGAGTGTCCAGTGGCTTTTAAACTCTATTCCCTCAGCGCCCAACTGCCACCACTGGCTTCCCACCAGCCTCTCAACCTCCCCCACTCCTCCTGCTTTTAAGGCCGATTGGCTGGGTCTCATGGGCGGAGCCAAAAAAGTTCCCCAATGAGCAGCTCCGTGGTCTGAAAGGGCGGGGAAACAGCCCAATGAGCATCACCGCAGAGGAGCCAATCAGTTGGCAGCTAGAAGTTTGCTGAGGCCGCTGTGAGCCAATCATCAGCTGGCAGCTGGAAGTTTGCTGGCAGCTGGAAGTTTGCTGGGGCCCGTTCGGCTGTGGCTCTCAACATCTCCCCCCTCTCTGTTTAAACAACAAGCATGTGGCTTAGGGACCGTGCCTGCCTTAGGTTGTCCAATAGTACATATGGTCCTTATCCGTCATCGAATGAGCTGACCTCAAGGTGTCAGCCTCCTGTCTTAGGTTGGTACCATTGCAATTGGATCTTACCCGTCATTGACTACCTGTCCAGCATACAGCCACACCTGTGGATAGGTCTTTGGGGGGGGGGGGTTCTTTGCCTCACCTCTGTTGGCCCCCAAATTTTAGCTGAACGACCATCACAAGCAGAAGGGAGGAAGATACACCAAGCCAATTGATGGCTCCTGACTGCTAAGGAAGCCTTTGCTAGAAAGACTTCTTACCATGAGGCTGGATGGCCTGAGACAGCTTACGGCTGTCATTCCAGCTCCATTATGAAAAATTCCCTCTTCCACTCGTGCCGATTTGGACTTTATAGCCCAAATGATGAGAAGAGCATTGGAGATGGGAGCTGTTCTGGTTGGGGACTATGCTTGTCTGTATCTTGGCTCACGCTAATCTTACATTTAGTGACAAATGTTTATTGTTTCTCTGAGAAACCTGACTTTGTGGTACTGCGGAGTGAAGCCAGGTGCATCCTATCTCTGAGTTATATTCTCAGCTCTTTTTATTTTGCCCCGGCTGGCCTCCAACCTGCCATCCTCTCAAGTAGCTGAGATGACTGGCATGTGCCATGACATCCAACCTGACTCTGTTATTTCTTAATCAGGACGATCACCCAGGGCTTTTCAGGCTGGTGGTCTGTGTATCTTTTGACTATGCTTTTAACTGTCCATCACAAATAGTTTAATCCAAATGTTCATTTCAGAGCAAAAGACAAAATAGATGTGAATGAGATTCATCCTCACCAAGAAAGAAACAAAACCAGGCTAGAAGCAAAGTCTCCTCATTCACAGATGGTTTCCCCCACACTGGCTCTCTTAAGAGCCACATCAGGACTGGATTCTCCTAGGTTTTCCTTCTGAGAGAAAGACGGCAGCCGTTGCCTTGGAAACCCTGCCCAGCGGGCTGGCATCACGGGACTTTGCTGGTCCTGCTCCATGGCTGACATCCAACGCTGACTAATTCAAGTTTGGTTTGGTTGTGGCTTTGCTCAGGGGATACAGAGAGGGGGGAGAAAACAGAACTTGAGTGAGTGAACCGAGTACAGCAGGCCCGCATTCTCATTGAGAGCAACACAAGCGATGACAAAAGAAATTACCCCTGCATCTCGATAATGAAGATGCTTGTGAAATGCTGCTGACCAGAGATGCTGTTAAATAAAGTGCTCACGTGCCCATGTTTTCATTCTGTTCAGAATTCCATGAGCCAATGCAAGTATTGTCTTCAAGACATGCCACCTGCCTGCCACCCACGACTGTTAATCAGGCGGCAGCAGCAAGTGTGGGTGGAACTTCTATTCTAAGCCTCTTTTGTGGTCTTCATGCTCTAAAGGGCAAGGTTCTGCTGCTGCCCATCGGGTTACACATGCTTTGTGTGATCAGCTACTGACCACGGTCTCCATTTCAGATCAGTACCGGTTGAGTATCCCTTAGCTGAAATGCTTGGAACTAGAAGTGTTTCAGATTTCAGATGTTTTCAGGTTTGGGGATATTTGCATACACATAATGAGGTATCTTCAGGATTGGACCCGAGTCTATACGTGAAATTCATTGATGTCCCATGTACTTATTAGACACCTAGCCTGGAGGTGATTTTATACAATATGTTGAGTGACCAGCATCTTGACTGTGACTCCTCACATAAAGTTGGGTGTGGAATTTTCCACTCATGATGTTACATCATTATGACTCTTGCAGATTTTGGAGCATTTCAGATTTGGGATTTTCAGATTCGAGATACCCAACATTGACTTAACTAAAATGAACAAAATAATTCAGATTGCTTTTATAGATCGATTTGAAAACCTCCTCAATATATAGTTGAGGGGACTGAGACTGGGAAATGGGAAGGCAAGGATTCAAAATGCCCCAACAGTGAGAGGCACAGCAGGATCCAGACCCCAAGGCTCCAGGCTTCCCAGTCCTCTCTGTATCCCCTGAGCAAAGCCACAACCAAACCAAACTCTCAGCCTGTGCTACATTCTAATGAATATAATAATTTAATGCATGAGTAATCTAATATAGAAGTATAAAAAAATCTATTGCAGCAAATGAAAGTCTGACATAAAATGTACAGTCATTCCCCAGGATCTACAGAGGATTGGGATTCTGCACCCACAAGGATATAAAAATTGGTTCAAGTGCTTTGTATAAAATGATATTGTTTGCATATAATCTACACACATCCTCCCATACATTACATCATCTTTTGATTACTTATAATACCTAATATAAGGTAAATGCTATGCAAAGTTCAGGGAATAATGGCAAACAAAAAAGATGTTCACTCAGAGGCAATTTCTTAAAATATATTTGATTCATGACTGGTTGACTCTGTTAATGTGGAACCTATGGATAGGGAGGGCCAACTGTAATTTTGTTAATTTACTAAGTTTTGGAAAATGTTCTAATCTAAATAATATGCTTTGGATGTCTTGTTCTGTAAGGAGATAAAGCTGCTCCTTGATCTTTCCAAAGGAGTCGATGGCACTGATACAAGCCATGCAGGATTCCTGGGATGTCTCTTGAGTCAGACACATCAGCAAGGTGATCAAAAGTGTGTATGTTCTGGAAGTCTGACACTTTTCAGTTGGTAATTTCAAACCAAACTGGAAAACATAGCATTAAAGGATTGAATTCAGAAAGCATGGGGGGCGCGGGAGGGTAGGGGGGACGGGTTTGGTAATGAACCTGAGTCATGGAAACATAAGAAATGACTGAAAGAGAAACCATAATTAACTTCCCGTGTAAAATCTGAGTCTCTTGGGGGAAACGCTGCAGGAGCGTAGGTGTCAACAATTTTAGGAATGAATAACCTAAACTGTTGGCAATCGGTTGTGGGGGGGGGGGGCCGGCTATTAATTTAATTAAGGAGCTTTGTTACAAGAGTGGATGGATAAGCTCCCGGTCACAATGAGGCACCTACCCATCGGAAGGGGCTCTTGCAGCCTTCAGTGTGGCTGTGGACAGGCTGGACAGGATGAATATTTATGTGGTGAAATGCGGCCCCTTGTGGTCTGAGTTAGGAAAAAAAAAAATCAGTCTTGGTCTGGGTCTGAGAGTAGCACAAACCTAGGGCACTAGTTGTCAGATGTGGTACTAGAAAAATGACTATGTATTTGGGCAAATTAACAGTGGTGCCAGAGTGGATGAGCCTAAGGAAGGACCATCTGACTCATGAAAGCTGGGCAGCACTGCCCCTCAGCCCACTCGTCTCACACTTGATGTGATGGGACACTTAGAGTCTGAACTCCCAAGTTCCAGTCCAGCGGATGAGGCCTGAAGCTCTGCTGTCCACCTCGGACACCTTCCTGGCCACCCACAACCCTCCTATTAGAGGAGCAGCTACGGGTTGGCATCTGTTTGCACTTATGGATACTGCATTAATACACGCCGTGTTCTTCTTTCCTGGTGTTCTTGGTCACTGAATGTGGTACACTCTAGGACAACTTATCTCCAAGTCTCATTTTGTGATTTGCACTTTGCAAGGGGCCCATGTGTGTCTATCTGCTGGGCTTCTCGCTCCCTCAGCACACGCAGAAGCCCACTGTAAGCATCTTGTTTCAAATAGAGGAGTCCCATTTGCACTTCCAATTCTAAGAATTTATTGTGTTTGGTTAGAAAAAAATTTTTAAATACCTAGTATTTTTATCTTGGTGTGGGAGTAGAAAGAAGGAATAGGCAGTAGACAGTAGAATGATCACAGGTGGGCAATTACACATGCAAATGAGTTCAATGTGGTAATCGTCCCTTGAATTCTTATTTACAAGGTTAACATTTCATGCTAACCCCACACAACCACTGCACTTAGGTGTGTGGGGTTTTTTAAATTCTTATATGTCAATTCTGAAATATTAAAACCAGTTTAGAACATTTTGATATAAACATTTTTCTCAGCTTAGTTTTTGCAGTTTGTTTCATTTACCATCATGACTGATCTTACAGGGAATAAATGGGATCAAAATTGCTCTCTTCATTTAAAAACTATTATTGTCTCCATCCAGCGTACAAAGTTCCACACTTTGGGGGAAAAGTCCCCACACTGGGGGGGAAAAAATAACCCAGTCTTGAAGAAACCATTCCCACAAAAATAGAATACAAAACCAAAGTAATAAGGCAAGAAGAATATCCTGAAATGATACGGGAGTGATGAAGCAGGAGGGGCTCATTCCGGCAAAGGAATGGACAAGGACTTCGGAGAAAGTGGCATCCAAATAGGGCCTTGAAGGAGGACTAAGAACTACACAGAAAAGGGGCAGAGATGAGGCATGGGGTGTGTCTGATTGGCAAAAGATCAGAGTGCCAGCAGGATAGGGAAGATGGAGCCACAAAGCCACCTGGGGCCAGATCGAGGGCTCCGTATGGAACTCCATATCGAGAAGTGTATTTTGTGTGCAATGGGGAAATGCAGAATGTGGAGGGCCTAATATAACTACAGGGTGTTCCCTGGATTTGAGGGTCGGGGATTACAGTCATTAAATGATGATTTCAGCAGGAGATAATGAAGCCTAAAAGGAAAATGGACAGGGTAGAGGGGAATGAGGAAATTCGGGAGAGAATCAAGCATCCCTGACAATCGACTGGAGGTGGAGGCAAGGCATGGTGAAGTGGATGTCACTCTAGGGTTTCAGGTCGAGGGCAGGATAGTCATTGAGAATTCAGAAAAAGCAGGAAGGGGAGAGGGCTGAGAGGGAATGACGGGCTCTGTCCTAGCAAACAGGCTCCGTGTGCAGAGTGCCTTTGGTGGGCAGGGGTGTCTGCAGATCATCAGAGATTCAGATCCAGGGTCCAGAGACAGAATAGGATCATTGAAGTCGGAAGTATTCAAGGGAAACTGGAGAGCAAGGGCAGAGGCAGAATGCAGGGGAAATCAGGGGAAAGGGGAGCAGCCAGCAGAGCCCCAGCAACAATTGCTTTTGCACTTTCTCTGCTTGTTTTCAAGCTACTCCCCAGTTCCGTACTCAGGGAGAACCCTAAAGATGTATATAATGCCATTTACGTAAAATTCCAAGTCACGTGCTTTTGGGTACTTTGCTCTTCCTCCAGAAGAGGTGAAGAACGTGACTAATCCCTCAAGTGGTAAGAAATAGCGCTTCATTTTAGATGTACAGTATTAGGTCTTGGTCTTTGGGGTGTTTAAAGGTAAGTCTTTCTGTAAGTATGGAAGGAGTCTGAAAATATAAAGGACAGTGTGGGAAAACAGCCCCAGGGGTCCAGGGGAAGCAGATTTTTTTTTTTTTAAGCAGTTGCTGCTTTCTCTGGTGTTAACACCCCTGCCATGGCCAGTTACAAACTACCGATGGCCTAACCACCAGTTCACACTACTCCTGAACACTTAACAATGGCTCTCCAGAGCTGGCTCCTGGGTGTCACTGGAGCTTTACACGTCCCATCGTACTTGATGATTAAACTCCACTGACAAATAAACCACTAAAAAAGAGTGTGGATGTCATTCCAGGTGCTATTCTTTAGATCTGAAATGTCACCCAGAGGCCCAAAGGCTTGGTCCCCAGAATGGCCCTACTGGGAGGTGACGGTAACTTAAAAGGTGGGCCCAGGGGGAGTTCAGGCCACTGGGGTCTACCCTTGAAAGGGACTGCGGGACTCTGGTCTTGACCTTGTCTTCTGGCCGTGAGCTGAGAGGCTTTGCTCTGCCACATGATCCTACCTCGAAGTGCTGCTCACCACAGGCCCTTAAGTAACAAGCCACAACAACTGTAAGCCAAATTGAACCTTTTCTCTTTCTAAGTTGATTATCTCAAGTATTTGTGGTAGTAACAGGAAACTGACACCCCACATAAACACATTTGGACAAGTTTTTATTTTTTTTAGAGAGAGAGAGAGAGGTCTTTTATTTTTTAGTTTTCGGCAGACACAACATCTTTGTTTTTTGTATGTGGTGCTGAGGATCGAACCTGGGCCGCACGCATGCCAGGCGAGTGCACTACCACTTGAGCCACATCCCCAGCCCCTTGGACAAGTTTTTAAATATGATGTTTCATTATAGGTAGACAAAACTCAGGGTATAAAGGATTATAGGTTGAGTATTCGTTATCCAAAGTGTTTAGGACTTAGAAGTGTTTTAGATTTTAAGTTTTTTTTTAAATTTTGGAGCAATTCAAATCTTGGATTTTCATATTAGGGCTGTTCAACCTCTATTTAATAATGTAGAAATATATCAGGAAATATTTTAAGTAAAAGTAATTATGTCCAGTATGATCCCAAATTCCCATATTAAAATGGCCACACTCAAAAGTGTGAATCACAATTATCTTTGTCAGACTTGTGGTTTTATTTTTTTCTTTCCACTATTTTCCTATTTTTTAAAATTTCCTCAATGTTCACATATTTGTAACTGGAAAAGAAACTAGATAATTGAGTGCATTTTTTTTTTCTTTCATATCCACCAATCTTATGGGTAGGCCAGTGTATTAGGGTTCTCTCTACAGGAACAAAATCAGCAGGAAGTATAATCATAAAAAGGGGATTTATTAGGTTGTCCTAAGATACCACATGCTGGATAACCCACAATGGCCATCTGCCGGCTAGAGAGCTGGAAGAATCAGTAGCTTTGAAGTCCAAGAGGCTAAAGCCCCAGAACAAGAGGGATCAACAAGCTACCCTAGTACAAGATGGAAGGCTTCTGAAGAATCACTGGCAGAGTACGCTTTGGAAGAGTGAAAAAGCAAGAGCCGATATCCTCAGATGATCACAGCAGCAATCAAGAAGTTGTTCAAAAAGAATGGAGCTTGCATCTGCTTCCTTGCTCTTCTTTTATTCTATCCAAGCCATCATCCTATAGGATGGTGCTGTCCTTGCTTAGGGAGGTCTCCATTTCAGTTGGCTATCCCACATGCCAATCATTCCTAGACACACTCTCACCCACACACCCATAAACCTCTTAATCGTTGGCATCTCTTAATCCAATCAAGTTGACAATTCAAACTGGCCTTTATAGCCAGCTAGAAGTTAAATCAAGTCAAGTCTCCTGAGGACTAAATCTTTATCATTTATTTTTGTGATGCCTGTCTTCAAAGTACGATCACGTACATCTTCTAATTTGATCATCCTTGATGTAAGAAAGGTAGGTAATTATTTTACAGATGAGAAAAAGAGAATCAAATTGATGGGCCCCAGGCCACATGGCTAATAAAGCAGGACTTTGAATGACAAGACAATATGACTTGGGACATTGACACAATAATTCTGTTATTCTCAGGAATATTAGAACTTCTAAGCAGAAGTTAAGAGAAGTACTTGTACATATTTTTATGTGACTTCATTTGCATCCAGAAACAAAGAGAGCCCTGGGGAAATCTGGGGTCACCTTTACATTCCTGAGAGGCCTGCCATGGTTCCATGCTCAGCGAGTATGCAAATTCCATGGCACCAGGATTTCTGACCTCAAATACCACGATTCAGCTCGTAAAAATCAATCTTAGAGCACTTTGTTTTAATCTTTATTCTCTTCCTGGTCATAAAAATAATACATGCTTACTATTAATAAATGTCTTACACTACAGAAAACCAAAAAAAAAAAAAAATTCTCCCAGAATCCTACCCCTAGAGATACTTATTACTCTCTGATAAATTTTATTAGCATACAGTAGTAAATAAGTAGCATAAAGTGGGACCCTTATATACATTTGTGCTACTCTGTTCTTGTCTAAGTTTCCACATGGTTCTGACAAATAACTCAATAGACAGGTTCTCCAGAGAACTTTAAGCATTAGTTTTTAAAGAAGATTCAATCACGCAAGATGCAGAAAAAACTCTTTAAGGGCCGGGGCTGTGGCTCAGTGGTAGAGCACTTGCCTAGCATGCGTGAGGCACTGGGTTCGATTCCCCTGCACCATAAAAAAATAATAATAAAATAAAGGTACTGTGTCCATCTACAACTAATATATATATATATATATATATATATATATATATATATATAGAGAGAGAGAGAGAGAGAGAGAGAGAGAGAGAGAGAGATAACTCTTTAAGATTTTTACCATTCACTATTTAATACTGTCCAAAGTATTTTTTAAACATTTATTTTTTAGAAGTAGTTGGACATAATATCTTTATTCTATCTATTTATTTTTATGTGGTGCTGAGGATTGAACCCTGGGCCTTGCACGTGTTAGATGAGAACTCTACCGCTGAGCCACAATCCCAGCCCACTGTCCAAAGTATTAAAAGCAAAATTATTCTTTAAAAAATAGAAAATCAATAATAATGAGTCTGACACAGAAAGAAAATAATTCTAAAAACTCAGCCCAGTTTCTTATCAAAATACAAACTCCTAAATTTCAATTCCAGCAAGTATCACAAAATAGCTTAAAAATTCTAATGTGGGAAATAATCACCTCTTTGCCATAAAATACAGCTGCAGAAATGATTCTACAATTCTTCTCATTTAAGACATAATGGATGGGAAAGAACAAGAGACACGCAACATGGAACAGAGTTCAGCTTTTGCAGCTCATAAAGGACAATTTTGATTCAACCTCCCACAGCTTCGTTTGCAATGCTTTCAAGACATCTTCCATCTAAAGAGTTGAAAAAACATAAACACAAGCATGAATATGGCTAAAATTATACATGGTTAAATGCAATTAAAATATACACTGTTAATGCAATTTTCAAGTTATTCATTATACAAAATAGATATTCAGTATTTAACAAAAACTATTTAGGGCCATAACTTTATTTAAATAAAATATAATTCAACTATTCACTCGCCACCATCTTGCCTGTTTGACCACAAGAAGACATTAACATTCAATACAAGTGTGTTTATACCAAGGAAACTGACTCCAATAAAATAGTGATTTGATTCAAAGCTATATTTCTAGTTTAATCATTTTAGAATACATACTGACTTGATTTTGGCATAAAATGTCCTCACTAGTTTGTTGATAAAGTCTCAGCTTAATTTACAGATCAGTTCCTCCCAAAATTCAACTCTACTGACAACTGAAATACGCACTCTGTTGCCATAAAGGGCTAAGATCAAAACAGATGGCATTCTGAGTCTCAGTACGTAGAGAACTTTTTCACTGACAGGAAATTGTTTGTACAGACATAAAACATTCAGAATAAAATTACCTGTTTTAGAGACTTTTCTATTTCAACTCGGCTTTCAAGATTAAAAAGCTCTTTATCTTCTGGCATAATTTGTTTTTCAGAGGACCCTAAAGTATAACTGAAGTGTAACACAGTACAAAGTTAAAACATGTAAAAGAAACAAATGCTAAATTTATGTCAGTTAATACTAAAACTCTAAGTACATTATATACCAAGTAAACAAACAAAACAGCTATTTTTGGTAAAAGCTTATCTAGGAAGCTATACTACACAAAATCATGTCATTCTGTACAGCAGCTTTGTCCAGATACTTCTACATATTCACTGTCCACAAACATTTCATTACTGGAATAAACCTGCTCTTTATTGAGTGGCAAAATGTTAGAGTTCAAAACTCTAAAGACAAGTTTAAAGACCGTGAAGAAGATGGTGGTCCTGAAGAAGCCACTGCTTTATGGTCTTACATAAATTTTGGAAATGTATTTTCAAAGTTGACTTTTAATAAATAATAATTTGTGGGGTCAACTCACGCTTTCCAAAATTTGGGCAGTTTCAACAGTTATGCTCCAAGTCATATGTGGCTCAACTCTCCAGGTCGTGAGATACTATGGCTTGGAAAAGTATTTATAGCAGAAAAAATGACCTGGTAACAGGTGGAAAACAGGCCCAAGTGTTGGCAACCAAATAAACCTAGACATGTAAGGAAATTTGATTCTTTTGTAGAAGTCTTTTATTACATGTAACAATTTTGATGTTGCTTCTTTTGTCAAATAAGTCTGCCCTTGGAAATCCTATAAATTATATTCCTGAAAAAAACAGCACTGTGGGCAAAACTGCAGAAGGCAATTAACATGCTGTTTATAAAATCAAATAAAAAAAGGAGATGAGGTAGAAAAACTAAATGGCATTTAAGTAACTTCTGAAACCATAAATAAACATTACAGAAGGTATCTACTTCTCAAATAAAAACAGAATCCTTGGCATTCAAATCCTCTCCCAAAAGTAACTTGGATTCTAAATGCAACTGCTCAGGAAAAACAGCTTCAATATTATGATCTTCTGGGGTAAAACCTCCTACACATTTTCTTTGACACAGATAATATCACTTTTGAAAGTTTTGTACCAACTCTGCTGGATTCAAATTTCACGTCTTTTATACCTGTACTTTCACAGACATGGTAAAATTCTCATGGATATTAAGGTAGCATTTGTCTGGGCCCACGTCTTCTATTCACATATTAAAACCAAAACAGACATCTCGCCAGACACTCCTACAGGCTTTGTAGCAAGGAACAGAACTTGTTATATTATCCTTTTGTCTAAGGCCTCTGAAAAGTTTGTGGATTATAAAATTTTGATCTAAAACTGTCTAGCTTCAAAAAAAGGGGCGGGGAGTTCAAAACTGCAGTGATTTAACAAGGAGTAAATGGATTAGAAATTCATAAAAAGAATACTGTTCTAAATTTTTTAAAGAGAAAAATCTAAGAAATTCAACACAGGGAATGAAATGCCTCAAATAATGAAAGTATAGGCACTTTTCTTAATTTGTTTCTCTTTCCTAATATAATACAAGTTTTCTTAGGCATGCTTAAAAATCTCGAGGGCAACATCTTTATCAGGATGAGTGAAAATGCCCTGGGGTCAAAGATTTACTTAATTTTATGTTTCCCATTTAAAAAGGCCAATAAATTGGAAGACCATTTAGATACCTGAAATTCCCTGATTCTGTCACTAGACCAGAACTGAATGGTTCCTAACCATTACTCTAGAGAAATCTTAAGTCTTTTATTACATGAACAATGTTACTTTTCCTTGTATATCTCCTTGTTCAAGACATTTTCTTGTGTATCTCAAAGAGAAGTAGACCATTCTTTACTATTGGAAATAGTTAGGACTTTGTGCCTCTACCTTTCCAGAACACCAGAGACTTCTTTCCTAACCAATTTTGAAATTCCTATTTTTTCACAAAAGTCTAGGAAGCTAAAAACTGAGGGAGGGAAGGAATGGAAAACATACACTGATCCTCACAACTGCTTAAAAAAAAATCTTACAAAGCTACATTCAATTTTTTAAAGTAATAATTTAATAATTAATAATAATTTAATGCTTGACTTTTCCAGTGCCAAAGCAGTCAGATCAAAGCAAAACAAAAATTAGTGATTTGACTGTCAGAAATTATTACTTGAAAATAAATTTTAACAAACAGTGTTGATTTAGTTCTGATGTTTTCATATCATCTTCTCCGTAAACTTAAATGAGAAATCAGAAGGAAACTTACCTTTCAATGGCTTCAACACTGAGGCAAAACAAGTCCCTCTTATAATCTAGATTCTTGGGAGTGCACCTGAATACATAGCCAAGATGGAGGGAGCAACCCGCACAGTACAGGGTCTCGAGAATGCTGTCATAAAGAAATGCCACCACTTTAGCAAAATAGCAACTCACTATGACCAAAACCCCATTGTTAAATCCATAAATGCTAAGTACTTAAGCTCTAAACTGTGCCACTCTGATCATATTGATTCATATACGTGGAAGGAAAAAATGATGGTAAGATGCTTATAAGACATATTACACTGTATTCATCTCCAGGCACACTGCCTTGCACACCTAATGACACGGACATACAAATGACAAGAAGAGAGGATACTGATACCTTCTAGAATGTAAACTCTTCTGTCCAGTATTTAGAAAATTAGACTGACTTTGGAAATATGACTAAAAGAGTCTACATGTCCTTTTAATGTCACTGTCTAACCAATAAGCCCACCAAGGGTCACTAGCGCTCTAGGCAAAGGTACTAGGCAATTTTTTCCTTTAATAAACCAGAAAATATACAGTTGTCGAGACTTTCAGGCCATCTGTATCTGTGGTAACTATCAACTTTGCCACTGGACCATGGGAGCAGCCAGAGACAAGACATAACTAAATAATCTGGGTTCCAACTAAGTGTACTCGCAAAAAAGGGCCCAGTCCATGGGCCGTAAGCTTGTCTAGCTTGCTCTAGTAGAAGGTGTTTGCTTACTTAAAAAGACTGCCTAAAGTTAATGATGAATCATAGAAGACTGATAAGTTGCAAATCATTTAAGTCTGGTAGAGATGCAAATGATTTCTGCTAGTAGAAAAGATAACTCCAATGGTTGCTGCTGTGTTGCAGGACATTAACTAGATCTGACCTAAATGGCAGTACCCTCCCTCTCATCCAGCTTTGCCATGTTCTGGTTCCCTCGTTAACTGGTTAAATAAATATTTGACATGTGTTCAATATAAGTTTGTTAGAATTAACTTTCTTAAAACATTACACTTTGACACAGTACTTTTCTGTCAACCACAGATATCCTACATGAGTGGTTCACAAGTATTTTGCTTAATGATCCACCCTTACTTCTCCACATAACTGTTCCTGCATATGGACACTTCCCAACTCAGTTTCCACACATGTGAACGTACCCCGCTGCTACCATGCCAATTTCTGTCTTCTTTAAATGTGGCTTAAAATCCACTGTTCTCACCAAAGCCTGTCACACTGGTCACTCCAAATTTATGATTCTATAAACAACTATACTAAAACTACAGTCCCAACACATAGATCTATTGATCACAGTCATGAAATATATATCCTAAAAGATTATTACTTCATGAGCATTTTAACTCTTGCTCAGTATGTGAGCCAGTCATCATCCCTAAATACCTGTTCCTTCTATCAGCAAAAGGAGCTTCTAAGAACCAGACACCATATTATAGAGTGCATGAGTATTTACCTACAGATACCGGGAGATGTTTCTAATTACTGCAACAACATATGGGAAAAAAGATCAAAATGGATCACCACCTGATAAATTATGAGTTCTCACTAGTGATATAATTAGCTAAATAACATACCACTGATTCCATATTAAGCACCTAAGGGATTTTTTTAAAAAAGGTTTTATGTAAGAAATATAAAAGCATCTACCCACAGTAAAATGGCAAATCTCATGCTACATACCAACCTTATAATAATTAAGAGGCCACCACTTAAAATTATCAAGCTTGTGAACTAACATCTAATGTAAGTGTCATCAGCCAAGAAAGAACACTCAGAGAAATCTTGGGGTTGACCTCAAAACACACTGATCGTTGGTTAAGACTGTTTTAACTTGAATTATCAAAAACAGTTTAGGCACCACCAGAGTACAAACAAACCCCTTCACATTTCAGTATGGTGTGAATATGGTTTGTTCAAATTCATGCTGAAATTTAATCCCCTTTTGAGGTATTAAGAGGATGCAAACCAAGACTTCCTATGGTGTTCAAAGCTGGGACCTTTGAGAGCTGATTAGGATTAGATTAGATCACTAGGAGTTGGTCCCCATGATTGAATCCTGGTGGCTGTATCATAAGGGGGGCAAAGAGATCTACACATGCAAGCTCCCTGTCTCCTGCCATGTGGTGCTCTGTACCACCTGGCGACTCAGCTAATAAGAAAGCCATCACCAAATGTGGCCCCTAGATCTTGAATCTCCAGAACTACAAGCCAAAATAAACCTCTTTTGTTTATAAAGTACCTGCCTCCCGTATTTTCACTATAGTAACAAAAACAGGCTAAACCACACCTGTAGAATAATCCCAGGGGACAATGAAGGCTGAGAGCCACTATCACTACAGCGTCATCCTACAGACACGGCTGATAAGTTTTTGTCAGAATTCACCCTTATCGTTGAACAACAATGTTGAAAAAGCAGTGCAGAAATCATGAGGTAATTTTAGACGAAGAATGAGTTAGGTTGAAAGATCCTTAACAAAGGGCAGAGTCAGAATGTACAGAGGAAACAGTATTGCCTCCTTCTAAAGCCCACAGTGCTTTTCTACCGTCAGCACATTGGTTGAGACAGGTAGGGTGGCTCTATCAAAAAATGCACACACATGCCAAAGCAACATGGTTTTTCCAAAAGTGGAGGTACACGGCCTCAGTGAAACTCAAGACAATTTAAGGCAGTGTGAACAATGGGTTTAGGTGATACAAGTAAACAACATTAAATAACTCTGGATCACAGAGTGAGAAAATCAATTCCTTTTCAATTATCTACCAATCCTCATTATAAAAGAGAAGAAAGTCTGTTTGACTAGATTGTTTTTAACACGTGTCTCATACTTGCCAATCTTTTTAACAGTAAGAGAACAGACCTCAGGAACTGGTCAGCAATGATATTTTGGCCAGACCTAAAAATATTCATTTCATTGTCATTACCTTGAGATTTACTTTAAAGTTATGATCAATGAAGAATTTATGGAAGTAATATAAAGATATCTTTAAAAAATAAATTTAAACTCCAGTTTTGAATTAATTTAATGAAAACACACTAAGAATACAAGAGTGCAGCTGGTACACAGACATGGCAGAAAATGGAGAAGATGACATCAAATGACCAGACTTGGGAAGCAGAGATGACAGAACACTTCAGAGAGACCCAAGCATCATCCAAGCCCTTTCAGTAAATCAGCCCCAGCCTTAGTGAAGTTCCAACCTCCCTGCCTTGTCCTCTTCATCCACAAAGTGAAAAATGATCTGAGTTTTCAAAGTCTTAATCACCTGCTTGCCAAAAGCACTATTTGTCACATCTACATATTACCTATATCATTATCAATGTAACTTTCCTTTGAGTAAATTTTTAAAAATTAAAATACATTCCTTGTATAGGATACCCTATCGTTACTAAAAATGAAGTCAGTATTTTTAGTAATTAAAATATAATTATCAAAACAAATTTTAAAAATTAAAAATATATATATAATTATCAATGTATGCTTCTGGTGTACTACCACCTAAAATTATTTCATATACCTCAGTAAGATACATTTCTCATTTTTGGCAACAATTATATGAGACAGAGCTTCCCATTTAGCCACTTGCAGCTGATGGGTGGCAGATATGGCAAGATATCTGTCCCCTCAACCATTGCAGTAGCCACACAGGGCCTGGGATTACTGCAGCCCCAAGGGTTGGTTACTTATGGCCATGGGCAGCCTTATCTGTTTACCCCAATAAGCTGTATATATGTGTACACACGTAGATTTTCTTTCTTTTTTTTTTTTTTTTTTTGTGGTGCTGGGGATCGAACCTAGGGCCCTGTGCATGCAAGGCAAGCACTCTACCAACTGAGCTATATCCCCAGTCACACATAGATTTTCTATATGTTCCCTGACATATAGGTAGCACCTGTCTTGACTTTGAGATTTTATGATAGAGATATTTTTATTCTCTGTTTTATTTCAATTCTCTTCAGCATCAAGCCAAAAGACCCATAAAGGCAGTGTCAGAATATGCCCTCAGAAGTTCAGAAACATCCATTTCACTATCTAAAGGGGACCAACCACCATCACTGAAGAAATGATATCTTTGAATGACCAATATTATACTGATTCAATTACCATGAAAACAGTTTTAGCCTAAGTAATCACTTGGGATAATGGGATGATGGAAGAGTTTCATCTGAAAATAAGCATTTTCTCTAAAGTAATATCACAAACATACAACCTTACTCACCAACCATTTTCATCTTTACGTTTGGAAAGCTTCTGCTCTTTATCCACAGAAACATTACAGGAAACACCTGGGAAGAGAGAAAGTAAAAACGCTTTATTAATGTATTTTGGGATTTTACAGAGGACTTCCAGAACAAAATAAGAGACCAAAGTCACACACACAAGGATGGTTCAAAACTCAATGTATAGGGGTCTTCAGGAAAAGATGGTGGGAGAAGAGTTATTTTATTCCCTTCCTTTGGAAATCAGTGACATTAACAAAATAAATAAAGTCAAAGGGAGGGGTTTCAATCAGTAGTGGAACTTGGAACAATGAGAATCTAAAATCACAGACTACAGAGAACATCTGCCAGACAGAGTACAATTGGGAGCAAAACCAAAGAAGTTGCTAAAAGCCAACAGATACACCTCCAGACTGCAAATGCAGAGCTCATTTTTCTAAAAATAACTGAAAGGGTCCTTAGTATCCCAGCTAAGTATCTTTTACTTAGACCATGACTTGGACGAGGCTCACAGCTAGACCACAGGAAGACGTTCCCAGAGAATTGGAGAAAAGACATCAGACGTAAGAAGGACAAAAGAGATTCTTAATTCCACCTGCTTCTACAGTCTACCATAAGTCAGTACATCCCACTTCCACCTGCCCAACTGCTCAGCTCAGAGGCTGGGGAGTCATCCTTAGATGATGCAGTTCTGGGGAGTACACCCAGCCCTGGTCCTTGGTTCTCCACCTCCTTATCCTGCTCCCCTGTATCCACTGCACTGCTGTCATGTCAGCCCTACTTCACAAACCTTGCTCCAGCCCCCAAACCACGAGCACCGCCTACTGCACTAGCAGTACAGACCTGCAGTAGTGCTGACTGACCTACCACATTTCCACTCCTTTTCCTCCTTCAATGCTTTCTTTTTGGAAGATGAGGGAAGACAACTTATGATGACTAACCAAACTCAGGGAGGGAAGGCCTATGAGAAGTTTTCTTATAATAATAATAAAGCATTAGAGTTATCCAAGTGTTCTTTATTGGTCTCTCAAAGGGGTAGGGAGGTGGGTGTAAATCAAATTATCTAAAGCTAATAAACCAAGATATTTGTATATAGTTTTTAAAATTTAAAAACTACTGACATAAAAAACTAAATCATGAAAACAATAGCACTTTATATGTAAAATTAATATGGCAAAAAATAGAAAAGCTATAAAAACAAGACAAATAAAATGAAAGACTTAACATACTATTTCTTAAAAGGCATATATAAGATAAACCCAATACCAAAAGTAAGGGCTCCTACTCTATCAAAATTCAACCTGAATATATGCCGTTCTAATCATATAGTACTGGAAACAACCTAAACCTCTATCAATAGCCAGATTGGGCAGATCGACAACACTCTCATTAGAGAAATCATTGAAATGGCACTTGGGTCTTACTCAAAACATATAGCACACATTAACTCACTCACTTCTCACCAATACCCATGTGAAATTTACCCCAGTTGTATAGAAGAGGAAAGGAAACTGAGGCACAGAGAAGTTAACTAGCCTGCCCAAGGACATGCAGCTAATCAACGGCAGACCAGAACTCAAGCACAGTCTAGAGCCTTCATCACAAAGCCATACAGCCCCTCAACAAGGATACACTAAGCAGCTGCTAAAACGAGGCGTATTGTGTTCAAATAATATGGAAAATATTCAGAATATACGTATGCGGCAAAAAAGAGAACTGTGCCCATTTAGTCTTAATGATATGAATGTAATCTCAAGTCTTTTTGAACCTTTAGCATTTGAATAAGTGCCTATGTGTATGGAGCGTATCTGGAAGTTTAAGTGAGAAATTAACAGCCCGCAGATTCCCGTGGGGAGCAACCCGTACTGGTCAGGCTACACCTCAAATGGTCACTTGTTTCTGAATAATGCTCACGGCTGCTCATCCAACCGCTGCTCTTCTGGATGGGGACCCCATAAAAAGAGCCGTCACTCATGAACCCAACTGCTGGGGTTGAAGTGGCACCCCCTTTCTCCACAGAAAAGCCCTCTTCACCATGGCTGATTTTAGGACTATCAGCAAAAGAGTCTCTGCGAAAGAGTCCAATCTATTTTCATGTTGCCCTGTTTACTTGGCCACTGGCCGGGAAGATACCAGCACTCCAGGTGCTGGACACCCCCTTACTAGTTTTCACAAACGTATCCAGTATATAGTACCTTGTAGAAATGTGCAAACAAGGCCTCTCGCCTTGAGCTGGGCTTCACAGAGATGTCTACATTTTTAAAATAAGTTACCAATTGGGCTCCATGGTAACAGCTGGGGCGGGAGAGGGGAGAAGAAGCTCTCCCCTTCTCAGGTGTTGTCCTTGAAGAGTTAACTTGCCCAGAACAGTGAGAGAAAGAGCTGCTTTTATGTGAACTTCTGCAGACTGTGAACTTCTGAGCCCCTCCCCTTACACACTGGGTATAAAACTCTGAAACTCCCTGAACTCGGGGTTCAGGGGATTGATTGATTACAGCAAAGGCTGTGCCCTCTGAACCTAGCTGCAGCCAAATAAAACTGTTTCCTGCTATCTTCGGTGCCTTGCCTCCTTTATCCCTACAACAGAGTGAGCCTCCTCCTCCCCTTTTCCTGAGAAAGCTCACCCAGGGCCTCTCTGCTTTCCAAGCCTCCCTGCAGCGGAACCCTCCCTCCCTCAGGAGGCCCAGGTGTGGCACACCTGGGAACCAGGCCCCAGCCCCCCAGCGCGGCCTGCCCGCACTGACAGCGCAGCAGGATGCAGTTGGTGTCCTCCTGGCTGGTGACCCAGCTCAGCGAGTCGCCCAGCGGACGCCGGCAGCCAGAGCACAGGAACACCAGCGGGGGCTCCGCCGGGGCCGCCTCCTCGGGAAACTTCTCGGTGCTGGCCTCGGAGGCGTCTGTGCTCACGGAGTTCCACATGCTCGCCCACTTCTCCAGCAGCCGGTGGCGGCCCGAGTCCTCCGAGAGCCGCCTGCCCAACAGCGACGAGTCGGTCCTCTTATCCTTGAGGTCACCCGCGCAGCAAGTGGAGGTACACCCTCTGTGACGATCCAATGACCAAGAGCCCGCCATAATCTACAAACAGCCCGCGCCCCAGACCTCCAAGGGAAAAACGTGGCTGCGCCTGCGCGGGGCGGGGCAGCAAGGCGTCACCGGGAGGGGCCGTGGCCCAGGGGCGGGGCCTAAGGAAGGCGGTGCGAAGCCTCTAATGCGCATGCTCTCTGGCCGGCTGGGCCAGGCCGGCTAGTCCCTACGCTTTGCGTGAGATCATGGGTTCTAAAGAAATTAAAGCTGCTAAAATTGGCTGGATTATGAGCTTAAGAAGGGTTACTCACCCTTTACGTGGAAAGGACAGCATCACTGAGAAAGCCACGAGGCCCCCGCGGCAGCTTCAGTGTTTAGTAGCAGCGGATTCGCAGCCGCCCGGGCTTAGGATTTAGGAGCATGTAGGTGCTTTCTATGGCCAGCCCCTCGGCGAGATGCCTTGGTCCCCTAAACTTTAGCGTGCCTGAAAAGCCACCAAGGAAATTGTTCAACAAGATTCCGGGTCCCACTCTCACAGACTCAGGGTCGGAGACCGAGAATTCGCGTCCCCAGCAGCTCCTAGGGGCTGTCAGCATGAGCGCTCCCACGACGGCACTGCCCTGTCTGCTCCTGAGGCCCCACTTCCTTCGAGGTGGGCAGGAACCGCTTCATCACAAGCTCTTTTTGTGCATTGTTATTTCTGGAACAAGACCTTAGAAGGGCCCTGGGTCCCTCGGACGAGGGCAGCTTGCAAAAAGTTGGAGAAGCTGGCTGGGACGGGGGAGGGGCCGGAGCGAACCGGGTGGAAAGCGAGGAAGTGCTCCACTGTGCGGATGGGGAAGCTGCGCGCCCTTGCAGGAGGCACAGACTTCCTCAGCTGCCGCAGAAAGCCAGCCTCTGACTTCAGAAGGCCCAGGTCTGGAGGGAAAGCTGGTGGGGAACCGAGGGACCACACCATAGAGAGCGCATCTGGGAGGAAAGCTACCCCCAAGGACTCGCATCTGCTCCCACTGAGCTTTGGGTATTCCTCTCAAGTCATTGCTCACTTTGCTCGATTAGATAAAACTTACTTCCAATTTTAGGGGCCATTAGCAAAAAGCAAAAGCTTTGGATTCGGAAGTCCTGGGTTGCCCTACCCTTGCCTCCACGAGGTTGGGAGTAACCGGTGTAGGAAACAGGTGGAAAGGCTATGGGCCTTCTCCGAGTCTGATTCTTCATGGGTTAATGGGTCAGTACTGCACAGGGTTGTTAATGCGGATCGAGTGATAGAATATGTGCATAAGGTAGCCCTAGCACACCATGCCATTGTTAAGTAGCCTCCAACCGAAAGAAAATGCTTCAAATAATTTAGACCTTTTTTTTTTTCCCCACCTGGAATTCTCTTCCCTCCTGCTTATTTTTATAGAGCCAAACCTGGCCTTCCTAGACTGCCGTCTTCATGCACAATGTCTCTGGTACAATATTGGCACATCCACATGAATTCTTTAAGTAAATGGATAGCAACTTGAGAATTCAAGGGATGAACTCTTTGGTTTCCTATTGTCAACAATTTCCCATATGACATATCCCAGTAAAGCAACCCCTCTCCTGTATCCTCAGGGGATACTTTAAGATCTCAGTGGATGCTTGAAACCACAGATAGTAGCAACCCCTTGTTTTTTCCTGCACATACATACCCATGAGGAAGTGGAATTCATAGATTAGTCACCTGTAAGAAAATAACAATAACCAAAAATAGAACAATTTACTACAATATATAAGTATGTAAAAATACACTGTAATAAATGTTTTTTAAAACTTACAAATTGTTTGGTACTAGAATTTTCCATTTAATTTTGGACCAGGGATATTATGATTTGGATATAAGGTGTGTCACCCAAAAAAACTCCTGTGTTGATGTAGGAATATTCGAAGGTGAAATGATTCGATTAATAGGATGTAACCTAATCGTTTTGTTCAAGTTTAAATGGACTGATTGGGTGGCAACCATGAGGGGGGGGGGGGGGGGCGGTGGCTAGCAGAGGTGGGCCTCAAGGGTTCATGACCTGGAAGAGTTCATCTTTCCTGTGGCTCTTTCATCTCGCTCCCTCCTTCTCTCTGCTTTCTGGCCACCATGAGCTCCCACACCACACCCTTCTGCATGATGTTCTTCCTCCTCTTGGGCCCAGAGCAATGACGTCAACCAACCATGGACCAAACCTCTGAAACCATGAGCCAAGATAAACTTCTCCTCTAAGTTGATCTTGTCAGGCATTTTGGTCACAGTGGTAGAAAACTGACTAACACAAGGGACAAATGAAGCCAGTAAAAGAAAAACTGCAGAGAAGGGGACTAATGAATGCCAAAGCAGGGCTGCATGGTGACTTTCAGGGACCCAACACATTTCTGCCTTGATGGGCCCTTTCCTCCATAAAAACTAAATAAAAATTATACAATTTTGTACCTGTGTTACTATAATTAATATATATATGTAAATTATATAGGAAAACATTTTCCTTGACATAAAAGTTAACTTTTTTCTGGTTTTAAATGAAATTAAGCTTCTCATGGGGGACCCTTAAAAGTATCATGGATCCTGGGCACTATGCCTAATGGAAGTATCATGGATCCCCTTGTGACTAATGGAAGTCAGTCCCAATGCAAAATAAATTCCTCTGTAGGCACATGTGTTTTATGGTGTGATATAAAATAATTAAGAAGTCTCGAAATCACTGGGGACAAAATGAAATGCTTGAGGATCGTGACCTTGGATTGGTTGGTGGTAGCATCTTTCTGAACCATCTTTCCTTCTAGTTACACAAGGAAGGGATTTTGTCCAACTCCACCACAATCACCACCAATCCCAGGAATGGGTTCCCAGAGATTTAAACCATGGGCATGAAACCAGGATATGATAGAGCAGGTTCAGGTGAAAACTTCCTGCCTCTTTCTTACCCCATGTTAGTTCAGACAGGCAGGGAGCAGGGGAGGCGAGAGACGGTAGACCCAGCTATGCCCCCTTCCCCACCTTGGGCAGCTTGCCATATCGATCAGCACTATCATTTCTTCATTGAGATTCTGTCTGCAGCTAAAGTAGCTGCGGAACTGACCACTTCCTCAGAAGCCCTGGCAGAACATGGACTCCAATTCCCCAAATATGGGGGGTGTTTCTTTACAAAGTATGAAATGACAGTGGTGTGGACAGCACCTAAGAGAAAACCACGAGAGATAGTGCAAGAATCTGGGTTTTCAGGAATGAGTCTAGGTTAGCGGCCCAAACCACCTTTCGCTGGACCCACAGGGATACCAGGAGAGAAACTGCTAGAAGCCTGAAGGAGAGAGAGTTGTGAGAAGCAGCTCTCCTTGAGAGAACTGCTTTTCAGTTGAAGTGACCAAGTGACCGTTCAGGAGAAAGGTAAGATATTGAATCCCCTCACCTGGCCCTTCTTCCCTCCAGTTCCCTGCTGGAGCTCCCCATGGCCCAGATCCAGCCAGAGTCCAGCAGATGTGGAGCATGTTGATGTCACCCATAATGTCAACCTCCCACAGTAGAGAGCAGGGTGCATGGTGAACGAGGGGCCAGTCACTGACCTAACCAGCTCCATTTTGCCTGTTTAACTTTTTTTCCTTCTGAGTTCTCCTGAATCATTCTCTCCTGCAGTGACCTTGGGTTCCAGGAACAACAGGTCTCATCCATAAACATCTTTATAATAAGGAATGGAAGCTACTCCCAAGCGATGACAAATTCCCGGGAACTTTGCAGAACCAATTCTGAGATAATAATAATCAACCAGACCAAAGCCTGACCAAGGTGACCTGCTTTGCCAGCTATTCAAAGCCCCCAGCTATGTAAACCCTAGACCCTTGCCTTTGTTCTCTT
Source organism: Marmota flaviventris (assembly GCF_047511675.1). NCBI lineage: Eukaryota > Metazoa > Chordata > Mammalia > Rodentia > Sciuridae > Marmota > Marmota flaviventris. The sequence goes on along the minus strand of NC_092505.1, from coordinate 11,190,852 downwards.
TGCTATGAAATTTCAAAGTTCTTGTTACCCCCTTGGAGACAAATCTTAAGTCACTAAACCTCTGTTGCTCTTCCAAGCACGCTGATAAACTCCTTTCCTGCCTTCACACTGATTATCTCTATGGTTGGCATCTTGGGAGAGGTGGCCAAACCTAGTCCTTTGGAACCCCCAAGAGCCAGGACCTGTGTCTAAAATTCTGAAAGACACCCAGAGACTGTCCTTGATTTAGTCCAGGGCAAGTAGAATAAGTTCTAAATATATAGAGAGAAGCAAATGTCAAGTCAAGTTCCATTTTTATTCCACCCTTTGGTCTTTCCTGTTCATCCATCAGTTACTCAGACGACCTGATTCAAATCTCATTTCTGGCTTGGTTCAGAAGCCTTGGTGTAAATAACAAACAAATTCTAGTCCAACTCAATGTCAAGTGCTAGCGTTGGAGTGGGGAGTACTAATAACTAGGGAAGAGAAGGAATGGGGAAAAGGGAGACAAACCAGATGAGGTCTCGACAATTTTGCCAGAAGAATTATGGATTCTTAAAAGTGCTCTGACGATTGAGGAAAATTAGAAATTAATGGCTGCTGATTACAGTCCCAGAGTAGATTTCGATGGCGTGGACTTCCTTACACTTACACACGAGAATGACAATAAGATGTGATTGCAGGTTGCTGGCATCAGACAGCTGGCTCTTGAGTACGTGGAGAATTGGTTGCAGCTGCATTGGAGAATCATCCGATCCAACTTTTTCTACTAGAGATATGTCTAGAAGGCAAATGGCACCAGAGGCTGCCTTCCCTGACCAGGTGGCGCCAAGAGACTGCCATACTGTGTGCTCAACCCCCAGGGACCTTCTGCCACCATGACAGCCCTCCCTAACAGGATAAAATGCATTGTGGGAAAGTGTGGTTAGGTATTTATATCTGTGTTCCAGGAACGAAACAATAACTTACAGGAATATGCTTCACCTTCTTAAAAATTCTTGAAGGAAGGATGTTCTTTAAATAGTTAGTTTCCCTCTCCTATTTAATATGTGGAATCACAGCCATAACGTGATTTTTAGCAAAATCACATATTTGAGCTGAGAAAAAGACATGTCTCACTCTACAGATGAAAAAGCTGAGGTCCAGGGGATTCAGGAGTCACAGATCTAGTTCAAAGCAGAGATTTGTGCACATCTGGGCTGATGTTTGTCAAGCACATTCCTCCCCTTCTAAGAAAACTGCTACTTCTCCCCTCAACTCCAACAGTGTGGCTGGAGTGGGGCTCACATCCTCAAAGCTTACCTTGTTCCCACCCCATTCTAGAGGCGGGTTGTGCCCTAACTCTAATGGTCAGTCATAGACACCAGTTTGAACGTGGACACAGTGACTGGTTCAAAGTGAGCAGGTCAGCAAACTAGCACCAAATCTGTGCCCACCCCTGGACTTGCCAGGTCCTCTGCTCACCTTTCCTCTTGATTCATGATCCAGCACTGTCATCAGATGTGTCCCATCTGAAGTGGTGACACAGCCTGCCATGACATTGACATTCAGAGAGAAGCAAGATGCAAGGAGGAGACCCAGAGTCATTGCAATATCCATTTCCCACCGCTCACCCCCCAGCTGCCCAGGCCACCTTCACAGCCTGCCGCAGTCTGGCTGGGCACAAATGCCGCAGTCTGGCTGGGCACACAATCACGAGCCACCACACAGCTTGTAGATTCAAACAGCAACTCTTTATTCCCGAACTCACACCAGCCGTCTACAATCACGTTCTGGGGAAATCCACGTTCTCTGCCCAAATCCACCTCCACTGGGCTTCTATCTCCAAAATATACTGTCTGAATCCCGTGAGAACTCAAGGGGAACTCAGGCAGCAGGATACGCTCTATTCCCAGCAGGAATAATCTTAAACCTTAAACCTGGAACCTAAACCGGGAACGCCCTAATCCGCCTTGATCCTTGAGCAAGGTCACCTACATTCAATGTCACTGCAACATGGGGTACGCTGGCAAGGAAATTGTCATACCTACTTGGCTAATGGCTCCCAGCATCTCCCCCCTTCTGATTAATTAAACAACAAGCAATGTGGCTTAAGGACCGTGCCTGGTAGGTTGTCCAATTCAACATATGGTTCTTACCCGTCATCGGAAAACTGACCTTTAGGCGTCAGCCTCCTGTCTTAGGTTGATACCACTGCAATTGGATCATACCCGTCACTGACTACTGGTCCAGCATAAGCCATTGGCCCCCAAATTTTAGACCATCACTAGCAGAAGGGAGGATACAGAAATGCCACGACACCAAGCCAATTGACGGCTCCTTGGGAAAAATTGCATCACTGGTGACACCATCAGCAAAGATATGTCAGCACTACCACAATTAACATGGGGTGCGCTGGCAAGGAAATAAAAATTACATCACTAGTGACACCATCAGCAAAGATATGCCAGCATTACCACAATTCGCTGCACCAAACGATAGTTACATAGTCCAGGCAAGTTCTGCAAGCAGTTCAAAGCGGAGGAATCTATCAATATATCCATTTCCTCCCAAAATCCGTTTCCTCCCAAAGTAAGTTAACTCCTTGATTGAGCATTACTTGTTGAGTTATATTCATTGATGCATCAGTTTATACAGTTTACTGTGATAGCTATCATAGAAGCTGTAGTCTGGTTGTATCTTTGTCTTCACCGGCACTGGGATGAAGATAGGAATTCTGGCAATGATGCTAAAGAGACATTATCCTGAAAAGAATTATTAAATATAATGAAAAAGAAAGGTGAAAGTAAACAAACAAATCTGTTAACCTACTTTAAAAACAATCCTTAACAGCTGTTTACCTAATTTAAATTAAACCATTTAAATCACGTGAATAAAAAAAATAATAATAATTCGGATCCATTTTTTCATGAGCGCTCCTCATATAAGAAATATGGACCTACGCACATACAGACATACAACACAAAACACAAGAGTGTACACAAACGTACAACACATAAGAAAATAGTAAAGGCCTTGTAGCTTTACCTGGGTGAAATCTCCATTGCAATGTTTAAAAACTCCAGTCAAAAAATAAAACTGATCAGAAAAACATTAACCTAGGTTTGTATGAGCTCAAAAAATAAAAATAGAACCTTATGATGTGGAGAAATGCAATAATAAAATAGCTATTGAAAAAAGCATCCTGGTTAATCACTGTCGCAGATGTAAGAATGGCCAAGCTGGAGTTCTGGATATCAGCTGTTATGGATTTGAGTCAAATCATCTTCTTTTCGATCTGTAGAAATTGTTTTAGTTAATCTCTCTGGAATCCAAATCAGCTGCTGTTTTCCCTGTGGAAAAACACAAACAGACCCCTGACTCCAGACAATCACTGGGTCAGGACCTTTCCATTGTCCTGTTAGAATATCTTTCCAAAGTACTTTAGGCTTATGTACATTTTTTGGATACATATGCCTTTCCGCAGCACTAAGTCCTGATGAATCCAAATTTTAAAAGTTTAGAGTAAAAAGCGTTATTTTAAGTTTATCTTTGGGGGATATATACCCCCTTCCAATTCCCTCTTTTTGCTTTAATAAGTATGTTTTAATAGTTTGATGAGCTCTTTCAACTATGCCTTGTCCCTGTGGATTGTATGGGATTCCTGTTATATGAGTAATACCAAATGATTAGCAAAATTGTTTAAAAGAGGTAGAGGTATAGCCAGGACCATTATCGGTTTTTAACTGTTTAGGAACGCCCACAGTGGCAAAATTTTGTAAGCAATGAGCTATAACATCTTTAGTTTTTCCTCCGGCATGAAGGGAGCCCATCAAAAATCCAGAAGAAGTATCAACTGTAACGTGTAAATATTTTAATTTTCCAAATTCTGGCAAGTGTGTGACATCCATCTGCCAAATATGGTTAGGTATCAGTCCTCTAGGATTGACTCCAAGATTAACTTGTGGTAAAAATGTCACACAATTTTGACATTGTTTTATTATATGTCTGGCTTGTTCCTTAGTTATTTTAAAACGCTTTTGTAAAGTATTAGCATTAACATGAAACCTTTTATGAAAATTTGTAGCTTCTTCAAATGTAGAGAAAATATGTATGTCATGTGTAGTTTTATCTGCTAAATCATTGCCTAAACTAAGGGCTCCAGGCAATCCTGTATGTGCCCTAATATGTCCTATGAAGAATGGATCTTTTCTGTCCCAGATTGGACTTTGTATAGTGGAAAACAGCCGTTTGAATTAGCCTATCTACAAAGTCAGCGTAAGGTTCATTAGCTCTCTGTATTACCTTAGATAGCTGACCTTGTAAATCTCCATGTCCTTGTAAAGTCTTCCATGCCCTAACTGCGTCTGCAGCAATTTGTGCATATATAGCAGGATCATATTCAATTTGTTGCCGTTGACCCTCATAAGGTCCTTTTCCTAACAACATATCTAGATTTCTTTGAGAGTAACCGGCTGCTGCATTTCGCCTAGCTGTCTCCGTGCAAAATTCCTCATTGGCAACCTTCCATAACAAATATTGTCCTCCATTTAGTACAGATTTACACATGCTAGCCCAATCTGCTGGCGTCATGTCCAAGTTAGTAATGGACTCGACCATGCTTACCGTGAAGGGAGCTTGGGGACCATAGGTTGTTACAGCCTCCTTTAACTGCTTCACTGTTTTAAAATCTAAAGCACGGTGAATTCGCTGCCCTCCTGCCTGTTCAAGTACAGGGCATGCTAATCTTTGAGGTCCTGTCTCAGGATCCCATTTATCAACTACGGGGTTTGAGGGCCACTCAGCTGTCTCCATCGGTGGGGCTGTTGGTTGAATTACGCCCTCTTGTGATAAAACGGAGTTAGTAACAGCCTCCTGTTGTGGCCTTTTTCCTAACAACCCCTTTTCCTTTAAATTTTCTTCCTCTGTCTGACTAGCTCAAGAGACCTTCTCTTTTGTTTGATCTAAAATGTCTTTCTCCATGGTCTGAACCTCTAACGATTTACTTAACATCTTTTCGGTTTGTTTTTTACTAACTTCTAATCTACTATAAAGATAACGCAACCCAATAAGATAACACAAAACAAAACCGAAACTGAATGAAACAAAAACGGAATAAAAAATCATTGTATCAATTTTCTCTTCCTCAGGGCCGACAAACTTCAAACCTTTAGTCAACCATTTTTTCCAGTTTGCCTGAGAAATTTCTAGGGATAGGCAGCTTGAAACAAAAACAAGATAAATCAAAACAATAACACATTGTTTTTTGAATTGGTCACCCATTCTTTCGCTCTTCCTCAGGGGCGAGCAATTTCACTTACCTCCAAGCTTCAGAAGTTCCCCGTACGAGCCGCCAAATGCCACAGTCTGGCTGGGCACAAATGCCGCAGTCTGGCTGGGCACACAATCACGAGCCACCACACAGCTTGTAGATTCAAACAGCAACTCTTTATTCCCGAACTCACACCAGCCGTCTACAATCACGTTCTGGGGAAATCCACGTTCTCTGCCCAAATCCACCTCCACTGGGCTTCTGTCTCCAAAATATACTGTCTGAATCCCGTGAGAACTCAAGGGGAACTCAGGCAGCAGGATACGCCCTATTCCCAGCAGGAATAATCTTAAACCTTAAACCTGGAACCTAAACCGGGAACGCCCTAATCCGCCTTGGTCCTTGAGCAAGGTCACCTACATTCAATGTCACTGCAACATGGGGTACGCTGGCAAGGAAATTGTCATACCTACTTGGCTAATGGCTCCCAGCAACAGCCTATCCCCATCAAACCCCACTGTGTTTAAGCTAGTTCAAATTGGGGTTCTCTCACTAAACACAGATTGCAGTATGGAACTGGAATCTCCAAATCCCAAGTACAGTGACCGCACCCCTAGACCACATTACTGAACTTTAATATCATACATTTGATGATGGCCTTGTCATTTTCAAAGCACAGTCTTTCGAGAGTGTTGATTTTGAGGGGTTGCAATATCACATTAGGAAGAGGACACTTCCAATATAAAATTCTTAAGTCAGACTCTCACTTTCTTCCAAGCTTTCTTGGGAGAAAGAAGGAAAACTCCCAAGTTTTCTCCTAGTTCCTTTCATTTTTCTGGATACCAGAGGAAAGTCTCAATTAGAGAATGATGGTTTTTGACACCTGTGCCAAACACAAACATTCCTGTTCACTAAAAGGTTGTTCTCCAAACAGACTGATGAAAGATGGGCATCATGATGGCAGAGCCCAGAACAACACCAGAGGTCCTTAAGTGTGACAAATTCAGTCTTCTTAAAGAGATTTGAGGAAATATTGTATCTATAACAAAATTGAAAGATGAAGAAATTTGCAGAAAATAGAACTAAACAACTAAGAATTATAAAAAAGCAGGAGAGAAGAGTCATAAGCGTTCAGGCATTCAGTTCAGGAGTCCAACATCTGAAACAATACAATAGAATTCCTTTCTTTCTTTCTTTTTTTTGGGGGGGAGGGGTGGTATCAGAGAGTGAACCCAGGAGCCCTTAACCACTGAGCCACATCCCCAGCTCTTTTTAAATTTTTTTTTTTTTAAGATAGGTGTCACTAAGTTGCTTAGGGCTTCACTAAGTTGCTGAGGCTGGCTTTGAACTCAAGATCTTCCTGCCTCAGCCTCCTGAGCTGCTGGGATTACAGGCATACTCCACTACACCCAGCGATACAATACAATTTCCCAGAGCTAAAATATACAAATCTTCAAACTGAAAAAGTAAACTAATTGACTACAGCAAATGAATGAAATAAATTCACATCACGACTTAGCATTCTAAAATATCATTGTAAGATTTTGGAGCCTTAAGAGAAGATTTGTTGCATTGAGAATAGGGTTTTAGGTTTTGAAAAAAAAGTGATATGGCTAAGATATGGTTAAATAAAAACTCTAAGCTGATTTTGAAGTGGAAATATGAGAATGAACTTGTATTTTCAACTTAAAAAATAAATGTTTCCTAGCTCTCTAGTTGAACAGACCTAAACATTGTAGCCAGCCCAGTAACAATAAGCAACCCCAGCACCCAGACAGTGATTATTAAATCCCTTTCTCACTAAGAGAAATGGTGGATTCCTTGAGAAATGACCAAAACCAATGTTTAGGGCAATGTTTATACAATAAGGCTGAAACTTCCTGTCATTCCAGAAAATAATCAAACAAAAACAAACTACTAAAGGAATAACATGAAGAGGCACTTTACACAACAGTAAGGAATTGAAGCACAAAAATGTGTTTAGATCCACAAATTCATAACCGTGTTTTATAGCCATTCACTGTTCACCTTTGGAGGATGCTAGAAAACAATCATTTCTCTAAAACCTTTCAAAAAAAAAAAAATAATAACAGCATCTATAAACTGGAACTTCGCTCTGATCCACACAGCTGAATTTGAGAAAACAGCAAGAGGCGATGGGGGATTAAGAAAAACACACCCAGAGATATTGAGGAAAAGCTGGGATCATGTGGAACACACACTCTAAGAGAAACAGTGTCTGAAGAGCTGGCCCAGCAAGTTTACTTATATAGGGTCTCATGATCAAGAAGTTAAGGACTATAGAGGCATTGTTCTTTGTGCACTGGAAAGTGACAGGGCTAGAAACTTTCTTGTAGCTATTTCACTGTTGCAATGCTTGGGGCTTCCTGTGGCACCCAGGAAACCCATTGTCCAAAGTTTCTACTAAGCAGGCTTGAAGGTTACAGCATAGGTCAAACATTGTAGTTATCTTGCTATGCTCAGATTCCTCTATCCCTGGGAGCTGGCATTTGAATTCAAAGCTATGAGCTAAAGAATTCTATGGCAAGCACAGAATTCTCCGGTTTAACAGAGGTCACCATCTACTGGGCAGTTTTCAATCAGTGGCTTCCCAGAGAAATACCCAGGAGCAGTGTCACCTCTGTCCAGGTGCCAGTTCAAAGCAATGATTCATTCACCTCTCCCGACAGACCTTGGATAACAAAATAGTTCATGAGGAAGTGTTTGTTTTTTTACAAAGATTGCAGCTAATAAATAAAGAAGGAATGATAGAATAAGATTACCATCTTTACAATCAATGAATTAAATGATCTCAGCAATGATCATCACTTTTTAAGACACAATTTTAAAAAAGAAAACAACCAGACATCTTGTGTCTTCCAAGGAATGGACACCACACCAATTAGACTCTTCTTGATCAAACAAGGGTTCACTTTTAGTCTGACTTCATTTTTCAGGAAATACGGGGATGGGAAAACAGTACTAACACTACTGTGATATCAATTGTCAAACTCTTCAGGAAAAATAACCCATTTCTTCAATAACAAATAGATGCCGATTCAATGAAAGAATAAAACCAAGTTTTCCTTCAAAGATCATGAAGAAGACAAAGATGTCCCCTCTCATCACTTCTTTTCTACAGTGTACTGGAGGTCATAGCCAATGCAGTAAGATAAGAAAAGGAAATCAAAGGTAAACTGAACAAGAGGGAAGAAATAAATCTAAACCAATTAACAAAAACACTTCTAGAACCAATAGACAATTTTAGCAAGGTTATAGATATAGGAATAATATGAAAGTCAGTCAATTTCCTACTTACTGGCAATGAATAAGTAGAATTTGAAATTAAAGATAGATTGCCATTTCTGTTAGCATCCCACAAAATGAAATACTTAGAGCACTTGGGTGGACCATGGGGAATTTTAGGGCTGTCAGACTTTTCTCACTATATATAATGGTGGATACATATTATCATACTTTTGTCTAAACCCACAGAATAAGCTACTCTAAGAGTGAACCCTAATGTAAATTATAGTGTTTGAATAATAATGATTGGTCAATGTAATCTCATCAGTTGTTAAAAAAAAGTGTGTGTGTATAACAATAATATATATTCCTATTTTTTCATTTTTATCTTATTATAAATAGTTATTAGGATGTTCTTATTCATTTATTGAACCCAGTTGTTCCAGATTTGGCTGCTGTGATCACTTTCATTTTGGTGTTGGACCTCAGTCAAGGAAATGAACATTTATTTTTCTGTGTTGGGGAGGAAACCTGGGGCCTTGCCTACGCTAGGCGAGTTCTCTCCCACCGGGCCACTTTCCCAGCCCCCAAGTGAAGTTCAGCAAGCAGACTTTGGGGTTTGCCTTTCTATGGCTCCTTTTCCTACAGTATGCCCTGCACCTCCACTTTCCACCTACTCTGCTGCTCCCCCACAGGTCCCCTGACTCCTCGAGCCAAGCCCGAGGAATGCACTCAGGGAAACGCTCCACAGACACAAAGCTCACCCGGTGCAGTTCCCAGGCTCAGTGTGGCCCTCCCTTCAGTTTCCCTTAGTCTTGGTGTCATTCCTCAGTGTCCCCATATCATAGCTTGTCCACATTTTGCAGTTGTTATCTGCAGGCTGGTTTTTGGAATGTATACTATTTCACAACATGGCACACTGCTTGATTGGATTCTAATTTTGTGATTTTATATATAAATAACTTGGGATGGTTGACATAGCATTCTTTGCAGCCTTATGGTTTTTACAACTAAGGATTTTGTTTTTAAATCCCATGGAAAGTTTTTAATTTGATGGATACTATCAGCAGATTCTGATATCACAGCTACCAGGCAGAGCACGATCTTTGTCTTCAAACACTTTAAAAAACAGAAAACTTAAGGGTTACAGAAGTGAGTTAAAAAAACATCATAGGAACTTACCAAAGTAGATAAAGTTAAAAAGACTAAAAATAATAAATTTGATAAAGATGTAAAGCAACAGAAATTTTCATGTTTTATTGGTTACCTCTTACTGAGTGAGAAATCACCCCCATTTAGCTCTAAATCTCACAGTTCTGTGGATTAGCAATGCAGTTGGGCTCAGCTGGGTGTCCCTGGGTTGGGACTGGGCTACTCATGGCTCTGTGCTCAGTTGGCATGTTAGCTAGGCAGCTCTGCTCCTGGCCGCTGACCGCACAGCTGTCCCGATCATCCAGAAGGCCAGCTCCTGCTTACGCACATAGTAACCGGGCAGGAGATGGAGAGTGCGGAAGACCTTTTAAGACCTTGGCCTAGAACTTACATGACTTCTTCCTCCCCTCTCCCCCTGTTCTGTGATTCAAACTGAGGATCTCGTGCATGCTGGGCAAGTGCTCTACCACCGAGCTGTATCCCCAGCCAACACAACTTCATAATATTTGTATGAGTCAAAGCCAACACAAGTCCAAGTCCAACCCATGGGCAAGAGGTGCAGAAATACTCTTCATTGTTTTCTGAGGATATGGAAAGTCAGGATGAGGGGGGTGTGTAAGTGGTGAAAGGTTGGAACCCTCTTTGTAAAACACCGTACAGAGTGCTTTAATTTGGATGTTAAGTTTCCCCCAGAGGCTCATGTGTTAAAGGCGTGGTCCTCAGTATGGTGCTGTTGAGGGTGGGGAAATCTTTAAGAGATGATGGAGCCTGTCATTGAGGTCATTGAGGTGGGGAGTGTCCTAAAGGGGATCATAGAGCCCTGACCACTTCCTCTTCCTCTCTTTCACCTCCTGGCCCTAAGGACAGCAGCTTTGCTCAGCTATCTGCTCCCACCATGATGTGGTGGCACAGGTCTTAACCAACCATGGACTGACACCTCTAAAATAAACCTTTTCTCTATGTAAGTTGATTGTATCAGGTAGTTGTTACAGTACTGTCATGGTTTGGGTTTGGAATGTTCGTCAAGAGCTCATGTGTTGAAGCCTGGTCCCAATACAGCAATGTACAGAGGCAGTCTTTGGGGAATTGACTGGATCCTGAGGGTTCTATCCTCACCTGTGGGTTAATCCATCTGATGGATTGACAACGTGAAAGGACCGCTGAGAGGAGGTGGGAACCACAGGCAGGTGGGGCGTGGTTGAAGGAAGTAGGTCTCTGGGGGCACGCCCTTGAGACTGCATCTTGTCCTGGGATCCTCTTTCCTCTCTCCTCTCTCCCTCCCCCCACCCCTCTCTCTCTCCTTCCAGCTGCCATGTGCTGAGCACCTGTGCTGCACCACTCCCTTCTGCCATGATGTCCTGCCTCACCCAAGTCCAAAGCAGTGGAGCAGCTGACCCTGGACTGAGCCCAACAGTCTTCCCTCCTTTAAGTCACGTGTGTCAGGTCTGTTGGTGACAGCAATGGAAAGCTGACTAACAGGGACAGAAAGATGACTGACAGAAACTGTGGCTTGCAAGTCAGCTACATCTTCCAACCAGGTGTTAACCAATCGTTCACTTTTCTCAAACATCCTCATGTTCGACATCCACCCTGTCATGGATTCCCAAATCCTGCCCAAAGACAATTCCAACAAATTTCGTGTAAAGGCCTTCATTGGCTTTATTTGTCACTCTAGAATTAGGCAACACTCATTCGGTACAGCAAGAGTTCTGATGAGCTGAGCAGTCCTGGCTTTATACACAGGGTGGGGTTGGAGGGAACAGAAAGCACCCCCAGTGGACTGATTCTTTCACAGTGACTTTCTTGTAAGGTGGAAGACAGGGAGAAAGAACGACGGAAAATCTCTTCCATTTAGCTGTTCCTTAGTATCTAGTATTCTTTTTTGATACACAGGTAATCTTGTAAGTAACCCGTTTTCCAAAGTTATCTGAGCCAGACAAGGCGTGATGACAGAATCACAGCGGAGGAGGGGGCTGTGGGGATTGCTGATGTGTATCTGGGGGTTCAGAAGAACAGTGACTATCTGGGACTTTGACTGGTGTTTCATGGGACTGGGCCTCTATCCTGGAGGTGGGGGTGTCTCTGACATCTCTGGGCTTGTAAGTCAGATGCATCTATCAACCTGCATCAAAACTGAACTGAACTGAAACTTGGGAATTACTTGGCGTGAAAGGAACTCACCCCAGAAAACCAACCCAGACATCAGAAGTGCACAGAGCGGAGGAAACGGGAGTCTTCTTTGACTTTTTCAAGGGATTTTTCCCCTGTTGGCTCTGGGAAGCCAAGAGCTCACCCCTCCCCTCCCCGTCAGCTGAGGGGTGCCTTGGACAGAGCAGCCTGATCAGACCAGCAGAGCTGTGGTTAACTGGGTGGACGGTCCACACTCTCAATGCCCAGCTTAACTCTGGCAGTGTAGACCTGAATCCATAACCCCGGCAAGCGGGGAGATCACAAGAAAGGTCCCATAAAACTGTACTCTGACGTCCTAATTCCCAAAAACAAAGTTCTGGGGCTCCTCTCACATTTCGGCCTTCTCATTCCAACACAGAGTGTTCCTCTTAGTACCGTCTAAGGGTCTTTGAAGAGCGAAGGAATCACTTTAGAGGGCAGCTCTCCAGAAACTCAGAACTCTTCCCAGTGTGTTGGCCAAGAGCTGAATCCTGGGAGGTTTTTGTCCATATAAACAGCCTCTTCACTTGGGATAAATGCAGCCGGCTGGTTGGTTCCTGGGGGTTTAGGAAAAGCAGAGAGCTACACTCTGCTATTTTGGTTTTAAGGGACTGGTTATACGTGTGCAAGGAACAGTTCAGGGCTGGCATCTCTCAACTCCTGCTCTCAGACACCGAATCCAAGCCAGGGACTTGCTGATTGCTTAATAGCACCAAGAGCTCTCCATGCACGTCAAGGGCACTGTCAGGCTTCCGCTAATGGCTTTATTAACTTTTCAATTACTGAAGGCAAAAAGTGATTGTCCTCTCCAGCCCTTTGGGCGTCTTCTCTTTCAAGAGGCCCCAGCGTCTGTCTTCTGCCCAGCTCCCCTCCTTCTGCTGTGGGGCCATCTAGAGCTGCACTGGAAATCTGATCTCTGGCTGTTCTGCTCTGCTTGCTTTGGAGCTGCATCAAGTGGGGGCAGGATGGGAGGCCCTGCTTGTAGGCTGAACATGTCAGGCACACCCCCCTGACCTTTCATCCAGCACAGCGGCTCTGATAAGTGGGCAGGCCTTGTGCCTGGAGACCCGCAGACACACTTGGATGATTCCTACAGAAATCAGTTAAGCAATCTCCTTCCAGAGGCCCAGAGCCCCATTCTGGATGTGAGCCACTGGACGGACGCTGCCTCGCCAGTGCCACAATCATGGCCAACGGGACAAACACATCCTCCCCGTACTACAGCTATGAATACTACCTGGACTACCTGGACCTCATTCCTGTAGACGAGAAGAAGCTGAAAGCCAACAAACGTGAGTCGAAACTGGGAAAGGAGGCCAGGCAGAGGCTGGGGGTCCACTGGGAACTCCTGCCTTTTTTCTTCTTATTTACTCTAGCAGATGTCAGGGTAAGCAGCAGTGGGACCAGTGCACACATAGACACAATGAATGGGAGTCAAATTGTGTTTGTCATCTTCTGTAACAAGTTTGTAGTGTTAATCTGCCGCAAAATCAAGAATTTTTTTTTTTTTTTTTGGTGGGGGAGGGTACCAGGGATTGAACTCAGGGGCCCTTGACCACTGAGCCACAGCCCCAGCCTTATTTTCTATTTTATTTAGATACAGGGTCTCACTAAGTTGCTTAGCACCTCACTTTTGCTGAGGCTGGCTTTGAACTCTCAATCCTCCTACCTCCCCTCAGCCTCCCAAGCTGCTGAGGTTGCAGGTATGCGCCACCGCACACAGCCACAATATTCTGTTAAGACAGATTCCTTGATCAAGTTTCATTTGTCTGGGGTTCTAATAATCTCAGTGAGTTTCTTCAAATTGCAGCTTGCTTTTTCCATTGTCTCTATTTAGATTTGGGAGAGGTCTTCTCTCTACCTCTAAGATATATGATGTAATTCCTGGGGAAATGCAAACTGGTATATAATCTTCATGGTCTCAGGGAGGATAAACGTGAGTTAACATTCTTTGCTTTTCTCCTGGGTAACTTGGCACTTTGTGGACAATCTGATCTGTCCAGCTACTCAATCAAGATAACAAAGTCAGCCAAGGAAATGAGAATAAGAAACAAAACCCAGGAACAGGGAGTCCATAGAAGGAAACCTGCGCTCTGCCTATCCAGTCAGAAACCTCGGTTCCTTGGCTATTTCCCACAGTACAATCACGTTGTATCTGTCTCGAAAAGTAAATGAAGTCACCAAGCTTATAGGAAAGCCAAACAAATTAACCTCCAAAGAAATCTTTCTTAAAACAGTTTTCTTCAGAAGTCTCAGTGTCTTAGATCAGTTCCAACTTGACTAGAGGGTCACAGAGGCAAACCCTAGGATGGAGGAGAGCTTTGAACCCACAGAGACTTGCTCCTCTAGGAATTATGACTCCTGTGTAGGTCTCCGGTGCCTCAGTCTTGGTGTCTAATCTGAACTTAATTTCTATTTTTTTTCTAGAAAAAGAAATGATGGGTTAGACAAAAATACCTCCCACAAGAATGCTTAAACCCTGAATAGGTCACTGTTGCATTTTGTCCTGGGGCCCAGGCCAGAAGATGGAAGTCCCCAGAAGGGGGTCACCTGGTCTCCAGGCCAGTTAGCTGGGATCTGCATCTTAGCCCCTCGCCAGCTGCGTGGCCTTGGGCGGGAACATGACTAAGGCTGGCCAGATTCAAGAGGAGAGAATCAGGTTCCATCTGTCAAGGGAAGAAGTGTTGAAATTCTGAGACAGTCTCTAATTCCCTTGGGGTGGGGAGACAATGGGATAGGGCAGGTTTTCAACTCTCTCTGTAACGTTTTAATTCTGGGTTTTTTTGTTTGTTTGTTTGTCTGTTTTTTGAAGCATCTGGATCAAATATAGCAACATGTTTAAGGGATACATAGATGTTGTCATTTTCTTCTATATTTTATCTATGTCTGAAATATTGTATTATTCAATTTTTTGAGATATATTTTTCAAGGTTAATAGGCTCTTAGTAAAAGATTCATACAATAAAACACTTTACCCTAACATTGAGGGGAAAAAAAAAACAACAATGTTAACATTTCCATGCCAACTAGGGTATGTCTGTGTCCCTGTCCCCCTGTGAACATGTATGCACACACACTCGTCACACACTCGCTCGCTCACACACTTGCTCGCTCACACACTCCTGCTCTACACACTGTGTCTAATAGCTTCGTTCCAGACACTCCTGAGGGAAAGCCCAGAACTTTCCCTCATCAGCCCTCTCCTCCCAGAGCCTGTCTGTGACTGCATCAGGCAGGGGGCCCTGTGCATGGGCAAGGGCCGTCCTTGCTGTCAGCTGGGGAGGACAGGACCTTGAGTTTGTAGAAAGCTATGCTGTCTGCTAGTGATGACAGCTTTATGCTCTGGGTGGTTTGAAAGAGTTTAAATATTTTGATGCAGTCCATTTTGACAGAAACCATTTTTCTTTGGGTGGGGGGGTGTTCAGGGGTTAAACTCAGGGGCACTCAACCACTGAGCCACACCCCCAGCCCTATTTTGTATTTTATTTAGAGACAGCGTCTCACTGAGTTGCTTAGAGCCTCGCTTTTGCTGAGGCTGGCTTTGAACTCACAATCCTCCTGCCTCAGCCTCCCAAGCCTCTGGGACTGAGACCCTCTTCTTGACTGAGGGATTACACATAATGTGAGACTTATCATCCCAACTACTCGGGAGTCCAGCTCAGCAGCAGCAGGTACCCTCACATTAGTGCACACCGTGACTGCTGACCATCTCCAGAAAGCCATCCTTTCCCAAACTGAAACTTGGTACCTGTTAAACCTCCCCTGTCCCTGGCCACTGCCACCCTACTTTTGTCCCTGTGGATTTGACCATGCCAGGGACCTGTTGTGACTTACTGTTTGTGCATCTCTGACTCACATTGATGCCCCACTCCCCAGTGCAGTGGGATTTGGAGTCAGTGTCCTTGGGAGTGATTAGGTCATGAAGTGGAGCTCTCAAGAGGGGACTAGTGTCCTTGTAAAAGACCGGGGGGATCTCTTTCTCTCTCTCCTTCTCTCCCCCACCCCACACTACGGGGGAACGTAACCAGAAGAGTCCTTACCAGGCACTGTCCACATTGATCTTGGACTTCCCACCTTCTGGAACTATGAGAAGTGAATTTCTATTATTTAAGCCACCCAGACGGTGGCGTTTTAGTCACAGAGTCCACACTAACCGAGACAGGCCCTTATAAGTGGAAACATAGGCTGTTGTCCTTTGTGACTGGCTTTTCTCACCTGGCATAATTCACGATAACAAGAACCGCCCTTGCAGCAGGCCATGTTTCCCATTTGTAGAGGCCTGTATCAAAAGGAAAGACATTTTGAAAATAAACCACTTGCAGCAGTCACCACCACAAACGTCACCTTGAGCTCAGTCGTGTGTGGACACCAGACACACACACCCCCGCAGCAGGGTGCTGTAAAGCAGGCTGGCTGGTCTTCAGCGGGGACCATTCGTGGTGGCAGAGGGGATGGGGAATCCCCTAACCACAGGAACAGTAGCCACAGAGACTTGGCCACCAGAGCGATGAACTGGCATGGGAGCTCACGTGGACCTCTCTGGCCGTCTTATCAGCTGTCCTGCTGCCACAGTTCACCTGCTTAGCCGGGGCTGGTGCCTCCTCCCCCAGCGCCTTTCCTCCTCAGCCTTGTCCAAATGAACAGGACCCGACCCCTTTGCCCTCTGGCCACCAGCCAGTCCCTCCACCCTGGTTGCCAAACGCCTGCCCCCTCCCCAGCTCTCCTTCTCTGGGTCCCTGTGGTCAGGCTGGGCACCATCGTCGTCTTCTGGAACTGTCTCTTCAGAAAACGTCAATCCGCAACTCTCGCAGGCTGTGTCCCTGTCCCCACCCCGGCCTGTGACTCTCGTCTTCATTTCCATCTCCATCTTCTCTCCTCGGTTGTTGGGGTCCAAAGGCTTGGGTCCTCCCCAGATCCACGTGTTCAAACCCCCAACAGGATGTGATGGCGTCAGGAGGCAGGGCCTTTGGAAGGTGACCAGGTCATGAGGGAGGGGACATCGTGAGCGGGATTGTGTCTGTATAAAGGGATGAAGAGTCAGGAGTTCCCCCTTCCACCAAAGGCACGTTCTCCCCACACCCTCCTCCTCCAGCCACACCCTGCCCACCCTCAGCTGCCACTCACTGGATCCATGAGGGGTCAAGGCTCTCACAACCCAATCCCTTCACGCCAAACCTTCTTGCCCTGTCTCATTCATGAGCTTTTGGGGGACACCTCACATCCAAGCCATGACAGCCCCCCAGTTTGTGCATGTTGGTGTAGAAGCGCAAACTAGACCACACCGGCCCACTGGCCCTCGAATGTACGCTGGGCTGTCCTGGTTGTACCACAGCAGGTTCCTCCTCCTGGGCACCTGGGCACCTGGAAACTGTCTCCTAATTCTGCTCTTTCTCTCCAAGCCGCCCAAACACGATCAGCTGCCCAAACCTGCGTCTTAGAGAAGGTTAGAAAATGTCCTGACTCTGGGCACCTAGCTAATCACAGCCACCCAGCTGGTGGCCCTCGAGCACGGCGGGCCCAGGTCCTCGGTGTCACTGTATAGGCTCAGCTGTTGGCCCTCGGCCTTTCCCTGTCTCTGCCTTCCCCAATGAGCCTAAGCCCCCTCTTACTTGGGGCATTCCCTCTGAAACTTGGACTTATAACTTTAGTTTTCCATTCTCTCCAATGAAACCCACTTCCTCACCACACCAGAAACGCACGGTAGTTTTTCCTACCTTTTTACCTTTGTTCACGTTTAATTCAACCATCAAAAAAATCTGCTAGACATTGCGCCGGGAGCTGGTGGTACAAGAGAAAAATAAATTCATGCCCTGGATTTTTTCGTTAGCTTAATTTTGTTCCTCTCACTTACTTTTTGATTACGTATTTCCACGTAGGTCATCATGACATTCCTCTGCCAAATGCTTCATTAGGAAACCATAAGAAAATGATATTAGTACACCTGCAGCATTTCAGTGATTATTTCTTAGTGTCACTTACTACTCAGCTGTTACAGTTTGGATCTTGAATGTCACCCAAAGGCCCGTGTGTTGAAGGCTTGGTTTCCAGTCTGTGGCATTAGTGGGAGGTGGTAGAATCGTTAGGAATTGGGGTCTAGTGGAAGAAAGTTAGGTTACTGGGGACATCCTCTTGAAAGAGATACTGGGAGCCTGGCCCTTTCTTGTCTTTATCTTTGCTTCTCAGCTGTTCCATCATGTGTTCCTGACACACTGCACTGTGCTGCCACAGGCCTACAGCAACAGAGCCAAGCAACCAAATATTAAAACATCTGAAATTGTCAGCTAATACAAACCTTTTCTCTTTTTAAGTTGATTATCTCAGGTATTTTGTCACAGTAATGGAAAGCTGACTAACACATCAGTCTAGATTCAACTTTCCCCATATGTGCTTGTGAGCTATTTTTGACCAATCCACATGGATGGATAGCATCTGGTTGTTATGTTCCTTGAGTCTTTTTTTTTTATTCTAGAGGGGGCCTTTTTTGTAGAGGTCACTGATTTGATGGAGGTATCAAAAAGGCTACTCTGTATTTATCTTCATCATTCCAGTCCGGAGGGAGATACCATTAATAACCTACTAATCCATTAATGGTGTTGCACTGGAGATTTGTAAAGATTGTCTGTGGAGCACAGAGAAGGATTCCCACAAGGGAAAGTCAGAGGTCTGGGGATTGATGGTCCCAAGGGCAAAAGTTATCTTCCTAGAGAAGGTGAGCCCCATGGGATCAACAAGGATGTGCCTGAATTTAAGATAAAGGGCTTTTCCAGGGTTGAGAACAGTTACACTCCCATGGACAAAGTAGGTGTGTTCAGGAGGATGACAAGTTGAGTTCTTTTTGTATAACAGAGTTGAGAGCTGTAGGCCACACGGGGGCTGGATGTCACGGGCCAGTCTCAAAGGACTTCCGTTCAGCCATAGGTGTCATCTAACACTGTAGACAGGGAAGGGACAAGATCCAGTTGGCTTGCTATACATATTCCTCTGGTGAAAATAGAAAGTTTGATGGTGGATAACACCTGGGCAGGTGACGTAGTGGGGCTGGAAATTTAAAGTTGATAATAGTCTTTCCCTTGGGAGCAGAGGCCAACTTACGTAAGTATGCTACGGTGTTCTGAATTGGAAATTAACATAGGAGTACCAGGGTCCAGAGAGGCACAGCCAGGTACTCACAGAGTGGAACTTAAAGCCCAGGTTCCAAAGCCTCCAGGTCTCTCCCCACGGTACTTGGAGTGAGAGTGGCAAATTCTCAACAGACTCCATGCTCCAGGGAATAGGAACCCGGCCCACATCTGGAGTGAGGCCTGATACATATAAAGCATGCAATAAATCTTTGTTGGATAAATAGAAACACGTGTGTAGCAGGCAGCTCCTGTATGTGGTCTTAACTTTCACAATGAATGTCTGTGTCAATCACTGACCTACTGCTTCTCGGCTCTGAATACTGGGGAGAGATACATTGATAATTGACACCGAAAATATGCCCCTGTGACAAATGACAGGATTCCTTTCAGCACCTCTCCTTAAAGGAAGCACAACGTGCATTTCACAGGTCCAGGATCGGGAGGGGCAGTGCAGAGGGCAGGGCTGGGCAGGAGTCAGCAGGGTGGGCAGGAATACATCTGGTGAAGCCACTGGCCGGACCCTGGACCCCTGACATCTTGCAGCCTCAGTGTGGCAATAACCACTGTGTGGCCGTCTCAATGTGGAAACCACAGCCCTGTGTGGCCCCCGCGTAGCCACCTGTGGTCTATGATACACCATCAGACAGACTCCCGCTGAACACCCAGCCCCCCCAACCCCCCACTGTCACTCTAGAAGGTTGTCTGTGGTTGGTCCCTCAGCTCCAGACTAGCTCAGACCTGGCAAAGCCAACCAACATCTCTGCTATCTGGTGGCCAAACTACACCTTCTCTGAAGAGGTCTGAAGCCCTCCAAGGTTTGTCTCACATAGAATCTCATTATCTATGTGTTTTGTACTCTTTTTTTTTTCTTTTTTTGCCCTATGCATCAGCCATCTTCATGTAACTATAACAAAATACCTGAAGCAATTAACTTATAAAGAGAAAAATTTATTAGGTTCATGATTTTGGATGGTTCCATCCACGATCAGATGACACCATTGCTTTGGGCCTCTGGTGAGGGCAACAGATGGCAACGACAGGGAGCACCTGGTATGACAACCACTTACATACCATGAGCCAGGAAACAGAGAGAGGAAGAGGTCAGAGTCCCATAGTCCTCTTTGAGGGAATGTCCCCATAACCTAAGGACTTCCCACTAGGCCCCACCTCCTACAGGCCCACAGCACCTCTTAAGAGCACCACACTGAGGACCAACTTTTTAATGGGTGGGCCTTTGGGAGACACTATCCATATTCAAACCATAACAATATCGTGTTTTAAATGGCTTGACTTACCAATGTCATGTTTTCCCAGGTCATTCAATATTCTTGCACAAAATCTTTGTAAATGGCTTCATGATGTTCTCCAAGTTTGGATATATAGGGTGTTTTTAAGATTTTTCCTATTAAAACCATTCATCCTAAGGAGAGAAAACTTCTACCATTGTTGGGTATCAGTGAAGATGTCCTATAAACTTCTGTTCTCGGTATTTGAATTCCAGTAAGTTTACTAAAAATACAAAACTGGACATCTTTATTATCCATACTCTGTGGTACCTCTGTCCCTGTGTCACTTTTATTTTCCCAAATGATCAACAAAAGCTGAATCAGGCAGTCTCAGGAAGGGACCAGGCTTCCATAGTCTCCTTTGATGGCTTCAGAGGTAGGGTCAGGTGCACCCAGGCAGGGGGCATCATAGACAGCAGGTGACTCTCCTGCTGATACATTCAACTTTCTCTCACTTGGGTCCCCTCCCCAGCCTCAGAAAACCCGGCCCCCCAGTTCTGCAGGCTTCTCTGTAGCAGGCACATCAAAGACAGGAAGAAGCTGGGAGAGGAGTCACAGAGCCAGGAGGGCTTCAAGGTGGGGACCAAGAGGCAAAGCTCTGGCTCAGATCTTCTTATGAAAGGTCAGCTGGGTCAACTGGTTGAAACATGGCAGACCAGGCTGGGTTTGACTCTTGCACTGAACAGAAAAGGAAACAAAATAGAGGAAAAATACCCAAGACTCGTGAGACAAGCAGGAAGGATTTTAAGATTTTTGTGATCGTGCCCATACACTGGAATATACCCCATCATGGTGGGGACGTATAGAAAACATAACATGCTTGGGCCAACCAGGGCTGGGTCCAAGGCCACAGCTGACCTTTCCCAGGGAAAGCTCAAAACCTGGTGCGATTCTGTTCACAGGCACTTTCAGCCTTGTGATTTTCGACATGGCTTCTGGTTGTTTTGTGGAGAGAAAAAGGGTCTCCCCAGCTGTTAACAAGGTGGAACACGCAGATTTGATTACTGAGACCCTGCCTGAATTGACGAACTGTATGTTTGACTGCCTGTGCCGCTAAGCTTCGAGGAAAAACAATCCCATATTCCAGTTTTATAGTAACAAAACAGATTTTCTAACAAGATGTGCCTCCAGCTCCCGGGCTAAAGCTCCCTTGGAGACAGCAGCGAGATGGCTGGGCTCCCCTTTAGGAGTGTGGCTGTGTTGCTGGGCTCTCTACTCTTGGGTCCGTCCATATGGTGCCTCTCTTTAATTACGGGTTAGGAGGGACGTGTCATAGTTCATATTGAGGCCTGTTGATGCGCTGCCTCTGGCAGCTTAGTAATGTGGCCTGCTCATCTGCTACTCCAAGAGCTGGGAGCAGCAGAAGGAAAACACATCAATAATCAATCTCTTCTGAACACAAAGAGTCTCTTCTGAGTGCAAAGAATTCAATGAACAGACTGAACCAAGTCCAGCCTACAACCTTCCTCGCATTCAGAGTAATGTTTCAGGGCCCGACTTTACCATGGCCTCAATCTCTTCAGCCAGTGGTGCATCCCTTGGGCGTGACACAGTAGTGATTTTCAACCCAAGAAGACCCAATTTTTTGCCGGGCGCAATGGCTCCCACCTGTAATCCCAGAGGCTCGGAGGAGAGGATCCTGAGTTCAACGCCAGCCTCAGCAATGGCAAGGCACTATGCAACTCAGTGAGACCCTGTCTCCAAATAAAATTCAAAATAGGGCTGGGGATGTGGCTCAGTGGTTGAGTGCCCCTGAGTTCAATCCCTGGTACTCTCTACCCGTGGAAAAATTGGAAAAAAAAAAGAGAGAGAGAGAGACCCAAGTTTTTAGTTCTGCAAATATTTCAGTGGAAACTAACGCAAGTTCATTAAAATGGAAATGGTTGGAAATCAATCTAAAGTTTATATATCCTTTACATATGTGTGTGTGTGTGTGTGTGTGCTCGAGTGTGTGTGCATGCACGCCTGTGTGTGTGTGTTTCTTTTGGGGGGGCACCAGAGATTGAACTTGGTGGTACTCGGCCACAGAGCCACACCCCCAGCCCAATTTTGTGTTTTATTTAGAGATAGGGTCTCACTGAGGTGCTTAGCACCTTATCGTTGCTAAGGCTGGCTTTGAACTCGTGATCCTCCTGCCTCAGCCTCCCGAGTCTCTGGGATTACAGGCATGCACCACCACACCTGGCCCTTTATATATTTTTAACATAGAAGAAAATATATATACTTTCAAACACTGTAATCACTCACCAATTACTTTCCTCAAAAGAATAGAAAACTCTAAAATCATAATATTTATTTCAAAGGCACCATAAGAAGTATATTTATTGATCAATTTATGATTTTTATAGGTGTCCTATACATAGGGCAGGAGGATATACTGGCTTAAAGAGATACCAGAATGTTTACCTCTGAATAAATTTGTGTTGAAGTGCCCTCTAGGAGGAGGTGCAGCTGCTGAATGATTCTGTTATTGCTCAAAACTTTCTTTTAACCCTTTTTAATGACACTTACAGCACATTCCATGAAATAACTATGGTGGTAAATTTTTTATATCTTTTGAGAATGGATTGCTTCCTGGAAATACTTTAGATATACTCAAAAGTAAATCAGATATCGGGGCTGGGATGTGACTCAAGCGGTAGCGCGCTTGCCTGGAATGCGTGCGGCCTGGGTTCAATCCTCAGCACCACATACAAAGATGTTGTGTCCACTGATAACTAAAAAATAAATATTAAAAAAAAAGAATTAAGCATTTAAAAAAAAAGTAAATCAGATAAATGAAATGGGTGATTAAACTGATTGATGTTTCTAGGAGTCAAAATGCAATAAGATCTCATAATGTAGCA
Organism: Marmota flaviventris; assembly: GCF_047511675.1. NCBI lineage: Eukaryota > Metazoa > Chordata > Mammalia > Rodentia > Sciuridae > Marmota > Marmota flaviventris. The sequence continues at coordinate 11,167,802 of NC_092505.1, read as the reverse complement.
AATTGTGTGTTTGTGTGTGTGTGGGTGTGGGTGTGTGTGCGCAGTGATCTACAAACTAGCCCTTGAAAGTAATCTTAACAGAGGAGTCCTGTAAATTCTTGATCAATAAATGAATTTTAGGAAATTTCTCTCTCTGTGACAGAGGGAGGATGCCTATTTTGAAGGTCAGCCTTCACTTGGGTTTTTGGTCCTGGCGTTACCAACTCCATTTTTTCACTGACTTGGAAAAGGACGTTGATGATGGCTGGCAGAGTAGCTGATGAAACAGAAGTTGATTTCTCTCTTATGTAAAAGTCTGCCTGACTGGGTTGGTGAATGAGCTCCATGAAATCCTGGGGAACCAGCTTCTCCCCAGCTCATTACGCTGCCACCCAAGGCACATCCCTCAGGTCCCAAGCCAAGCTCCTATTCACATCCACGATAAGTAGCAAAATGGCACGGAGGAATAAGAAAGGACACAAGGGACCAGAAGTCTAGCAGTCTCTGGAGGAAGGGTTCCTCTCACGTCTCCTTGGCCATAACCTTATCAATGGTCCTGTCTGGTTGAAAAGGAGGCTGTGAGATGTAGTCTCGCCCCAGGCAGCCATGTGCCCACTGGAAAGCAAGGGTCCATCACAATGGCGGCACACAGAAGCAGTCAGCCGGACCAACAGCCATCAGTCTGGGCCATAATTACTTTGGCTCATACCTTACACTTTAGTGAGCTTGAAGGAAGCAGTACTATCACTTGCGGCAAAACCCTCTGAACAGAAACAATAATTTTAGTTCTATTTATAAATCATTTCACATCATTGAACAAGAAACTGCGCCACGTGCATTACACATACACATCACTCTGTTTAATCCTCCCAACACCTAATCTAATAGGTACTGTCATCCCACCTTACAAGTGAACAGATTCAGAGATGGGAAAATCTCGGATTGCCTGAGGCGACACAGCTAAGGAATGGCCCTCAGAATTGGAACTCAAAGTTCCACACCTCCAAAGTTGGGCTTTTGTCACACCGTCACTCCCCCAGTAAGAGGAAGATCTTGAAGTGGATCTCCTAGGCCTCCAGGACCCAAATGTCAGTAGCTAAAGCTGAGATTGAGTGGTTTTCACGCAACAAAACTGAAGTGCCCACCGAGTAGGAAACTTAATGGGGGTCATTTGTTAGGACCAAGTTCGGAGGAGAAATCCCTCAAGGCGAAGCAAATGGAAGCCAGGCCATGTCACCCAGAGCCTTTTCTTGTCACTCCACTGTTGATGTCTAATGCTTCTCATTCCACCACTGTTTACCAGGAGACCAAGGAGGGAAAAGAAAAGGGGGGAGAGGGGAGGGAGGAAAGGAGAAGAGGATGGGGAGGGGAGAGAGAAGGAGAAACGGAGAGGGAGGAGAGGGACGAACAAGAGGGGACAGGGAGGTGGCGAGGACAGGAGGGGAGGAGAGGGAGGAAGTTTTCCATAAATGGGCCAGTTTCACCATCAAGCCAGCCTGGGACTCCTTGAGAAAACAACCCGTGGATGTTAGAACCTCCCCAAACTGGGAAATGACAGTTTTTGCTCTTGGAACAAAATGTTCTCTCCCAGCACTTGGAGAAAAGGGCTTGCATTTTTTTTGGTTGCCTTTTTTTCAAAAGAACACGATGAAAACAAATTTAGTACAGAAAATAAGGAGTGGCTACTGATCATCTTTCGGTGTGGCAAAAATTTAAATCTCACTCATCTGAACACACTGTGCTTTGAAAGGTGAAGCCTCATTTCCCCTCAGTATCTGGGGATAGTGAAAAGAACTGAGGCAGATGAGGGTGAGCCTGAGAGAAGGGAGCGCTCGGCTGTTGAAATCTGTTTCCTAAGAGTCCTGGCAGAACTCACCTGGGGGTGAACGACCTCCAATCCTGCACTGTTTTGATGGAGGAGAAAAAAGCATTAGTGTCCGCAGAAATCTAAAATATCCTTACTGAATACAATCTCAAGCCAAATTTTCAGGAAAAAACATGCACTTTTGTACTTGGAAAGCTATGAAGTAAGTGGCAGCTCTCTGGGAATGGAGAATTAATGCCCAGTGAGCTGGCAAGTCCTCGAGCTCTGGACACGTGGTGTCATTTCTACTTTCCAGGAGTCCAGGGGTCCCCCAAGCAGCTTAATGTTCTTGGGTGCCACCATGGGCTTCTCAGCTCAAGGAGAGATAGGAAAGACGTGAGAGCCAGCCTGGTGTTTGGCATCCGTCCTTTCCTGGAGTGTAGACCCCGAGTGGCTGATGTGTCACCAGCCAGTAGGCTCCTGATTCCTATTGCAAGTGCGGCAGCTTTTCATGAGACCTTTTTGTTGTTCTTTTGGTAACAGGGATTGAACCCAGGGGCGCTCAACCACGGAGCCAGCCCTGTTTTGTATTTTATTTAGAGACAGAGTCTCGCTGAGTTTCTTGGGGCCTTGCAGAGTTGCTGCGGCTGGCTTTGAACTCGCGATTCTCCTGTCTCAGCCTCCTGAGCTGCTGGAATTACAGGTACGCACCCATTAGACCATTTTCAACATTAATGGTTAGGGTCCAGGATCACTCATAATTACAAGTCCTCCGTTTCTCCCTCTACCTTCTGAGTTGTGGAGGGCAGAGATGACCCCCTGTACTCAGGTACCACCCCCCTACATGCATAGATTCAACCAATCAAGACTGAAAATGCTTGAAAAAAATCCCGTCTCTATTAAAAATGTGCAGACTTTCCTCTTGTGCTTATTACCTGAACAATATAATTATTTACTATATAATTTGATATAAATTTATTATGTGGTAATATATATTTATTATATAATTACTAAATGCTATTATAGGATTAAAATTGTACTGGGTATTGTAAGTAATCTGGAGATGATTCTAAGTGGATAGATAGCATGACATGGGTTGATGATATACAAATACTGTGCTACTTCAGATAAAGGACTTGGGCATCCAAGGATTTCAGTATCTATAGGGGGTCTGAAACCAGTCCTCCATGCATTTCAAGGATTGGTGATTCCATCAGTCACACCTAGAGCTCCACCTCCATGTCTGTTTGGCTCACAAATCTCTAACACTCCATTCATTCCTTCGGTTGCTTGTTCTTTCTCCCATTCATTTGTTCACCCATTAAATAATCATCCAGGAAAAAAGAAAAAACCCACCCTACTGGTAGCAAACGGTTCCCCAGCAACTTACACCATCTTCTTGACCTGGAGCTCCAGAGAAAGGCACCACCTGCCCCGCCAGGTCCTGCCGGGTCTAGAAGAGCTGGTCCTGCCGGGTCTAGAAGAGCTAGGCCTGTTTCTGGGTTTCCCTTTGCTGGAGCATAGTGGCTGCAAAAGGGTTTCTTCTCCCTACACTGCCCAGAGGTGAGCTTTTCCACCTGAAAAAGGAGACTACTTCCCTAGTCCCTGACCTGGGCAGGTTGCCCAGGGAAGGCCTCAGCTGACCACCTCAGAGCACCGAGGCCTTGGCCCTCCATGGACACCACAGCCCAGGGCACATCATCCTCTAGGTCTCTGCCTCATGGGGCCTCTGACACCACTCCCCATGAGGCTGGTCACCAAGGCCATGGAGCTGCCCACAGCCCTTTCTTCTCCCTTCCCAGGGAGAGAAGGAAGAAAAACCAATCCTTGAGGACCACTCCTCTGAGTAGCAATATCTAAGAAGCAGATCTACAGGGTGTCGCAGGATTGTATTAACTACTTTCCTTCAACAATCAGCTAATTACCCAGTGGCTAGTTGCCCTGGAAAAAAAAAATGCCTACTTCCCTGCTTTACTGTTCTTTCCCGAGGTCTTTCCTGGAAAACCTTCCGTAGGCCAGTGGCTGAGAGGTGAGACTAGAGAACAGTTCCACTCAGGGCCATAGTGCGGTACCTGGACTCCCTGTTTCCCCTCACTGTTGGTTATGGTTGATGGCAAACTGACCTCAAGAACATCCTGTTCCTCTTGCAGATGCTATTGTCATCGCCTTTTGGGTGAGCCTGGCTGCATTTGTGGTGCTCCTCTTCCTCATTCTGCTCTACATGTCCTGGTCGGGGTCCTCACAGATGAGGTAAGTGGGAGGGGGAGGGCATTCTGGGAACTCAGACTCTAAAGAGCAATGGCATAGAATATTGATGCAGCAGAAGAGGAACAGAGGGCCGAGTCCAACCACAACATGACGGACAGTTGTGCACCACATAACAAGGTGTTCTTCAACAAAGAAAGGTGGTGGATCCATGAGAGTATATCTCCTGGTTATCTGGTAGACAGTCTAGTGTGTGTTGAGTACTCTCTGAGGATTGCATGACAATAAAACTGCCTAATGACCCACTTCTCCAAATGTGTCCCCATGGTTAAGCAACTTGACTATGCCTTAAAGACATCTAAGTAAAAGAAGGCAGACACAAAAGATGACGTATTGTGTGACTCCATTTATGTGAAATGTCCAGAATAGGCAAAATCCATAGAGATAGAAAGCAAACTGGTGGTTGTCTAGGGCTGGAGAAGGCAGGGGAAGCGAGGGATTGCTTATGGGTTCCTTTGTGGGGGATGATAAAACTGTTCTAAAATTAGATTATGGCCACAGATGCACAACCCTGAATTATACATTTAAGTGGGTGAACTTTACCACATGTAAAATATATCTCAATTCAGTTTAAAAAGGTAACAAAATGATACCATGTGCCCCTTAAGTGTTGCCAACCAGATTAACAGGAAAATGCAGCCTTAGATGAGGCACTGTGAGTACTATCTCCTATTGAATCCTGTATGTGTGCCTCAGTGTTGGTTGCATTGGAGACAAAATCTAGGAGCTTCAAGCAGTAATTAGAACCCAGCTCATCTGAATCTTGCCTCATGCTAGTCAATTGGCCTGCAGGCTGATGGGATCAGGATGGGCAATGGACCCAGTGAAAGCCCGTCTAGAAGCTGGCCGGTGGCTGTGTGGCCTGTCTGATGCCCAGTTTCAAATTTGGAATCAGGAACCCAAGAGATGGACTAGGTACGATGGCTGTGGCACTGAGTGGTCCAGTTGGACGACTGGGCTGTGCACCTCTGTGGACCACGACAGCCATATGGGTAGTGCTTGAGGAGCAAGACCACTCAAAACTCCAGGAGCTAGCCAGCAGAGACGGGCAGAGCTGCTGCTGAGATAGGAAGAGAGGAGGGGTCTTGGTGCCCCTAAAAGAACCAACCCCTACACCTGATGGGCTCCCTGGTCAGCTCCTGTGAGGAACCTGTGGACTGATGCATTGTAAAAGGGCCTCTGTTTCTCTCCCGCCCCCCATTTTACCTCCCACCCTGCCCTCGGATGCTAATTCCCCCTGTCTACACTCACCAGGTCATTTCTGGCTGGGAGGCAGGGACTAGTTTTGTGTGTGTGTGTGTGTGTGTGTGTGTGTGTTGCTGGGGGTTGAACCCAAGACCTTGTGCATGTGGAGCAAGCACTCTACCAATTGAACTACATCACCAGCCAAGGGACCAGCTTTTGAGCAGTGAAGAAATCCCTTCTTTTCTTTCAAAATTTAGAACTCATATTACATTTAAGCATATTTTACCCTGAGACACTTGGGGATAAACTAAGGAAATCACTTTTCTTTTCTGCTCCTCTGAGGTGTCTTGCAGCAGGCCCTCCCTATGCCTAGGAAACTTTGCAAGGATTGCCTGTAATCCTCCTGGTGGAAAGTCCCCTGGTCTGGGGGGCACACCGGGGCCTCTACAGAGCCCAGTGCCAGTGGACAGCACAGTCTTTGGGCTACAGTTTTACAGGGGCGAATTCATGTTGTTCAGCCCTCACGGCACCATGTAACAGACACGGAATACCCAGGGCAGCAAAGACGATCCTTAGTAAGATTTAGGAATGAGAGGTGCTCCCCGAGGAGTCACTTTTTCCATGTAGAAGAGAGGAATAAAGGAAGAGAGGAAGAAATGAAAGGCTGTCTTATGCTGAGGTTTCTGAAATGAGGGGCCTCTACCTCCATGGGCTCCTGTCCTGTGTTCTTCATCTAAGTGAACATAATAGCACATTGAAACTTGACCTCTAGCTTAGGCAGCGGCCCCCACATGCCTCACTTCACCCTGATGATACCTGTAGGGCACCTACTATCCTATTTTGTGGAAGATACCCAAGCCAGGTGGGAAGTGGTGGCTGGGGCACATGCCAGGCAGCGCGTCCACTGCCCCTACACCTCTGGGCAGAATACAGGGAGGATGGACTTCTTATCTCAGATACAAGTTGGCTTGGGTATGGATCTAAGCAGAGCTTATTCATACCAGTGGCTGAATGGAAGGTGAATCTGCTCTAGGCCCCTGGAAATGATATCAAGAGGAAGTAACCTTGAGGGAGAGACTGAGGCCTCCTTCCTGACAAAGCACTTCCTGTCTTCTCAGAAATCTGTAATGGATTCAGTGACCCCTCCCCTACTCCATGGGCCTTCCCTATGGCCCTGGGCAGGCACGATGACGGGTGACGGGAAGGCAGCACAGGTGAGAAATGCTTTCGGCCAGCTCCTTTGATGTCTCCCATTTGCTCTGTCCACAGGACCGGCCCCCAGCATCACCAAATGTGCCCATGGAATCACAGCCTCAACCTCCCCTCCTGCCTTAGGAGGGCCTCCCACGGGGCAGTAGAGACACCAGGAAGCAGAGCTGGGGCTGAGTAGTGGCTACAGCACGAGAGTCCCTCTGCCTCATCCCCGTGGTTCCCACAGATCTCCTCTGGGAACAGGACCTGGATGGGTGTCCCCCTGACATCAGGATCAAGTACAGTGAGCCTGGAGACAGAACCTCTCAATTAACCACAATCATGGCTGAGTGAACTGGTAATGCTGAACCAACCTGGACACACATGTTGCCTTTTCAAAGCTTGTTTACATGTAGCAGAAAGTGATCAGGTCAACGACTCTATCAGGAGGCACATCATGAGCATCTGTCAAAGACTTGCATATGGCTCCTCTGGCATAGAGAAGTCATCACAGACATGGCTGATTTTATTTACCATACTTAATCTGCTCACTTCTTACTTTGGCTTTAAGAGGAGTAGGAAAATAAAATATGCATGAATTAAAAGTCCTTACTGACCCCTACCACTGTGCCTGCCCCTCTGTGAATACTGCCTGCGTGCACTTGATCCATCTACACCTTTGTTAGGACACTGGGGAGGCCTGCAGAGTACTCGTGTGTCCTCCACTACTAAGATGTGGTGGCATCTCCTTTGCCAGCCAGCTGGCCAGGTCATGTTCTCCTCCTCAGTTTTTCAACACAGTGCCCAAGAGGTCTCCCCTGCAGGGAGGCAGTGCCTGTGCCCAAGGGGAGCAAAGCAGACTCCATGTTCACAGAGGGCCTCAGCCATGCTGAGGCTGGCAGGTGGAGTCCCACTCCAGATGCCACTTGTGCCCATGGATCTGAGATCCCCGAGCTTCTAGTCCTCTAGTACCCTGCATCACTGGCCTGGAGAAGAGGCAGAATCATGCAACAAGGTCCTAAAAACCCACTTGTGCCACCCAGAACTTTTAGGTAACGAGTTGGTGAGTTTTAGTTTTAAAATAATTTTTTCTTTCACAGGAGTATTTAAAATACAGCTGTCCTTTGAAATCCTTGGGGGTTGGTTCTAGAACCCCTCAAGGAGGCCAAAATCTACAGAGGCTCAGGTTGCTTCTGTAAAATGTATTTGCATATAACTTACTTATATCCTCCCATACTTGTGATACCTAACAGTGCAAATGCTAGGAAACAGCTTTTCCACGGGGCTGTTCAGAGAATGACAGGAAGTCTGTACATGATCAGTACAGATGCAATTCTTAGCTGAATTCGTGGTCCAGGAACCTGCAGATCCAGAGAACTGGCTGTACTTATGGTTCAGTGTTTTGAGTTATAGGTCTTGGTAAAGACCTTGTACAATCTATTCTCTACAAAGTGAGACTCTCCTCCACCCTAGTGACGAGAAATTGGTTCCACAGGGTGAGGGCCAGGTATGGCCTTCCTAGACTTGGGCAATATATCCAGAAAGGGAAGAATAGCCTGGTGAGTTGTGGAGATGAGGAAAAGGGGGACACTTGCTAAAAATGTGTCCCCAACTTACTGAGCTGAAACTCAGCACTAAAGTCCCTGTCATCACCTAACACATCTATTTCACTTGTTCTATCACGAATTAGCCACAGAAGGAAAGATCTGGGAGATAGCTCCTCAAAGAAAGTGCAGGGAAAGGAGCCACGTCCCTAGTTGGCAGAGGGTGTTTGGGAAAGCACAGGTGTGCTCAGTAGCCCCAGGGCTGCCCGGCAACCCCACCTTCCCAGGGCTCATGTCAGAGGTGGGCAGGGGTCACCAGGTAAGCTGAGCCTGAGCCTGCCCCAGCAAAGCTGGGAAGTCAAATCCCACCCATGTTGGAACTTAAGAACGTAGGAGATAGCTGATAGCCCGAGGCCTGTGCTGGGGCCAAGGAAGTCCACTCTGTGAGTGGCCCCTCCTCACCTCCCCTAGATGCCTGGGCTGCAGGGACATACCCCAGACCCTGCTCCTCATGAATCAGAAGAAAACTCAGTAAGCATGTGACAGAAGGGTAAGACACAGGTACAGAGGGAACCATGAAGAGAAGGCACAGAAAACGGGGCCTTAGCTGGAACAGTGCTTGCAGAGGCCAACCTGAATCCAAATGTGGAATTTCAACCTCAGAATGGTCTCCAAGAATCCTGCTGTGGCCTCTTTTGATGGGGGAGTGAACAGGAGAGATAAATGGCCTTTGCTTTGTAGACAACGAACTCTATTTGTGGTAAAAGGACTAAACATAGTAGGCATTATTCTTACTTCAGTTAAAAACCTTAAGTCATTTAAAACTTACAAAACATTCTAAAAAGAATATCGGTAAGTGTGAATGTTTAAGGCAAAACCAAGCCGTTCTCAGTGCTATGTATATTATACCAGACAAATTAGGTAACTGCTTCCCAAGTAACATAACAGCCCCCCAGGGGCCCAGCATGTGTGGAAGAGTCTGAAAGGACCAGACAAGTATTTTGGCTGTGAAATCAATGAGATTTCACATTGACTCTTATTATCTCCAATACCCACTAACATGTGAACCTCCAAAGTCAAATTCTGACCTATAAAATGCAGGTCTCTGGAATAAAATCATCAAAATCAAAGCAAAACACAAAAACATTACAAAAATAGACATTTAATATCAAGAAATTATAACACTCAAAAATCTCTTTGAAATATAACTTTAGAAACATAGGCTGTCATTTCTGTCATTCTTGAGGATTTAATAATAAAATAATCAAAAACACTGCTGGAACTTACGCAGAGTATACAAAATTTTGTCATGACTTCTTACAGACAGAAAACTTCAAATATCTACTTTCATGGTCATCAAAAAATATGACAGACTTTTCAATATCTTAGCTGATTCAATATCCACAAATCTGTTCTGCACTCACAAGCACCCTCAACTTGAGCAGTTTCCAGCAAAACACGAGGCACTCCCAGAGACGAGGAAAGACCTGCCCACCTGGCCCTGATGAGCCTGGTGGCCCTAATGCACCTGAGTCACATGGCTCTGCCCATTTGGTACACATGGTCCCTTGAGCTTATTATTTATTGGTCAGTTAAGTGAAGTCCTTCCAACATTTTTCAGAAAACCGAGTTAATGTATTGAACCTGCTGGTTCATGTCTTTCCTGAAACTTGACCCAGCCAAACTTCAGAAGCTGGTGTTCATGCCTCTAAGACAGAGGCAGCAGTGTCCTTGCAGAGCACAATGATGGCCTCCTCTTCACCACCTGCCGTGTCCTCTGCAGCATCACAGACCATTCGAACATGGGCCAGAAGGTTGGCTGGCTGCCGGGTGCCCAGCCAGACATCCTTAACATACAGGGACACGAGGAATGCTGTGGAGGCAGAGAAGAGTCAGACAAGGCTGTGAGGACACGTGCCCATTGGGAGGGAAAGCCAGCCACCCGCCACAGGGCAGCAACACCGGGTGAGCACCTATACGAAAAATTGCTTTTGTGATGGCTTAATTTTTGTGTTAATCATTTTTATTTTAAACCTTCTGATGAATATGAAATTTTTTTAAATATTTATTTTCAGTTATAAGTGGACACATCTTTATTTTTATGTGGTGCTGAGGATCGAACCAGTGTTTCACACATGGTAGGCAAGCGCTCTACCTCTGAGCCACAATCCCAGCCCATGAGAATATTTTATAAATATAAATAATATAAAAAAGAAGTTACTACAACATAGGTTTCTTCTGCTTTTGAGCACCCACACCTGGAGCCAGCATTGGATTCTGAGAAGCACTTCCCAGAATCATCTAACATCATATCCTCAACCGCCTGAGTGGGGAGAGATGGTCTAATGGGCAGAAAGACTTACTTTTCTGGCTGCAGCCAGGTGAGAGGAAGAGAGTCATCACACTATTGGGTCAATTCACTTGCGTGGTCTGCTGGCTCTTCCCCTCCCAGCTCCCCTCTACATCCCTCAGTGAAAGGGAGCACCCTCCCAGATGGAGGAGGCCACACCTGCCTCCCAAGTCTTCTCACAACCATTAAGCTGCGAAATTCCTTCTTCACTCACTCCTGTGTCCCAAATTGTGGGCATCTGCTAAGTGCAAGCACAAACCACGCGCATGCATTTGTGCACTTCTGCAGATGTCCACACTTGTGTGCATGCACACGTACAAGCTTTGCTGTGACATGCAATGCAATCCTCCATTTGGGTGGAGGTCACACATGCTGTGCTATGCAGCATGGAAGAGTCTGAGGTTGCTCCTTTCTCTACCACAAACCTATCACTGGTGTCTCACCTGGGAGCCAAGGCAAAGGCTTCCTCTCCATTTACACTAGAGCCAAATGGCAAACTACTGGCAATCCCCAGAATTGTGGGAGGGGCCACTCAAATACTTTGTCAAAGCACCAAACTGGGAAGTTTCTGGCAGGGCCTAACTGACTCTAAGGGACACAAGCTTCTGCCCAGCCCACTCACACATTCCTTTAGCTTCCAACCAAAGAGCCAGTATTACCTTGTGGGGCTTTGTCTTTCTCATCCAGAGAAGATGTCCACAGAGCTTCCACTGCTTGGTGGAAGGGGCTCTGTACCTGGCCCTGAGCTGCCACCAACTGTAGCATGACCGTGGTGAATAGGTAGGCCACATCCTGTGCAGGACCCACCAGCTCCTCAGCACTGCAGAGGCGGCTGTAGAGCTTAAACATGCTGCTCCTCACAGCACTGTCCCCAAGAAGGTCAGCTACCACCTCTGCATGTGGCAAAATGTGGTTCTTGAGCCAGCCAAGGAGTCCCATAGCTTCTGCCCTGCTGAGCGGGCACTCGCCTACTGACCGCAGCACCCAGCTGACCACCAGGGAGGCAATGGCATACCCAGGACCTGGTGCTTCACTTTCCAGGGTGGTCTGGTCTGCAGGCTCCTGAGCAGGTTCAGATCCAGGGACCACAGGCCCCCAGTAGGTCAGTATGGACCGCAGGAGACCCTTGCATGTCTCCAGACTAGATGCCGTCAGTTCAGGGTTGACCGTAGCCTCTGCCTCTCCAGGCCTTCTTTTCCGGCTCCGCGGGCCTTTGGCTCGGGCTGGCACCATGGGCCTGTTCTTATCCTTGAGCACTTCTATTAATCAAGGAGAAAAACGGCAGTGAGGCTGGGCACCTCCCTCCACACAGATCCTCCTCTAAGGAGAAGGGAGAGGGCAGCTCAGGGTCCCAGGCACGTGGCACTGCTCCTAGAAGCCTTCTCCTACATGACATCCACTGCCATTGCTGTTAATGACAACATTTTCATTAGTGGATGAGAAAAGCCAGGTGCAGTGGTGCACCTGTAGTCCTAGCTCCTTGGAGGCTAAGGCTAAGGTAAAGGAACACTAGAGTTTGAGGCCAGCCTGGGCAACTCAGAGAGACCTCACCTCAAAAAAGAAAAAGAAATACACAGGAGGAAACATAGACCTGGACATGGCAGTGTCACAGTGTGGATCCAGGAGGTCTGGCCAATTTGTTCTCTTGACCCCACATCACAGGGCAAGGTGGGCAAGTAGCTCTTAGCTGCCTCCTACCTGCTCTACAGGTCAGCGTCCTTATACTTGGGGAGGTTAAGTGACTTACTCAAAGGCAAAAGCTACTTAGCAGCAAGGCTGGACTTAAACCCAGGTCTCCCCACTCGCTCTAGGCCTTGAGGCTTTAGATATGCTGCTCACAGAGGGAGGGACTCTGGCTGCTCTGGGTGGACCCAAAGCAGCTTGAGAGCTGTCTTGGGTTCTGACACTTACTCATTAGGTCCCTGAGTTGGCACTTCTCAATAGCTGCTCTCAGGTCTTCCTGCAGCTTAGTGTTTCTTTCGATGATGCTCCACTTATGCAAGAGGATCAGGACATCTTGGGTGGAAAGTACCATCTCATTCACAGTGAATCGGCCCATGTCCTTAAAGGTCTGCAGAACGGTGGCCCGGTATCTCAGCACAGAGTCGAGTGTCTTAAAGAAGCTGATGAGCTGGGTGGAAGCCAAGGTAGGCCTGTTGGGGAGCCGACATTATAGACTGAGCAAAAGCTGCCTCCCTCTCCCGGAAGGACAGCACAGGGCTGGAGTGGCCTTCAATGTCGGTTCACTCAGGAACCAGGTTTCCCTTTACAACAGATACCTAGCACAGCCCCCAGTACACAGAAGAGGAAAAAGTGAGCTGCTCCAGAGAAGGGGAAAAAGAAGACCCAGAGTCTAACCCCTACCCCAGAGGAAGAAAGGTCTGTTTGGAAAACTTAGCTAAATGAGTAGCTGGCAGAAAGCTGAGGAGTCAGGGGCTAGGAGATGTACACGAGTCCACACCAGGGCTGTGCCAATTCCTCTCCATCTCAGGACTATCAGACTCAAGCGAAGAAGGCCCAGGAAGGCTCCAGGACAGCATCACTCCCATGGCTGATGCCTGACTGATAGGCACTGGGAGGAGACACATCTCTCTAAACTCTAAGAAATTTAAAACTAAGTAACATGTATCCCACACAACATTAAAAGTAAAACCATTATTTTAAAGAGCAATTTGTCCTCAGCAACAACTCCTGATGATCCCAAAATGAGAAGCATAGCTGTCTACCAGAGACTTCACTGAATTTGGAACATGAAACAGAATGTCCTGCTCCTTATCAAGCAATGCTTTATACTGAGCATAATCTGTTTGCTACTCATCTTCTAGTTTGTTAGCAGAGTGAAGAAAAGAGCTGCAACAGATGTCCTTACAACATCAACACTTGGTACCAGAATTCTGGCCTGATTCAAACCAGGACATAGCCAGAACCCACCTGTGGCATCTTGGTGTCCTTAGTAACAGGAAAGAGTAGTAAGTGGCACTGGCCACTGCAACCTCAAATAGGCATGTTAGGGGTCACCTGGTGGGGCAGCTCACCTCAGATGCTTCATAAGTGCGACAAGGACATAAAGGAACTCGTTGACCAGGTGCAGGGCGAGCAGCTTGCGGGGCTCGTGGGAGCCGGGCTGGCAGGGTGGCTGGCTGTTCCCCTCTACTCTTTTGTCTCCTAAGTTGGTCACCCACAGTGTATGCAGCAAGGAGATCACATTAGAGAGCAGCTGAGTCTCCAGAAATCTGAAACAAACACAGCAGTGGTCCAGCCCTGCCACATCCTCTCCTGTCGGTCTGTGGAGGTGGGAGGGCAGGATTGCAGAACAGGATATGGTCCTATCTGCTCACCTTCTCAAAAAGCACATCCTCTAAATAAAAACAGGGTGGCCCAGATGCCAACTCAGCTCCAACACAAGCCAGGGCCCCACACTCCTTTCTAACCAGAGGACTGCCCTAAGTCCCTCTAGAAGTTCCGGAGAGCTGCACTACACTGTCCCATTTATGATAGCAACCTTCTAAAACTTCAAGGTAGTGGCCAGGAACCAGGAATAATTGGCTAATTAAGCCTTTTATTATTTGTGTAGTTTTTTTGGGGGGAGGGGTGGGGGATTAAACTCGGGGCGCTCGACCACTGAGCCACATCCTCAGCCCAATTTTGTACTTTATTTAGAGACAGGGTCAAACTGAGTTGCTTAGTGCCTCACCATTGCTGAGGCTGGCTTTGAACTCAATCCTCCAACCTCGGCCTTCCAAGCAGCTGGAATTGTAGGCCTGCGCCACTGTCCAGCTAATAATGCCTTTTATAAATCTGAAACTATCTTATTAAAGTCGATGTTCAAAGACATAATATTTAGAATATTGTTTTCTTCTATGGAATTTTAGAAGATACTTAAAAAAAAAAAATGCAAGAAGAGCCTAGAGACCTCTGGGCTTCTCTGCCAGTGGTTAGTTCTTTGAGAGACAAAGTCTTCCAGTCACAAGCACCCTGTAACAGTCTTCGGCTCTCTCGATGGCCTCAGGGACTGAAGGTCGTCAGGTATCACAGTGAATCTCCAACGCTAGCCCCCTGCACCACGGCAGTGCAGGCTCATCACTGAGCCCCCTGGACCCGCAGTGGCAATGGGAGTACTGAACTGAGCCACTGTCACCCAGCAACTTCCAATAATCTACCCCGAAAGGAAGAGCTTCAGGGAAGGGGAGGGAAAGTCACCTGGGTATTACCAGGGGACTGTCAGGCACGCTGGGCATCAGAGGACACTGTTTCAGAGAGCATGGTGTCTACTAGACACTCCAACTGGTAGTAGATATCATGTCTCCATTCCACCTTCCTCTAACCTGATATACCTCTCATGCAAAAAGCACTTACTTGTTCTCAAGGATGTGTAAAATCCACGTTAAAAGGCTATAGTCCCGTATGATTTCATAGGCAGATCTGGCAACTTGGGCAGCATTCTGTAGAATTTCCAGGATCCAATTCTGAAAATCCAAAACAAAATGATACTCCTTAGTGGAAGAACCAAACTTACTTATCAAAGGCATGCTCCAAATGAAGGCTGCTTTGCTAAATCTGTCATAGTATGGCTGTGAAGGAAAGTATCCTTCCCCACCACTGACAGCCAGAGGAAAGGCTTCCAGCAACTGGTAGGCTGGGAAGAGCCCCACTTCAACAAACCCATCATAAGGAACCAACCACAAGCAAAGATGGAGCCAAGAAACCACACAGCCCAGATATGCAGCAGCCCAGTGGGGGAAGGAATGTGGGCCCATCTCTAGCCCAGCTCTGAGCCACTGGAGCCTACTCTGCCCTTCTGTTTCATTACCTGGAAAGGGGGCCATTAAGATGGGACTGCCCCTGAAATACTCAATAGTGCCTCAGAATTCTCATATACCAAAACAAAGTAAAAAGCCACTGTATTCAAATTCTGCTTATTCCAACATGTTTCTTAATCCTGACTTACTCCTATTCAGCTACATTTCACAAAATACCAGAAACAAAAGCCAACTTGCTAGGAATTAATGGAAATGCCAAAGCCTTTTTCTACCTATTTCCTAAAAAACACATTTGTCAGCTCTTGGTTCCAGGAAATGAAGTCTAAGGTCAGATTCCAAATTAGCTAGGGGAGGCAGGCAGTTAAGACTCCCAATTCTCCTTTCCTTACAAGTTTTGATGCTTCTGAGCACTAAGTGAAATCCTGGTGGCTTGAGGGCACCTCTGTCACTTATGTGGGGTAATTTGTTCCTAAGCTCTTGGCCAGCTCCACAGGCTCATGATTACTGATTGGTCCCTTTCTTATGAAAGCAAAATAAAAGGCATCCCTATCAGTCAAGAGCACAGCGAGAGGGAGGCAATGAAAAGCATTTCATCAGGGGAGAAATGATACTGGGCATCCCACCCTGCGCATGAGTGAATTAGCCTACACTACATGCAGGCAGCAGGACGGGCGTCAATGGAACCTCATTTTCCTCACTTCAAAGCCAGGCTCAGGGCAGTCACATCCACACTTGGGTTAGAATTCACAAGGACTTGGCTTCCAAATAAAACCACAAAACAGAGCAGACCTTTCTGTCTCAAATAATCATACAGAATTAGCTCACCTGTGCCACTTCGTCACACAGCGGGCTGCTGAAGAAGGTCAGGATAATGTGGAAGACCCCTCGCCGGGCACAAAGCTCATAGCAGTTTTTGTCGCGAATCCCCTGCCGCAGAATCCCAAACACCCATTCCTGTTCGGTTTTTTGCTATAACCCAGGCAAATGAGAAAGCATCATTAACTAAATTAAAGTCCCTTTATCTGACAACCCTTCAAACACCACTGTTTTCAAGTGGTGGCGAAGACTGCCATAGAAGCCCTGGCCTCTGTTTCTGATTATATATTAAAACCCTTAGTCTCGTCCCTGATTCCACTGCTTCAGGTCAGGAATAAAGGACCAGGTCAGTTCAAACACCAAGCTGTCTTTGGTCAGGCAGGGGGCTCCACATAAAGATACTTTTATTTAACCCAGGCATTCACCAAGGAAATCCCAGGAGAATGTGGGAAGAGTCAGGACTGACAGAGAGTGTTAAGGGTTCAAGAAGCATGATCAGTGTGTGGGACAGGAGCCCCATCTACGCAGAAGCCCATGTGAACAGCTCCTTTTTGTGACCTTGTTTGTGCAATCATCTCAGCTGTGTGGGAAATGGTATTAATGAGGAAAACACCAGAAAAATAACAGTGACTGAGTGATACAGTTCAGGAGTCTCTGGGAGCTTTGAAAGCATTACCTCAAAGTCAGAGCTGTAGAAGAACTGGTAGAAGCCCGGCACTTTGTCCATGTTCAAGTACTCATGTGACAGCAGGAACTTGCTGATCTTCCAGTACATGTGTTCCTCTGAGAATAGGCAAGATAGTCACTGACTGCAGGTGTCAATAGGACACCTTGAGGCTGGCAGAGCACGGGAGGCAGGTGCTCTGGGTATTAGCCATGAGGCCCTGTCCCCAGGGAGCTTTTCTACCCTTGTCCAGAATACTGGTTCTTGAGAATTAGAATACAGCTGGCACCTGATGTTGCAACCGCACATGGGCTTTCCCTTGTGGTTCAGAACCATTGCTGGACCTGGCCACAGGACTGACATCACACCCATCAGCCCACTCTCCTCTGCTTCCCACAGAGAAGACCTGTCTCAGGAAGGGAGCCTCAGTTCAAGAACACAGGCAGAGGTGAGACCCTCCTCCCGCTACAGCCTGAGCCAGCTCAGCATCTGCTGCCTGCAGGTCCCACCTCAACCTGAGTGCTGAGTGGGACAGCTATACCCGGGTGCCACACACTGGATGGGAGGTGGGGACTACAAACATCATGGTCTCTGCTGTATTTTCTCATAATAGGACCTTTAAAATCTACAAATTATTTTTAATTATATTTCTTCTTCCTCAAATTTGTAAGGCAGGGAAAAACCATGTCATAAAAATTACATAGGATTGAGGGCTGGGGTCGTAGCCCAGTAGAAAAGTGCTTGCCTAGCCTGTGTGAGGTACTGGGTTCAATTCTCAGTACCACATACAAATAAAATAAAAGTCCATCAGCAACTAAAAAATATTTTAAAAAATTACTTAGGAGGAAATGAAAATCAGATCTGAATTCTAAGAGCAGCCTGACTACAAGCTAACTGTGGTCTTGGACACACTACTCAACCTTGGGGGCCTCAGCTGGTGTGAGGGTGGTGGCATCAGCTGGGGGGCTGTTTTCTCATCTGAGATACAACCATCTATGCTAAAAGAACCCTGCAGTCCTCAATCGTACCAGCATTCCACCGTTTTTTCTCAATAATGGCAAAACAAAGACATGTGATGAATTAAGGTTTCTTGCTCACAGTGGAGGAGCCCCGCTTCCCTGTGGGTAACACTGGAGCTGTGTTCTAATAACCCAGTGACACGTGCACAGTGACTCCATGCTTTCCAGCTAGGGATCCCTAAGCCACTCTGCATTCTCCTAAGCAGGGACCAGTGAGGACCAAGAGCAGCGGCCAACCTGATGGGAGGCACTGTGCCAGGCAGCCTGTGAAGGCTCTGGGGTGTCACCTGCACAGTGATCCTAGAGGTGTAGCAGTGGTGCTACTATCACCCTGCTTCAGAGTGAAGACACCGAGGCAGGAAGGGGCCCAAGGCATCCTAGCTCAAGTCCAAGCTCTCAGCCCCCAGCTTAGTCCCTAATATTTTGGTCACATTCAGGGATGCTGTGATTTCCTGGGTTTTATTTGCTTTTTACCAGTTTTATATAACATGCAAATGTGAGTCCATACTCCTTGCCCCCATCATACACACTGTTCTGCATCTTTTTTTTTTTCCATTTAGTTTTTTCTGGATCTAGTCCTACAGAGTTTCAACACTTATTTTCTGTCTACTACTGATGGGTGTTACGATGGCTCCCAGTTCTTCACTATTACAGGCTCTGAATGACCTTGAACATGTCATTTCTCATAGATATGTGACTGATTACACCCGTGGGATAAATCCCAGATGCAAACTTGCTCAATCTCCAATTTTCAATTTCTCTCCAACCAGATTATATCAGGGGTACCTGGTTTCAAAATCTGCAGGGCTGCCTTGGCAATGAAGAGAGCCAAGGTAAAAGTGAGTCTCATGTTCGGGGTTCGAATACCATTCCGGACCACATCCAACAGGTAAAGCAGCTGAAAGATAGGGTAGAGCGGGGTGGGGTGGGGGGAGCACTTTCAGAACTGTGACTCTGTAGCTGAACCACCACTGTGCAGGCGTGCCTGCTCCTCCCACCCCAGGGACACAAAGGATGCAGTTCACAGCACAGGACACCAGCTTGCTACCATTTTAGGGACGTGTTTTGCTTTTCACCTTCTTTCAGGAGGCAAGCCCATGCCCAATGGCAGAGATAAGGCCAGGCACTGTATCCCGAGAGGCCAATCTGCTCTTGGTCCTCTCCTAGCACAGGGCACAGATTTTTGAGGGTCAGAAATCTTCATCACTGAGTTTAGACCAAAGAAATGCTCAACAGAAACCAAGCATCTGTCTACCTACAGGAAGAGCCATTGTAAGGGGGAAACCTTGCTCTTACTCCCCAGGAGATGAGGCTCAAAGGCAGCTTCCTGCATCACCTCCTAGAGGCAAAAGTCTAGTTCCTCAGCAAATCTCCCAGCAACATACCTGTTCCAGTAAATATTCCTACCAGACCCAGCAGACAGCCAGCTAGCTCTCTGACATCTGCCAGGCCCATCCTCCTCCCATAGGCTTGTCCCCATTTCCTACTCACCTGGGACTGCTCCCTGAACCGAGCACCCTCCAGATGTGAGTAGTAGGCCGCCAGGACGGAATAAGCTGCAGCTCGCATCTGGGGGTCATAGCTACTGAGGGCTGCCACAGTTAGGCCCAGAGCATTTGAATCCAAAAATTTTCGACAGTCCACCACAAATTCTACAGGAAAACAAAATACTACACTAAACATACAACAGGATTTTATGATTCTTATTCTTTTCTGCATCTTACCAATCTCAGCTACATGTGCTGAATGTAAGCAAGAAAATCTTTCTCTGGCTCCCTAACAGCTGCAGAGTTGGATTAAAAAATATCTTCCTTTTTGTGGCAATAACTGCCATGTCTTCAGTTTCTAAGAGCCTGCAAATCCTCACTGGGGTTATTTCACTTTCTCCCATGAACATCCCATGAGCTGGAAAGGAACAGAGGAATGCTGAGACCCAGGGCTAAGTGCTCAGTCAAGAGCCGGGGCCTTGACTGGGGATCTGCAGCCAGCTCCCCATGTCTGCCTGTTCAGCCCACAGCCATGGTGTTACTAACTGCAAGCACCACCTAGGAAATACAGAAGGGAAGGGAAGCTGGGAAATGTAGCCAGTATAAGCCAGTTGGACCTGGCCCATCAATTTTCCAAAGGATTAATTAAGCTAGATTCACTCTGCAACCCTTATTCATTCTTCAAACAAACTAAAAAAAATCTCTCAGAAGACTGGTTCACCATACTTGAGTAACAGCTATAGCCAGAAGAGCCTTCTGGCTGGTATCTGTGAGGCCTGGAGATGCTCCTACTGCTCTAGACGAGGACAAGACTCAAAGTGGATCAGATATGCAGAGGACCTTACCACAATGTTCAGAATACTTTAATAAGAACCCAGGCCTTTTTACAAAACAAATTCTGTCAAGAAGGACTTGGAATAGAGATAGGTCACTTTGTTAAAAAATGATTTATCTGAGCTGGGTGCAGTGATGCATGCCTACAATCCCAGCAACTTGGGAGGCTAAGGCAGGAGAATTGCAAGTTCCAGACCAGCCTGAGCAACTTAGCAAGAACCTGTCTCAAGATAAGATAAGATAAAATAAAATAAAAGGTCTGGGGATGTAGCTCAGTGATATAGCACTTGCCTAGCATACTTGAGACCCTGGGTTCAAACCCCAGTGCCACAAACACATACATAAAATTAACCTAGCCATGATAATTATCCATAAAGATGTTATGATGTTCTTTAGAGTGAGTAATCAGTAACCTAGTTAGGAAATAAATGCAAGCCAAATGAAATGACTGCTCTAAGCTGGTAATCTTGTAATATACTACCAGTAGAAGATACACCATTAATAGCATTTTTAAAAAACAGGGAGACTATTAGAGGGCAGATGGAGCACGTTAAATATAGGATATAAAAACACAAACCATGTTTCTAGGGATGTAAACTATAATGTTTGAGATGAAAATGTACTGAATGGTCCACTGAATTAGATACTATGGAAAATAAAAAGGCTTGTGACTCAGAAGACAGTAATAATAGAACTATCCAAACTAAATCACAGACAGAACAGCATTTTAAAAACCATGATGAAGAGAACATCCCTGAGCTGTGGGGCAATCTAAGCAGCCCAAACTTCCATATTTGACAAGACCTATACCCACATAGGGCCAAGAGGCTCAAGGAACCCCAAGCACAAGAAACAAACAAACAAAAAATCCTATCCAAGCATATCTTAATCAAATTGCTTGAGACCAGTGATGAAAAAAGATCTTAAAAGCAGATACACAACACACAGAAAAAAGGGAAGAAAAATGGCAGATGATTATTGTTAGCAACACTGTGTGACCCAGAAATCAGTGGAACAACATCTTTCAAGTACTGCACAAAAAAAAGCCTATTAAACTAGAATTCTATTCCCTTTGAAAATCTTTCAAAAGTTTTTTTTTTTCAGATATAAAAAAGCTAAAAGACTTGATCACTAGCAGACTTGAACTACAAGAATTCTTAACTGAAGTATTTCAGACAGAAGTAGAATTATATCAAATAGAAATGTGGATCTACATCAAGGACTACAGAGAACAAAAAAATGGTAAAAATGGCACCTACAGGAAGGGAGACTATTAGAGAAGAGGAAGGAGCAGGGGGAGGAGGGAGGGCAGGAAAGTGACTGAAGTATGTCTACGCATGTATGAATATGCCACAATGAAACCCATTATTCTGTATAATTAATATGCACTAATAAAAGAACTGACGGCCATGTGGTGAATACAAACAAGTAAATCTCTTCAAAAAATAATGAGGCAAAAATAGTAATCTATTGTGAGGTTTATAGATATTGAAATACAGTGTGTGGTAAGAATAGCACAAAAGCCAAAAGGGAATAATGGGTTCATACCATTATAAGGATCTCACACCATGTCCAAAGTGGAATCATCTCCACAGCAGGTAAATGGCAATAAATTAAAGACGTCTAATACGAATCCTAAAGCAACCACTACACACACACACACACACACACACACACACACGCTAAAAATCAACAAAGAAGGTAAAACAGAGTCAGATCATAATCTCATTAAATATAACTGGTGAATATATTCCAATTAAAAGGCAGAGATGGACAGATCAGGAAAGAAGCAGAATTCCAGTGCAGATTGCCTACCAAAGCCCACTTTTAACATCAAGACACAGATAAAAACTGAAAGAATGGAAAAGGACTTGTGGGTTCCAATGGCTGATGGATTCAATTTCGTAATTTCTCACAACTGATTACTTTTGATGGGGAAGGAAAGCCCAAAAGCTTTAAAAACACCAAATTAGATTTAAATTGTTTTGGAAAAGAAGAGTTGTGTTTGAGAGATACCTACATACCTACATAACAAATACTACACACAGAATATATTTGGAAAAGAAGTCTAAACATTTAATGTTACATTCACTAAAATGAGCTGGTACTCAGCTGGCTGGGATATTTTTAGTAATTGCTGACATTCTGAGACAAATGAATTTTCCACATGTTCATAAGGAAAAATCAATTTCATATTTCATAATCATCTCTGCTACTTTATGGAAGCTTTGGCTTTGTAACACTTAGGGTTGCCCTTGGGATGCTGAAAATATAATAGGCTATTTAAAAACAGTTATAAATGTCACTCTGTTTGAAGAACTTCATGAATAGCAATTTGGCCTTCGGACCAACAGACCTTCAGAGAATGGCTTAATTGGAATGATTATCCAGGATTAAATCCGGAAGTCTCCCTCAAGCCTCTTCTTACAGGACTCCCCACCACGTGCACTGTGGGGTAGGACTCCGTATTGGTCATCTGGTGACAAGGCTTAGAACAAGTGACCTTCCTGTGCTGGCTGCTTTGTGAACTATGAGCTAAAGATTTCAGATCTCTTCCGTTGAGGACCAGACTTAGCCGTGGAGAAAGTGTTTGTCACTGCCATTACCAACAGCCTTGATTGGCTCCATTTCTTGGTCAAGGGCTTAAGGTTAAGAACATAGGTTCCCATTTGCAGCAAAGGGTTGAAAATGGAGCTGTGAGTTGTGGTTTCTCTCTGACAGGACACGTGAAGACTCACCATATACCCAAGTTGGGCCTACAAGAAGCTCAGCAATCCCTGGGCCAGGTGGGAAGTACAAACACACTGTGGGGGCCTTCTTCATACAGCTTGGTGATTCTCATGGATGTGATGGGGGATAAAGGAAGCCTGGCACCAGAGAATGTACCATGAATGATGCCATTTATGTAAAGTCAAAATATGGGCAAGAAGGGGCTTGAGGAGCTACCCACTATGCTTTATGTCTTTTTAAAAAATTTTTTAGTTGTAAATGGACATAGTACTTTTATTTATTTATTTTTATGTGGTACTGAGATCAAACCCAATGCCTAGATAAGCGCTCTACCACTGAGCCACAACCCCAGCCCTAGGCTTTATTTCTTGATTTGGCTGGTGGCTTCACCAAAACAACTGTGTGTCACAGCTTAACTGATTTTAGTGCTGGAACTTTCCTCTCCCAATGAATTGTCTTGTTGTTGGGGTGGTTTGTTTTTATTAGCAGCCAATGAAATCTGTTTAAGTCACCAGGCATCCATTTTTTGCTGAGGACATGAAGCCCAGCGCAACACCTCATAAACCTACCTTTGGAGGGTATTTTGGTTTTCGTTGTATACATTTCCTTTTCCACCTCTATGCTTTTTGAAATGTTCTACTTCAAGGTGAATTTTAATACCACCAGTATTTTGAGTTACTGAAAATACTTTTCAGGATGAGGACTAATGTGCTTTGCAGTTTTTTAAGAACTATATTATAGCATATAGCAGTAAGATTTAAAATAGTCTGTATCGGGAGACTTAAAGGTAAGGAGATGGGTGACTGGTACATCTCCCCTCAAAAAAGGCTCCCAGGCTCCCAGGATCTGCCCCTTACCACATAAAAAGGAAGTAAGTATTCAAGACTTAGGGAAAAATACCCAACTGATTTTACTGTTAAATATTTTCCTAAGAATTAAATATTCTAAGAGTTGTATTGTGAAGCAGGGGAAGAGACCAAATGATTTGTTCTAATTTTCTCCAGTTACAATGGCCAACAAACTCATATTTTTACACTGTGGAAAATTTACTTCCATGTGTGATGAAGAACAGACCTGGATGGCACCATCAAGGCACAGAGAGACAGCGGATCTGCCTCAGTGAGCCTACTGCCCGTGCCTACCTGGGCGATGAGGACACCCATCTGCTATCACCCTTTCTGACATTTGTACAAAATACCCCGTTCGCTTGCAAATAAAATCCAGCTTCAGGAACAGGACTGTGCTCTTCAAGGGGAGCTAGTGCCAGCCACAAAGAGCCACTAATGGGGAATCTCAATGAAAAGCCAGCCTCCTTTGATCCCTTTAAAAGGGTTACAAAGGGCAATGGTAGAGGTTTAGCACAACTGTCCACAGGTAGGAGCTTTTGTGTATAAAAAGAAAACTTTCAAGTTTAAAAAAGGGGAAAGTACGACAGACAGTGGGGGCGTGGTCTCCCTAGTCCACCCAATGTATACAGCTATGAGGCCCCCGCCCCCTTCAAGGAACCCCTCCACATACCAGCAGGCCTCCAAGGCACCCCCATACCTCCCAGGTGCTGAGGGTCCCTGGAATGTTGTTCCGCCTCCTACATCCGAGGGATGAACTGAAAAAGCAGCAACCAGAAGTGCCAACAGGCACTAACCACAAAAGCCTCCTCTCTGGAGCCAAGACTAGAAAGGGGCAGACAACACAGGACCTGACTTGCAGTCAGACACCTCACTGTGTTCTGAACCACACGAGCAAACTCAGAGTGGGGTGCCTGGACTTCAGCCCTGTTAGGCTATGAGGAGGGGCCCCAATTTCCCTCCTGAGACAGCATCCAAGAAGCCCTCGCATCCCTACTGGGGTGTCACAGGAAGCCCAGTGGAGAGCAAGGAACCCCCGCCCCCACTGCCAGCTTTGACAAGGCCCTTACCTGGTGTTAGTAATAGCCACCTCTCCCCGGCCTCTCAGGACAGTTCCCAGGAGGCCTCGTGGGCAGAGGGGCTCCTACTGCAGCCCAGCAGGAAATGGGGAAAGGAGACATTTTCAACAAATGGGGGCTGAACAACTGGACATCAGCGACAAACGAACCAACCTGGACCTGAACTTCATGCCTCAAATAGACCCTGGAATTAAAAAGAATAAATCTATCTAATTTAGAGAAAACTTCTGTTCTATCAAAGACCTTGTTTCGAGGATGAAGAGATAAGCTGACACATATCCTTCTGTGGACTAACACTACATCAAAAATACATAAAGAAACCTCAAAACTCAACCAACACACAATCTCATTACAAAATGGACAAAAGAAATGGGTGCACATTTCAAAGAGAAACTCTTGGTGTTTTTTAACTTGGGAAGTTCAACTCATCTTTGCTAATAGGTGTTCAGCATTCTCAAGGTGTTCACAGTTTTTCAGTTATCTGTGGTCAACCACTGTCTATAAGTACTAAATGGAAAGTCCCAGAAATAAGCAATTCACAAGTCTTAAACTGCAGGCTGCTATCAGCAGCATGATAAAATTATACGCATGTCAGGCCCAGAATGTGAATCATCCCTGCCTCCTGCAGGTCACTTAGTAATCATTTCTATTATCAAGACTGTCATTGTGTCATAGTGCTTGCGTTCAAGTAACCTTTATTTTACTTAATAATGATCCCAAAGAGCAAGAGAAGTGATGTTGGCAATTCAGACATGTCAGAGGCCATAAAGTGGCAGTTTTTAACTTAAGGCAAGAAAATAAATTCTATGCTGAGGTTGCTAAAATCTATGGTAAGCTATTGTGGACTGCTTACTGCAAGTGATTTATCACAAACTTTCTGTATGCATTGGAAATAACAGAACATATAGGGTTTGCAACTATCTGTGGATTCAGGCATTCACTGGGGGTCTTGGAAGATATCTCCCCAGTAAGGGGGACTATTATATACATACATATTTTCACTCCCCATCACCCATTTATCCATAAAGACTTTCCGCCTCAGGCTTCTGGGCATAAAATGTAACTCTCAAAATACACTTAAGCCAAAACCAAGTCAACCTCAGCAGACTCTAACTCAAGCATAAAAACTCTAGTTTCTGTTGGCATTTGACCACTATCTAGTAAAAGTTCAGAAAATGCTCATCATTAGGAATTAGGAAAACATTAAGGAAGAAGGGACACCCTTGGTTTTAAAGATAAATATATATTTTTCTAAAAACCACTCTATATTCAAAACGTGAGAATTGTGACTGTTATGGTTTAAACATGAAGTGTCCCCCCCAAAATGAATGTGTAAGAGCATCATTTTCAGGTGAAATGATTAGATTATGAAACTTATAAAGTAATCAGTGGACCGATCCACCAATATACATGAACTAGGCAGTAACTGGGTAACTGTAGGCAGGTAGAGTATGGCTAGAGGAAGCAGGTCACTGGCGGGTGTGCCTTTGGGTTTATATTTTGCTCCTGATGAGCAGAGCTCTCTCTCCGCTTCCTGGTTTCCATGTCCTGAGCTGATTTCCTCCACCATGCCGTCCCAACATGATGCTCTTCTCCAGAACTATGGAGTTGGCTAACCATGGACCTCTGAAATTGTGAGCCAAAAGGATATTCCTCTTTTTAGTTATTATTGTCAGGTCTTTTGGTCACAGCAATGAAAAGATGACTATAACAGTGACTTTGCTAAAAATCACTGGAATGAAAAGGTGAGAAGACAACGGAAGACCATGAAAGAACAGTCAAGATCTCAAGATTCAGACCTTAAACCTGGAATTATGGCAACGATTGACATTGTCATTTGACCCCAGGAGCCCCCACAGCAGCCAGGCATCCATGAGGGAGGCTGCATTTACCTGGCCTGGTCAGTTCACTGAAGAGATGAAGGAGAAAGCAGGGGTCATAAAGGCCATTGAGATCCACCTTCACACTCTTGTCTTTAAACACTGATTCCTGTGAGTCCTGAAATAGCCAAAACCAATAAAAATGCATGACTCAACCTCATAAATGTATCAGCATGTCAATGTTAACCCACTGTTATCAAAGCTCAAATTATTTTGAATATTTAAGAGCTTAAAGCAGAAGAGATTCTATAAAAAGCAATGCTTACATATGAAACATATTATGATCTTTAGAATTTGCTTCAAATAAGTTTGTGGGGGAGGGGAATAAATGATACAAGGTAGCCAGTCTGGGTGAGGCGTACCTGGGGCCCAGTCCGTTCTGTACACAGTTGGGCTTTTACTTAATAAAAAGTTAATAAGAAAGACAAAGCTGAGGGTGTAGAGGGAGCCCTGGGAGAGGAAGGGGCAGAAGGCAAAAGCCGAACCTCAGGAGGCAGCAGCCTTCGGTTCAAGGGGAAGTGCAGGATGGTCTGCATCATCCGGTCCCGATCCAGCAGGCGAAGAATATCCCCAACGCTGGGTTGCTGCCACAGCGACTTTCCCAGGCTCCGGCATGTCTTGTGATGTTCCACGGCTGCTGGGCCCCACAGCAGCACCCTAGAGCCAGAAAGGGGAGTGCAGACTGGTCACAGGGACTCAGTAGGAACAGCACTTTATGACACCATCCTAAGCACTTCATGTACATTAATTCACACAATCTGCACAATGCCCCCATGGAAGGCAGTGCTATCACCCCCTTGTGAAAACAGGAAAAAGAGGCAGAAGATTAGGAAAGATGCTTGGTTGGTTACCTCCCAGCTGGCAAGTGGCAGAGCCAGGATTCAAACTTGGGGAGCCTGGCTGCAGAGCCCCAGTTACACCAAAGGCAGAATCCTGAACTCCTTCTGCCCACAGGCCACGAGTGAACAGGTCTGCCTGCATAAGACTTTTAGACTGCCCCACCTGGAGTGTCCATCACAGGTATGTCATGCACACCATGCATGCCACAAACCCCCACTGCAACTGCCCAGAGAGGGCCCCCAAGGCCTTCTGCCAAGAAAATGACAGGCCTCTCTCTCCTCACCCCCACCTCCCAATTTTCCTTCTTACCCTATCTACCTTCTGGATGGACCTACTACTGTCAGGATGCTCCTAAGCCAGCTCTGAGGAGGGCCACTTCCCTGCTCTGAAATGTCAATCAGCTTTCTGCCATCTCCTGGATGGAGACAGTACTTTGGGGAACTAGAAGTGCTTTTATGTTCCTCAGCTCCATGGAGCCCCATGAGCTCACTTCCTTCCTTCACACTCTCCTGAGAGCTGAAGGGAGGCTCTCATAACCTAAGCTAGCTGTCACTGCTGCACAGCCTCACCTGCCCTTCTTGGCTCTCTGAGTTCAAGGGTGATCTGAGACAACACGGACAGTTAGAAGGGCTCTTTCTTCATGGTAATGAGATTTATGTCTGATTTGCCCTCCTCTCTCACTCAGGTACACAGGGACTGTTCCGTTCCAGGAGAGGTACAAATGACAGAGTACCAACCCCAAGGTGAGAAGGGAAGGGGCCAGTGCACAAGGGGAAGAATGGGTCTCTACATAAGACCTGGGTATTCTTGACAGAATGTCTCTCTTTCTTTGGGATGGTGGCAGCTTCTGAGCTAATACAGCTTTCAACTTTAAGCAAAGTGAAGCAGCTCCTGGGAGCCCAGGATATACAGACAGAGGAAGAGTGACAGATAGGGGCGGAGGGTACAGAGAGACACTTGCAGGAATGGGCAAACAGAACAGACCTAATGTTCAGGCAGCCCTCTTCACTCTTCTCCCCAAACCCCATCATATGTCATTCTACTTAAAGAGAAGCATGAAGAGAAAGATTTCCATAAAAATTAATCACATGAGACCTCTTAGTCAGGAGTGTGTCTAGGGGCGGGTCCTCCACTAACAGGCACCATCGGTCAGCGGGGGAGGCCCACCAGCAGACCCAAGGCAAGGCCAAGCCTTGCCTGAGTAGCTCGTGCTGGAGTTGTGCATGAGCTAGAGGATCTGTCTCCGTCACCCTGAACTGAGAATTGAAAACCAATGAGAAAACTCTCAAGCCTGGGATCTGCTGTGTGGAGAGGCAGCTGCACCATCAAGGCCAATGCCCTCAATGCCTGCTGGTCCCAGCACATGCAGGCTCCGTCACTCACCTGAAACTAATGAGGCTGAGCTTGTTCTGTTCATACGCCCGGAGGAGAAGTAAAATCTTCTGATCTGGAAGTCAATGAGGCTCCCTTTAGGAAGCTGAGCTCCTTAAACACACCATGGGATACACCCCACCAGTTCTCAACCCTTACCCAAGATGCTGAGGGTGGCCCTGTAGGCCCCAAGAAGCACGGCAAAGTGGCTGCTCTCACAGACAGAGGGGCACATCCTCACCACGGTCGCCATCAGGTCCACCAGTGCTTCTGGAAGAGAAACACCAAAATGCTCAGCCCTGCAGAGACACATACATTCAGCACAGGAGTAGCGGAGGGCACATTCCAGGGAACATCAAAATGCTTGAAATAGCCCCCGAATGATTCTGGGATTTGGACCACTGTCCAGTCCCTTTCCTGTTTTGTAAAATAAACATATCTTCATAGTAGCTGTATCCCTAGATCTTTGACAAGGCTGAGGACCAGTCTCTGTTCATGCCCCCTGCACAATTTTAAGCCACCCAAGATTTTTAAATCCAAGCATTTTCCCCTATGGTTCTTGTTAAGGTTTGGCTCTGAGGTGTCTCCCAAGAGTTCCTGTTAATGCAGGAATATTCAGGGGCAACCTGATTACATAATGAGAGTTGTGACCAAATCAGTCCATCCTAGTTTGAATGAACTGGCTGGGTGGTAACGCAGGTGGAGAAGGTGGGTCACAGGGGGTATGCCCCAGAAAAGGTGGATTTTTTTTTTTCTGTGGGTCCTTCTCTTTCAACTTCCACACTCTTCCTCCATGATATGCTGCCTCAACTTGGGCTCAAAGCAATGGAGTCAGACCAGCATGGACTCAATCTCCAATGTCATGAGCCAAAATAAACTTATCCTCCTCTAAGTTGTTCTTGTTGGGTATTTTTGTCACAGAGATGAAAGGCTAAATGACACAATTATGCCACCAAAATCTATATTATTTCTATTCCTGCTTCAATAAAGGGCACAACCCTTTTTAATGTATCTATTACCTATCATTTGGGTGACAATTATCTTCCACCTGCAGTTCATTACTGACTGCCCCTGTGGAGATTTCCAATGATCTGAGGTGTTGATTTTGCTTCTCTAAATATTCAGTGTGGCTTTGAGGGGACAGGGACTGTCAGACATCTTTTTGGACATCCTCCATAGCCAAAACCACACTTGGGACTCATGGGCATAAAGTAGCTGCTTAGTCAATGCTTCTAAAGCCTGGCTTTAGAAGAGCTGCACAACAGTAAACTGCCAAGGAGCAGGTTTCAGCCCTTCTCCCTCGGTAAGTTTCAATCTTTCCATTAAGAAAATTCACACAACTAATCAATTTCTCTCAGGTTAGAGACCCACACCCCTCACCTTCCCTAACTCCCAGACACTAACACTGGCGCATAATACAGTACACGACCCCTTAAGCCTGATGAGGCCTTTAAAACAGGTCTCACTGTTGTCTGAACTTATGGCAGCAGTATTTCTTTACTCTGGATTTGACAGAAACAAGATATTCTACTGCCATTTTCGTAATACTTGTTTAGCTTTGAAAACCAGTGGGAGAGAAGTTTTGATGACACAGGAAATAAAAGCTGCAACTGAACTGGGAAGGCTGTGTGAGAGTCACCTTTTACTTGACTGTCTGGGTTTCCTTCTTCCTCAGATGTCAGCAGTGTTGGCAAAAACAGAGAATGCTGGGTGAGCATCATGTGGACCACCGGGAGCTGGATGAGCTTGGTGTGCACAGTGCTCTCCGGGCCATACAGGAGCTGTGTGGCAGCACAGAGGGTCTGTAGGAAGGTGTGGTCCTGATAGCGAAACCTGGGAGGCCAGGGTAAAAGGGAAAGAGTTTCAAGTTAGGGAAGTGTATTCTACAGGAAACTATTTTTTTTTTCCTCAAAATTCTAGTAAGATTTTCAAACACAGCACAAAGTTGAGAATGTCACAGTGGATGTGCACATACCCATCACCTGGGTTCTACCTCTACCACGGCATCATCCTTGCTAGCCTTGTTTCTCACTGTCCACCACCACACAGAGACGCTTCGGAAAACAAGGTGGGACACAGTGGGTTTACAGCCTGCACCACTGATGACAGGGACACGCTCTGAGAACTGTTACTATTAGACAGTTTTTGTCATTGCACAAGCATCGCGAGTGTGCTTACTCAGACAGCTACTACATCACTAGGAGAAACAATCTCATATGGAACGCCATCGTATATAGGCCCATTAGTGACCAAAATGTCTTATGTGGCATAGGACCCAATTTTCTTTATGACATAAACACCAAACAAACTTCCTGTTTAGTTGAAACACCAGGAGGCAGTGGAAGAGCTGGGCCTGAGGAGAGAAACCGAGTGCTGCCCAGCCCACCCTGCCAGCCAGGCCTCTCGCTTGCTTCCTTCCTGTTGGCTACTCAGGCTGGAAACTATGACTTAAATCCTTCAAAACCACTACAGAGACAGAATATCCATAATCTAGAAAAAAGCTTTTTTAGTTCTAAATGAATAATGTTAAGAATCAACTAATTGCCAGGCATGGTATAGCAGGCCTGTAACCCCAGCAGCTTGGGAGGCTGAAGCAGGAAGATTACAAGTTCAAGGCCAGCCTCAGCAATAAGTAAGCCAGGCCCTAAGGAACTCTGCCTCAAAATAAATAGATAGATAGATAGACAGACAGATAGGACCGTGGATGTGGCTCAGTGGTTAAGTACCCTGGGTTTAATCTCTAGTACCAACCCCTGCCCCAAACGAAAAAAAAAAAAAGAATCAACTAAGTTAAGGTAGGCACTCCATACTCACAAATTAACCAAAGTTGGAGAGAAAGCCATCACAACATAATGATCATCTATAGTTGTCATTAACCTGGATCCTCTTTCACTTCTTTCTCTCCTCTTGTGAGAGAGAGTTTTCTCTGACTAAAGTTAATGAATGATCAGGAAAATGAAAATTACAGGTATGGTACAGCATCATTTCACAACTATGTGACTGCCAAAAACTAAGGAGTCTGACCATGTCAAGTGTCAACAGGACATGAAAAATGGATTTACACCCACACTGCAGAGAGAGCAAATTCACTCAACTGTGGAAAGCAGTATGCACATCGAGGGACTCTGCAGGTGTGCCTACACTAATAGCCAGCGTGTCCTCCTAGCCACAGCAACATAAGATACATGTGCTAGTCTAGTCAGGATTCTAAGGGAGAGACTTGGGGAAACAGCCTAATGTCCGTTGGTAGAGGACGGGCTACATTAGTGCAGCATCTAAAGACAGTATACTACATAGCAATAAAAATGAATGACTTGGATCTACATGCATCAAGTTCAATAAATCAAAAACAACTGGGTGAAACAAAAGACGGAAAAAGACATCTGTGTAAGATACTAAACACATAAAACATTACTGATAAAACATACACTGACATGTAGAATGTGAAAATACAAAATATACACGAACAAGACAAAGCACAGCCGAGAACAGTGGGGGAAGGGAGAGAAAATGAATTAGGACAAATTTAGTATAGGCATAAAAAACTGTCATCATGGATCAAATCTGGATGCTATTACTCTTTGCACGTTTTGGTATTTTAAAAATATCTCATTTTTCAAAATGTTGCTTCTTTCCTCATCATTAAAGTCACCCTGCATGTCAACAGGCAAATCATTTCATTTCTCCAACCATCTTTATCTTTTAGCTCTAAAAATGAGGCAACACCTGCTCTTCCACTTGTATTATAACAAGCTATATAAGAGTTTTTTCATGATTAATGACATTCACACCTTTATAAATGATACCAAGTAAATAAAAAAATCAACTTACTTGAGTCCCTTTTTCACAAATTTCTGCCAAGTACCAGGATCAACTTCATTAAGTGCACGCTATGAATAAAGCAAGCAAGAAATATCATGAAACATCAACGTGTTTTAAAAATATTGAGAGAGGTTCTGGCTGTACAAGTTTTAGGAAGGCAGCTACCTCTCTGAGTCTGATTCCCCTTCTATAAAATATCTGACCAAAGAGTTGAAAAAGAGGAGCCCCGACTCCTCCCCTGCTATAAGTGTTTGATCCTTCCCAGCGGCTCCTGTTCTAGTCCCTTAAGGTCACTCTTGATGAGCACAAGATAGTTTAAGTTTGGGAGGGCAGAGAGGAGAACCTAAAATGTAGACTATGGATTGAAGTTAGGGTTTCCAGTCAATATGAAACAGCTATCCAAATAACCTCCAAAGCACACAGGCTTCTGGTGCCTGGTGATGTTTTTTAACTTAAAACAAAAACAACTCGTTATTTTCTGCTAGGAGTTCTGACATTTTATTAGCATGCTCCTCCTCACTGAATGGGGAAAGAAAAATTCCTGAGGCATCCTGCTAAGTTTATCTTAGTCTACCATTTCAAACAGCACTAAAGGATTTGCAGTTAGTCTTTAATTAAATAGCCAAGGAGAACCACTTGTGAGACTGGGTACATGCTGGACAAAGGGAAGAGGGACATGGAATTGAAGGATAGATGCTGGAACCAGAGAGACCAGTTAACAGCAGTTCATGCTTAGGCTGCTGCCTCGCTCCACCAACCTGGCCATGCTGTGGAGACTTTAGTGCCAGAACCAATGGAAGGAATCCCAGGGGCAGCTGGCACCTTGGTCAACTCCTACTCAGTACACAATAGACTTCACATTCCCACAATGGATGAGTCCAGAAAGCAGAAAGCATCATTTAACTGAAAGAAGCTACTCTACTCATCCCATTCTAAATATGTTCTCTCTGCTCCAGCAGTTCCTCTTTCAGGTATTCAACTGGACAAAAGCGATCAAATGTGCAAAGACATACCAAGCAAGATTCATCACATATGCTTTATGATAATACACTGTACTCTTCCTAACAGCAAAAACTGGAAAGCCACTCATAGGTGCAGCAATACATGTTGCTGTTCACCTACCTGGGAATGACCACTGTACCAAGACCAAGGTCAAGGCAGTGCTCAGTCACTGGCATGGGAAAGAAATTTCAAAATATGGTATTATGTTAAAAAACCAGACCAAGGGCTGGGGTTGTGGCTCAGCGGTAGATTTTGTGGGAACGAGCTGCCTAGCACAGGCGAGGCCCTGGGTTCAATCCTCAGCACCACATAAAAATAAATTAATTAAAGATATTGTGTCCAACTACAACTAAAAAAATAAATATTAAAAAAAAAAAAACAGACCAAACCAACAGCTAAAATACCAGGCTACATACAGCATGCACAATATGATTCTATGAAAACCTAAAATTACACTTAAGTTTTATCTCATGAGCACATACACGCACATAGATATATATATATAGCAAGATCTCTGGAAGGATGTACACCTAACCTATAGTAGGATGGCCTCTAGGTAATGGGAGACTATTGATTTTCTTCTTTGTGTGTTTCACAATGCTTTATATTTATAATGAGTGTGTTTTAAATTTAGTTTTATAGTCACAAAACCAGTAATTCCAAATTTTCATGTGACTAGGGAAGGGGACGTAGGCATCATACAATGGAGAAGTACTCAGCAACAAAACATAACAGACTACTCATTCCTACAACAGACGAGTCCATACTATGCTGTATGATTTCAAGTCTATGACGATCTAAAACAGGCAAAATAATCTAATGCTGACAGAAATCAAGAGTGGTTGTTTCCACCAGATGTGGAGATGCATGCCTTAATCCCAGCTACTCAGGAGGACAAGGCAAGAGGATCACAAGTTCAAGCCCATCCTGAGCAACTTAGTGAGATCCTGTCTCAAAATAAAAATAAATAAAGAAAAAGGGTCAGGGGTATATATCTCAGTGGTAGAGTGCCCCTGTTTCCAACCCCAGTACTGGGGGTAAAAAAAAGAGTGATGGCTTCAGAGGGAAGCACATTTGGGGAAAAAGCTCAGGAATCATCCCCAAAATGAAAATCCTAGACAGGAGTGTGGGGTACACAGGTAATATGAACTATACTCAACAGTTGTGTATTTCATGATACATAAATAATATCTCAACTAAACAAGAGGGAAGGAAGGCACAATCCAGTGCCTGTCCCATGGCTGGGCAGAGGGGAGGCCCATGAAGTTGGGCAGCACTCCCTTGGCTCCATGGCCAGTAGGCACTTCCTGCCTCCACGGCTCAGCTCTCCCGGTCTCAGGCATGATCCTCCCCTCTCAGTTCTGCCATGTTTGAGTTCCTTAAATTCACAAATCTGTGGCATAAATATTCATAGTTTCGTAAAGTAACTAAATAAGTACATAGCTTAATCTATGACCTAAAAATATATTTACCACATACTTGTTCATTATTACCGCTTTTCCTATAATTACTTTAAGTCTTAGATTCAGAGTTTAATCATGAGTCTAGGACTATTAATGCAATTTGATACCAAGCATCGAGAATAACTCATATACTTATGCTAAACTTTGGGATGTTAATTATTTCTTTGCAAAATATAGTATTTTTCAGAAAGGACACTTTGATAGAAGGGAACAATGACCAAATATTTCCTATTGTAATGAAAACTATCAACCGACAGACTCAACAGTTCATTGAACCCTAAGCACAAGAAACCTGAAGAAAACTGCATTAAGATGCATCATAATAAAATTGCTTTAAACCACATTTCAATAAAAATAAAAATAAAAATAAAGTCCTAGAGGGCTGCAAGTGTAGCTCTGTGGTAGAGCACCTGACTAGCATGCATGAGGTCCTAAGTTCAACCCCCAACCCGGGGGGGTGGGGAATCAGCCAGAGGGAAAATGATACAACAGGATGAAAAATAAAATTACAAACTAATATCCCTCATGTTCTCAGAAGCAAAAATACTTTATGGAATATATAAAACATTAAAATCAAATCACATGTATATAAAAAAGATAATGCATCATGATCAAGTATGTTCATCTCAGGAATGCCAGGTTGGTTAAACATTCGATACACAATTAATATAATTTACCTTATTAACAGAAAAACTAAAACAAAGAACTTACCAAAAATCTCAGTAGATACAAAAAAGCACTTGACAACATACAGCAGTTGCTCCTGATGTAAGACAGTTCATCAGTTCCAGGGCTGCCCATCTGCCACTCTGCCTGGACATGGCCCCTCTTATGTCCTACCATACTACTTGGCTGGAAATGTATCTGCAAAGCTTGGTTTATCTAGCTTACTGTCCCTTAAAGGTGTCATCAGGATTGTAAAAAATGACACCTACCAACAACTCGGTTAATCTGAGCAGCATCTGCCTCTCTTGCTCCTGGGTACTGGCATCACCTAGTTGGCTACCACTGAAGGACGCGAGCAGCCACTGCATGCAGGACTCTAGCAGGGTCTTCCTCCAGGCACTCAGCTCTCCTGAGGACCCCTCCAGGGCTGTGGAGACCGCGTCTGCCATGAGCCAACTGTAGCAGGAGACCAGAGTTGCAGAGTTAGAGGATTTAATCCAACCTTGAAAAAACCTACAAGGGAACAATGCCCTGAATCCTGTTCCCCATCCTAGGGACCACAGGCTCCCCACAACTCTTAAACATCAAAGATGCACCATAATGTTCACAACCAACAGTATCAGCAGAGAAAAGGATATGTTTATGTCTAGACTTTATCTAGATCAGAGTCCCTCCAAGTAGGCACTGAGATATTTAAGGCCGGATAATTCCTTCTTGTAGAGGGCTATCCTGTGCATTACAACATATTTAGCAGTATCCCAGCCCCCTCTGCCCTCTGGATACCACACCCCTCACCCCAGCTGTGACAATAAACAAAGTCAGACATTGCCAACCAACCCCTGGTGGGAAATCACCACCAGTTCAGAAGCTCC
This sequence comes from Marmota flaviventris, assembly GCF_047511675.1. NCBI lineage: Eukaryota > Metazoa > Chordata > Mammalia > Rodentia > Sciuridae > Marmota > Marmota flaviventris. The sequence goes on along the minus strand of NC_092505.1, from coordinate 11,131,334 downwards.
CGGAGATGTGCCTGCTCCAGCATGGGCAGTCAGAAGGAGAGTTCTTGTCAGAACAGCTCCTCACCAACCAGCACAACAGGACAGCAGCTGTTTTTCACTAACTTACTTCATAAATACTAAAGAGAAAAGTGAAGCTGAGAGGAGACCAGCCATCTAACGACCCCTGCCCTCCTACCTCTTGTGACTGTTTGGAGTCTGAAGCAAGCTGGGCAAATGGCCCATGAGCATTCGGAGACTTTTGGCTCTTGCAAATGGGACCAGCTGGGCCAGAGTTTCCTGAAGCAGCCCAGACTCTGGGGGCCCATTAGTGCCGAGAAACCTGTCCAGCAGCTGTTTCCACAGGGTCTTCCTCAAGACAGAAATGACAGCAGAGGACACTAGGACAAAGACACCATGCAGAGGTCATCACACAATGCTCAATTGAGCCAGCCTGGACAGCAGCCAGCTGCTGTTAGGTATCCTGTGATGTCACTCTGGTAGCCTGAAACAGGCCATAGCAATAGTACTGGCATCAAGGAAATCAGCAAATGCTATACATCTGCCTCCACCCGGGGCCAGCTGTTAAACGTTTCCATCTCATCAGTCAACATTCTTGACAAATGCTAGAGCCCAGTGTGCCATGTATGCCCCAGATCTAAGTTCATAAGACCATGAGTACTGAAGTTCTGAACTAGTACGGGACTCGTTTTCCAAGATGCGGGAGCAGGGAGGGTGCCCAAGGAAAGGTACATCAAGAACTCCTGGAGGAAGGCTCCTGCCTGAGGGTCTGTCTTGGTTTCTAAAGCATCTTCACATTCAATACAAAGTTATACAAAACAGGCAAAGCAGCAAGGGAAAAGGCATTTGAGCATTTAACAGAAAAAAAATGAACTGAATTCGAGGTAATCAGAAAGTACATCAGAACTGAAACCAAGCGGGGTAAAGAAAAAAGAAAGCCGGAACCACACTGTCCCACATGACACTAACTCACCATCTCCCCTGGAGGTGGGGACAGTGCAATAGACAAGGCACGGCCTAGTCCTGAATGAGTCCTCAATTTGGCAAGACACAGCCCCAGACCCCAACTACTGCCCAACCCTGCCCCTTCACACAGGGTAACAAGGGGGCACCAGGGCTATGCTTTATTCCCTAGGTCAGGAGAGGTGGAAGGGTGTTGGGAATTTCTCAACCTTCCTCAATCCACAGAGCTGGTCAGATGCTGGAAGAGCAAAGAGAACTAAAGCACTCAGACCAGGATGCTGAGGGATTTTAAAAGGAACATGTACCTCTCCTCCTCAAGCCCCTGACCTGTAACATTCCAGTTGCCCAAAGCCAGCCTTCTCCATACCTCTCGCTGGACGCACGAAGAGGCCCTGAGTCCTGCACTGAAGGTACAGATGGATGAGGGGAAGGAAGCTGTCCAGATCCTCCTGCAGGTGGAACCCCACACTAGCCTGCCCACACCACAGCTCAAACCTCAGCAGGTGGGTGCAGCTCTGCTGAAGGAGCAGGGCAGCGATGCCAAGGGCCGCCTGTGTCCGCCGGGCCAGGCAATAGTCAAGCAGGTCGGTTGCCACCACGGAGGCCAGCACAGGGTCTCTCTGTAGAGTGTGCAGGAACACGGAGTCCAGTTCATCCACAGCTAGGGTTGGGAGCAGAGGCCCCAGGCCTCTCACATACTCAGAAGACCAGAGGAACTTGTGGCTCTGTAGCTGGTCCTGAGGGCTGCCAGTCAACAGCTGCACCAAAGTCTTTCCGAGAGCGCTCAGGTGTTTCTCCTTCCCAGGGGACTTCGTGGGTCGCTGGGCCAGCAGGTGGGCCTCAGGTAGGTCCAGCAAGGCCAGGGTGACCTCTCGGAGCTGGGCACCTTCCATGTATGGGTGCAGTTCCTGCAGGGCCTTCAGCTGTGGTAGGGTCTTGGGTAGTGATGTGGGTGGGCCTGCTCTCCTGGCTCGCAGCTCCCTCAACACACTTTGGGTGATGGCCTCTGAGTACCTGGCCAGGAGGCCAAGCCGACCCATGTTACGAAGGATTGGGGCGCTCACCACCAGCAGCTGAAGGGCCCCTGTACTGAAGTGGGTCGCCAGGAGCTTCACGAGGATGGGGCTGAGCGTGTGTGGGGGCAGTGCCTGCTGCTCCAGGGCAAGAAACCAGCCCTCCAGTGTCGGGTGTCTGAGGATGGCCATTAGCACCTCATCCAGTGTCTGAAAGACAGAGACAGTGACATACTTCATATGAGGCACAGGGTCAAGGAGGAGTCACAGCTGCCAGGGAGCACTCACTGCCATGAGAGTGAGGAGGAGGCAGCGCTGTAGCCCTACTGCTGACCCACTGGTCGGGAGACAGACTGCTCCTCCCTGCAAGGCATTGACCCAGGTTCACGAGCATGTCTGATGCAACCAGCCAGAGTGGACTTACTGTACGGCAAAGCCGCTCTCCCCGGCCACCCAATGCAGAGGGTGGGCCACACACAAATGCAAAATGTGATTAAGATAAGCCACCTTCTGGTCTCCCAGAAGCCTTGCCCTGCAAAATCTGGTAGAGGGATGTGGTGTCTACCGACAACTGGGATCAAGTGGTCACAGCTCAGACCATGTGTCTTGGGAAGGTGTCCTGACTGAAGTTAATCCTGCCTCCACCTCAGGACACTTGGCCTCATGGGACTCTGAGAATCTAATTCTGGCCCAACCAAGTTTAAAGCACTGCCCAGAGAGCAGCTCTTGGCTAGTTGGAGAATGACTTGGTTCAGCTGTCCTGTGGAACCCTGCTGAACCTGACTTCTGGACAGGAATTCCTGTAGTCCACAGGGACAGGAATGCATTTTCTTACCTCATTTTTCTTAAGGGAGGAGCCTACCACCTTCCCAACAGAGCTTTGCCAGTTGGAAACAGGGAAGACACATCTCTCAGACGTCAAGATAGAGATCAAAATAAAAAAGTTGTCTCAAGAAGACTATGAATAAGGAACTTGCTTGCCTTTGCAGCCCAGCAGAACAGCTACATGGCACACTGTAGAACACATACCCGACCCACCTCAATAGCCTGCTGCACAAGACTAAAGACAGGAGACACAGGCTGCTTCTCAGAGCACTGTACTTCCTGTGCTCACAAAAGGGCTCCCACTGCCCATTCCGGTCAGCACAGGCTTCCCAAGAGGCTCACAGCATGTGATGTGAGGGGGTGCTTGCGGAGGGAGGGGGTGACTGTGCAGAGGACTAATTGGAAACCCCCCCCTGGTTGGGGGTTATGAGGTCAACATCTCTGCTAAGTTTTCTGCATTTCACTACTGTTCTTTAGTAAACACATATTTGTAATCAGAAGCACACACACAGAAAGCCACTATCTATCCCTCTCTGTGACCTTAGGGAAAAGGCTAACAGGCTGCCTATGAAAGAGGTGGTAGTACCTGGTCATCAGCCAACTCCAGTGAGGCCACAGACTCCATGTCCAGAAAAAGGTCAGACTCGGCCTGGGCGGCCTCACACTTCTGTCGGTTCTGGGCATCCAACTGTTCACAGTGGATAACCAAGAGCCTCAGGAGGTCCAGGAAGAGCTGTAGGAGGGGGGGGCCCACACTTCTGCCCAGCTGTGAGGGTGAGAACGACATGAGTCTCAGAGAAGGGAGGGCTCCTGGTGACCCAGCAGTGACTTCCAGGTCCCTGGGGTAATCAGGAAAGAAAAGAAGACTCAAGGGAGCAGGCTGAGATGCCAAGGCCTTTTACACACAGTGTTTGTGTTCGTGAACAACCACCCTGAGTCGTCTCTCAAATGAGACACCTGTCTTCGTGATGTGGGTGAAACACAAAGGATTAGTTTGGTTAAGGGGGATGAGACAACCTCAACCTAACCTGGAACACTATACACCACAACAGGGAAAAGCTCAATGGTCAGCTACTGGATTAATCAACTCAGGAAAGGAGGGGGCCTGCCATGCTGCTGACCCAGTCTACTCTAAGAGGGGCAGGGCTACCCCATGCCAAACTGTGGCCGCATCTGCTGCCAAGAGACATGCTGCTGCCTCTGCACGCCTGCTCCAGGAAGGAGTGGCCAGCATGGGGGAGACACAGCTGGGTGTCCAGATTCCTGAGTCATAGGCCTGCTCTGTGGCCCCAGACCATTAGAAATCCTGTCCTGTGGTGGGGACCAGCTCCAAGGCCACATTCCCTGCAGGTAGAGCGCTGGGAACACGAGGGCTGGAAGACAACACTGACCTGGCCGAAATTCTCCACAGTGGTCCTGAGGCAGAGCAGCACCTGCTTGGCTGAGCGCAGGACTTGGTGCTGGGCAAGGTGTGGGATGGCAGCCTGCAGCCGTGCCTGGATGCACTCTTCCAAAAGTGTCTGGCTCTCATAGGCCGTCTGCAGCAGGGCAGAGAAGCAGGAGGCCTCTGGAGGTGCGTGGGGTACAGGGCTGCTTAATGCCTGTAGGAGCTGATGGAGACAGCAAGAGACAGCATAAAAGACAAATTACCATGACATAACGCAGTGCGTACAGGTGATGAACTCAAGGTGACACACGTAACAAAGGACACCTCATGAAAATCATGCTAAAGACTGAAAACTGTGTGGCACTTTAGTAGACTTAATTCCAACGCTACCAGCCCCACATATTTTCCTAGAGTGTGTTTCTGCTGACAGAGCATATGGCATCTAGAGGAAGGCACAAAGACCCTGCAGAGCAGAGCCCTGTGCCACACAGACAAGGCTTTAACTATAGGATAGATGATCCCCGGAAACAGAAAAGCCCAGACCAGATGGGTCCTTGGAGCTACTTGTCTCCCATGAGCCCAGGGACCCGTATTTTGTCAGAAGGACAGGAAAACAACAAACAGAATGAAGGGAAATTTCTGGAGCCAACCTGTCTCAAACAGAAGCCGTTCATTTCTTCTGACAAAACTGCCTACTGCCCTCTTTATTTACTCCACATAACTTTTGTTAGCATAACTCCAAACACTTAACTTCCTCAGGATAATAAACCCAATGTCACACATGCCCCCCAAACTCAGAGGTTTTCAAAGTGGGGTTCCCAGACCAGCACAGCAGTACCACCAGGACAGGCTGAGAAGCACTGATTCTCAGGCTCCACCTGGGACATGCTGGGTCATGCTGTGCATGCCAGCCAAATCTGAACAAGCCCCAGGGAATTCCAATGCACCCTGAAAGTGGGAGCCTCTGTTGTACATACACAACTGAGCAGGGACGCCAACACTGAGTGTCCAGAAGAGGCAGCACAGAGCATCCAGCAGCTCCACACTAGCAACCAACCACCTGGCCAGAAGCTTGGCCTCTGTGCAGAGCAAGGTGGCAGCAGCTGTTACCAACATGGGCTCTAGAGCCAGAATGCTGGGACCAAATCCTGACTCTAACCTTGGCTGGCTGTGGGCTCATTCTGCCTCAGTTTCTCCATGTATATAAAGGGTGGTAGTAGTCTTGACCTACTTCTCAAGAGTTGTTGTTAGGATTAAAGGGCTTAAAATACATACAGTGTGCTTAGTATGGGGCTGGGAATGCACTAATAAACAGAAAACATGCAATTAGTGTGGCTACTGTTCAGAAGAAAAGGGCCCTAACCTGTCTGCTTTCTCAACTACAGTGAAATTTAATGAATCCACAAAAAATGCATACAGCAAAGTTAACTGGCTCCACACGGCTTTTATAAATACTCTGCCCTGAAGCTAGAATCCCATTATAACATAGCCTCCACCAAAAAAAAAAAAAAAAAAAAAAAATCCCAGTTTAGCAGAATGAAACCTGCTAGGGACCTTGAGTGAGCAGGTCTGCCAGTGAGCATGGGAAATCTAGGAGAATGCTAAGGTTCACAGAAGACAGTGTCAACAAGTCACACACCAGTCAGTAAACAAAAAAAGAAAGACAACCTACTGTCCTAAGCTGAAACAGTGATAAGCCAACTGTCATCACTATGGAACCAGTGGGAAATATAATCTTGCTGGACACTGAGTCCTCTGTGTTTCAGTCATATCAGCTGAGCAGCAGTGTCACCACTTAGCGTCCTCTCTTACATAGGGGAAACTTGAAGGTTAGCAACTTCTCCCTGCAAGCTGTACAGCAGTGGCACAGGCAGCTGTGGCTCATAGGAAAAAACCCTCTGCAGGAGCAGCGATCACAGACATAGCTCACCCAGGGCTCTCGGGCCTGCTCTGGGATCCAAAGGCTGTAATATCTGCTAAACCTGGAGAGCTGAGGGCAGCAAGGTGGGCCTGGAGGCTCAAACTTGTCATAAGCCTGGAGGAGAAGACACAGAGCCAGGGGGTCCCTCTGGGTGTGGAGGAGGTCGGTCAGCACTGCTGTCAGATACGTCACGATGCTTTCCCCTGCAAAGGAGCAAGATGCGTGTGGGAAAAGGCCGCCACAAGTGCCTTCCTAAGGGGCACCAAGACTACCTTCTTCCACAACTATGCAAGACCCAGAAAAATTCAAGCAATTCTATTAGGAGTCACATGCCCACATGGGGAGGTAGGTATTACAGCACAGACTGTTGTAAGCTCTACTCTATAAAACAGACAGTTCATGGTCAGATCTCAGGTCCTGAGGCAGGGAAGTGGCATATAAGAAGCAAGTCCAAAGCCACCTGGACCTAGGACTTTCTATGGTTCACTAGGCCCTTCCCTCTGCTTCCGCACATGAGCCCCCTCTTGTGGGTAGAATGGGGCTGGAAGGATTTGTCCCTTCTAGGCCACAACATCTCTTCCTTAATTGTCCACTCTCTCCCCTTTCCAGTGATCCTCAAAGCCACATGTTGAGAGGGCACAGCTCTAAATCAAGAGCAACCTGGATTCCTGAATCAAGTACTGGAAGACAACCACTGGGAACAGCCTGTACTAGATTATGACACTAGACCCCTGACATGTAGGGTCTGACCTATTACGGTAGCAAAGCCTGGATTGTCCTGTCTAATTACACCAATGCGACCTGTGGATGCTTCCTTGGGTCTGAGTTGCCTGGAAAACCCAGGAAGTATGAAGGACTCATCCTCATCATCGGGATATCAAAAATAGTAAGCTGGGCACAGTGGCACATGACTGAGTCCCAGCAACTCAGGGTGGAGGCAGGAAGACCACAAGTCACGGCCAGTCTCAGCACTTGCCTCAGGACCTATATGCTGCACTCTGAGCTCTGCCAGGTCGGCAAGCAGTTATTAGTCTGGTGGGTCTGAACTCTTGCTGCCTGGGGTTCTTAGTGTTCTTAGTGACTGTTTCTAGAGCCCCTGCAATCCTACTCCTCAAGACCCAGCTGGCCCAATGCCACCAGAATAGCAGGTACAGGTACCTGCTTCATTTTCTGTCCCAAGGAGCAACTTATTCCTGGCTTCCAGGGCTGCAGGGACCACCGCACTGAATGGGAATGTGAGCAGGATCATGTCTTCATTTAACAAGAATCCAACTTCCTCATCCAAGCCTTCATTGCCCTCCACCAGGACGTCCACCATGTCCAGCACATCTGAGACAGAAGACAGGAGAAGGGAGACCAACTGAGAGAAGAGCCACCAGAAGACCCCAGTCAAACAGTCCCAGAGGAAGGGAGAAACAAATCTCAACTTCTCTTGGGGGAAAACACTCAATATAGTCAGATTCTAAACAAAGACATTGCCTAAGAAGTCTTTATAATCTCTGACAAAATGCAGAATATTCAGCCAAGTTGAGAACAGATTGAACTATTCTCAAGTATCACGAGAAACCCAGGGATTTTAAACTGGAAAACTAGCCAAATTTGAGATGCAAGAGTCTGAGGATTAAAGCACAGACCAGAGCCAGAGAGTCTGGGTTGAAATCCTGACTTTACTCCATTGTAATTGCATGAGCTTGAACAAGTTTCTAAACTCTCTAGGTACCTCAGCTGCTTCATCTACATATTATGAGGACCAGGACCATAATACCTTCCTTTTAGGTAAACCTTCCAGGTAAGGTTTACCTGGATTAAGATCAGCAGTGTGGTCTTGCCCAAAAGTTATTTATGAGGTTTACATGATTAAGATTTGTAAAAAGCTTGCAAAAGCACCTGGCACAGAGTAAACAACCCAGCATGTAACCTCTGCACATACTGCTCATTACATAAACAAATGCATCAAACTTCTGGAACAGGCAGATTTTTGACACCAAGAAACGGGTCATCAGCACTTTGCCTGAGGCGTTAGTGCAGCCCCATTCTCTGGGGCTAATATACCACTGTGGCTTGATCTTCAGAACACAAGCTGCACAGCACGGAGGGAGGGTTACCTCAGTACCTACCATCAATGTGGGACACAGGAATGCTGGCATCGTCGGCATCTTGCTTCGTCATGGTGGCCTGCAGCGTACTGGCCTCCTGGACAAAGTCAGATGCTTTGTCTGTGTATGAATAAGGATTTGCCACCAATGTCAGTAAAATCTGGGCAGTAAAAAGCCAAATGGAAAACATTTAGATAGTCATGAGTTTTGGGGAAAAAAAGGCCAAAAGCCAATGGTCAAAAATCAAGAACTAAAAATGTTAACAGTCCTTAGTGAGTAGTTTTATTGTAAAGTTCTTGTTTTTTTAACTTTTAATTAGATTTAAAACAAAACAAAACAAACCTCTGTTTTGTATACTGTTCCTCTAATACTGCATTTAGTCTATTCCTATTCCCCTGTGCAAAAACTCCTGAAAGGAAATGAAACAGCAAGCAGTGACTTACTCCTTTTTCACAGATCCTACAACTGAGTGGATTCTGAGGTATCAGCAGAATTAAGAAGCCAGCTGAAACTAACACCAATACTCCTCAAACTATTTCATGAAATAGAAAAAGAGGGAACACTTCCAAACACGTTCTATAAGGCCAATATGACCCTGTTCCAAAACCAGTCAAAGACACATCAAAGAAAGAAAACTTCAGACCAATATCTCTAATGAATATAGATACAAAAATTCTCAATAAAATTCTGGCAAACCGAATACAAAAACGTATTAAAAAGATAATGCATCACGATCAAGTGGGGCTCATCCCGAGGATGCAAGGTTAGTTCAACATCCGGAAATCAATAAATGTAATTCATCACATCAACAGACTCAAAGATAAAAATCATTTGATCAGCTCAACAGATGAAGAGAAAACATTTGACAAAATACAGCACCCCTTTCATGTTCAAAACACTAGAAAAACTAGGGGTAACAGGAATATATCTCAACATTGTAAAAGCTATCTATGCTAAGCCCTAGGCCAACATCATTCTAAATGGAGAAAAACTGAAAGCATTCCCTCTAAAACCTGGAACAAGACAGGGATGCCCTCTTTCACCACTTCTATCTAACATAGTTCTTGAAACTCTAGCCAGAGCAATTAGACAAAAGAAATTAAAGGGATATGGATAGGAAAAGAAGAACTCAAATTATCACTATTCGCCAACAATATGACTCAATACTTAGAAGACCCAAAAAATTCTACCAGAAATCTTCTAGAACTAGTAAATTAATTCAGCAAAGCAGCAGGATATAAAATCAACACCCATAAATCATAGGCATTTCTGTACATCAGTGACAAATCCTCAGAAAGAAACTAGGAAAACCACCCCATTTACAATAGTCTCAAAAATAAATAAATAAATAAAATACTTGGGAATCAACTTAAGGAAAGAGGTGAAAGCCCTCTACAATGAAAATTACAGAACACTAAAGAATTAAAGAAGACCTTAGAAGATGGAAAGATCTAACTTGTTCTTGGATAGGCAGAATTAGTATTGTCAAAATGACCATACTACCAAAAGCACTATACAGATTCAACACAATCCCAATCAAAATTCCAATGACATTCTTCATAGAAATAGAAAGAGCAACCATAAAATTCATCTGGATAAAAATAAGAGACCCAGAATAGCCAAAGCAATCCTTAGCAAGAAGAATAAAGCTGGTGGCATTACTATTCCAGATGTTATTAAACTATACTGCAGAGCAACAGTATCAAAAACAGCATGGTACTGGCACCAAAATAGACCTGTAGACCAATGGCACAGGATAGAGGACATAGAGACAAACCCACACAATTACAGTTATCTCATATTAGACAAAGGTGTCAAAAACGTATTTTAGAGAAAAAATAGCCTCTTCAACAAATGGGTGCTAGGAAAACTGTAAATTCACATGTAACCAAATCAAATTAAACCTCTATCTCTCACCATGCACAAAATTGAACTCAAAGTGGATCAAGGACCTAGGAATTAAACCAGAGACCTTGTGCCTAATGGAAGAAAAAGTAGGCCCAAATCTCCATCATGTCAGATTAGGCCCCAACTTCCAAATAAGACTCCTATAATCCAAGAATTAAAACCAAGAATCAATAAATGGGATGGATTCAAACTAAAAAGCTTCTTCTCCTCAAAACAAACAATTAGTGAGGTGAATAGGGAGTCTATAGAATGGGAGCAAATCTTTACCACAAGCACATCAGAGCACTAATCTCTAAGATATATAAAGCACTCAAAAACCTTAACACTAAAAACAACAAATGACCCAATCAATAAATGGGACAAGGACAGTGACAGACACTTCTCAGAAAAGGTTATACAATCAATCAACCAATATATGAAAAAATGTTCATCATCACTAGCAATTAAGAGAAATGAAAATCAAAACTAAGATTTCATCTCACTCCAATCAGAATGGTAGTTATCACGCATACAAACAACAATAAGCATTGGTGAGGATGTGGGAGAAAAGGCACACTCATATATTGCTGGTGGGACTACAAATTGGTGCAGCCAATATGGAAAGCAGTACAGAGATTCATTGGAAAACTTGGAATGGAACCACCAGTTGACCCAGCTATCCCACTCCTTGGTTTATACCCAAAGGACTTAAAAATAGCATACTATAGTAACGCAGCCACATCAATGTTTATAGCAGTACAATTCACAATAGCTAAATTGTGAAACCAACCCAGATGCCCTTCAGTAGATGAATGGATAGGAAAACTTTGGTATATATACACAATTGAATATTACTCAGCATTAAAAGAGAATAAATCATGGTATTTGCAGGTAAATGGATGGAATTGGAGAATACAATGCTAAGTGAAGTAAGCCAATCCCAAAAAACCAAAGGCCAAGTGTTTTCTTTGATATGAGGATGCTGACTCATAATCGTGAAGGGAAGGGAACATGGGAGGAATGAAGAAACTTTAGATAGAGCAAAGGGGAAGAAGGGGAAGGGAGGGGCATGGGTGTAGGAAAGACGGTGGAATGAGTTAGACATCATTACCCTGAGTGCATGGATGAAGACACGAATGGTGTGAAAATACTTTGTGTACAACCACTGACTTGAAAATTGTGCTCTATATGTGTAAGATGAAAAGAATTGCATTCTGCCGTCTTATATAACAAATTAGAATAAATAATTTAATAATAATAATAATAAAAAGAAGCCAACTGAGATAAGGACCCTTCTGGTGCTGGCCCATCACAATCTCTGAGGGTGCCGAGAGAAAGCCACACATACTCCAGAACACGTCCCTCCTTGTAAGGATCTGGGCTTACCCGTTCCAGAAACTGAATCACAGTTTCCTTGCTCTCCTCTGCAGTGCTATCCAGGTGCTCCAGCCAGAGCTCCAGCTCCTTCCATGTGTGCTCAAACACGCCTGTGTCCCGCAGGATCTGTGAGCAAGTAATGCCACAGCATGGGTCAGAACAGAATCCACTTTCCATGGGAGCCATGGTAGTTTCATGCTTCCCCAGCATTAAGTGGAAACCAGGGAGCATGAATGTATTATCTAAAGGTTTAGTTTAAAAGTTGTTGCTTCCAAATAACCCCCATTATGGAAGGAACCTAAGAAAAGGAATCATTTCATGGTCTATCCAAGACAATGCGATTCCCCTTTCATTGCTGCTTAGTCCTTTCCCCCATTTCCTGAATTTGTAAGGGGAAAGAGTCGTCTGCCACTTAGGGGCTGGCATTCCACCTGGATTTTCACAAAGACCTAGGTAAATGTGGAATAACTGACCCGTCATAGCAACTCAACCTTTGGCCTATAGGAAACCCCCAAGGACACAGCCAGGCACACCATAGCATTTCAATGTGGTACCTCAACCTCAAGACCCAGACCTGAGCAAGAAGCACCACCACCAGAACAGAATCTGGTACCAGGCAGGATCTGAATCTATGGGGCTGAATAAATGACACCCCTAATGATCTGATGACAGAGACTTGAGGAGTTAAACAGCCATATAGCACAGAGCCCTGTAACGAAGGGTATGCACCCCAAACCCTGCAGTGTATCAATTCCACTCATCTGCCACTAGTGATGATAAAATGTGTCTGCCCTTGAGTTCACACCTGCACTACCTGAATGGAAAGGGCAACCTGCAGGAGTAAAGACTCAGCCATGGTCTTCAGGCAGCTCAGGTGAGATGGAGAAAGTAAAGTGAGATTATCAACCCTTCAAATAAAGTGAAAGGTCACATCTCTGTACCCTAAAAACAGTGAATGTGGTTTTTGTAGCACCCCCCAAGATATTTTTTGCAGAGCAAAAATGAAGCAATAGATTCCCTGCTATACTATAGCAAGTATAGTGTGCAATATGAGATGAATTGCATTCTGCCGTCATATATAACAAATTAGAATAAATTTGTTTATACTTATTTATACTTGCTATACTATAGTAAGACCTCAGGCAATTGTGGAAAAGTGAGAACCACATATGAGAAAGAGAAGTAAACAAAGCCCTCATTCTCTCCCACTGACTTTGGTGACACCTGTGCTGAGGGTAACAGACAAGATCAAAAAGGTTGAAAGCTTCAGAGAAGGCAGAGTCCAGGGATGAGAGAGCAAGCATTGACTATTAAATGGTTCCCCAGAGTACATATGGTATTTACTGAGTCTACAATGTGCTAGGCTACTACTTTATTACATTTAATCTTTTCTACCACCCTATGGTCTTATTGTTTCCATTCACCATGGGAAAACAATTCAGAGAAGTTAACTAGTTTATCCAGGCAACCCAGGAAGATATAGAACCAAACCAGAATTCAAATCCAGGAATCACACTTCAAAGCCCATGTTTTATCCCGTCACCATGCTGCTTCTCAGGAATGCAGCTAAGACACACTAAATTAAAACTACCCTAAAACCCTCTGCTGTAAACTTTACAACAGTTCCCATACAGTTCCTGAATTCAACAATTGCTCCCTAAGCACCTACTATAAGGAAGACCTATACAAACGCTTTCCAGAATTAAAACCTGGCAGAAGATGCTCACCTTTATGATCAGAAGTTTGGTCGATGACTTGAGCTGTAAATGGCTACTGGTCACAAACATTTTCATCAATAAGTAAAACACTGATCGTTCTCCTCCAACGATTTCTATATCTGGGCCTTCCTAGAGATTGAATAATATATTTTCAATATGTATAATTTTATATATATATATATATATATATATATACACACACACACACACACACACACACACACAAATATACACATACATTAAATTTTAGTATATAATTATATATCATAAAAATAACAAGGACCATTACTTGATGAGGAAACAGGTAACTACACCTCCACCTCATCTCATTTTAACTATCATTCAGCAAGAGTACAGTTATTCTACACATAAGGAACCTCAACTTATTCAAACCCCCCAACAGCACCCTTATAACAGCAAGTCAAACAGTAAACACAGGCAGCCCTCTCCACGTGCTGGCAAAGTTCTAGGCTCTTAACGTACACTGAACTCAACCCCTTTCTCCAACCCTGGAGGTGGTGGAATAGCTGCTACCCTATCTTACAGATGTGGGAACTAAAGCACCAGAAGGTAACTGGCTGTTTCCTGGGAACCAAGCTTAGGGAGCCCTGGAGTAGACACCGTATACTTGGTGGGTGGTGAAGAGGGAACGGAGGCCATCTGACACTGTCTAAGGGTGCAATGGGTTTACTTTATCAGATGCTTGTGCAAATATAATTGACTACTTATATGCAACTTATGCTCCTAAAAGGCTTTTGGGTTTAGAACACATGCCTATATATATAATTATATATCATAAAAATAACGAGGACCAAAAAGAAGTGCATGGAGCTCCAAATCCCCAGCTCATATTCTGTCAAGTCTGCAAAACTTACCATAGCCCCTGGCAATGAGGATGACACTAAACATGTAAAGTGCTGGGGTCTCAGCCTAGCAGACCATGCCAGCAGATGCATCTTACAAGCATAAGGTGGAGCACAGTATACAAATTAATGTCTTTAAACCAGTTCTGCCACAGCAAGAGGCCTCTGGTCAGTCTCCAACTAAATCATCAAGACCATTAGCCTAGTTCAGCAAGAGTGAAAAACAGTCAATGACACTCCCCACTTACTGCCTCTCTGGGGTGGGGTCCAGTGCCTCACAGCTCAGTAGGAAGCTGACAGAAGGATTCTGAGAGGTATGCCTGGGCCCCTCCTGGACCTCAACTCACAGCTGGGGCCTTGAACTTGTGCTTATTGCCCCAGCACCTTGTCTCTAGGTGGTGGGAACAGAGCAGCCCTATAAAGCATTTGCACACAGCCTAGCACATGGGAAGTCCTCAGGAAGAGTGGGCTTCAACTGTGATGAACGGAACCTTAGCAAAATGACTGCAGGGGGCATACATGTACCCCAGCAACACAGCATTCTTAGACCCTTCTGGAAATACCCCTTGTATAAAGTCCAACATGCCTTTCCATGGTATTAGTTCCTACAAAAATTCAACATAAGATCTAAGTCATTAAAAAAATGTGAGCTACTAAGAAGCAATGCTTAGACAATGCTTTAGTCTGGCTGGCCAGTTTTCCCTCACTGCACAGGAGTAACAAAAAAACACAGGGGTTGTTGTTTTGTTTTTTTTCTTCAGTACTGGTAATTGAACCCCATGATGCTCTACTACTGAGCTATATCCCCAGATCTTTTTACTTTTAAAATTTTGAGACAGGGTCTTACTAAGTTGCCCAGGCTAGCCTTGACTCAGATCCTCCTGTTTTAGCCTCCCGAACAGTTAGTGTGTATCACTGCACCCAGCTAAACATCCACAGGAAAACACCTCCTTCCTGCATGCTGAACTTCCCTCCATGAGTCAACATCATGCTCTATAAAAGCTCCTAGATGTTCCTGAGATACAAAGTGCTGTAAGGAGTGTTTGTTGACCTTCCCTTAATCCTTTGCTTGACCTGGCTTGGTGTCTATTCCCATGAGGACAAAGGAGAAGGAATGTATTTTATTTACATTTTTTTTTTTTTTTTTTTAATGACAAGAAAAACAAGCACTGAGATAGAAGCTAACAAGCCCAGCAAGTCTGGAAATCTCTACTTCCCACCTGTGTCTTCAACCACAGAAACTTGTTGGCAGGCAGCTCCAGGGCCACTTTTAGCATGTGGTGCTGCAGGATGGGTGGCACCTCCTCTCTCAGGCCCTGCTCGGAGATGATGCCTGTGATGGAAGTGAAGAACACAGACAAGAAGTAAGCCAATCCTAAAAATCCAAATGCCATAGTGGGGTTAGGAGGGAAAGCATGGGAGGATTAGACGAACTTTAGATAGGGCAAAGGGATGGGAGGGGAAGGGAGGGGGCATGGGGGTAGAAAAGATGGTAGAATAAGATGGACATCATTCCCCTAAGTACAAGCATGAAGACATGAATGATGTGAATATACTTTGTGTACAACAGAGATACGAAAAACTGTGCTATATATGTGTAATAAGAATTGTAATGCATTCTGCTGTCATATATAACAAATTAGAACTAAACACAGACAAAGAGTCATTCAGGTGTGGGTGCCTGGCAACTGCTACCCTGGCTAAAAGGACCAGATGAGGAACCCCATATCTAGAAAGAAAAAAGGATGTGGGTCTATCCCCATGTCCTATGCTCCCTCACACAGGTTATGTGAGAAATGCT
The DNA here is from genome assembly GCF_047511675.1 of Marmota flaviventris. Lineage (NCBI taxonomy): Eukaryota > Metazoa > Chordata > Mammalia > Rodentia > Sciuridae > Marmota > Marmota flaviventris. The sequence goes on along the minus strand of NC_092505.1, from coordinate 11,115,486 downwards.
GCCCCTGACATGCCTTGCTACCAGGCCTATCCAAATTCTTCAATAAAAAGCTCAAATTTCCCTTGCCCAAAATAACCCTTACCCATCACTCAGCCCATGCTGGCCTTGGCCTATACCTGGAATCATGGCCTCTAAGTGTGGGCCCTCCCTGATGTTATTCCTTACATGGGATGCAGGCCTTACTGCCCACGGGGCAGGTGTTTTGTGGACAGAGACTGTACTGTGGTCGCTGAGCCTGAGATAGGGCCCTTATCCTTTAGCCTGGTCTTTGGGTTTGTCCTTTGCTTGGGAAGGATACAACTACTAAGTCCTAAATGGCAATACTCTAGTATATTCTCAAGGCAAAGAAAACATTTCACCTTCAAATAATTTAAAAAGCTAATTACAGCTCTTAAAAAGGACTATTTCAATAGCTTATATAAATGCCAAGAATGGTATTTTTGCAAGTCTTCCTCTGTAGGCCCAATAGCAAAGTCAACTTTATCAGGCAAACCTGACCATTAGGGAGCCATGACCAGACTAGCATAATGTTACTTTTATGAGAAATGTTTTGAACCCAACTCATTGAGGTAAAAATACGAGGTAACTACTTTCAAGTGCCTCTGCATGAATGGTGTGGGATGTCCCTTCCATGGGGCTTTCTTTTCTGCAGCATGCTCTGCTCCCTTGAAAGTCAGTGTTACAATTAATGTCACCTGATCTGGGCTGTGGATTCAGGCTGGCTGGCTTCTCCCCTCTTCACACTTACTGCCTATGCTAAGTGTTCAGTTAATATTTAATGTGCCGGTAAACCACCCCCAACTTTTCTGATCCTCAGTCTGAAGCTCTGCTCACGTTTATCAGTGCCTACTTCAGCCTCGTGGTGGAAAGAGCAGCAGCTTTTCTGCAACCACTAATACAAACCTTTCAGGAGCTTGCTGAAGTCAAAGTTGTACTGCATGACCATGTGGGGGACCACCTTCTGGTAGAGGCATATGACCTGGAGCAGAATGGCTTTCAAAAGAATGGTTTCTGCATCGTCTGCACCAAAAGAAAACAGGCTGGATTAGGAAATGTCCTTGTTCTTGGATTTCGACTGGGAAGTGGCTGAGCCACCTGTGACACTGTATAGCGATCAATAGCATACTCAACACTAAGGCTGCCGACATATCCCCATGACAAGATGTAAGGCATCAACAAAAAGAAAAAGGCTAAGACTATGGAAAGGGTGGCTGCTCTCTCTGTGCTTTTGTGTCCTCATCTGAGCTCTGGAGATATACAGCAGGGCCCACGCCTATAGGATTTCTGTAAGGATTCAACAGGATCTAGATAGGAGAGACAAAGTTCATTACCTGGTCAACAAGGTCAAGTTAATTTATTTTAATATGAGGGGGACCACGTAGCCCACTTCCATCTACAGAGCAAAAGAGCCCCCTAATCCACACACCTATCGAGTGAAAGCCCAGAGCATATGACACACAGAATTCAAGTTTTCAGAGAGACAGTACTTGCCCTAAGCCAAAAAAGGACAAAAGATACATTCACCACCAGAGGGGCCCCTCTAGGTAGGAGCCATCCCAGGCTACTGTCAGCTCTTTCCTGGACAAACAAGAGATTCCCCCCATCCAGAAGCCCTTACCACTCTGGTGAGTCACATCGGCAGCTGGAATTCTGTCACCTCTTTTCTTCCCTTTCATATCATCCTGTTTTGTCTCTTGCTTTTTAAGTGACTGCCAGACCCACACGATAGTGTTCAGGTCTGGCAAAATCTAAATAGGAAAAAGCCAACAAATCATCATAGTAAACAATGAAGAGAAATAAATGAACCTGAGCATACTAACAGGAAGCAAGATGCAGAGGGGGAGGGGCACGTGTGCATGAGTGTGAATATTAGTACATGAGTGTTAGTGCATAAGAAAAAGGTGAGAGGCTGGGTGAGAACAGGCCCACATTCTTTTAAGCTCTGTTCTGTGGTGTAATTTCTGGAACTGTACATAGGCTTTGGTGAAAACAACAGAGCTAATAATGAGAACAAGCCCCTGAAGACTCATTCAGCAGGCTAGACTATGGGCCTGAAGAGATGATTCCTGAGGACCAGCTCCAGGGCACTTGGCCCAAATGACCCGGTTACTCTCAGAGCAGCTGACCAGTTTGCAAGAGTCTGGCCTTCCTTATTAGCAGAATCAGCCAAGGGTGGGGGCTTCCCTAGTCACCTAGCCCCTTCTCATGTAGGTTACAGTACACTCAGCACATGTGTGCAGCAGTGGGCCACTGGGCAAGGGAAGGGGCACAACAATGGCCCCTGATGAGACACAAGGTCCCACCTGAACCAGAACTCCACTACCAGTTCTGTGGGAGACCAAGTGCATCTTCTGAATTCTTACCTTGCCCAAGCACTTGTGGACTGTGCTAACTGTGAAACACATGTGGCACTTTTATCAGCTAATCCTCAGCATCTGTGCCACATTCTGCCTGCTGGCTCAAGGACACGTCACTTGGCTCCCACCCTCTGCACTTCCAGCTCGGCCCCTTCACCCTGTCCTGCCCAATGGTGAGGTCTGTAGGGAAAGGCCAAACCTGGGCCCGTGCCTACCTTGCTCAGGGCTTCTCTGAAGAGCAGCACAAACTCTCCCATCATCACAGCTGTGTACACGCCTGATTCTTGCCATAACTCTTTATTCAGGCAGTGGTCAATGGTTTTTAATGCTCTTTTCAAAATGACAGAAACAAGGGATAAAGCTGTGTATCTCACCGATGTGCTGTCCAACTGGGAAGAAAAAAGGCACTGAATCCACAAATGTCTCTAGATTTCTAAGCACTGGGTTGGCTGGCTCTTGCCCCTTCCTGGGTTACCACTAGGGAAAGCCATGTGAGATGGATAAACTCTACACTGTGAGACCTGGAGACCTTGTGCCCCCAAGATATCCTCTGGGTCAAACCTCGGCGGCTGCCAGGAAAGTGGTTACTAATGGTTTCTGTGGTCTGTTTTCAGTAAGCCTTCTCTGACAACCAATCAGACAACACAGATTATCTGCATTAAAAGCACAAAATCTCACCAGAACCCACCCACTGCTATTAAAAGCATTCCACATCAGGGAGAGACGGCAGAAAAACATGTCAGATTCTTCATGAAGAAAAACCACCTCCAAGGTCAGTGAGCAAGCTGTGATTCAGAAGGTAGCGTGTCTCTCAGAGGTTCAGGTGCTGGAAGCGTAGCTCCAGTGTGACAGCACTAACCTACAGAAGGTGTCAGATCATGGGGTGCCATTCTTCGAAGGGCTACAGAGGCCCAGGCTCTGGCCCAGACCAACTCAAGTGAACTGTGCATTCTCACATGATCCTAGTGATGCCACATTTGTTGGTATGGCAGCTCTGGGTGGGACACTCAAGATCTGAAGTGAGGAGGAACAAATGACCTCCTAACTAAATTTGAGTCTAATAACCACTACAGCTTGGTGTCCCAGCATTGCTATTAGCTGTGGATTTATTCCAAGTGGGCACACAGAATGTCTTGAGCCAGTAATGTCTGCAACCCCACAATTCCTTCAAAAGAAGGCCCCAAGCAAGGGCTCGCATGACACTAGAGGGTTGGGAACAAAGCCCAAGCCCCTTCTCATAAGTCCTTCTTGTTTCCTGTTTCTAAAATAAACTAACTCTTCAGCAATTTTTGAGGCAACACTGTAAGGGAGAAAACAAAAACAACTGATAATTGTAGTCCCCAGATCCACTTATACCAGTGGATCCCACTCATATGAAAAAGGTGTCTTGGGAAGGACACCTGGGAACACGGGCAAGACGGGGCTCAATGGCCCTGGGCCTGCACAGGATGGCACCGCCAGGAGAGGACTGTGTCCTCCCTCACTCCCTGAATCACTCTGTTGAGGGGATCTTGAGACAACACTGTAAGGGAGGGGAGGGAGGCCAGCCTTTCATCTTTCAGAATGCCAGGAGGAAGCAGGTGGGAGCACAAATGCAGCCCTCAAAAGAGCCATACCTGATCTATTCCTTTCAGTTCCATTTTCCTGTGAGCCCCTTGGGAAATATTAATGTTTCCCACAAAACATATGGACAAGCTAGATAGGCCCTCATTTTCTTATGAGGAAAGAACAAAAGACTTTCTGCCTCATCCCACATGGGTGTCCTCTCTGTTCCTGACCCACTGCCCAAACTCAGCACAAACCTGGAGGAAACCAAAAGATTCAATTGCATTGTCTACACCACTTTATGGTGACCGTGCCATCATCACTGGGCCAACTCATGTCTGTGTGACAAAGCTGACCCTGTTCCTACTGACATCATACATTCCAGCTTGCTTGAAAGAACAGAGGTGCCCCCTAGATGCCTACTCTCCCCAGGAAGAATTTAGTCGCTCAGGCCTAAAAGAGACTGGCAGGGCCCAGAACCCAGTTGTGCCAACGACTCACAGCCATTTACCTAAACCCATAATGCTGTGGTGAAACATATACAAGCCCTTTCAGCATGTGGCTCCTGATGGGACCTGGGGACCTCTTTAATAAATTAAAATGTAAAATATAAGTACCTATTTTTTTTCACCAATGTGTCCTTCAAAAATGACTAAAAATAAATGTTGCAATGAAATCTTAACACCAATCATCTGAATCAAAAAAGAAAAACTTTGCTGGCAAATTTCAGCCCCATGCTGCTCAAAATTCTAAACTGATAATATTTTAATAAAGGAGCTTCCCTTTCTGATTCTAACATTTCTCCCACCCTAGGCAGGACTAGAGAGGCAAGAAGTATCCAGAGGTTCCTGCCATGTGCTGGAGAAGGACAGATATGGAACCCCAGTCACACCTAGAAGGAGTGGCTTCCGCTCCAAGGTCCTTGCCCCACATATATAGATTTGTCACTTGTGGGCCATTTTAAGCTAAAATCCCGTCCTAGAAGCCTCAGAGGCACTGTGACGAAATACAATCTAATAGTCAGGCTGGTATTCTCAGAACACTCAAGCACACAGCCAGAGAGTTTAGCAGGAAAAAGTTCCAGAAGTGGGGCAACCCATGACCTACATTTAATGCCTGAGTGAACATGATCTTATTGCACACCAGGGGCACTGTGGTCACCATCACCATCGCCAGGAGCCGTGGCAAGGGGATAAACTCTCTGGTCCAAAATGCTCGGGAAACCTCTGGTTGGGCCTCATAGATCTGGAGAAAAAGAAGAAAAGAAATTTGACTGGTGCTAGAAATAAGTTTTAAACCTGAAGCTAATTTTAAGAACCCAACACTGAAGCTATTCCAATCAAATAATTAGCAATAAAGGTCAGACTGGCCACTAGGAGCAAGGTTAGAATTAACCCCAAATTCACTTGTTAAAGAAAAATACGGTTACCACTCTGGCATCATCAGAGCAGTGACTTCCAAAGCAGAGCTTGGCCTGGTCTGGGGAGCCTCTGATGGTGAATCGATCACTGCTGGAACTAACAGTGGTATCACTATCAACCACTGCACTTAACAGGCACCTGACAAATCACATCATCTTTTTAAAGTTTCACGATCCCTTTGGGGTAGGGACAACCAACATTAAAAATAAAATGTGCTTATGGATGGCAAAACTGGCCCTCAATGAGGTTAAGTGACTTCCCTTGAACCACATGGGAATGTGGTTTAATAATACTACTTAATAAGCAGTCAAATTAAAGACTCAACTCAGGCTGCAGAGACCAAGCACTTGCCCCTCAGTGAGGCTGGGAGGACAGTACCAGAAGCAGCTGCCAGAAGACGTCCATCCTCCCCCATTAAGGGGCAAGGCACATCCTTCTCACCTGGAAATACACATGGGAACTGCACATGCACCTAAATTCTCATACATGAAACAGATAATGCTGGGTCCAGACTGAGGCACAAGAAAATAATCCCAGGTACTTCATCACTAAGAAGGCCATAAATCAGAGCAAAAAAGCTTAACTGAGCCAGGCAATACTGCCAAAGAATGTATAATAAGTTCAGGTTGAGCATCCCTAATCTGAAAATTCAAAATCCAAAGCTTTTTGAATGCCAACATGCTTCTATGCAAATATTTCAAAATCCAAAAACTCTAAAATCAGAAACACTTTTAACCCCAAGCATTTTGAGTAGGGATATTCAACCTGTACCTCCAATGTTTGGTGAGGGGGATGCAAACATCCAATAGTTCATTTCAGGTTATTCTATGGACTTGAAACCAATCTTTAAAAACTGTCCTGCAATTCAGATATTTCACTAACTCTGGCTTCATTGTGCTCAGACTTAACAAGATTTCACCTAAAGCAACATCATAATGAGGAAGATAAATTGGATCAACAGATTCAAAAGAAATAAAGCTCAAAATTCAGCTCACTGAAAATCAACATGCTCTACTCAAAGAATAAGGTCAAGTTAACATCATCTAAAATAGCCCTTTAACCCTGGAGGGAGGTCTCCCCCCCCCCCGTCCCTTGCACACCTGACCAGACCAGAATGCCTGGCATTCCCCCAGCTCCTCATGCTCTGCCCTGCCCCAGCCAACAGGTACTTTTTACCTTGTTTAGTAGTTTAATATTATTTAGCCAAGTGGACTTCACTCTTGGAAGAAAGGAAAACGTGACCTCCTTGAAGTATTTGTTCAGCAAGTCCGGGCACACCTTAAGGATGTTCACCACAAGCTCAGCCACCAGCTCATCCTCAGCTGCTGTTTTCAAACCCAACAAGAAGTGTAAGAGTGTCAGGTTGCCTCCTCTATTAAGGACAGAGACAAGAGGCAAGAGTCAACAAGGACAATTCAAAATGTGCTCAGAGCTGGAGCAACTCTCAGAGACAGAGGAGTAACAGGGCAATGGGCAAATGTCCCCCAGGGTACAAAGTGGCATGTAGGGTTTCAGTGCCACAGGAGAGGGCTTCAATTCCACCCCCTAATCCTGAGTGGCTGAAAGGGCCCCTACCTTGTCCTACTCTCATCCCTGCTTTCCTCCTTCCCTCCCTCAAGTTCAGTTTGACTTAAAATGAAGACAGCGACCTCTTTATGCTGCCAGTCAGCTACAGTCTGCCTAGAAGGCAAAGCTACTTTAAAAAAACAAGGCAAAACCAGCAAGCAGGACTCCCTCCCCCAATTTCTTTCTTCCTTTCCTTTGGTATTCAATTCAATGGGGATTTATTGAATAATAATTATGTTCTTATAGTAATAACATCCTATGCCCCTTAATTTTTTAAGACTTATTTTTTAGCCAACACATAAAATCTTAAAAACTATCTACCAATGGAATGCCATGTAACATCGCAATACAAGGATGCACTGCATAATGTTTACAGCAGGTTAAACATGTTTATCTCTTCAAACATTTATCATTTCTTTATGGTGGAAACTTCCAAAACCCTTTGTTCTGCCCTCTCCAGATTTCCCCAACCATACAAAAAAGCATAAGCTAAATATGTATATATTGTGTATATATGTGAGTATAAAAAATATAGATAGGAAAGGCATTTTTCTTCTGAAAGGATAGTTTTGTTTTTTTTTTTTCATATGAAGTCAGAGCTCATGCGTTGCCACAAGGTCCATAATGACATCAAATTAATTCTAAAATACTACAAGACAGCATAAAGCCTTTGTGTACATCTTCTGCCCTCTATTTCTGGTTTATTTAGTACTGGGAAAAATCCACTGTTCGAAAGTATTCAAAATTTTTCATTCTTCTAGAGTATGAAAAGATGATCTTCGAGAGCATGAAAAGATGATTCAAAGTAAAAGTAAGGAAAACTTGCAGACCCTGTATCACATAAAGAGAGCAATAACCCCAGGATCTACACAGCCAAAGCACAGACTCTAGGTTTTATTTATCTATCCTGAAGTCTTGGTGCTCTATGTCTTGAATCTCCTCATAAATTGACTGAAACTAAAATGCTAAATGATAGCTGCATATATAAAATTTTCTCTAAAACCGAATTAGCATATAATTTTATTTGAAAAGTATTCTTTTAAGAGAAAGGTGTAAAAAAATTTTAAAAGATGCAAAATTCTTTATATAAAAATTTCATGAACAAAAGAAATATAGTTTCTACTATCAAATGAAAAGAACATTAAGTCTACCAATAGTGCCAAAAATACCACACATACTTATTATTTTAATAAACAGTGTAATAAAATGAACAGCACTTATACTGATACGGTTGCAACGCACACCAGATGCTGCCCCTGGAAGTTGCCATGCTCCACCCCTCTGAGGCAGGCATTACTTTTATTTCCATTTGATAAATGAGTTAAATAAGGCAGAGAGGATATGTAATCTGCTAAGGTCTCAGGGCCGTTAGAATTAGAGTAGGTCTGCAGAGTTAAATTAGCTAGGTTAGCTGTCTAATTTGACCCACACCCACACCACAGCCCACCACCTAGCTTTATACATGTAAAGAGTTTTGGGGGAACTCAGTTACACCCATTTATCTACGTCTATGGCCACGCCAGTGCTGTAATGGCACAGCTAAGCAATCACAACAAACTATGGCTTGCCAAGCCTAAAATACCATCTGGTTCTTGAAATCAGTGACAAGGCTGAGACAGGCAAAAAGACGCTGACAGAGGAGGGAGTACTTCAGAGAGAGTGGCAAGGGCAGACCTCCCTGAAGAGGTGACTTTTCTACAGGAACCTGGACAAAAAGAGGGACGAGCCACACAACTGTCAGGGAAGCACGTGTTTCCACCTCCTCAAGGTCTCCCATCACTATCCACAAACATAGCTCCCCTCCTCTCCCTCAACATAGCATTTATTTTATGCTAGTGGCTTCAAAATTCATGAAAACAACAGGTTATTCCAAAAAGACCCACACCCTCAATTTGACTCAATGTGCTCATTAAGTGATCATCTATTTCATGGGTCTTGTTATGGAGGTAAAAATGCTTTAAAAGGAGCTGGGGTTGTGGCTCAGTAGTAGAGCGCTCGCCTATCATGTGCAAGGCCCTGGATTGGATCCTCAGCACCATATGAAAATAAATAAATAAAAATAAATGTATTGTGTCCAACTACAACTAAAAAATAAATATCAAAAAAAAAAAACCACTTTAAAGGTGTGTGGGGGGTGCGTATGTGTTTTCAGCATGGTTAAGATTTTTATTAGATTATAAAAATGCAGTTACAGTTGAGCAGAGATATAAACTCATTCACAATGATGAGATAAATACACTTCACTAAGAGAAAACTTAAAGAAGGAAAAAAATGATGTGGCAAGCTGAAATCAGAATAATCTCAGAATTGAAATGAGTGCAAAGTCACAAGCAGGCAGAATAATTCCCATCACGTTATCCCATTCTGAAAGAATCAGGCATTTTCTGACTACCTGAAACTATAAGTAAATCACACTATCTAAACCCTTAAAATAAAATGCTATGCAGTCAAAGGGGGATGAGGGATAAGTCATTCACAATAACCAGAAAACATATCCAACATTTTTATTGTCAAATGAGAAAAAAGTAGGTTTATTATTTTAGTGATTTAAAAAATATGTATTGGAGTTATATCATTAACAACTACTGAGTTATTAAGACAGTTATGGAACCAGACTTCCTGAGTTCAAATGCAAACTGAAGTATCTTGACCTCTCTGTGACCATTTTTTTCCTCTAGGAAATCAGGATAATATGGTACCTATGTTGGGACCATGTGAGGTCATGTCAGAGTTCCCCTCGTGGGAAAGCTGACTTAAGCGACTCACTCTTGGATCCAGCTGACCACCACCACCATCTCTAAGTAAACAACTGAACACTTCAGTTACCCATGTGTCTAGAACAATTGCTACACTGAGGCCTCTGCCCCTGAGGGGACACAAATAGAAGCTCTCTGGGCCCCCAACTGCCCAGCCCTAAAATGAGTTAGATAATGTCCACAATTTCAGTCCTAACCTACCACAGGAGGACTTGAGGAGCATACACAACGGGGTTCATAAGAATGTTGTACTTTACCTGCCAAAGGTACCCAAAGATGCATCATAAAAATTAATGCCATGCTTGAGAGAACAGCAAAGATCCATCAGGAAGTTATGCACAAGCTCCCTCACCATGGCTTTCCCTGCTTCTTCAGCAGACACCTATAAGGGTTTAAAAAGCTTCAGTGATTCACAAGCTCATAAACCTTGATAATAGCTATAGAATAAAAAACAGGACAGTATCACCTCAGAAAACATTTAAAATCAAACACTTGGATGTTATTCCGAAAGAAAACAAAAGAAAAACAACCGAAATATATTGATCAAGATGAAAGAATACTCTAAGGAAGGCAAGTCAAAACCTGTTTTGATAAATGCTTAAAAATGATTTAATTTCTCATACTTCTGAATAAAATTCCACATTTGGGAGTGTTTTTTATTAAGCCTGTGGAGCTTCCGGCTACGGGAACATAAAAAAACATGTTCAAAACAAGAGGATACCAGCAAGTCACTGAGATAAAAGGAAGCATAGCAGAATCTAGACAGGCAATTACCATGTAGTTAACAGGAAGGCTGCACCTTCAACTCCACTGGCCGAGTCCATTTCAGAAATACCCCAAGGAAAATAAAAACAAGGAAACTCAATACACATGGGGGTCAATGTTGAGAGCAACTGTTTTAACACGTGAGTTAACTATCACAAATAAGCTACCCACGTCAGTAGGTAAGGAACTGTGAAGTCTCTTAGCATCCTCAAGTAAAAGAAAAAAACTCTGAAACTCCAAAAACTAGATATGAAAAAAAGAGAAGGAAAAAAAGAAGAGGCCGACTGAGAGGAGGAAGAGTGAACCTGGAGGAGCCCTATAAATCTATGGCGTGGGCACTGCATGTGGAATTTAAGATGTCAGTCAGCCACAGGGAGTCATAGTTTTCTCATTAAAAAAATAAATACAGTGTACTATCACAATGACCCCAAGGTTAGGAAAAAATTCCTATTGTAAAAATTAAAAATTTTTAAAAATCATATTGTGTTTAACAAACAATAATATAACCATATAGCCAAAAGAAAAGAGATCAAATGAGAGGACTGTTTTTTGAGTATGGACTAGAGTACAGATGCTTCAGTCTCCTGAGGATCACATTTCAGCACTGGGGTCAACTGAGACTGCACCTTGTCTGCCTCAGGGTTTTCCAGCGCCACGTCGACAATCCCATTCCAGCTGTAGAGAGACGCTATGTGGTTCAGCAACTGCCCAGTAAAGAAACGAACCTTCTGTGTTTTTGTGATACTTTTACTGTGAACTACCTGAAAATAATAGTAAAACAAATGAAGCTTAAAGAACTGCTTATCTTTTGCTTAACTAAATTTACATTTACATATGGTTTCATGCCTCCCTTACTTAAGCAGCTAAGCTTTTTCTACATCGTTAACAATTCCTTTAGAGGGCTGGGGGTGTAGCTCAGTGGTACAGCACTTGGCTAGCACATGTGAGGCACTGGGTTTGATCCTTGGCACCACATAAAAATAAATAAAGAAAATTTAAATTATTGTGTCCATCTACAACTAAAAAAAAAAAATACTTAAAAAAGATTTCCTTTAGAGCATCATTTGAAAGCTGAATACCATTCTATGCCATGAGCAGACCACAACTTACTTAAACAATCCCCTGTGGTGACAATCAAGGTGCTTCCACATTCTACCTATTCCCCATAAAACCATGAACAGGTCCTCGCAGTCTTCACTACATCTCTGACTAGGAACCTGCTGTGGTTCTTAAAAATGGAAATGTGACATAAGTCCTCAAACCCACGCTAAAATGTCTGGTGGTATGACCCACATACACGTATTTCAACATATCCCTATGTGGTTTTGGTGGATATTCCAGTTCAGAGTGACCTTAACTCAAGAGTCCACCAACACAAGACCTTTGACATACGGTAGCAGAACTGTCTTCCACAGGGCTACAACACCTTCTCTAATCAAAGCATCTTTGCCAGCATTATCATTTACTTTTTTAAAATTGCTATTCTGGGAGGTTAAAAAAAAAAAAAAAAAAAAAACCTCTATGTCATTATTTGTATTATAGTAATATTTGTATTACCTTAGGTAAGCTGATGGGGGGAGTGGGGGCTGTCTTGTGCACTGTAAGATGTACAACAGCATCCCTGATCCCCACCCACTGCTTTTCCCTAGCCTATATAACTGTAGCCTCCAGAGCCCTGAACATGCCAAGAACCATTTCTTCAATCACTAGGAGAAAACAAACAACACATACACCCATCACCAAACACATACCTTTGTTTTCAGGGTAGATAACAAAATGTTGATGGTAGAAATCCTATCTTCCTTTATGCCTGAGCTAAAAATGCAAGGAATAAATTCTGAAAGTAAAAGTTTCAAAACATTAAACTCAGAAAATGAGAACAGATGAGAGAATAACTGTTTAAATGGTACAAAAGACAACACCATGTGCCTTTAAAAAAAGTTTTATCTTTCTTGATTATACAAATTCATTGTAAGAAAACCCAGTTATGTGACACAAGAAATTAAGAGTACCTAAAGTATTAAATAATTTTTAAGAAGTTCAGTCATTTTTTTAATCTCATTTTACTTTCATTTTCTTCCACTAAGTAAAATGATCTCAATACTGAATATTTGAAAGGGAGTTTATAGTATGATAAATCTAAAATTTATTTCTTGCTTAGACTTGCTCAGAAATGTTTAAAATGATAGTCATTAATTTACTGGCTGGTGGTGGGTAATTCGAGGGGAATTTTGTTTGCTTTTTGCTTTGTGCTTTCTTTTCATATTTCTCGATCACCAGGGAGACAGAGGCTTTGTCATTACTAATGCACTGGTTCCACTGGATAGAAGCATTGACACAATTACAATTTTACTCATTTCATGCATGCTTCATGGGCACAGATAACTTCTAAAAAATTCTTTTTTTTTTTTTTTTTTTTTTTTGTCGTTGTATATGGACAGCATGACTTTATTTTATTTGCTTATTTTTGTATGTGGTGCTGAGGATTGAACCCAGTGCCTCACACATGCCAGGCAAGCACTCTGCCACTGAGCCACAGCCCCAGCCCCAAATTTATTATTCTTACAAAAAAAAAAAAAAAAAAAATCAGAAAATACCAAGCAAACCAAAAGTATAAGATTTAAAATCAACCATAACCTTGACTCCCAAAGGTGACACCACTGACATCTGAATTAACTGTTAGCCTTCTGATGAATACAGACTACTTTATTTAACTGTCAGTAAAATGGGATCATATTTTATAACTTATGACTAAGTTTACATCTAATCATAAAACACTGAAAAATTCTGATGTCAGCATATTCCTAAACTCCCTTTGTTCAACCAGTCTCTTCCTGGTGATAGTTAATAAGAGTCCAATTTCCAGTTTATATGATAAAAGTATCTCTTAACCAAATCTCTACTCGCATCCTTAACTACTTAGGAAAAATGACTACACATGAAATTGCTGAATCAAGCATCTTAAATGCTATGATACATAAGGCCAGTTGCCCTGCAGAAACCTATCCCTTTGGCCCCTTATTCTTCAGTTAAATGCCAACTGGCTGAGAGGACACAAGGGAATTATGAAGATACACCTTGCCCCAACAGCAGCAGCAGCAGGACATCCTAAACCTAGTTCCTGGCAAAGGGCAAAGCAAGGAAAGAATTGTCTGCAACATCATGCAAAGAGAGTACATTTCCTCTTCCATGATGTTCTACCATGGCAGTGATGGAGCCCTGTCAGACTAGGCTGACAACATACAGGTTGACCTCTGCCCCACCCCATTCTGGAGGAAGCTCCCGTCTCCCACCCTGGGAGAGGCAGAAGAGCTCCCCCAGGAGACACCGGTCATACAGCACCCTGGTCATCCACCAAGGATGACTCTCAGAGTTCTACCCATGGACATGGGACATGGTTCCAAGAACTTACTGAGTAATTCCCAGATGCTGAACTATGTTGTATTTATCATCAAACCCAATCTCTTGATAAAACACAGTGGTCCTACTTAAAATCAGCAAACTACAGTGATGCATCCATGTCAATGTTTATAGCAGCTCAATGCACAACAGCTAAACTATGAAACCAACTTAGGCGTACTTCATTAGAGAATGGATATACATATTCAATGGAATATCACTCAGCTTTAAAGAATGAAATTATGGCATTTACTAAATGGATGAAGCTTGAGAATATCATGCTAAGCAAAATAAGCCAATCTCAAAAAACCAAAGGCCAAATGTTTTCTCTAGTATATGGATGCTAATTCACAATAAGGGCAGGTGGGACACTAGAGAGGAGTGGAGTTACCTTGGATTGGGCAGAGGAAAGTGAAGGGAGGGGAAGGAATGTGGGAATGAGAAGGATGGTAGAATGGAACAGACATTATTGCTTTACGTATATATAGACTGCATGACCAATGTGATTCTGCAACATGTGCACTCAGAAAAATGAGAAATCACATCCCATCTATGAATATCAAAGTATATAAATCCATTCTACTGTCATGTATAACTAATTAAAACAAATTTAAAATTTAAAATTAAAAAACAAAAACAAAAACACAATCGTCCTAATAAACTATGCTAAGGCTTGTTCTACAGAGACAGTCACCAAGTGGTCAAATGTGAGCTTTCCAGAGCCCTGTTACTAATGTTCTGATAACTTGAAGCAAACTCACTAAGTTTTTATTTATTGGGGATCAAACCCAGGGTCTTGCACATGCTAAGCAAACACTCTACCACTAGGCTACTCCCCAATACTATAAACTATTTTTTTAAATGGAATTACTAAGAAAAGCCAGGAAGCAAGGGCTAGGAATCTGTGTATATTTTAGAGGCAAAGTCATAAAGCCTCCTTGCTTGCCTCTCTGGGTCTGCACTGCTCCTTTGTTAGGGCACTGCCCAGCATTCCAGACGGCTTTACAGGAGGAATGCCTGGCTCAGTCATGCTGAGTAGCAATCAAGATGGCATTGTCCATAGATTTGCCCTATACATGTCCTTCATGCCAGTGTACCTGGCAGCTGCAAAAGCGGCAGACTTCTGGAAGAAACAGTTTGAGGCAAGCTTTTCAGAACCACAACAAGTGGGCTCTCCTAAGGGACAAAGGGAACACCTACCTTTCAGCTCCAGCACTTGCCCTATAGTGCTGTCATCACCAGCAATTAAGAAAGAGAGGGCGAATTGGATGTAGGCCAGCCGGACATCAGGCACTCCCTGGAGGACAAAAGAGACCCACATGTCACGTGCACCTCTCACACAGAGCCACAGGAGGAACGCAGCTGCATGCACACATCTCTCAGCTCAGCATCACCAGCCTCCCAGTCTTGTCCCAGTTATTAGGGGATGGATGTCTAAGGCCAATTCCCACTCTTTATGGAAAGCACAGGATTCTGTTTTGGGTTTGTTTGTTTGTTTTTGTTTTTGCTTTTCCCTCTCCTTAGTCTTCTCTACTTTCTCTTTTCAAATCCTATTTTTAAAAAAAGCCTGAGTAACAAGTTTTATTCCCTTGCCTAACTTAACATGTACATTTCTTTAGTTTATGGGACAGGCTGGTGTAGGGCAAAAGATACCCTGCTAAGATCCATGTTTTCCATGTTTGCCAATAAAGATAACCCACCTATGTTTTTGAAAATCTAGTGATTATAGAAAGACTGGTGCTGTTTTTGATGAGAAGCCAAGGTGATGTCTGGTCTTTATTAGATATTATAAATAAGGTATGAACTCAGCACAAATCAAAGCACAGATGCTTCATGTTACAAACCCTGCATGGGCTTCCCAGGATCGTAGCTCACTCTGTCCCTCAGGTCTCAGCCATCACCTAAGGCAGCAGACACCAAAGGATATGACTGGCAGCCAGAATTTCCAAGGAAGTCAGTAGGACCAGCTAAGCGGTTTCCCGTCCCAGTGTCATTAAAGCAAAGTCATATCTCATCAAGCCTGTTCTACATCCAAGCAGGCAAGGATACATTGCCATGCAGGTCTTTTGTTAGAATTGGTAAGTGTGCTTAAAGTAGAAATTTTCTCCCTCATCCATTACTCCAAAGTGCCTTAATTCACTAACAAGAAATAAGTTAATATTATAGAGAATTATTGCCCTCAATGCCTAGGAAGATTAAGTCCTCTCTGCCTTCCAAATAGTTCTGTCTCACCTGGTGGCAACAGAAGCAGCAGCAGTTATATAAGGATGATGATGACACTTACTGAATACTTACTATATGCCAGTCACCATGTCAGATACTGCACATCTATTATCTCAGTTATTTCTCTTAACAAGCTTAAGTGGAAATGTTTACCATCCTCATTTTACAGAAGGGGAAAATTCTCTGAAGGTCAGACAGCTGCTAAGCAAGTATCCAAACTGGGGTAATAAGAAATAACTGAACAATGTGCTATGTTATGTTTGATGAAATCCTCCCTTCTTCTCAGAGCTCCCATGGCATTTGCATTTCATTTTTGCTCAGGGCATGGGGGCACACTTCATATCAATTCAGTTTCTATGCAAGTATTTAATCAATTTCTTCTTGCTTTGTTGGGTATATGCTTCTGCCGGGGAAAAGAATAGTTGGATCAACACCTGGACTCAACACCTGGATCAAGGCCTTGCACATTAGTTTTATTTACTGAATCTCTGTCCATGCACATGGCATTTCAGCAAGATCTTATTACACCAATGCTGATTCATTCCAGAGAGCTTCAAATGATCCTTTCTGTTCTGGGTAACTGTCTGTGGGTCTTTTTTACCTCATGGAGCCCAGGTACAATGATAACCAAGGCTGCAAATGAGCTACATTTCCTAAGGATGTTATCCATGCTCCTGTGCCTTCACTTGCCAACTCAATGTTCAAAACCCCCACAAGATTCAAGAAGCCTTCATGTCAGGCTGAAAGGACGCAAAGACAAATAAGTAACAATATTGGGAGACAGGGCCTTGGAATGCTGGTCCCAGTTTCAGCCATTCTAGAGCTTTCTGTCACAGCAGAGTTGTACTAGATTCTCCTGTGAATCCCTCTAGCAATGAATTTCTAAAAGAAAAGGAACTTATTTATTAACCAGGGCTCCCATCTTATGTATCCCAGACAACACAAAATCTCAGAGGCTAACCCTGAAGAGGAAGCAGAGAGATGAAAATGCCCACTATGCAGCACCTGCCCACTCCAGGCTGGCTGCCACCACACCCCCACATAGCCACCTGGGCCTGTCTACATCCCCAGCACTTCTTCAAAGGCATTCCTCTCCCACTGAAAGAGGGCCATGTGCCTACTCTTCATTCCTACCCTGTGACCTCACAGGGCTGTTATTCCAGGAAGCAAACATCCTGGATCCTTCAGGGCTTGTTCTGTAAAACACTAAAATAGACTAAAACATATTTGGCAAAACTGCTCTCTGGCACAAGATTTTAACAATGCTTTTCTTGGCTGAAAGAATATACCCATGATCCTTTCTTCAGGAGACTTTAATAATTCCGTCCCAGATGTTCAAATACACTCGTTAAAATACAGAAATTGCTACCAGCATCTTTAATAACGAAATGGCCTGAACAAAAAGGAGGGGTAATGCAAAGATTCAAAAGATATTTAAAAGGACCTGAGGAACACATCAACCAAATACAACATGTGAATATTGTTTGAATCTCAATTTGAACTGCAAAGTATAAAAATATTTTGAGATGGTCAGGAAAATTCTAAGACAAACTGGGTTTTAGATGATGGTGAGAAATAATTAATGATAATAGGTGCAATAATGGTACTGTGGTTTCGTTTTTTAAAATGTCTTTTTCTGTTAGAGTACATGCTGAAATATTCATGATGAACTATGATTCACATCAGCATCTGTTATAATACGTACAGCCAAGCAAACTGAAAAGCTGGCTGAGCAACAAATGGTGCAAGGTGGATGACGCTGGCTGAAGCTGGAACACGGGGTTCCTTGTTCCTTTAATATCCCTCAGATTCCCTATATTGAGACAAAAATTAAATGTCTAGACACCATTTCCTACAGCATTCAAAACACTTAAGATACCTGATAGAGAAAATTACACAAGAGGTAAAAACACTTTCAACTTGACATTAACTCCCATTTTTGAGATCCTGAAGAGGTAAAATGACCTGCCCTGAGACCCTGAGATGAAACAGCTGGATGCACCATCATCACGAAGGGAAGCCTTTGCTGATTTTCCCACATCATCTGTTCTTGGTGGGTGGCCTGGGTACTTACTTAATTCTTTTTTACTCAGATGGCTGGGATTGCTAAGGCCAAGAGAGACAGGGAAAAGGGGAGGGGTACCTGATGGATAACTACTGCCAAGCTTCCTGCCAGCCAAGACCAAAGAACAGCGAAATCTACTCTGGTGTGCAAATAGCACACACATTCTTTTTATGAGAAATGCATTTAAATGTCAGAAGCCATTACTCACTGAATGGAATTTGTCAACATGTTAATAAAGCACAGTATCCAAGAGACACTAAGACCTGGATGTTTTTCCCTCAGAGAATACCTTATTTGTAATTTCAGTAAAACCCTCAACATCAGGCCAATCCCACAGAGCCATAAAAGTACTTGATATTATTATTAACCCTTCAGTCTATTTCCTAGCAATGCAGAAACTTACTTACTTTCTTTCTCTCTCCCCCCCCCCCCCTTTCTTTCTTTCTTTCTTTACCAGGGATCGAACCCTGGGGTTCTCAGCCACTAAGCCACATACCCAGCCCTTTTTATATTTTGTTTTGAGGTGGGGGTCTCACTAAGATGCTTAGGGCCTCGCTAAGTTGCTGAGCTGCTCTGAACTCATGATCCTCCTGACTCAGCTTCCCAAGCCACTGATATTACAGGTGCATGCCATAGCACCCAGCTAGAATTCCCAGAAAAACTGAGAGCACAAGCTAGCATGTGGTTACAGAGGAGAATTGTTCTAATGTGGTTCTCAACTTGGCAGATAGGAGTTGATACTTGTCTGCCTGCTCAGGAAGTGGAAGACAGTCCCATGGGGCTGTGCACAACACTGACCTCACCAGCAAGACAGCCCACATGGCAAATGGAAAGAGGCACTGCCACAACTACAGGTGGCACATCAGGAGGTATCACAGAAATCCCAATGTGCTTTCTCCTCAAGAGCCTGTCCAAACCAAGTGACACTGCTAGAGCTACTGGGGAACTCCTAAAGACCAAGCATTCACACTCCCATTCTCTCAGGCACATCCATCCCTTACCCATAACAAGATTAAAATTGGGAGGCACAAGTCACTTACTAAAGAAAAATAAGAGCCCTCTTTGAGGATGTCACTGGCTTAGAGTTCCAAGGGTACTCTCCCAAGTGGATAGAACAGGAACAGGGGACTGGGGTATTCAGAAACCTCATAGCCTTGATGGACTGGGAGGTTATCTCATTTGCTTAGAATAGGAGACACTTGAGAACTAAGTCATCCTCACAGGCCACAAGCAAAGCATCACCAAGCCAACTTCCCCTCCCCCACAGCCCTGGAAGCTTCCTGAGATGTCCTACTTGTTTAGGCTCTGCTAAGGAGCTGGCCCCATCATCAGCGAGGGTGAGGCCTACCTTCCTCACAGACGGAGGCTGGCTGCTGCCAAAGGACAGCCTTCTCTTAAGTGCTTGGGGACTGAGACAAGAGGAGGAAAAATAAACTACCACAGCCCTCCAAAGAGAGGAGGAGCACAACCCTTGGGTTCTTACCTTTGAATCCCGCTTAGTCACGAGGGTGTACAAGGTCTTTTTATTCAAATCAAAATGGCTGCAGACATCTCTGGCAGCTTCGGGACCCTGGCTCACCATGGCAGCCATCAGGTTAAGACAGGCCCGAGCCAACCTGCACAGGGACAGAAAGCCAAGCATGTTAGGGGACAGAAACACAAGACAACTTCCTGAAGAAGCCAAGCATACAGCTGGCTGTGTGATTTGCTATCCCAAAACCAGAATAGAGGAAGATGTGCTCTTTCCTTTCTTCAAGTATAACAAAACTTCAAAAGCTAAAAAACTGAGAATGAGTTAGATTAAGAAACAAAGATGTAGCCGTACGCAGTGGTGCACACCTGTAATCCCAGTGGCTTGAGAGCCTGAGGCAGGAGGATAAAGAGTTCAGCAAAAGCGAGGTGCTAAGCAACTCTGTGAGACTCTGTCTCTAAATAAAATACAAAATTGGGCTGGGGAGGTGGCTCAGTGGTCGAGTTGCCCCTGAGTTCAATCCCCAGCACCAAAAAAAAAAAAAAAAAAGAAAGAAAGAAAAAAACAAAGGTGAAAATTTATTTCTCAAGTAAACTATCATGTGACCAAGATACCACATTGCAGCCCATGTCTGGAACACAGGACCTTTCTCTAAAAGTGAGCACCTGGCTGCCTTTCTGCTTACTTATCCAAAACTGGTGGCTCAGTGAACACCCACTATGTGCGACGCACTGTTCTAGGGGGAAGGCAACGACATTTTATAAGATAGGCAAGGCCCTGCCCACGTGCACCTTTCATTCCAGTGGAGGAAGGCAGTCAAGAGACAGATGTGGAATATTATGTCAACTGTACAGGTATTTATCATTATGCAGAAAACTAAAGCAGGCTGAAGGGGCAGGACAGCGGGTATGCCACTGGACATAGGATGGTCAACAAAGGCCCCACTGAGGTAACATTTCCACAAAGTGCTGTAGACAGAGATAGCCTGAGACTACCTGGGAAAAGAGTCAGTGAAGAAGGAACAGACTACGTAAGGCATGCTGGGCTGTGCCTGGGGCAGCAAGGAAGGCAGCGGGGCTGGAGGAGCAAAGGGCACCACCTCAACAGCTCAGAAATAGCTCAGCTCTCCTTAATGAGGGAAGGTAAAGGTCAAATGCACTCATTGGGAGCTGAACACAGACCAAACCCAAAGGCTAGTTGTTTGCCACACAGATATAGGCAACTTACCGATAACCTGAGGCATACAGGGACTCACAGATGAGCTTCATATGGTTGTTCATTAGCTTTTTCACAATGTTGGTGCCCACAATGTGAAAATGTGAAAGATCACTCGCTGTCCGCAATAATATGGCCTCAAAAACTTGAAATATTAACAGCATCTGCAAAGAAGAAATTACAACACTTATAAATCATCTCATCTCTTTTCCTATTATACATACATGCTCCTCTTGTCTAAGCCAGAATTACTTGCAGGCTTGAAACTTTCAATGTGCAGGGTCAGGCCTCCTCAGATCCTGAGCCAAAGATGGCAAAGGTAGCAGCTTATCAGGCTCACCTGCGAAGACCCAGGTTCTGGACTGGAAATACAAAATGGCTTGCTTACAATTACATGAAAAGAAACAACTCTAGCTGGGTGCAGTGGCGCATGCACCCAGCAGCTTGGGAGCCTGAGGCCGGAGGATTGCAAGTTCAAAGCCAGCCTCAGCAACTGTGAGGAGCTTTACTCAGTGAGACCCTTTCTCTAAATAAAATACAAAATACGGCTGGGGATGTGGCTCAGTGATAGAGTGCCCCTGAGTTCAATCCCTGGTACCACCCCCACTCCTACCTCCCCAAAAGAGAGAAAACTCTAAAAAGGATGGGGCCTCATCACTTTGAGAACATTCTGTTCCGTCTTTATAACAATAATCTTGAGACTTCAACAAATTCATAAATATCTCAAATTTTCAACCTCTTTGGAACCAAAAGATAATACCAATTCCACATGTCCTGAGACAGTGGTTAGCTGTTTTGCTTATATTAAAATAAGTCAGGTACATTCTGATTAAGAGTTTGTGATCCTACCTCTGAGAGTATTCACCAAATATTAATAAGTTAGTGATTCCGACTAAAATGCTTTCAAAGGTCATGAAGGTACTAGTGAATGTATTCCTATAGCACCAAGACAAACCTGTAGAAACATCATTCTTGTAGAAACGTGGCACTGAGATGTTTATATCATTATTTCATCAAATTTAATATCACAACATCATTAACTTTTTTTTTTCTCTTCATCAAACCAGGTAAGAAACAACATACTTCATTTTCAGGCCGCTTCTCTCCACTCAGAAGCTGGAAAACTTCTGCACACTCAACAGATATCTTTATATACCCTTCCACGATATCATACTTGTCTTCTTGTGGTAGCTTCTTGGCAGCAGTGACAAATGCTTCCAAGGCTGAAATAAGAGTAATGTTCAAAGGTCAGCGAGGACAGTCTCCTCAGAAACAATCATAGCCACTACTGCAACCCGCTTTCCCTGTCGTGATCCTCATGACCTACCTACACGGCCAGAGAAGCCACTGGAAATGTTATGGACTGAACTGATTCCCCCCCCAAATTCACATAATGTGGTCCTCCTACTAGATTGTATTTGGAGATGGAGCCTTTCAGGAGGTAATTAAGATTAAATGAGGTCATGAGATTGAGGCCTTCATCCCACAGGATTGGTGTCCTTGTAAGAAAAGTAGGAGATATCAGAAGGCTCTCTCTACATGTGATGACCACAGGAGGACCCAAAAAGAAGGCAACTGACTACAATCCAGGAGGAATCATCATCAGAAACAACCATCCTGGCACCTCAATCTCAGCTTTCATGGTCCAGGCTGTGAGAAAATAAATAATTGCAGTTTAAGCCATGTACTTTATTTCAACTGCTCCAGTAGATGATCCATATGGACATTACAAAAACACTTGATGAATGAAGGCAGTACAGGAATAAACAAGCTGTGAGCTGACAGAACGCACAGGTTTCAATCCTGGCTCCAGCCAGCACTCTCACCTGGGCCTCCTAGCTTTCATTTCCTCACCTAACAGATGGCAACCTATGAGCTCTATGTCATGCCACTTCATTCTCACCATGACCCTTCACCCCATGAACTAGAACCATTTTAGAGATGAGAAAACTGAGGCCCTGGCCAAGGGTACTTAACTAAGAAGTGGCAGAACAAGACCTCAAATCCAGGCAGTCTTGCTCCCAAAACCATGTTGTTCCTTCAAAAGCTACAGCTGACCTGTGCTGCTTTATGTGGGATTGAGTATATAGTGTACAGAGCCTGGGCCACTGCCAGCACCAGGAACTGCAGTGGACCTTGTTGCTCTTCAAAAGCCAAGAGGTATGACTCCTACTTGCATATTTCTCTATAAATTCACCCTAAAAATTCCCTTTAAGGGTCATATGAGCTCAATCCTCAGGTATCTGGAATTGACCCTATCCCTCTACTTTAAGAAAATGCAAGAATGCAAGAGACAGCAAGGGCTGCTACTATATTCAGAAAGAACAGTAGTAATATTCATTCTTTTTTAAGGAATCATTTGCCAAACTCTAACATAAAACTCCAGACAGTATAGGCTATTCAAGAGTTGAAACTGCTGATCTATTACACCTGCCATCTCTGAGCTCACCTTTCTATTTACCATCTACCGAGCACCCACCACATGCACTGGGCATTACAGTGGGTGCCTGGGAAGTGCTGGAGAACAACCTGGAAATGGCCTCTACTCACATGTACATACAATGCAGTAGCAGAGACCAACTTTCATTCCATGAATGTTTATTAACTACCTACCACAATCACTTAAATAGTCATGTTATACTTAAGTGCAATGAAGCAAAAATCAAGGTATAATGAGGTTATAACTGGGGAACATGATTTAGAGTTGAGGGCTAGGGGGGTTTTCCCTGAAGCAGTAATGCTTAACCTGATAATGGCAAAAATGCATTGGAAGTTAGTGTTCCAGGATAAGGACATGCAAAGGCCCTGAGGCTGGAGAGTACTGATGCTAGGCAAGTAGATGAGTAGGTGAGTGAGCGTGGCCTGAGATGAAGGCAGAGAAGCAAGCAAGGGTAGATGAGGTACCAGTAATGAGTCTGGATTTTACCCTAAGAACAGTGAGATGCCACAGAAGGAAGCCATGAGAGGAGTGACAACATCAGATTTGAAATTCTAAAACATCATTTACCTCCTGCATGTAGAAAGGGCTGTAGGGAATCGAGGGTAGAAAAGAGAGACCAACCCTGGGCAGCTTTAGCCACAGTCCAATAGGTACTGAAGGTGCCTGGACTAGAATGATGGTGGAGAAAGAGGAGAGCTGATGGACTCCAGGGCCACTCAGAAGGAGAGCTGCCAAGGCCAGGGGTTGGAATGAGGCACAAGGAGGGTTCAGCTAGGAACATCCAAATGATCAGAACTATCTTTAATGTACAGAGAACACAGAAGCAATGTGAGGCTAGAGAGCTCCAAAGTTTAATCTTTTGTGTACTCGTATTTCAGTATGATCTTTTCTATCAGCAGTGAAATATGGGGCACAAACTTTCCAAGGAACTGGCTTGAAGCAGAACCCTTCTTGATCTAGGATCATCCCTGATGATCCACTGAGCACCCTTTACCAATCACCTGCAGCTTTTTCCTGTACCATGCGAAAGAAGTATAAATAAAAATTGTCCCTCAAGCCTATATGGAAAGAAAATCCTCCAATATGCATCCATCAATTCTACTTCCCTGATCTTCCAGAAATTATCTCAGAGGAAGCTGAAAGCATATCAAAAAGGGGAGGAGAGAATCAAAGGAAGAGACTAGATTCAAACATAAATCTAAAGCAGTTTTGCACAAGGGATTCATGCTTTCACCCACTGACTTTCAGCTTTGCAGTATCTTTCAACTACTTCCTTTACAACCATCACCTGTCAATCCAGTTGTCTTCTGACACCTGCTCAATTGATGCAGCTCATGAATGACATGGTACTCTCTGAGCCAGACAATAAAATATGGATATAGTAGCTAAACACATCTTGTGCCAGAAGGGCTCTTGTTTCTGTCCCCTTCTATAGCCCTTTTGAAAAGCCATGTCCTTGGAGGAATCTTCTTCCATCTCACAAATTAGTTCCAAGGCCGTTAGGTACCCTCAGACACCATGCATGGCTCCTTTGGAATTATATATATATGTGATTTTATTGATTATCTGCTTTCTCACTTGACTGTAAGACCCACAATGGCAAGGCCTATGGCAGATTTTTATTCACCACCATTTTATCTCAACCCTAACAAACACTGGACCCTAATAAAAAACTGAAAGGCTAAATGAATGAAATGTATTAGTATGTGTTCCTGGCAGGCATCAAAAGTTTAAAAACAGAATCCATAGGAGAAAAATTAGAAGTTGAGGATATGCTGACCATAGATTTAGTAATTTCTTTAATGTGGAAGAAATACCGCCACTGTTTCCACTTGGCAACACATTCAATTGTGTTTCTTTCTTCCTAACCTCCATACTTTCTAAAGAATTGCAAGTAGTTGTTAAGTGTGGTTACACTTTACAAACAGTAAGATTAAGTTACAGAATGTGCTCCATCTCAGTCACT
Organism: Marmota flaviventris; assembly: GCF_047511675.1. NCBI lineage: Eukaryota > Metazoa > Chordata > Mammalia > Rodentia > Sciuridae > Marmota > Marmota flaviventris. The sequence goes on along the minus strand of NC_092505.1, from coordinate 11,090,297 downwards.
GACCCAATCCTGGCAACTGACAAGTAGTTATGGTGGTTTCTCATAGCTTGCACATGTGTTATCAGGTCATCCTAAGTGTTGAAGGATCACAGCCATTGAAAATGGTGCTAACGGCCCAAGGAAATACCAAACTGTCTTACTGAACTGGCCTGAACCAAGTAGAAACCCTATAAACATTTTCTGTGTGTGAATGGGGATGCTTGATTTACTTTCCTGACAATTGAAACAAGGAGATTTTAGAGTTGGCTGATGGTTCTGCCCAGGCAAGGGAAATGGGCAACAGCATGAAACTGTCAAAACCAAGTGAGGCAGCGCCGTTGTTGTCGCTGACAGCCCAGGGCAATGAAATGCAGCACTCAGTCCTGGAGCTGCTCTGGCCCGCCGGGGACCCTGGACGCACAGTCACAGGAGTCTCAGTGTCCTTCAAAACCAGAAGCTTGGCTCTGACCCTCAGTGACCCGCAGAAACGGCAGGCTGTGTCTGGCCGTGTCTAGACAGTGGCAGGAAGGCCACCTCGCAAGCACGCGCTCGCTGCCCGGGGCCTGCCGCCCGGCACTCACCCGGCCCCGCGCCCTGCGGATCCCTCAGCCGAGTCTTGAACTGCACGCCCGTGAGCTCTTCAGTGCGGGCCCGCTTGGCTGCTCCCGCAGCGGAAGCCGCGCCGCCCTGGCCGCCTGAGGCTTTCCTCTTGGAGACCCCCATGGCCGAGTCGGTACCGGTGCGACGGAAAGCACGCACCTCAGGCCTCCAGGCGAGAGGACTCCCGCAGAAAACAGACAAGCTCCCGAACCCACACGTGAGAGGGACGGGGCGGGGCTAGCGGAAGAGGCGGGGCCCGGAATGGGAGATCAGCGGAAGGGGCGTGGTAAGGGGGAGAGCCGGGTCAGTGGGAGGAGCTTGCTGAGGGGCGGGGCTCGCTAAGGGGCCGGGGCAGGCCGTTAGCCAGAGCCCGGGTTTCGTTGGTACCTGAGGTCGCAGTGGGCTGGCTTGGGGCTGGAGGCAGGCCCGCAGGCCACGACACCCCGCCCGGCTGTGGCGGGTTAGGGCCTACTGGGGCCCTCCTTTGGCCCCGGGCGGCGCTCTCCTGTTGCCTAACAGAAAGACCTCCCAGGTCCTTCGGGACCGCTGCGACACCTGCCTCCGCGCGTCCCAGCAGCACCAGTTCAGCTCTTGACTTGAGGGCGCCCTAAAGATGACGCTTAAAGCACTTGCCTCGCGCTCACTGGGATTCTATACTTTGCCTGTTGGGGGTCCCGCGGGTTGGCCAGGGTGGATTTTCCCGGGTTAGATGCCAGGCGGGCTTGCTGCTGGGAAATCCTTCCTCGGGAACCAGGACCCAGGGATGTGCCCCTAACTCCGACCCCATCGTCTATCCCCACCAGAACCAGACAGGCTTGTCTAGCAGGAAGTCGCCTTGATTAACCTCCACCCCACTCTTGCCCAGACTGATGGGAGTGTGCGCGCTCTTTCGGCTGTGTAAGATGCACGGGGAGGATCAAATGAAGTAACTTGTGTGAAAACCTTCAGTGGGCAGCATCTAAATTTCCCTCATTCAAATGAAGATAGTAAAGCCAGCCATACCCAGTCCTGCCTGCACAGCAAATGATGCAATGTTTGTAAAACTGCTTTGACAGGAATAAAGTCTGTTTTTGCAAACCGTTATTGACTTGTGTACTCTGCATTAAATATGCTGAAATAAAATTAAAGGAAAAATGCATAAGTAAAAATTGGCAAGTGTATTTTGTATAACACAACCTCATCAATACTATCTAAATAAACCATAATTATTAGGACAGTAATTCCTGGAATTCTCTGTCCTGTCTTCTAGTGTGAAAAAATACCATCTTGTTTTTTGTAAGCAAGTGTGTTTTAAGCTCCTGAGGATGTGGCTCTTTGTGACCTGCTAGAGAAAAAGCACATGGTATTGCCTCTGACCCTAGGCCTAGGAAGACTAGGAAATGCACCTGTGGAAGTGCCAATGTCATATGGGGGAAGTCAGACAGAGGGAGACACCCCAGCACATTTGAAAAAAAAAAAAGTAGCGATATTGAGAAATGTTCCAAGTTCAGACTATAAAGGGCAACACTTACTAATGAAGACAGACTTCTAACTAATGGTCACACTAGTCCTCCTCTCTGGTTAATTGGCTGCCACAAAATTTGTTTTCTGCCAGTGTGAGCCCACCCAAAGAGGCAGCAGGAAGGCGCAGGACACAGGCAAAAGCTGAATTCAGTTTCCATCTCTGTGGGCCTGGGGCAAATTACTATCTCTTGGGGCTGGTTTGCTTTACAAAGAATTAGATAGAGTAGGGAACCTGCCAGGATTTTCCAGTTCCTAAGTGGAACCAGGACTCATCTAGCACCAAATTAAAGAAATGGAAGTTGGCAGTGCCTATCCCATCCTTTGCCAGAGACATACCTGATGTCAGGTAATGGATCAGAAGTATAGATGGATGCTCAACAGACTCAGGCCAATACCCTAAGTCACTGGTGCCAGGTCACTAACCCCTTGTTCAGATACAGACTTCAACAACCAACCTTCAGATAGTGATTTAGCTTTCCATACAAAATACCTGCATTGTTTGTCCTCAAGTCTGTTCTGGCCTGTTGAACATTGAGCATTACAGCTCCTAGGACCTTCTAAGCTGGCATCCTCCTCAGGGACATTCTCTCTGAAACTCTTTGGACAAACCTCAAGTGTCTCACTTCATATGGACTCTTCTTGTTCACCCCTCTGTCTATTCTCTTACTTTTTACTTTCCTTTGCTTCCCTTTTCACCTACTGGTGATATGGAATATTCTTTGTCAAACTCCTTCACCAAAATATGCACTAATGTGTCTAATGACACAAACAAAGGTCAAGGCTCCATTCCCACTATATAAAATGCACATCACAGGGCACATCATAGGGTTCAATAACTGATGAATAAATAAATGTCTATATAGATATGAATGTGAATGAATGCATAGACCTAAGTCTTGAGCTAGGTTAATGTCAGTCGATTCTAAAATAGCAGGTTGATTTATTGGAATGCGATCGAAAGGCTCACAATTCAGGTTTGAGTCTGGAAGCTTTTGAACTGCCCCCAGGACTATGGTGAATTAGGAAAGGAAGTGACCAACCTTTATTAGCCACTAGTGAAGCTCATGAGATCATCTCCAGAGACCTTCCTTCTCATTTACACCTGTTAAGTGTGTGTGTTCATTTCTTACCCATTTCAATCTGACAAGGTTAAATTTAAGTCCTGGAAAGGAGCAAAAGAAGAAGTTCAATCAAAACCTACATAAAGTTCATAATATACTGTGTTCATCATAAATCCTCAGAATATGAGAGTTTTCATTCACTAGACGAAGTTATTTTTGTAGTTTTATCCTGCATTATTTAATTTGGATCAAAGCTTATTAATACAATCACATTTTAGAGAGCGAAAGCATGGAATTCCTTTCTCTATTCTGGTACAAATTCTAATCTCATTACTGATAAATGTTTTAGTGTAACATTTTCTGAGATCAAGACGGTTTAATTATCTGCTTGTTTAGCAAAAAGAAATATAATGTATTGTTTCAAAGGCAGTTGCTATAAATCCCAGTGAAGGACACAATATCCACAGGCTGTAAAAGAGAAATAAGCGTCTTATTCTCCCAAATTTATGTCAACAAAGTACCAGTATCTGCCAACATATGATATGTACATAGCCAAGAATCCAGGATGATATAACTGTCACAAGGCCATGCAATAAATGAGTGACTTGAACAATGGACACATTACATTAGTATAACTATGATTAGATTATTAGGGGCTTCCTTCTAAAATTATAGTGAAAAATAGAAAAAGCAGAAGCATTGTCTATCTTTTTCCTTCACTGAATCAATTAAGAGTAAGGCTAGGGATATAGCTCAGTTGGTAGAGTGCTTGCCTTGCATGCACAAGGCCCTGGGTTCAAACCCCAGCACCACAAATAAAATAAAATAAAAAGAGTCAAAAATATTCCCCTTCTTCAATATGAAATAAAATAGCAATAAGGGAGCTGTCTCTCTCAGGACTTCCTGGATCCCTATGCTAGGTCCTGTCTTCCTTCCCTATACTCCATAACCTGTTCCCTTGTAAAGTGTTCTCAGGTAGTCATCAGAAAATAAGGAAACTTGATAAATTCACCATAAGGTGTTGGGGAAGAGTAACAATTTGAAGCCTATTCAAAAATATTTTTACGCTTTTTTTTATCATCTCTGGATGTGAGCAAAATTATTTTTTACATTTTAAAAGAGGACTCTTGGAGATCAAACCCCCCCAAATGAATGAGACATACCTGATGTGTTTTAGTACTGTGTTTTAGTTAGTGACTGTGTGGTTTTATTCATTCATTCATTCATTCATTCATTTAGACTAGGGATTAAACTCAGCAGTGCTTTACCACTGAATCACATTCCCAGTCCTTTAAATTTTATTTTGAGAGAGGGTCGAAGTTGGTAAGTTGCTAGGGTCTTGATGAGCTGGCCTCAAACTTGTGATCTTCCTGCCTTAGTCTCCCAAGTAACTGGGATCACAGGTAAGCACCACTGCACCTGGCTTATCACTGTGGCTTTAAATGTGGGGAGAGGAGGGAATGAGAAGGCAGGTAGGTCATGGACAAAGAAGAAAACCAGCTTCTGAAGATGGGCATCAATCTGCCTGAATTCCAGCCATCATCCCACATGTTATAGTTTTAAATTTGGGGACATGCCTCAATTTTCAAAAATAGATTTTAAAATGGTACACACAGATCCTTCTGGAACAATGCCTGAAAGGGCTATGTCCTCAATAAATACGTATTATGTTGATGACCGAGAACTCAGACTGGACTGACTGACTACTCAAGAACACTAGGTTGTTGAGTTGAGGGCCTGAACAGCAACATGTAGCAAAAACTATAGCCAACTTAGAGGTTAAAGTATCAAATGTTAACTTTCAACATTATTATGTAGACTCGGCTGACACCTTAATCATTAGAAATATTAAAAGTTTGAATAGCAATATTTTCAAATTAATTTATCAGAAGAGAATTTTCTACCAACAAAGAAATAATACTTGTTCCTTATTATTTGGATCTGTGCTGATAGTAGGCCCGCCCTGGCCCCTGGGGACTCAACCCCCAGTTCTTTGTTATGCATGTCAATGTGGCCAGCTCACAAGGCCATGACGCAGGCTTGCGGTTCCCTGTTTATCTGCCTCGCACATATGTGTCTCGGGAACATCTTGACCTGTTCGAGCCTCCTGATAGGGGACGGTGACGTGATGGTAACCCAAGGACGCAGTTATTACTCTCCCCTCCTCACTTTTGAGTAATTTCCCGCAGCTGTTAAAAAGATATATAAGGGGAACAAATTTGGCAATAAAGCGCGCGCACACGCTCCCTCCTGGATGAAGAACCTGGTGTCCTGTGTATTTTTAACCCCGACGTCCCTCGCCGGACTCGGCTCCGTTAGCCGGACGCGGCAGATCTGAAATGTCTTCCAAAGGCCACATGTTGAAGTTTTGTTCGCCAGCCTGTTGTGCTATTGGAAGGTGGTGAAACTTTTAGGAAGTGAGGCCTAATGGAAGAAATTTAGGTCACTGAAGGCGTGACCTTGCAGAGGATATTAGGAGCTGATCCCTCCTCTGTCTTTCTTTGCTTCCAAGCCACCATGAGGTGGGCATCTTTGCTCTACCATCCACTCCCCACCATGATGTTCTGCTTCAAAAAGACCCAAAGCCATAGAACTGGCTGACAATGAACTAAAATCTTTGAAACTGTAAGCCACATGACTCTTTCCTCCTCAGGCGGTATATCTTAGGTTATTTTTTTCACAGCAGTGGAAAGCTGATGAACACAGAGATACATTCAAATCATGCCGCTAATGATGATGAGTCATGCTGCTACTATGTATCTCTGATGTTATGGAATCAGGATCCTTCACTTCTGTATGTCCTTCCCCAAATCCATAACTCTAATCATGTGAAAAAAAAAATTGAGGCACACTCTTAAAAAAAAAAAAAAAAAGGCATGACCAATACTCTTTTTAAAAGACTGTCAAGGTCAGCTGGTCGTGGTGATGCATGCCTGTAATCCCAGCAGCTTGGGAGGCTTAGGCAGGAGGATTGCAATTTCATAGCCAGCCTCAGCAACTAAGCGAGGCCCTAAGCAACTTAGTGAGACCCTGTCTCTAAATAAAAAATAAAAAGGACTGGGGATTTGACTCAGACCCTGGGTTCAATCCTAGTACCAGAAGAAAGAAAAGAAAAGAAAAAAATAAAGACAGTCAAGGTCATTATAAACAAGGAAGGACAGAAAAATTAAAGACCAGATGAGTCTGGAGACACATGGCAAATGCACTGTGGTACCTGGACTGGACACTGGAGCAGAAATGACCTGTAAGGGAAATGCAAATCAAGTCCAGAGTTGAGCTAAGAGTAACATGGTAAGGCGGGTTCCTTAGTTTTAACAAATGTACTACCTATTCATGGAAAATGTGAATACTAGATGGTTCTGTGTGAGAATATACAGAATCACTCTTTTTCCAACTTTTCTGTGAAAAGTCTAATCAAAACAAAATAAAGACATGTGCATGAATATAGGAACTTTTATTTTTATTCCCAAACACCTTTATTAAGATATAAATGATATGCAATAAGCTGCACATATTTACTGGGTGTGATTTGATGAGTGTCTACACGTGCATGCACCACGAAGTTATTACCACAATCAGGACAACAGACATATCTATCACCTCCCAAAATTTCTGTGTGTCCCTTCAGGGGTGTTTTTTAAGGGGTGTGTACATGTAGTAAGAACACCTAACATGAGCTCTACTCTGTTAATAAATTATAAACTCATTTAATAAATGATAAACTATTTCAATAAATGATAAATATAAACTTTATCATTTATTGATGTCCTATAATATCCTCCAGTTTTATCCATGTTTTCAAATGTGGTATGAAATTTGAAAACATGGATAAAACTGGAGGATATTATAGGACTTCAATAAATGATAAAGAATAGTGCCTAAAATCAATCAGAAAAGTATGATGTAGTAGATTGCAAAACATGGTCATAAATTCCACCTCCCTGGTATGCAGGAGTCTCTTTGCAATTTGACTTTGAAGTTCTTCCCACCTGGATCTGGAGATGTTCCTTCACACAGTGGGGAGCAATTTGGATTTGCAGTCTGCAGGAGTAACTGAGCATCAATTCGACAATGTTGCCATCACCTCCCATTTCCATTCTCCCTTCCATATGCCTGGCTTGTTGAATGTGTAACAATTTCATGCATTTGGATTATTTTCTTTACTTTCTTAATCTTTACTATCCAGTTTGCTTCCCTTTTGTGCTTAACCATTTTATTTACATCAAACTGTCGGTTTTGCTTTGTTACTATTGAAGTAGCCCTCAACTGCTACATTCAAAAGTCATTGTATTTTCAGAGAGGTTTGTTTTGGGCAAACCACCTCCTAAGGGGCAGAAAGACTGACAAAATGACAGTCAGGTCACTATGAACACTCTAAAGATGAATAAAGGGTGTGAGGGTAACTGGGGTGGGACAGGGAAAGGCAGACAACCTGACTGAGTTAGGGAGGAAATCCATGGCAACCCATAGAGAAAGAACTTTCCAAGTAGAAGCTATAGCAAGTACAAAAGCCCTGAGATGGGAACATAATCACAGTGGTCAAGGAACACAAAAAGGCCAGAGTGTCTGTGTATTATACATTTTTCCATTGCTATAAGAAAATATTTGAAGCTGGGCAACTTATAAAGAAAAGAGGTTTATTTAGCTTACACATTAGAGGCTGAAATCTGAACAGCATGGCACAGGCTCTCGCAAGGTCGTCCTGACTTCATCCCATCATGGCAGATGGCATGGTAGTGGGAATGTAGGTAAGAGAGCACTCATGTGGTGAGACACGAAGTCAGACCACAAGGAGAGGCCACTTTTGCTCTTTTGTAACAACCTTCTCAAGATAAACTGCTGTAGTTTGGCTCTGGAATATTCCCCCAAAGCCCTTGTTTTAAAGGCTACGTTCCCAGACCACGGTGCTATTGGGAGGTGGTGGAAACCTTTGAGTGGTGGGGCCTAGTGGTAGATTTTAGGTCTGATTCCCGGGGGGGGGGGGGGGGGGGGTTCCCTTGAAGAAGATCATGGGACCCTGATGTCCTTCTCTTTCCCTCTTTGCTTCCTGGCTGCCGTGAAGTGAATGGGCTTCCTCTGCCAGGTGCTCCTGCCACGGGGTACTGAGCTGCCATAGGCCCAAAGCCACAGGGCCAATTGTTCATGGATGGAAACCTGCAAAACTGAGAGTCAAGAAAACTTTTCCTCTATAAGGAGGAAAGTTGATTTATCTCAGGTATTTGCTACAGTATCAGAAAGGTGAGTAACTAACTAGGGTCCCATAAGAACTACAATTCCTTTTGAGGGCACAGCCCTGAATGACGTAATCACGTACACTAGACCCTATTTGGAAACTCCATTGCCTCCCACATCACCACACTAAAGACCAACCTTCCAACCCATGAAACTCTGGAGGACACAATTTAACCACATCCAAACCGTAGCCCGGGAATGGAGGGAGAAGTTGGTTGGAGAGTCAGCCAGAGGATCGTTTTCTTGTTGGACAAGATGAGATATGGATTTCCAGTTCCCAAACTAGGCACCGGAAGTATCCAGAATGCTGGAAGAAACTTACCGTTTGCCTTGAAATTTTTGTATGTTGAAGGAAATGAGCAATTCTTGACCAGGCTAGTTCAAGTTCAATATAGTTACTTTCTGTTCAATAATGTCACAGCTTCAGAAAGCTGAGTTTTCAGTGTTTACTTGACAAAAACAAGGATTAAGCAAAAGTCAACATGGAACAGGAAATGAAGGTAGGTGTACCCAAACAGATTTCAAGGTTAGAAAAACAGCGACGTGCCCAACAAGCGCACACACCCCATCAGCAAATAATTGTGGTTACTTAAGAATGAAATAAAAATCTTTTTTCTTTCAACTTATTTGTACTGTAATTTTTTCAAACTACTGCTTAATTAATAGAACAAAATTATTTATTGTTTGGATCTTGCCAGTTAGGAAATGTAAAAGTCAAACTCGTCATTGTTGAGTGAGTGTTTGTCTAGATGCACCGTGAAAAACTATCAAGACACTGAGGGCACCAGGAACTGAGACGGTTTGGCAGCCTCTGCTTTGTTTTCTTAACCAGAGCTCACTGTTGTTTGATTCTGAATCCCCCTTGATGGACTATGGTTAACTTTCTTTTTGAGAGCTTTCAGTTCTCCTTTGAGAATGATCGTGTACATTTTCTAATGTTTTGGACACTCACTTTCATCAGTGCCATTATTCATAATAGACAAAACGTGGAAACGACCCAAATGATAATTGGGGGATGATAGATATATGAAACGTGGCACATGCATATAGTAGACTGTTTTTCAGATTATGCATGTAATAGATTATTTTTCATCCTTAAAGAGGAAGGAAACTCAGACATGTGCAAAACATGAATAAACTTTGAAGACATGATGTTAGTTGAAATAAGTGAGTCACAAAATGACAAGCATCACATTAGTCCACTAACATGAGGTCCTAAAGGAGTCAAATTCATAGAGACAGAAAGTAGCATGATGTTGCCAGGGACTGGGGATATGAGGACAGGGGGTTATTGTTTAATGGAGACAGAGTTTCAGTTTTGGAAGGTGAAGACAGAGGGTGGTGATTCTTTGGCAATAATGTCAGTGTGCTTAATGCTACTGAATTGTACACTTAATTTGGTTATGATTGCTAGTTTTATGTTGTGAATATTTTGCCACAAAAAAATATTATTTTTTTAAAATTCATGGACCACTGTCACCGTTTCTGAGACAGAAGTGAAGATTCCCACCTATAGAGGGCGCCATTGGCAGTGCCTCATAGCATTCCCTGGTTCTGTCCAGGACTTGTTTAAAGCTCAGACTTCTCCTCAGCCACCTGCCTGAGTCATAGTCCTGGGCCTCCCACCCTCTCCTTCACCTCTGGCCAAGGCCTTTCACTGCTGCTCACCAAGGGGAAACCAATTGGCATGTAGGGTAGATGACTACCCTTCTCTTTTCTTCCTTTTGGAGACATGTCACCAGAGAGGCTAATGCGGTATATATTCATGCATACATTCATACATACCTGAGTGTTATGAATAATATCATAAATATTATTATATATTGCTATATTTACATAATCTAATAATATTTATAATATTAGAAAGGAAAGAAATTCTTAGGAAGGAAGGAAACTCCGACACATGCTATAATATGGGTGAATCCTGAGGACGTTATGCTAAGGGAAATGAGCCAGTCATTTATTTATTCCACTGACATGAGATCCTTAGAGCTGTCAAATGTAGAGACAGAGGAAAATGGTGATTGAGGGGAGGGGAGGGTGGGACTGTTCATGGGTACAGAATTTCAGTTTTGCAAGATGAAGACAGTTCTATGGACACATGGTGGTGATGGTTGCTGGGCAGTGTGAATCTACTTAATACCACTCGACTGTACACTAAAAATGTTTAAGATGCCCTCCAATTCCACCCATTTTCTTGCAAAGACAGGATTTTGTTCTTCTTTATGGCTGAATAATATCCATTGTGTATATTACAACACATTTTCTTTATCCATTCATTTTTGTGGCACCTAGGCTAATTCTGTATATTAGTGAATATTGTGAAGAGTGTTACAATAAACATGTCTATTGTGTTGAGAAAAATAATACAGGCACAGAAAGACTAAATCAAATGTTTTCTCTCATGTGTAGAAACTAACACAAATAAAATAAAATAAACACAAGGTAGAAGAGAGATTAATAGAGACTGGGAAGGGGACAGAGGTAGAGGGAGAAGGGGGAACAGACATGTATGTGTGTATGGAACAGTGAATCCCATTAATCTGCATAATTTATATGTGTTGATAATTATAATAAACATGGTTAAATGGCAAATTATATAAATTATATTTATATATATTATATATTTGCTACCACAATAAAAAATTATTTTTAAAAAGAAAGGTTAAATATCTATTTTATACATAAACAATTTTTTCAGGCCTTCGAAGAGAAGACCTCAGAACTGAAGTTAGATTCATCAGGCTTCTCAGAGGAAAGGCAGGTTCCCCAAACTCTTATATGTCACAGAGGGCTAGGGGACAGGGACACTGTTGGGCAGAAGACAGGGCAAGACTTGAGACAGGCTTGAGGTGACTGACAGGGTGGGCCAGAGGTGGGAACAAAAGTGGGTATTCCAAAATCAGGGTTGGGAAGAGTACAGGAAGAGGAAGACAACCCTCTCTGATGGCGAAGTCCGTTCCACTGTGCCACCAGAGACTGGGCTGCTATCACTCAGGGGAAACAGTTGGCAGCTGTTTCCATCGTTACCTAAGAGGGCAAAGTGTCATTTGAAGCAAAGACATTCCTAAGGGTTCAAGTTAAAACCAAATATCATCTTCTGCTCAATGAACAATAATGCACCAAGTCCATAAAATGAATGCCAATGTAAAGTGTAGATGACTGCGTTTTTCATCTGGCTACCCACATGTGACGCTTCCACGCTCAGTCGCTGTTAACTTTGACGGACACCACAGCTGTAACGCCAGGGCCAGTCTTGGCAGAGCTGGGACTTGGCAGAGCCTTTGTGCACTGACCACAGAACCTGCACCTTTCGCCACTGCCCTACGCTGTGTGGGCTTGCAGGGAGGCCTGGCTGCTAGAACCCACACTGCTGCTTTCCAACAAGCTAGGCAGCTTCCTTCCACCGCCACTCTTTCCTTTCTGACATCAGAGGAGGTAGGAAGAGAGTGGCTTTGTCAGCTTTTTCACTGCTGTGACCAAAAAACCCGACAAGAACAATTTTAGAGAAGGAAAAGCTTATCTGGGATTCATGGGTCTCAGTCCATAGACAGGTGGCTCCATATGTCTAGGCCCAAATGAGGGAGAACATCATGGTGGAGGAGTGTGATGGAGGAAGGTGGCTCAGGACATGGCCGCCAGGAAGCAGAGAGACTGCTCCACTCAACAAAGACAAAATATAAACCCCAAAGGCACAGCCCCAAGGACCCACCTCCTGCAGGCACACCCTTCCTGCCTACATTCCCCACCCAGTTAATCCCATCAGTGAATCAACACACTGATTAGGTTAAGGCTCTCATAACCCGATCATTTCACCTCTAAACTTTCTTGCATTGTCTCACTTAAGAGCTTTTGGGGAAGACCTCGTATCTAAACCATAAAAAGTGCCCAGTCCCTAGATGAAAGGAAGGGGGAGAAGGGAGTAGGGGGTCTCTGGATATGAAAGATCCCTTGTTTTCATGTGGGGCTCAAGCTGGCTAGCTCCCTGCAGCATTCACTGAAGAGTGGCAAGCCACTGGCAGGATCCTCAGGGCTTCCTTGGGACACAGACCGTACTCTTCAGCCTTGGCCAGGAAATGGGGGAGAGGTGTCCACTCCCTCCAGGATGCAGTCTGTGCTCTCCTCCAGAAAGTGAGTTTTCCAGTGAATTCCCACACTGAAAAATCTCCATGAATCAGAATTCAATCATTGACCATGAGCCAGGAACCCCAAAAGTTTGCTGGTGGCATGTTCTTATTTCACAGAAAGAAAATAGGACTCACATGTAATCACATGGACAGTGTATACACAAATTAATGAAAAACGTATATTTTAGAAAACATTAGCCAAGCGTGGTGATATATACCTGTAGTCCTAGTGAGGACTAATGACCCAAAAGATCTGTTTCTTTGAGGCGGATAAATGGTGGCTTAAGGCAGGAGGATTACAAGTTTGAGGCCAGCCTCAGCAACGGAGTAAGACTCTGTATCAAAACAAATAAATAAATAAATAAAAAGGGCTAGGGATGTAGCTCAGTGGTTAAGTAACCCTGGGTTAAATCCTCAGTACAAGAAACAAAAAAGAGAGACACTATTGGACTAGATGCCTTTGGCCTTGCCTGGGCTAACAGTGCAGACATCAGTTGACAGCTGTGAACATATTCTTAAAGGCCTTCTTTAACTGCTTTTGGTCCAAGCCTTCCCCACACATCTTTTCTAGTGTATCTCAGCCTCTACAGAAACAGCAGGAAAGTTCTTTGCTATTGATGGGCTCTGTGGTGCCAATTCCATAAACAAACCCCCATTTGTTGCTTTCTAAAAATAAGTCTTTTAAGATCTGGACAACATTTAGCCTCCTGCTTCTGAGCCGAAAGGTCTGTTTCTTTGAGTTGGATAAATGGTAGCTTACGTCTTCTCAGAAAGGCTATAGCTCATCTTTGGTGGAAACTAAAAGTCTCACCTTGATGGTTCAGGTGAAAGGATAAGAGATAAAGTTTAAGTGTCAGGTATATAATTTCCAAAATAGGCTGGGATATATGCAGAAGAAAACAACCAGGACCTCAAGGAAGAAGGAAAATAGGAACGTAACTTAGAAAAATGGGACAGATTACCTTTAAAAGAAGAGAGAGAGAGCTGGGCGTGGTGGTGCGGGCCTGTAATCCCACCTCCCCCAGCTAGGGAGGCTGAGGCAGAAGGATCTCGAGTTCAGAATTCAGCCACAGCAAAAGTGAGGTGCTAAGCAACTCAGTGAGACCCTGTCTCTAAATAAAATACAAAAAATAGGGCTAGGGAAGTGGCTCAGTGGTTGAGTGCCCTTGAGTTCATTCCCCGGTACCCCCCCCCCAAAAAAAAAAAAAAAAGAGAGAGATGAAATAAGACATCTAATTTACAACGTCCTGTAAGGATTCCTCTCATACACAGAATGCATTTTGCAAATACAGAAGCACATCTTAAAATCATATTAAGAGGAGACAAGAGTGCCTAATGGAACATAAAAAGGAACACCTACTTCCCCCACAGAGAACTGTGGTACTGAGGATTGAACCAAGGGCCTCATCCATGCTAGTCAGGTGCTCTACCACTGATCTATATCCCCAGTCCTTATTTTAGCATCCATCCCCTAATTGCTGTGTCCTTACAGAACAAGAGGGCTTCAAATTCTGGCTTGGATGGTCCAACTGAGCATGGGTTCTCAGTTTTCTCATCTGAGAAATGGAGATACTGGTAACAGCAGGGCTGACTTCATGTGACCTGGGCAATCACTCAGGATCCTATGCTCAAATAGCCCAGGCTTGGTTTAATGCTCTGCTATTACTATCTTGGAATTCTGAACAATTTTTTTTTTAAAGGCGGCCCTTCATTTTCATATTGTAATGAACCAGTAAATCATGTTGCTAACTGGTTAGCATCATCTCAAACAGTTGGTGGGAGTATTAATTTTGGGGAACAGTTTGTTATTTGGATCACCTTTCACCAGACAGAATTCACCCTAATTCCAGTGTCCATAATCGAGCTGAATAATCAAATGGCTACAATTGCTTTTTATGTATCAAATTCCCACATAGAAGAAAGAGCTTAGGGGAAAATTGCCTTGGTAGGAAAGATTAGTCCTCCTCATGACTCAAATTGATTTTGCAAGGTTTCCCCTCCTTGGAAGCTCACAGTCCTTCCCTGCCTTCCTTTCCTATGAATTTTTATAGAGCCCCAAATTTGAGGTATTTGATTCTATAATATTTAGAAGGAGGGGAATAGGGCAGGGAAGGGAGTTGCCATTTGATTGGGGAAATCAAGGTACTTGGAAATGTGGGAGGCAAAGAGGAAGATGACTGTAGTTAATTTTGTTTTCTTGAAAGATTAAAGCATCCTTGGGCTGGGGTTGTAGCTCAGTGGCAGAGCGCTGGCCTCGCTCACAGGAGGCATGGGTTCAATCCTCAGCACCACATAAATATGAATAAATAAAATAAAGGTATCGTGTCCATCTACAACTAAAAAAAGAGAATTAAAAAAAAAATTCTTAAAGGAGAGCAGATTAGAAGTAAACTCTTTCAATTGAACAGCCAACGATTGAAGGGCAATGCAGAGGGAAGCCGGGGCGCTGTCCTCACTCTCCTCTCCCTTCCTTATGTCCCACACCCTCCTGGTTACACTGTGCTGTCCACCCTCCTCCTAGACTTCTTCCAAGTTGGCCCCTTCTCCCTCTCTGTATGGGCCTGCAGCATACCAGCCTAGAGCACAGCCATGCTCTCCTGACCACACTCCTTCCTGACCATCTCTTCAAACCCACCTTAGTGATCTTGTTTGACTTTTTTTCTTTTTAGCAGTTTGAGATGTTTTTCACAAGTCATACAACTTATCCATTCAAAATCCAATGAGTTTGGGCAAATTACATTTTTTTTAATATAAATTTATATAACATAAAATATACCATTTTAACCATTTTAATTATATAATTCAGTGGCTGTAATTAACATCCCAGATATGCAACCATCACCACTACTTCCCGAATTTTGAAGATCAAACAGGAACTCAGTACTCCTTAAACAATAACTCTCCACTCCTTCCCTCCAGCTCCTGGTAATCTCTAGTGTACATACTATCTCCATGAATTTGCCTGTTGTAAATGTTTCATATAAGTGGACACGTGCATTATCTGTCCTTTTGTGCCTGGCTTATTTCTTAGGATAACATCTTCAAGGTGTCAGATTGTCATTCCTTATATGGGTGAATAATATTCTGCATTTTGTTGATCCACTCATCCATTGATGGACACTTGGGTTGCTTCCACCATTTGACTACTGTGAATATGCTGCAATGAATTTACCCAAGCAACTGTTGGGTCTCTGTGGGGCATATGTTCCCTGGAGTCCCTGTTGACTCCTCTAGTCACATTACACTCAGCAACCACAATACTCTTATATGTATTTATTTATTTATTTTGGTGTTGTGGATTGAACTCATGCTAGGCAAATGCTGTACCACTGAGCTAAACCTCCAGCCATAAGCATGGCAATCGCTTACAGAGCACATCCAGTCACATCACTTCTCTGCTTATAACCTATTGCCAGCTTCACATAAAAATGTCCATTAAGCAATACCTTCAGATAAAGATGGAAGTGCTTGCTGAGGCCTCCAAGGTCCTCAGCTCCAGCCTGTTGGACTCTCCAGGTCACCCTGCCCTTTCCTCTGTCCCAACCACCCTAGACATCTCTTCATCCTTCTATGGAGCCACATTCTTTTTGGATTTCAACAGACTAGTGCCCTTTTCTAAAATGTTCACCCTCCCCTAATGCCTAGCTTGTGCCAACTCCTGCCATCTTTCTCATCCATCTTGCCTTGGAATTTCCCCTGGCATCTGCCCTCCCCTCTCTGCTCGTTTCTTCTTGTTTCTCTCTTTTGCTCCAGTGGTCCCTGGTCTTTCACCAATCTCCATTTGCTGGGCAGTAACTGTTCAATGTGTTTCTTCCATGTTGTAACACAGCTAATATTGACTGAACACTTACCGTTTCAGGCTCTGTTTTATGCACATCACCTGTGTCCACTTATTAAATCCTCACAACTAACCTGAGGACTTTACAGATAAGGACGCCTGGTATGCAGTCACAGTAACAATGCCCACCCTGGCATCTGGAAGCTACTGTAGAACCAGAGAACAGTGCAGCCAGCCCCTGCCCCCCCCCCCCGCAGGGAATGTGGTTGTCTCACCCTGCCAGTATGTCCAGTCCCTAGCATAGAACCTGGCACACACTGTACCCAATTCATATACATGGATAGATTAGAAAATCCAAGAGGGACCGGAGCCCTGGGCAAACTTCACTGAGCAACTTCTGCGTCTTGAGCATTCTTATCTACACTCCCAGGCCCAGCGACTCCAACTCAGAAGTGCACATTAATACCTATGGCCCAGGATTATTGAGAAGGCTGAGTTTTTACTTTAATGTAGATTTAAAAAATCTTTGTGCCTAGTAGACTGGATCCGGCTCGACAAATCCTGATGCTTAGCATTGCCATCAGGGAAAAAGGGAATGAGAAATCCCAATTCCGCTGGCTTAGCCCCTGTAGGAGCACTGTGTGAAACTCAGTGTCATTTGCCCCTCTGCAATCTCTGTGGCCCACCTCAGAAGGGGCACCACCGAGAGTTTTCTCTTTCGTGCCTCCCTGCAGCGCTCTGAGGGACTGGCGGCTCTGGAGCCCACGGGGGGCAGTGCTCCTGGCCCCGCCTTTGGGCCTCATTATCTACGTTTCCGCGTCAGGCGCGCCGGGAACTTGGCAGGGCCTGCTGGCGGTGATCAGGAACATTTTGTGCCTAGCGCTCGCCGGCCTGGCTTTTCTCCCTTTGACCGGCGCCACCGAGCGGGGATCGCTGGCGCGGACCGTAGGGCTGGGGTCTCTCAACCCCCGAAGCTGCCCGTGAGCGCAGCTTCGGAACTCCCACGCACTTGTCCTGGGTACCTCCGAGCTCTTCGCCTCCGGGCTGGGCTTCCAAACCAGAGTCACACCGCACGTAATCAAGATGTTCGTAAAGATGCTGTGGCCCATTTTAAAACAAAGTCCAATTATTAGCGCTCAGCAGCTCTTTATTCCGGCCCAATGTAAGATGTCCAATTGCTGCTGAGAATCAGCAAGCAAAAGAAAACATAGTGGAAGGGAAAAGAAATCGGTTCTGGGGCCCTTTGACTTCTTTTGAGACCCCCCAATTGGTTCTTGTCCTGTCTGCCAGACCTTAGGCAAATTCTGGGGCTCGGTCTTCTATTATGTGAAATGGGAATTATGAGTGCTTGGTGACTACACAAGGAGCGCAGCGGGTCGCTGGGATAGCAGTGCTGTTATCCTGTGCCTCCAGGACCCCACCTTCCCTTGATCCTCGGCTGGGAAGCGCCCGGGCTGCAAACACCGAAATGCCTCTAAAGTGCGTCACGGGCACCGGTCGCGCTGCTCGGCTGACCAGGGTGAAGCTGGCACTCCGCCAGCGCGGGCTGGGTCAGGAGTGCCGGGCCGTCTCCCTGTTTGTGACCCAAGCGTGGAAGGCGCTCAAGTGGCGCAGATTGGGGAGCGCTGTTGGGGGCGCTCTTCCCTGCCTGCTACGCAGCAGCCACGGGCCTCCGCAGCCTCCGCCGGGTGAAGGCTACGCTTTCTCTAGGCCCCCCACCCTCCCTGCTTCCTTACCAGCGGCGGCAGCGGAGATTTCCTCCCGGGGAAACTACGCGGATCCTTCCCGGGGCTCCTCGCCCCGCCCCAGTTCTCCGCCCCCTCCCCTTTGCTGGGGATCCCGGGCTGGGCTGCTTCTGGGAGAAGGCTCCGACAGCCAGGAGGCGGCGGGGGGCAGCGAGCTACAGGCCACCGAAGCACCCAGCCATGTGACGCCGCCCTCCTTTCTGCGATCCACCCGGCACTCTGGGCCCCTGCGGGCGCCCCACTGCGCAGCGCACCATGCGCCTGCCAGGACGCACGCGCCCACCGCCAGCGCCCCAGCCCGCGCAGCATCCCGCCCTCCGCAGGCAGGTAGAGCCTCCCGGGCAGCTCCTGCGCCTCTTCTACTGCACGGTCCTGGTCTGTTCCAAAGAGATCGCAGCACTCACAGACTTCTCCGGTAAGAGCGCCCTCCTTCGCTGTGCGTCCCGGGCGCCAGGTTGCGCCCAGGTGAGCCCTCCGCTGGGAGCAGCTGCCCGAGGGGCCACGATCTGGTTGGGTTAAAGTTGAGGAGTGCTCTTAGTCAGTTTTCTTGGCTTATAGATGGTTGCGTGTGGCAGTGGCGGCAGGGTAGCCCCCCACTCCAAGGAAGGATGTGTAATGTGTTTGGAGTTTCTTGCCCTCCCGTCAACTTCGTCAATTTTCCCACACCAGCGACCCAGCCCTGACAGTCGCACATTCACTGGAGGCTCTCTAGGCTGAACCCTGTGCCGCGCCCAGCTCTAGAAGATACACGTGTTGTGGTGGAAGGAGTTGTACTTTCTTTGCCACCCACATAGTTAAGTTGCTCCCCAAGCAGACTCCCAGGTGCCCACGTAAGGAGATTAGCGCAGGAGACCCTAGACCTGAAGTCCTTGCCGGCAGGCAGCGAGCGAGCCTGCGGGCAACAGAGGTCTGGTGGAGATTCCATGAGAGATGGGGAGAAGCTCACAGAACAGGGAGGACACTCGGGGGCATGATTTCACTTCCAATAGGTGCCCAACGTTCCCGGTCTCCCTGGTTTCCTTCACACACATACAAATGTTCCGACTTCCTCCTACTTAGTAAACTACAAGGCTTTTCTTTTTGGGAATTCCGACCCAACCTCCTGCAAAGGATGTTAGTTCCAAGGTGGCAGGTGTGGCCGCAAAGTCAGTGAAGTTTCGAGGTTGGTGATGGCTATAGAAACATGTGCTTCTATTAGCGCGGCACTTGTTTAAGATAACAAGAGCCCTTGTTACAGTTATGGCCCTGGGTCTCCAACTGGCAAGGCTGGAGGCCTGCAAACAGCCCCCACTCCCTCCGCCTATCCCGGGAAGCAGCTCCGAGCCCCACACTCCCCCTTCTCAGGGATCTTCTGCCAAGTCCAGGCTTTGCACAGACCCTGTCTGGGGCCCCCTGGTGCAGGGTCTTTTGCAATATAATCATGGTAAATGGAGTCATTCCTCCGTGCTGTTTGTGCAGTAGACTAGTACATGGCAAAGAACACTGGCAAAGCAAAAGTTGAGTTGGGTTTCTGGTTTACTTACAGAGAATGCCATTGTTAGCTGAAAGCCCTTGGGTCAGAGGTTCTTTGCTTTGAATATTTAATATCAAGGCAGTGTTCCTGCCTGGCAAAGGAAGCCAAGATATGCCTATTTGGCAAGCAAACTATGGCCCTTAAAATCAAGCCCCAGAGAATCAAAACTCTGTGGTAAATGTGCTGGGGAAATGCATCGGGTTTTTCAAGTGCTATCGACTTTTTCTTTATTTCTTTCTCCTCCTTCTTCCTCTTTCTTTATAATAGAACTTTCTTGGCTGCTACAAAAGCTTTGCATTTGCTGATTTAAGCTATAGAACTCCCTAGCAGTTCTAAGTTCAGTACATCTAGCTCTGAATATTGTAAGACAAGAATGAAAAGCTGACAAGCCCTTTTTTTGGTGACATCATTGCAACTGAACAAATATTGCTTTAGGCAAATTGTACTGTAACCATTAGATTGTTTTCACAGATTATATACACTTAGAGTTTGTTTCTTTAGGGAAGTAGTTGCAATACTTGTTACAGTCTATAGGTTACTGCGCCCTACCCCCCCCCCCCCCAGCTTAGAATTGTCTGTGTAGCAGTAATTACACACTTGAATTTGACATATCAAACAGGGAGACTACATCCTGAGGGAAATGGATGCCCTGATGCAGATTCCTGTAAGTAATAAGAATAACAAAAGCCTTTTCCTTCTGTTCTCCATGTGGACCCAAATTCTAGAGCTTTAAACTCCCTGCAACCAGCAGTAGGTGGTGGTGTTGCCAGGTCCATCCACAACCTGGCCCCATATTTCAGTGTTACTTCCTGGGGACCTGAAGGCTAGGGAGAAAGTGTAAGTCAGCCTTTGGGGAAGAAGAGGAAGAAGAAGAGAAGAAACCACAGACACATTCAAGTTTAAACCCCAATTCTATACAGTATGGGATCAAGAAAACATTAGAAAAGTTTCAGGAAGAAAGATGAAGTTTTGCAAAGTCAGCTGATTTTACTTGAAACTTTAGGAACCCTACCCCAAGCCGTGTGTTAGAGGGCACGGGGGGGGGGGGGGAACTCCTGAGCTCCAAAAATGAGTCTTCGTGTCCACTTGAATGTGTTGGTTGAAGCAGTAGGTCCTGATCATGTGATTCCCCGTGATCTCAAAGCCTGCTTTCCTGGGGACAGACAGTCCTGTTCCCCTTTTTATGAACTTGGCGGAGTATATAGAAGTGAAACAGAGGCTCCACAGAGACAGGGGACCCTCCCCCGCAGAGCTTTACAACAATAGCAGAGGACCAGAGAGCATGTTTGACTATACAGATGCTGGCTTGTTTTCTAAATAAGGGAAACATCAAAAACTGGTGCAAGATGCAGGGAGACTCCTTTGCAGGAGGGTGGTTTATACATATGAAAGAAAGTGCCAAAATGTCAGGGGTCCCAGCCACAGTCTGTACACTATAGGGCCTCCCAGGAGGTCTGCTTTGCAGTTTGGGAAAGTTACTTAAGCCTTTCTCTTCTCTGCAACTCTTCCTTGAGCCTTTGCCTGAGGCTGTCAGCTGGTGTCATTTTCCTGGGTCATTGATTTTTTTGCCCTGGGGATTCCAGCATCAGATCTCTTAATAACACAGAGGCTGCATCTTGGCCCCCTCCTCCCCCTCCATGCTCGTGACTTGTGCTAATCACCTCCAAGCCTGCTGGGAGGGACACAGGCTCCCAAGCATTCCCTTCCCTCTCTTCCCTGAGGATTTTGAGATGCTGCCAGTGGCCACTAGAAGACTATCATCACTGCCTTAAAAAATGTGTCCTAGAGAAGGCAAGCATGGTGCATGCAAAATTAGTGCCTCTGATCCTTAAGCCCATCTTCAAATGTGCCTGGCTTCCATCCATTTTCCTCTTGGGGATGGGGTTCCATTCTATTGACTGCATTCTCAAATTGAGGATTTGGCCTGAGATAGCCAAATTGGTCATTGATTTTTGAGGAGTTGCTTTGAAGAAAGCAAAGGGAAGTATAAGAGATCAAGGACAGGAACTGGAGTGTGGGGGTGAGAGCTGAGAGGAGGGTGGGGTATCCTTGCGACCCCATCAATGAAAACCTTTGCCTTAAAGAGTGGGGCTTCAATGTATCTTTTGGACTTGGTTTGCAGTGGCACTTCAGTACTTGTTGACTTTTTGTTGTTACTGGTTTTATTCTGTTGTTTCTCTGATGAGGACACACTTAAGTCTTCTCTTTCCACCCATTTCTTCCCTTTCTTCCTGGTTTTGCCCTGCTTTTAGCATGTAGTGGAAAGTGTGAGACAAAGATAGTGGGGGCAGTCTGCAAGGTCTTCCTTGTCCTCAAATGTCCTTTGGCTTCAAAGAAAGGTCATTGTATAGTGGACGTGGTTGACGTGGCCACTGTTCTGCTCTCTGCCATCAGTAACCCAAGTAAGCAATAAGTGGCACTTAATACCAGGTCATATCAGTCTGCGTGGGCTGCTGTAACAAAGTGCCACAGACTGGGTGGCTTAAACCGCAGAGATTTATTTTCCCATGGTTCTGGATAGTAGAAGTCCTAGATCAAGATCTTGGCAGGGTTGGTTCCTTCTGGGGCCTTTCTCCTTGACTTGAAGAAGGCTGTCTTCTCACTGTGACCTCACAGGCTCTTCCCTCTCTGTGTGTCTATTTTCTAATCCCCCCTACAAGGACAACAGTCATATTGGATCAGAGCCCACATTAATGACCTCATTTTAACTCAACCACCTATTTAAAGGCCATAGCTCCAAATACAGTCACGTTCTAAGGTACTGGAAGTTTGGACCTCACGGTGTGAGTTTTAGTGGGATGTAATCAGCCTATAACATAGCTCATTGGCAGCCCAATAAATAAACCTGACTGGCAGCTCCTTATTTCATTGGCCAGGAATTTCATAATATTGAAATATGGCAATTGAATACACTTTGGAAGCACACAGAATGACTTGAGGAGACTAAAAAATATTTGTTCAGCTGGACCCCAGGACTTCTGATTTCATTGACCCAGGAAGAGCCAGGTATTGTCTCTTTTCTAAAGCAGAGTTGGAAACAACTGCCCTGGTGTCACAGAGGAGGGCTGCCTCCTGCTCATGCATCAGTTCATCCAGGGGCACATAGGTGTGGCTGGCCGGGTGTCCCCTTCAGACTCCAGCCCAGGGCTCACCCTCAGAGAGACCAAGACTGTGCATTTCCAGCTCCTCCCAGTCAACACCTCTCATTCCATTCCCACGGTCACACACACATGTGCACACACCCCTCCACGTTTTATTATGCCTCCGTCACATCATCCGGTATTTCAGGAGTTATCTTCATTTAAAACATTTTATGCAATGAAAAGTCAACTCGTAACCAAAGTAAAACAAACTGAGTGTCCGAAGGAGGTGTCTAGCTGTCACAGAAGAAGAGAGATGAAGAGCAAGTGTCTGAAATTGCTTGTCTGTTTCCATGGAAAGTCACCATATGTGAATAATGTTCTGCCAGCTCTTTCTGCAGCAGGGAAGTGTCTCGGCTTGCGAGCGGTCCTGTAACTGATGGCTTTGGTCGCCCAGGTGCTTTATTTGATAGGACAGCCCAGCAGCACTTTCAGGGGTGAAACAGAAAGGGAAGGAGTAACAATTAATTGAGCTCAGTGTTATTTGATTTCATCCTCTGAGCAACCCCAGTAAATGTATTAATCTCATTTACAGATGAGAAGTAGCCTCAGAGACCGTAATTAAGTTGCCTGGGACCACCCGGCTAGTAAGCAGGGCTGAGGAAGCCTCCAACACTAAACCGAGGCCAAGCTGGGACTTGGTCCTTGAGAGTGTCAAGGCAGCAAGATCAGGAAGAAAAAAAAAAGTGACCACGATTTGCCTAATCTTTCTAGGTAGTTCATGGAGTGGACTCTGCCATTTCAGGTGCCTTCTGAGGAGACTAACCTTTTCCTACCCTTTCTTTAGCATCTTCCCATTGTCATTCCAAAGTGGGTGTAGTTGCAGGCTATATATACACTAGAATGTAGGAGAAAAGTGTTAGAATTTCTGAACTTGTCTGTAGTTGTCCCTTAGTATCTGCCGGGGAGAGTTACAGGACCCCCATAGATATGAAAGCCCTTGGATGCCTAAGTGCCATATGTAAAATGGCATATGATCTGCATATGACTTACATATATCTTACTGTCTACTTTAAATCATCTCCCAATTGCTTATAATACCCAATGCAACATAAATGCTATGTAAATCATTGTTTAGGGGATAAGGGTAAAAAAATGTCTGCACATGTTCACAACAGACCCAATTAATTTTTTTTTAAATCTGCACATGCTTACATCCATGGAGATAGAACTTGTGGGTACAGAAGGCCAACTGTATTTGTTGTTCTATCTTGGGGGGGGGAAGTTTTGCTTATTGACATGTAAATTGACAGTTGAATAGTATGTGTACACACACACACACACACACACACGCACACGCACATACACGTTGATCTCAGAGCTGTGTTCTCAAACAGTTTTACTGGTGGGGTTCAGGACTATGAAAATGTGGAGGTCACTTGTCTTCTCCTGTCAGCTTAGTGCCTTAGGCAGTCTTGAAAAGGCACTAGTTTGGGATAAAACAAAAGAGATAAATTGAGAGAACAACTGTCTCTGTCTCAACCCCCAAATACCACCGGCCTCCTTTCCCAAGCTCCATGGCTGCCAGTCAAAGTTTGAGGCAGTATTTGAACCCAGTACTGATCCAGTTTCGAAGGTACATGTACTCACCATCCGAGCTGAGGAAAGGATCAGGAAGGTAGGGCAAGGGCACACTGAAATTTCATAGTTCTCTGCCACTCCTTTAATGAGCCGATGTGTCCGTGTCTTTCTGTGTGAAAATACCTTCTCTTAAGAAGAGAAACCCCCAAATCACCAAAATTTCAGTACTAGAAGGAGAATCTCAGGTTGGAAGGGTGTCTGAACAAGTGACTAATCTGAGCTTCCCACCCTTCTGGAAGGCAGGAACCATGTTCTACCACCCCTTCCCTGGCCCCTATATGAATACCATCTCCAGTTAGAACTGTCCCAGCACAGTGGGAGACACTGGTGAGTTAACAATAGTTTGGTTTATCTGGCACATACATCACCACATACCAAACACTGTTCTAGAAACTTCACATTCATTAACTACTTAAATCCTCACAACTGTCACAGAAAATCGCAGTGACAAGGCGAAGTGAAGTTAAGTGACTTTTAGGGAGTTTTTCTAATAGCAAGGGAAGAAAATAAAATAGACATATTACAAGTAGTTCAAAGCAATGCCACTTCCATAATGTTCATCACTTAAACAACCAGAGCCAGCTCTTATTCCACGGCCTGTCGAAGGAAACACCATCTAGCCCCAAAGACCTAAGTAGAGTAAGGGCTGCATTTATTCTGAGATTATTTTTCTAAGAAGATACCTGGAACTGCTAAATAAGATATAACAAATATCTTTTAAATGCATAAGTGAATGATTAAGTAGAAGAAGTGCTCAGGGAACAAAAATGAAGGAAGGGCAGGAAGGCCAGAGAGAGCTGACTCTAGGGGTGCACTGGGGTTGTTTGATGGTTTTGACAACCAGGATTCAACAGGTGCACAAGGGCAGGAGACAGGTATTAGACTAGTGTAACAGGAGGAATTGGAGAAGAGATCTCTTTAGAAAGTTGTGACCTTGTAGGACTAAACCTTCCTTAAAAGGTGGATGAGAAGCAAATTAGTCCTTGTGAAGGAAAGTGACAAAGTGACAACAAGGAACCCGGTCTCGGTTTGGGCTCAGGAATGGTGAAAGAAGATAATCTCCTTTGAGAATGTGTAACCAGAGACCTGCTTTTTTGAGACTCTGGGTTTTGAATTCATTACCTTTACTGGGAAATACAAGCTGAAACTGATAAAAGATATCCCTGGTACTTGGCAAAAATGAACACACAGCTATACCCTGCATGGAAACATCAACACAGGCTCCTCAAGATGCCTGTAGATATAATCCTGCTGATTATGAACACACAAGTCAACATTACATTACATAAGCAATATTCATCATCAGCAGCAACAGAGTCCTTGAGAAAAAAGAAAGAAAATTCCTCAAATGAAAAAGAAAAAAAAGACTATCAAGAAGGGACAAGCATATTTAAATAAAAAAAAACCAAATATATCTACTAACATGAAAAAATATATTGATCAAAATTAAAAGCTTGATAGATAAGTTAAAGAGCAGATTAGACATGGCTGAAGAGAGAAACAATGAGCTGGAAAATAAAGCTAGAGAAATTATTTGGGGTAAAACAAAAGAGATAAAGACATGGAAAATATGAAAGAAAATTTATAAGATGTGGAGGACAGAATGAAAGTTCAATATACATTGATAAATGTCTCAAAGAAAACTGGGAACAAGTAACACTCAAGGCCATAGTATCCTAACATAGGTTTTCAAGAAAGATTCAAATTTGAGTATTCCAAGCAAAACAAATAAAATGAATTATTTATAAATGTATCATATCAAAACTAAAATACTAAAAACAAAGTGACCATTTTAAAAACAACCAGAGGAAAAAAAATGTTATCTGTAAAGTGTCTCCAACAACACCGAGAACTGAAATAGTATTTTCTAGGTTTTAAGAAAAAATCCCTCTGCTGTCAGCTCAGGATTACATATGCAGCTAAACTAATTTCCAAGAGTGCATGTGAAATAATAAAAACAAATTTATCACTAATAAATCTTTACTGAAAGAACTACTAAAGGATATACTTCATGAAGAAAGACACTAAGTCTAGAAGGAATGTATGAGATAGAAAAGAAATTGTGAGCAAAGAAGTGGTACAACTTCTAATACACTTGGCCTCACGCTTTGCTTTGTCTTCCTACTTAAAAGAGTAATATCTCTACCTTGAGAGAGAGATGGTCTCTCAAATATTTTGTTCTCTGCCCCAGTTAAAATCACAAGACACTTTCTTGACCCACTGGGGGTACCCAAGCCTCCCTTCCAGTGGGGGTCTTAGTTCCAGGATGACTACCCAATGGTAGTTCCATAGGAAAGAATAGGAAACATGAAAGTGTCTCAGGTACCAGATGCTGTGCTATGTATGATACAGGGCTACCCCAAAGAGTCTTTCCCGTCCTGAGGGAGCCTGCTTTTAAATGGGTTCATGGACACACAAATAATCTCAAAGAAGTCTGAAGTACAACAATAGATTTGGCAGGTCACATTCTCTGATAAAAATAGTAATCAAATGCTGAGTTTGAAACCGTGGGTTTCTTAGTGTGTCCACACACCTGCCAGACAACTCTGTCTATGCATAGATTTACCTTTCCATGTGGTCATTTCTGACTTACATTCCGTCCAACCTGCACCCCCAGCTCATTGAAGCCCCTGAAGTAGAATTTCCCTTGCCCTAACAAATAAGAGGTTGAAATGATGCTAGGGCTAGTTTCAACCCTGAGAGCCAGGTTTTCCACATACAGAAATCAGGCAACATTAAAATTCAAAACTCAGGCCATTGAGTCTGAAACATATGTTTGCGAACAGTCTGATTTCATGTCTGCCTTCTATGTCCTGTGAATACAAATGGCCTCATTTGGAGTTGAGGAGCAGAAAGGAAGAAATCTAAGAATGATCTCCAAAACAAATCTTTAATTCGGATGAGTATAATAGAGTGTAATCCCATTTCAAGTCTGTCAGCATTCCTTTGATGATTACAAATGAGTCCCTTTTCCCTGGCAATGTGGGGGAATAATCTGGATAAAATAACCCTTTTTGTCTGCATGGGACCATGCAATGCTTACTTGTGACAGCTTTCAGAGTAGTGTTTCAGAGTCTGAGAAGCGCACACTATGCTACCAAGTCATCTCTTTTCTTTCTCTTGACTTAGAAGAATTTTCACTCTTTTCATGTTTGGTGGCTTCCGAAATTCTCAGACTTGGAAATCATAAATCATTGTGCTGTCTTGAGGAATGAAAGAGACTCAGGCTGCCGAACCCTTTTCCCTCTGTCTGTTGTACTTGCACGGGAGACAGGTGGAAATGAGAGTGGGTGATCTTATCTGGAAAACCAATTTGTACCGCTTTTGAGGGATTTGCTTCAAGGAATGTGTACAAGTTTACAGTCTGTTTCCATGAAAAGAATGTCCCCCGAACCCAAGTTCAGGCTTATGTGTCTCTTTCTTGTCTATTTGGTGTGAAATTAAGGGACAATCATTTTTAAATGCCTTTTTCAGTTTTTTGAGACTTGAATAACTAAATGCTGCTTCCAAAATGAACAATGAGAGATGCTTTGTGGGTGGTTAGATGGATGCAAAGACTCAGTCCCATCCACAGCCTTGGAATGAGAAGGGATCTCCAAGACCCTACTGCTGCAGGTCCTGCTGTGCAGAATTACAGATCTTATGGTTTTTGCCTTTTCTGCCTTATCTAACCCTAAAGCCCAAGTTCAAAGGTCTCTCTCTTCTTCTTTTTTTTAAGTTAAATTTTTTATTTGTTCTTTATAGATATACATAATAGTAGAGTGTATTTTGACATATTATACTCTCTTCTGATTTCCCTCTTTTTCCTTTGAAATCGGAGGCCCCAGGATTATTTTAAAGTAGCCTTATGCCTCTTGGAAGCCATGAACCTTGGGCTTCTTTCTGGCTGCTCAAGACAGATCATTTGGTCTGTTAGCCTTCACTCAAATGCCACATTGTCATAGAGTCAACAACCACCTGAATGAAAATTTACCCAACGAAAATTTAGCTTTTCTGAATGTTTTGTCAAAACCAATGATTCTCAACCCAGGACGAATTTGTCCTTCTGGGATATTTGGCAATATTTGGAGACAACTTTTTCTGTCATAACTTTGGGGAGTGGGGGAATCTAGTGGGTGACACCCAGCAATGCTGTTGAACATCTTATAAAGCACGGGGCAGTTCCTATCACAAAGAAGTGTCTGATCACTGGCTCAAGGCTGAGGATCACAGGGGCTAGATGGCAGAGACTTGTCCTTGTTTTGTTTTCTATACTTTTGGAACATGAAGCAAGTGAAACTTTTTCTTAAAGACCAGTTACCAGCTTAGCAAGACCCTGTCTCAAAAAAAAAAAAAAAATTAAAAACAGGCTGAGGATTTTTTGATCAGGCACCCCTGGGTACAATCCCCAGTATGGGGGAAGCCGGGTGGCAAGACTGGGAGATGCGGGGGAGGCAGAGTTGAGCCTGAGTCCTAAGACATGGCTCCATCGCTGCCAACCTCATGCCCAGCTTGCCTTCTGCAGCCCAAGGGAACCAACCTTCAGTCAGGAAAGAAAAACTCAGCTGCTGCTGCGCTTCCCGCTTCCCACACTTGGCTCTCCTCATCTCAGGCTAGACCGTTTGCCCTCATGAATGTCAAACTAAAAGACCGCTCTGGAGAGGTGTTCAGGCTTGAAGTGAGCCAGCATTTCCATTATTTCGAAATCGCAGAGAAACAATCACATGCGTGTGGGGGTGCCATTTGATTGGAATTCCAAAGAGACCCAAAGTCATGGAGACTGTGCCAAGATCCGCTCTCCCCTGGATCTCCCTACAGTCTTCCCTCCCGCTTCCCTTGCACTCACTCCTCCTGCCCCTCTGTGTCTCACCACCCCTGCCTCTGCACACCCACCCCTGGACAGACCGCCCCTGGCACACTCACATGCGTGGGTTAATTCTGTGCAACATTGTGTTCTCTCGGTGCTGCATATTGTACATTTTTTAGGACATATTTGGAGCTTGGGTGGACATGGGGCTGAGCACTAATGTAGGGTCCACCTGGAGTAGAAGGGGGATCCTGAATTCTCTGAAAAGGGAATTACCGCTCCAACCCTGGGGGCCATGAGACCCAGGACAGCTCCTCCTTTCAGAACGACGCACCCCCCTCCCCCAGACAAGTTGTAACTCTACTTAAAATATTTCTTTCCTTCTGCCAAACACAGAGAAAATCTAGTATTGTTTCCAAGGGCACCAGCAGGAACTGGTGGGCAGTATTTGTACAGCTTCGTGAGTCAGGCTATCTGAATTTCCAAGCATTTTAAGAGCTTTGTCAAAAAAAAAAAAAAAAAAGGTCTATTGTATGACTCTTGGCACTGAAGAAAAGAGCAGGCCTGTCAGAACTCTGTTTCAGATTTAATTTTCAAGTGGGTGATATGAGAATGCTGTCCAACAGGAGGGCTTTGCTCATTTTCTCGTCCCTGCTCATCTGGGGGCTGCAGAACTTCAGTTTTCAGAATTAGCTCATATTATGACACTGAAGCATCTTTTCTCTGACACCCTCTTCATTAAAAGATATTGTGTTCTTATGCAAAGATTAGGATGACCTTCAAATGAATGTGGCTTCCTGCAATAAAAGGAAAAACATTCTTGACTATGTACACAGTATATGTTCTATATATATGTATATATACAGTTGTTCTCAACATCTATAGGAGATTGACTCCAGGGCCCACCCTCTTAGGCACCCCAATTTGCAGATGCTCAAGTCCGCCGTATTACATGGCACAGTATTTGCATATAACTTATGCACATCCTCCTGTATACTTTCTCATTTCTAGATTAGTTATAACACTGTACTACAGTGTAACACAGTGTAATATACCTAAAACAATGTAAGGCTATGTCAATGGTTGTCGTAATTGTTTAGGGACAATGACAATAAGAGCCTGTACATGTTCAGTACATACAATTTTTTTCCTGAATGTTTTTGATATGCAGTGGATTAGATGGCGGATGAGGAATCATGGATATAGGAGACTGTGTATATATTTTTTCAGAGCATGTTCTTCTAAGAGTTTACTATTCTTTTTGCTCCTTATGGTTTAGAAAATATAGGTCTGGAGACATTGTGCCTGACTCATGCATTCAGTACTTACTTCTAGGTATAGATGTCTTGAAAATTAAGCAGGAAAAACTTGTTTATGAAGATGCTGTGTCTTAATTTTACCCCTGGACATGTGAGCAGCGATCTTTCCCATCATATGTGTGTATATATCATTGTATGCATATATATAGGCATACAATAATATATATATATATTCACATACAATAATATATATATTCACATACAATAATATATATATTCACATACAATAATATATATATTCACACACATATTTTTGGTCCTCCTCATCTGTCTTCTCTTGTGTTTAAAGATTACATACTTTATCAAAAAGAGAAAGAGAGAGGAAGCCAGCAGCTGAGCATTATACTCAGCCCCAGGATCCCCCTGCGCAATGAACAGCTGATAAGGTTCTGGGCTGGGAAACCTTCTCACAGTGTCGCCAACCATCCATTCACCTGACCGGGATGGCTTTGCCCTCAAACCACTTGCTTGGGTCCTACATCTAGTGTCATATATTTCGGGTAAAACAACTCTATTTCCTTTTTCCTGCTTTCCAGGGTTCCCCTAATGCCCTGAAGAGGGTTTTTGTTTTGTTTTGTTTTTCCATAGTGGGAGGTTTAACATGGAGACCACATACAAACTATGGATTGCACCCGGCTGGTTCCAAGATGAAACCAGACTGTGAACAAGAAGATCAGTCTCTAGAAATAGACACAGATAAACCCACCTGGCTTTCCACTACCCAGTTCACTGTGAGGAAGCCCTGCTTAAAGGGAATGTCCTAGTTCATGGCTCCTGTGGATGCAAAGCTTAAGCACAAGCGGGAAGCCTTCATCCTTAGAAGGCAGTCCATGGTGACAGCAAACCAACCCCAAATGACAGCCTTCCATGGAACCTTCTGGAATGTGACTCATTACCACCAAGGAGTCTTTGATGGAAGTCTGCTATGTATCATATATCTTCATTACTCCGTATTCTCTTTCTGTGGGAAGGTAAATTATAGGTAAGGTTTAGGCACTCTGATGTATTAATTGAGAGCTTTACTTTAAAGATTGTCAAATGTTTGTGATTCAGCCTCATAGACTGGGTTAAAATTGCAGTGCTGAGGGTGAGGTTTAAATTAGTATAATTATCTCTGTTATTATTCAAGCAAGCAGTGAGAAATGAACATTAGATGATAGTATCTGCACTTTAGTGGACTGTGGGGAAGAGTGATTTACGGAAGCCTGAGAACCACAGGGGAATTCTGCAGAATATTCAGGGACTAGGGCTGATTTCACTGCATACAAAATCCTTCCTGGACTTAATTATTTTTCAGTGGTGGTGGGAGGTTACTGGGGGTTAACTCGAGGCACTCGGCCACTAAGCCGCATCCCCAGCCCTATTTTGTATTTTATTTAGAGCATCTTGCCATTGCTGGGGCTGACTTTGAACTCACTATTCTCCTGTCTCAGCCTCCCAAGCCACTGGGGTTACAGGCATGCGCCACTGCACCTGGCCTTTCCTGGGTTTAATTTTAATAAAATTATCCCTGAGAAAATAAGCCACCAAAGGACAACGTGTAGACTTTGGGAAAGAGCTGTCCAGTGGAAATATAATGTAATTCATATATGTAATATTAACTATCCTCTGGACCACATTAGGTAAGGTAAAAGAGGTGAAATGAATTTCCTTAGTAAATTTTATTTAACCCTATATGTCCAAAATATTATTTCAATGTTACTCAATATTTTAAAACTATTAATGAGATATTTTACATCTTTCTTGCTTGTGAACACTTGGAAATCTTATGCATATTTTAGCTTATAGCACATCTAAATTCAGACCAGCCACATCTCAGGAGCTCAATAGCTATGTGTAGCCCGTGGCCACTATTCTGGTGCAGCTTTAGGTGAAGCCTGGGGTTAGGACAGAGCCTCCTGCCTTGTTTAGCAGTCTTTTGGTGAGGGCACTGTTTCCCCAGAGCCAGGTGCTGTGCCTTGAATATGTCAGTCTCCTCCAAAACTCAGGTTGAAATGTAATCCCCAGTATGAGATATTAAGAGACAGGACCAGGTGAGAACTTTAAGAAGTGATTAGGACTCTGCCCTCACGAATGGATTAATGGGTGATTTTGACAGTAGGTCTGCTATTAAGGCCCCTTTGGTTAGGTCTCTTGTGCAATACCTGTCTTTTGCCATGTGATACCCTTGCGCTGTCCTGGGACTCTGCTAGCAAGAAGGCATCACCAGATGTGGGTCCAGAAGCATGAGTCAAATAGACCTCTGATCTTTATAACTTACCCAGTCTGTGGCATTGTGTTATTGGTAACAGAATATGATCTTAGATGCTAGGAGGCTAATGGTGGGTGTCTCATCTTATCCATGGGAGCTTGGCTTCCCTGTGACTTAGAGGAAGATCGGTGTCTTTTTTTTGCCTCTTCCAGATTCTTTCCCAAGACCCCTCCCAGACTTCAGTTCTTGTGAAGGGAGGGAAGAAACTCAGGGAGTCACGCTAACTGATGGGACTTGCCCACGGTACCAGAAGCCAGCCAGCTGTGCTCATCCAAATCCCTTTCTGCCACCCGGTCATTGCAGGGGTTTGGGACTGTCTTTCTGTGTGATCCCCACCCTGGGAAGGGGATATAAGAGTGAGATGCTATGCAGTCTCCCCTG
Source organism: Marmota flaviventris (assembly GCF_047511675.1). NCBI lineage: Eukaryota > Metazoa > Chordata > Mammalia > Rodentia > Sciuridae > Marmota > Marmota flaviventris. The sequence goes on along the minus strand of NC_092505.1, from coordinate 11,057,301 downwards.
GGAGATTCCTCAGCCTCAGGAAACCTAGACATGGTGCAGGTGAGGACTTGGACCAGGTGTCTCTTGACTTCTTAGTGGCAGGACCAAGATTGGGCCTATGACTGTGCTCCTCTTTGGGGTCACCAAGCTGCCCTCAGGGTCGGCTCTCAAAACAAGCAGACATGAGGGCTCTCCCACCTAGAGCTCTCTCACATGAACATATCAGGCTCAGAAATGGCTGCTACTCTGGGGTCACAGCAGAGTCATCTTGGGTTTAAATATACCGTGTGTTTCAACTAGACTGACATCTGGGTTTTCACTCCTAGCTAATTGGAACTGAATCTCTGGGTTGGGACATCGATATTTTCTAAAAGCTGTTGAGGTGATTCTAATGTACAGACAAGATTGAGACCCGCAGGAAAACATTGCACATTCTTAAATTATCTACTTATTCAATATTTAATATTTTTACTGTTTTTCAAACACAGAGAAGTTGTAAAATTAGTACAAAGATGTCCTTTATACCTTTCATCTATATTCCCCAAAATGACCATTTTACCACATTTGCCTTATTACTTTCTCTCTTAATTGCAACCAAGATCTCCTTTACTCCTAAATATCCCTGTGTGTACCTTAACAACAAGGACAGTTTCTTGCATAATCAAGACAATGATCAAAATTAGGAAATTGTGTTGCAATATCATTTTCCAATCTACAGACCTTAATCAGATTCCATTAGTTGTGTGTGTGTGTATATGTATGTGTGTGTGTGTATATATATATAAATAAAATCTCCATCCTTTCACATCTGAGGTCATTTGGTTCCAGGACTCCTCATGGGTATCAAAATCCTCTCTTGCTCAAGTAGCTTATGTAAAATGGTGTAATATTTGCACATAAGTTATGAGCACCCTCCTGTCTACTTTAAATCACCTCTAGATGATGTTTATCACCTGATACAATGTAAATGCTATGTAAATAGCTGTTATACTTTATCACATAGGGAATAATGATAAGGGGAAAGGTCTATATATTCAATACAGATACAGTTTTACCCCAAAATATTTTTGTTCAGTGATTGGTTGAACCAATGGATGCAAAATCCATGGATATGGAGAGCTGACTGTAATTTCAGAGCAAGAGAAAATCCCAGATCACCTTTACTTGGAGATGTTGTGTACCTATAGGCTCCCTTTACCCTGGAGCACCTCCTCCGTCTTATCTTTCCTGATATTGGCTTTTGCTACAGTTCAGATATTGAATGTCTTCCAAAGGCCCCCAAAGGACCAGGTGTTAAAGGTTCCCTAGGATGGGGCTATTGGGAGTTGGTGGAACCTTCAGGAGGTGGGTCCTTGAGGGAGGTCTTTAGGTCATTAGGGGCATGTTCTTGAAGGGGACTGTGGGACCTTGGTCTGCCCTCTGTCTCTGTTTCCTGGCTCCTGGTGTTTGCTCCACCATGTTCTCCCTGACATTGCCATCCTGCACCCTCATAGGGGCTCAAAGCAGTGGTCTTGGACTGGGACCTCTAGATTCATGAGCTAAATAAATTTTTTTTCTTTATGGGGTTAATTGTCTCAGGTATTTTGTTGTAGTGATGAACTACAGGATAAAACAGCATTCTTGAAGAATACTTGATGGTTATTTTATGGAATGCCCCTTGGTTTGTATTTGCCTGATGTTTCTTCCTGGTTGTATTGTTATGTATTGGGGGGCAGGATTGTCACAGACAAGGTGTCGTGTTCTTGTGCATCACTTCAGGCAGAAGTGAACTTTTGGTTGAGGTATATCACGGGCTTCTTTTAGGTCAAAGGAGGCATCATCATCCCTATCTCTTGTGCGAATTGACCCTCTTACATAATCATTTATCTAGCAAGGCTGGAAATGTCTTGAACTTAGGACATATAAGTCTTAGAGAAAAAGAAGGAAAGTTCCTGGATCCTGGTGGATTGGCAAGGGGGGACTTCTGAGAAGACAGAGTCAAAGTTGTCTGGTGTTAGGATGAAGTGAGGAGAGCGTCAGGCCTGGACATGGCCCTAGGTTGGGTAGGAGGTGACTGCCCACCTGGGCTCTGCGGGGGCTGCCTGTGCCCATAGTGCCTATTGCTGCATCTCAATGTTTCCTGTTCAGTTCTTCCTCAGAACAGACTCTCTCTTTCCAAGCTGTGGCTCACCCTGCAGCTCCATCTGAGTCTTCCCCTGGGATTAATGACATTCAGAGTAACTCCAGGAATCCTTTCCGTGAGGTGATGTCCCACTGAGCACTCCTGGTAGGTCACCTTGCTTGCTACCCACCGCTCACCTCCAGGTCAGATGTCATGCTTCTGCCTCTTACCATCTCCAAGGGCACTGGAACTTGCCAGTTGCAAGCACACCCTTTGCTGCTGGTGAGGCTCTCATCCTGTGGATCAAACTTACCCTTTGACTTAATAAATGACCGAAACATGGCTTTCCTTCTACCTGTGCATAGAGGCTGAGAAGTGATGTGGTCTGTTCTGTCCACCTGACGTCTCAGGCCTTCTGCTCGCCCCTGCGCAGAATTGGAGGAAGACAGGGAGATTTTCCCTCCGCACTGTTGTTGTTGATTTTCCTGCTGGTGATTGTCTTGGGCTTTATCAAAACCTGTTGTTCCCTTCTCTCTGTCCACTCTTCTTACTTTATCTGTGGGCTTTCACTGGGCTTCCTGTACTGCTGGAGGAACACGGTTGTTGTGGAGACTGTGGCCACAACAGACAGGTTCCCCAGCCTTGGGGTGCCCCTTGCTGGGCCGCTTCCTACCTTTGAAGAAAACGACAACTAATGGAGGCGATAAGAATAAAGGTGAATGTTTGCACAGAGCTGACGCTGGGCAGAGCGGTTGTTATGGGTAGGACTGTGTCCCCTCAACAACAGCAGATTGGAGTCCTAACCCCTGGTACCTCAGAATGTGACCTTATTTGGAGTCAGAGTCTTTACCAAGGTATTCAAGTTAAAATGAGGTCATCTGGGTGGGCCCTCTTCCAACACGACTGGTGTCCTTACAAAAGGGGAAACTTGGACAGAGACAGACGTGCACACAAGGAGAATACCACGTGACACAGGAGCTGTGCTGCCAGGAGCCAAGAAACTACCAGCAGCCAGGAAAGAGGCTGGGAACTGAGTCTTAGAGTCTTCGAGGGAGCACGGCCCAACCCACACCTTCATCTCAGACGTCTGGCCTCCGGAAGGGTGAAGCTACCAGTTCCTGTTATTCCAAGCCACCCAGTTTGTGGTACCTTGTTAAAACAGCCTTGGGAATCGAATACTGCGAAGATCTGAGCACTTCACTGTGGTTACTCATTTAATCTCCTCCATGAGCCCGAGATGGGTGCTGTGACCATGTTCCTTTTATAGATGACCATATGTGGGCACAGAGAGGTTGAACGCCTTGCTCAGGGTTATGAGCTTATGAACCCCCACTCTGGTCAACCCCTAATACCTCCTCTGCTCTCATCCTAGTTACCCCCGGTCCTCCTGTCATCCTTCCCTACCTTCTCGTTTTATGGGGCTTTCTTTGTCACCATCTCTTAAACATCCCTGCCCACTCTTCTCAGGTGGCCACTCCCTTGACTTGCTGGTCTGTCCTCCAAGATCCCTCGCAGAACTTCTGACCTTGGGCATCACTGGGATGCCCCACTGGCAGGATCAGCCTACACAGGACAAAATCACAAAGCCTGCTCCTCGGTGCTGGCTTTCCCCCATGAACGGCGTCACTTGCACAAAACCCGGCCACCGTCCCTGAGTCCTCCCTGTCCCTTCTGCCTCCATTCCCCACCACCCACCCCTGCCGATTCTAGGGCTAAACTGCCATATTTACATCAAAACCATCTGCATAATTTTCAAAGTCCAGTGCAAAATGAAGATGTGGAGCCCTTGTTTTAAAATCAAAGGAAAGACAATATTAGAAACTTAAAAGTACCTTCCCCCTTTCTTCTCAGGTCTCAGTCTCTCAACTTGTCACGATGTTTTCCGAATTCACTTAATATGCCGAGTAAAGACAAATTAACTTTTAAAATTATCAGTATGACTGCCTGTCTTTATCTTGTGCAATGCCACTTTTTTTGTTTTGAGAGAGAGAAAGAGAGAGAGAGAGAGAAAGAATTTTAATATTTATTTTTTAGTTTTCGGTGGACACAACATCTTTGTTTGTGTGTGGTGCTGAGGATCAAACCCGGGCCGCACGCATGCCAGGCGAGCGCGCTACCGCTTGAACCACATCCCCAGCCCGCAATGCCATTTTCAAATGCAAGTTTCTGCAAGAGCATTAAACTCGGCCATGGAATCATAGAAATGACAAAATTTATATTTTGCATGTATGGGTTTTTTTTTTTTTTTTTCTCACTGGACCAATGAGAACATTGAAAGAAATGAATTCAAATGTTTTTATTTCTTTTTTCATCTCCGCACATTCCACGGTGACTCTCTACCTTTGGCTTCCTGATGTGTCAGGAAGGACCCAAAGGACAGAACCACGGACTTCACCTTCTTCTCCTCTCCTCCCGTGTCATCATTTCTAGTATAAGGAAGCAAACACAAGAAAGAAGAGGGGGGGTGCTCTTGGTGGTCCTTGGTACAGCGTGTCATTACCTTTTTAATTAAACCACATCCTGAGTCTAGTGTCCGTGGGAGCTGTCAGCGTCTCTTGCGTTTTCTGTTGAGGACGTACGATGCTTGCCCTGTGCCCACTTTGGTCTTGCTGGGCTCCACGCGCTCTGGACCCTCTGGGATTCTATGCATCGTGAACACTCCACGGGAGGGAGGGGCCAGGAAGGGAGTAGCGCTCACGGCAGGCACCTCATCTGTGTACACGCGTGCTCCATTCCCCCTTGATTTCATTATAGAACAGAAGTTCAAAGATAAAATAAATAAAAATGTCAAAGATGCCATTGATAATAATAATAAAATGGGAATTCCAAATCTTAAAAAAAAAAAGAAAAAGAAGAAGAATGTCAAGAGAGTGACAGCAAGTGTTCAAACAAGCACAAGGTGCTTCGTGTGTGATACACCCCTGAATTTGACCTTGATCTCAGTCCCTCCTGCTCCTTTTCTCACTGTGCTGATCCAGTTGGCACCATCCTCTCTCCATCCTGGAGGACTCCATCCACCTTGACTTTTTCATGGGTCTCTGCATCTACCCAACCCGGGCCACCCCGAGAGTTTTGTGTCTTGCAAATCCTGCTTGCCTCCCTTTCGTAGCAGCCTGCAGTAGCTCCCACCTACTTTCAGGTGAAACCTCAGACTCTTAGCAAGGTGCTGCTTACTTCCCAGCCTCTGCTCCAACCGCTTACCCTACAGTCTGGCTGTGTTGAACCTTGAGAAGCTCCGCCGAGCCTTTGAAGAGCTCCCCTGAGCTCCTCTGCCCCTGCTGCCTGAGTATATGGTCTTCACATGGTTATCCCTGCTCTTTCCCCAGGTATCACCTCCCACTTGGAAACTCTCCTCACCTCTGGGCAGGTCAGAGGCCCATTGTTTCTGCCTGCCCCCATACCCCCTGTGCTTCCTCTTACAGCACCCACCCACTGAGACACAATAAGCAATTGGCCTGGCTCGCCCTTAAGGCCAGGGCCACATGCGGGTCTTCTTAGTGATGAATGAGAGAATAAAGGAGCCTTTTGCCTTCCAGTGGCATTTACAAATCTGGAGTCCTTAGGGCTGCAAGAGCCAAGTTACTCCAGTGCTAGAAATAATATCGTGCGGCCCCAGTCTTTCCTGTTTCCTCTTCAAGTCTAGGAGCAACTGGTTTTTAAGGCCCTGCTTTTCTTCCCACGGCTTTGCCGGCCTTCACCCTGCCAGACCTCCAAACTGAGAGACTTGTCTTCCCCCTAAATGCGATTTCTCTTCAGCTCAACTTTTTTCATCCATGTACACCCCCATCCCCCTTCCTTCCCTTTCTGTTACATTCAAGATAACCCTGGACATAATGTTACAAACTGTAAAGGCAGTGGGAGGGAGTGGGCACCTCCCTCCTTGGAAATCCTGCCCTGGAGGCTTAGGGCCCTTCAACTTGGGAAGATCCTGGACCAGAAGTCAGAGTTTGTTAGAGCCTTGACTGAATGAAGCTTCCCGAACGTGCATTCTGTGAGGGGCAGCACTTCAGCGCTCTCCTCGGAGGCTGTTTTACCTAACCGAATCACCAGCACCAACGGAAAATGTGAAAGGATTCTCCTAAGTGGACCATAACACTTGTTTTTGGTATGAGAGTTTGAAGTGCTGAATCAGGAAGGCAGAGCATCCCCTGTGATCTCACCTGGGACCTTGTGCCTCAGGAGAACCACACTTTGCACACGTCCAGGACACCCCCAATGTACATCAGCAAGCAGTTTGCAAGATGCAGAATTTACAAATGGGGGAGTCGACTGTGGGTCCACCAACACACTGGCAGTGGGGCGTCAGGGGTGGGGAGTGTATGTGCACGATTTCAACTTATCCAGCCAAAAGATGGCCAGGAATCAAAAAGAAGATTCCTGGATGGTGGTGAATAAAGTAGATGTTAAGGGGGAATCACTGAGCTGTCACCCAACACTGATGCTTAAAATAAGGCAACAGAGGAGAAAGCACAGAATGAGGGCAGCCAGAGGGACAAGGGTCAGCAGAGAAAAGGACGAGGAAGGGTGAGTACAGGGCCCATGGGAGAATGAAGACAGCCCGGGCTCCGGGGCCACCCAGTGCAGCTCAGTCGGCTGGCGGCTCAAAGCCGGCCCTGGGGTGAGCGAGCCAGCAAAGCAATTAGGAAGAACAGAGGGCTGGCCAGCCTGATGGCTGTGCAGGCGCCCATATTTCTTTACACTTGCCAACTCCCAAGCCAGGCTCCCTGCCTCTGTGAAATACACAGGAGAAATGAGATGGGGACACAGAAGGACCTGTCCAGAAGGCTCTGAGCCCAGGAGGAGGCGTAACAGGGACAGCCAGCGGGTCACCCAACCCTGGCTCAAAGCACAGCCTTTTCAAGAAAGCTGTTACATCCGTTTGAAGCTCTAGGAACGTCCAGTCACTGATTCTGTCACCCGCTTAGGGAATGAAGCATGCTCTGTCAGGAGTACAGCAAACCTGTCCTGCCCCCACAGCTAATTGATTTCATCTCTCAAATAGCTTTGTGAGATTCCTAATGCTACTCTGGAACCATCAGCATCCCTAATGTGAAAGGTTAAAAAAAAATTCATTATTATGAACAGTGAAATTACTATCTAATTTTCCAATTAAGTCAATTAAACATAGATTACATGCCCTAAAGTCTTTGCTTCTTCCTTGAACATTCCTGCCTTGCTCATCCTACACATCCTGAAAGTGGGCAAGAGGGGGAATGAGCTGTCCAGAGCCAAAAGCTGTTTAGAGCAGTAGGTGTGGAGAGGCATCCTTCCACCCCGCCCCCATGTCTGGGTGTTGGGCTCTGCCAGTCCTTCTGGTTGGTTAGCACTTGAGTGTTTCTGAGAGCCTTTTGTTGTACGTGGGGAGGGAACCACTAATTTGGCCAATTCCAAGCAGAAAAGATCAAGTATAGATTTCATATCTGAGTTTTAAGTGCTGGTAAAAGTTGCATTAAGTTATCAAATGCACTGCAAACCCGGCTTCACCACCAAGTGGCTCTGTAGTTTGGGGATCACTCTGCATCCCAAAGAAAAGAAAAGGTGTCTTGTTTTAGATGCTTGGGGAAAATGGGGATTGATACAGTTACTTTTAGGCTAATCGAATCCAGATGATGTTCGCGGAATAACTTTCCTCAGTCAGTACCTGGTCACCAAACAAGGCGTTCATTTTTATAGGATTTGGAACGTTTGATTGAAAAGGCACAGAGGGGCTCCTACCAGACCTGTTTGGAATAAAACAGGGGATATAATTTAAAGATTGTAATTCAAGACCAACTCAGAACATTTGGAGTAATTCTTTAATTGACTGACTCATATCCTTCTCTCTCTCTCTCTCTCTCTCTCTCTCCACACACACACACACACACACACACACACACACATACACACACACAGTCCTCCCTCTGTATCCATGGTTTCGTCATCTGAGGATTGAAAATATTCAGAAAATAAATTGTATTTTTAGTGAACATGTACAGACTTTATTTCTAGTATTTTTGAATCATAATACAGTATTATAACTATTTACATAGCATTTACATTGCATTAGATGTCCGTCATTTAGAGATGACTTAAAGTGAATGGGAGGATGTGTGTCGGTTGTATGCAGATATTAGGCCAATTTTACAAAGGGACTTGAACATGTGAGAATTTGGTATATGCAAATTTTGGTGTATACCTAGGCAAGGCTGTAGGCATGCGTATATGTACATGTAGATGTACCACATTATGGAGAAATCTGGGGCTGGGGATGTGGCTCAAGTGGTAGCACGCTTGCCTGGCATGAGCGGGGCGCTGGGTTTGATCCTCAGCACCACATACAAATAAAATAAAGATGTTGTGTCCACCGAAAACTAAAAAAAAATTAAATTAAAAAAAAGAGAAATCTGTAAGTACTGAAGTGCTGGCTGCTTCTGAGCGTTAATCCGATCAGAACCTGTACTTACTTAATTTCCATCAGCTCCTTCTTGGCTAACTTCCTCCCTCCCTCTCTCGCTCATTCGTTCATTCAGAAATGACTTGTTGCCCTTCTGCTGAGGGTCATACTCTTTCTAGGGGCCAGGGATGTAGCTGTCAGTAAAACAAAGTCCCTGCTTACATTCCAAAGGGGAGAGCTGACCCTATGGCTCCACGTGGTCAAGGGCAGCAGGGTCAGGTTGGTGTCCAGCAGGCACAGGGTCTGCAGTCCACACACATAGTCACAAGCTGCAGAATGACATTCAGCCAACAACAGACTAAGATCATGATGTGACCTAGGTGTGTGCAAGGCACCCTATCCTGTTCACACAACCATGAAGCAGCCTGACAACGTAGCTCTCAGAACGTACTCCTGTTTTTAAGCAATGCCTGACTGTACGCGTGTGGGCAGCCGCGCAGAAATAGGCCACTGAAAATATGTACGAATATACGGGGAAAGTACAGGGCTTGATGAGTCAGTGGTCAGTGCACCGAAAGAAGGAAATGAATGGAGAAAAATAACAAGAAAAGGGACAGCTGGTCAAGTGGCTGTCAAAACCCAACATTGACCAACAAGAATTCTAAGGCCAGGGGGAAAGGAAAGAGGTCCCTGTCAGGGTGGAAAGGGCAGCCAGGTGCCTCGTGCGGTTTTCTTAAGGCAGAAAAGAACTAGGGTTTGTTGTCAAAGGTTGGCAGACAGGTTCCAGGGGTTATTTTCTCCGTTACTGAGAAATGTGGGGATATTTTAATCCCGTGTGTTGTGGGATTCCTTTAAATGCTCTCAAACAATGGCATGTTTAGAGAGTTTACGGGCTTTATTTTGTTTTATACCTTTGGAAATAAAAGGGCTCCAAGACAACCCCGCAGTTTTATTGTCAAGGAGGACAGCTTCGTTTGTCGAGGAAGAGTGCTTGGAAACTGGATTTCAGGGATTTGTGCTCTCAAAAAGAGCAGAGCAGAAGTCAGCAAATTCTTCCCAATTATCACTTAAATGGTTCTTTTCAGGGAGGCTTGTGCTCATTCCACGAAAATTGCTTCTGTAGCACCTGAAACATGGAGGAAAATGTTTAATTCTCAGGACAAACTCAGGCTAAACCTGGAACCAGTGGATTAGGGGTGCTCCTCATCCTTCCTTCTCTGGGGCCTTCACTTCCATAGACTGGCCCCTAATCTCTTCTCACAATATCATTGTATTAGTTCATTTGTATTACTATAACCAAAGTGTCCTAGGGCATGCAACTTTATAAAGAAAAGAGGTCTTATTTGGCTCACAGTTCTAGTCCATACCTGTTGACGGCCTTCTTGTTGACAGTCTCCCGTCCTCTCCTAGTACCACAGGATGAAAGACAAAGCACATGCGTGTGTGTCCTCTTCTTCTTATAAAGCGGTCACTATTCCAATCATGGGGCTCTACCTCGCTGATCTTATCCAATCCTAAACAGCTTCCAAGGTCCCACCTCTCAACAGCAGCATCAGATTAAATTTCCCTCCTCTTAAAACCTCACTAAGGGGATCTCATTTCAACACATGAACCTGTGGCGGACACCCTGAAACCACAGGCAGGCCATAGCCCCCCTGTTCTCTCCAGAGAAGGAAATGGACAGGCTCGGCCACTATGTGAGGAGCTCTGCTTCAAGGGTTTCTTATCAGCTGTGGATCAACTGGACAGCAGGATGGACGTCCATTTTCCAGAGGAGGAAACCAAGGAGCACAGAGGTAACAGTGCCATCTGTTGAAGACCAACCTGAGCTTCCAGAGTCTGAACTCCCTCCACAGGGTACGTGGCCTCCGAACTGGCCCCCCTGGTGCAGGATTGGGAGTGCCCGGAGCATCACGCCAGCCTGCCCTTGGTCCCCACCCATCCCCCACACTCAGCAGGTGACTTGAGTGGTCCCTCAGGGCCCACCTGCTGTGGCTGCTGCTACTGCTTTGTGTAAATAACCAACATTTAAAATGTTTTCATTGATCTCATTCATGATGTAAATGTAAGCTCTAAGTGAAAATCCACTCTCCTATCTCAGGACTAATTCTACTCTCAATTTATATATTGATTATCATTTTCCACGTTTTATTGCTGCATTATAGTTGTGCATAATGGTGGGGTTTTTCGTTACCTATTTGTGCATGCACATAATGGAACAATATGAGTTGGCCAATATCGCTCCCCAGCATGTCCCCCTCCGTCCCCTCTTCCCACCCACCCCTGGTTCCTTTCCTCTACTTTACAGATCTATCTTTAAGTTTTATGAAAATGTCCCTCCTCACCTTTTTTTCCCTTTTTCCTCTCTAACTTCCACATATGAGAGGAAACATATAGCCCTTGACCTTCTGAGTTTGGCTTATTTAACTTAACATGATGGTCTCTAGTGCCATCCATTTTCCTACAAATGACATAATTTCATTTTTCTTTTAAGGCTGAATAAAACTTCATTGTGTACACATGCCACATTTTCTTTATCCATTCAACTGTAGATGGGCATCCAGGCTGGTTCCACAGTTTGACTATTGTGAATTGTATAAACATGGGTACACATGTGTCACTACAGTATGACGATGATCTTAATTCCTTAGGATAAATACCAAGGAATGGCATAGTTGGGTCGTACGGTGGCTCCATGCCTGGTCTTCTGAGCAGCCTCCACACTGATTTCCACAGTGGTTGTCCTAATTGACATAATCCCACCAACAGTGTTCCTTTCCCGCCACATCCTCTCCAGCACTTATTACTATTCGTATTCTCAATGACGGCCTTTCTAACTGGTGTGAGATGAAATCTCAGTGGAATTTTGATTGGCATTTCTCTAATTGTTAACAATGTTAAACATTTTTTTTCATGGATTTGTGAACCATTTGAATTTCTTCTTTTGAGAAGTGTCTGCTTAATTCATTGGCTCACTTATTAATCAGGTTATTTGAAGCTTTTTAATTTGATGTCACCTCATTTATAAGCCCTTGGCATTATTTCCTGAGTTTTAGGGATCTTATTTTGACTTGTTTATAGACTCTAACACCTATTAAGAAAGTTGTGGGCTGGGGATGTGGCTCAAGCGGTAGTGCGCTCGCCTGGCATGCGTGTGGCCCGGGTTCGATCCTCATCACCACATACAAACAAAGATGTTGTGTCCGCCGAGAACTAAAAAATAAATATTAAAAAAATTCTCTCTCTGTCTCTCTCTTTAAAAAAAAAAAATTCTCTCTCTCTCTCTCTCTCTCTCTCTCTCTCTCCCCCCCCCTCTCTTAAAAAAAAAAAGAAAAGAAAAGAAAGTTGTTGCCTGTGCCTAAAAGCTGGAGTGTTCACCCTACATTTCCTTCTGGGAGTTGCATAGTTTCTGATCTAATTCTGAGATCTCTGGTTCATTTTGAGTTGATTTTTGTGAAGGGCGAGAAATAAAGGTCTAGTCTCATTCTTCGACATATGGATGACCAATTTTCCCAACATCATTGGTTAAAACCTCTGTCTTTTCGCCAATGTATATTTTTGACACCTTTGTCAAGGATCAGATGACTGTAGACGTGTAGATTTGTTGCTGCATCTTCTGTTCTATATCATTGGTCTGTGTGTCTGTTTTTATGCCAGCACCAGGCAGTTTTTTGTATGGTAGCTCCATAGTATACTTTGAAGTCAGGTATTGTGATGCCTTCAGTATTTTTCTTTCCTTCCTTCCTTCCTTAGAATTGCTTTGGCTATTCTTGGTCTTTTACTCTTCCAAATGATTGTTCAGGCTGTTTTTTTTCTAGTTCTGTGAAGAATGTCACTGATCCTTTGATGGGCATTGCATTGCATCTGCATGTTGCTCTTGGTAGTACGGCCGTTTTAACAATATTAATTCTGCCTAACCGTGAACATGAGAGGTCTTTCCATCTTCTAGTGTCTTCTTCAATTTTTATCCCTTTTATTATAAATGGGATTGTTAAAGACTTTCTTTGCATTCATTGAGATGACTACATGATTTTTGTCCTTAATTCTATTTATGATTTGGGCATGTTTATTGATTTGGGCATGTTAAACCATCCTTGCATCTCTCGAACATAACCGATTTGCTGCTTCTCCTTGTTTTCAAGCTCCATTCTCATGGTTTATCAAATTCCATCCTTTCCCTTTCAGACTGTGGCTGTCTTCCCATTTGCTTCTGCTGTTCACTTTGTGATTGTGCAATTTTTGAGTCAGTACCATCGTGAAGAGTGTGACTGAGAGGCCAATTAATGAGACATCTAATCCCTTTCATCTCCTCAGTGATTTAACTCATTTCAACGGTTACAAAGTCTTAAAGAAATGATTCCACCAATGATGATTGCTGGTCATGTGGAATGGATTCAGCAACAACATCCCCAAACAGTAAGCTTCTCAAAGTCTTACCATCTTCCTATTTAACATAAACACCAGCTGGCAGGATGCTGGAGTGTTAGCCAGGGTAGGCTAGGTGCTGAAGCAAACAAACCCCAAGTCTCCATGTCATCACAGAATAAAGGATTCTTCCTGCTGATGTCACTGTGATTGGAAATGGGGGAGGCTCTGCTCCATGCAGTCATCTGGGGACCCAGCTCCCTCCATCTGGCCCCTCCCCTGACTTCTGGGGCTCTCGTCCTGTCCTTTGTCCACACATGATAGCAGGTAGGGGAAAGCAAGACATAGAGGATTGCACAGGGGTCTCAAGGGCTAGACCTACAAATGACAAACGTCCCTCTGCCCTCTTTCCACTGCCCAGAACCTTCCAGTGGCTCTCTCTACTGCAAAGTGGGGGGCTGGAAAATATATCTTCCCATACAAAAAGCAAGTATCCTGTCCACCCTGTCTAGGCTCTCAGTTCACCATCTGTCCTCCTCTAGTTTGTTTTGGGGCCAGGATCTAAGTTCATCACTTAAGAGTAGTAATAACTACTCCATGTCACCCATATTTCTCACGATTCTGTCACAATCCCTGCCCCATCTCAGGTATCTAAGAAATAGACTGAGGATTCTAGTTCTCATCCTAATTAACACCATATCCAGTTCAGCTTCTTAGTCTGAACTTGGATTTAGAGAAAGGACTTAGACTCACATCTAACTTCACCTTTTTGTTTTTTTTAGTGCTGGGGATGAACCCAGGACCTTGTGCATGCTAGATAAATATTCTACCACTGAGCTACCCTGCAACCCTAAATCACTTTTTGATCTTTTTGCCTGCCACATGGAGCCCAATCCTACTCTTCACCTGCCATGGGGCCTTTCCTGTATTCTTAGAAATACTGACTCATTGCTTCTATGAATTCTCAACAACACACAAAAGAAAAAAAAAAAAAACACTCTTTTCTGGAAAAGGACTTCAAACATGTAGAGTCACCTCTGAATGTTTGTGAATAAAAGGGAGTGGTCTCTTATCTGCAGCATTTACAAGAGGAGGGTGCCACTTAATTTTTTTTTAAGGGGAAGGAGTGCGAGGCAAAGTCTTAACAATTGAATTCCATTCTCTTCCCAGAAGCAAGGTTGTGAAATTGGCCCCTGGTGATTGGGGAACTTTATAGAACATGGATATGGTGTGCTCAGAGTGGCTCAGGCAGCGTTAGAGCTTGGGAAATGTGGACATCACTGTAACAGAAAAGAAAGAGGGGAAGAATTTGCAGCACATTTGATCTCCTCTAAATATTAGTAACTTTCTAGATCTTAATTATAAGGAAGAAAGAAGAGAGAGATGGAGAAGTTTCATTCCTTGCAAGCTCAACAGTGACATTTCTGGGTTGTGAGGGCAGCTGCTGAACTAAGTACTTTTCTCTCTGTGGTCCAGAGCTGAGAGGGCACTGGGAGTGGAATTTGATTGGCCCGGGGTTGTTCAGCACTTCACCAATGGGATCTCTACGTTAGTTAACTTTTTTTTTTTTTTTTTAGATTTACAGTGGTAATATCTTAGAGTTGTGCAGTGGCTTATCATAGATCAAAGATGTATATGCCCATTGCATCATCTGATCCTCACACCACTACCTGGGGACATCAGTTCCTCAAAGTAAGCACGACAGTCAGTCACCCTGATCCCAGTTTGAACCTTAGTCTTGAGATTTGTAATCCCCACCCTCCATCACTGGCTTACTCATGATGATTCTGTGGCCACATGGTCCTCTGAAATCCTCCAGGTTAGATGCAGGCCTTGGCCTAGACCTTGTTTAACACAGTGATGTGTTTAACCTAAACCCTCAGAAGCTTGATGCAGAAAGGTGGGGGTTGGTCAAGATGTGGGCCTGCTCTGGTCTTCGGGCGTCCCAGGGCACACTGGCACCTCTGGCTCTGAGAAGTCCTTCAGGGAAGACTTGTATTGACCTTGACTTATCCCAGCATGCCCCAGGCTTTATTTTGCCATAGAAATGCCTTCCCTGACTCTGCAAAACACCCATTATCCCATGCAACACTTTGAAAATGAGTTGTTTCCACCTTTCTGGCCATTCTCTAGTCCCTGATTGCTTGTACGCAAATGAGTTTTCACCGTCAATGTGATGGGCATGGTCCCAAGAAGACTACTCCAAATCTTTCTGAAGATGGAGGAGAGCTCCCACTGCTCTTTAGGGTCTCACTTCCCAGGAATTCTTCCTCTTTGTTTAAAAAAAGGAAAACCTAAAAACCCATATTAAACTACTCTAAGATCTGCCCACCCCAAGCCTTGCAGGATATTGCTTTGAGGAAGGTTCTAGCCATGGCCATAGGTTAAGGAGCTTCTCTGCTGTGGGGTGTTCACCAGGGAAGGGTGTCTTGGAGCTTCCTAAACTGCATCAGCCACCTAAGCTTCATGAAGGTGAAGCCAATGAATAGTCTACACCCTCCCGTTTCCCTTGCCCACCAGTGTAAACAGGATCAACAGAGTGTGTCAGGCTCTACCGGATTCTAAGGACTGACTTTTTTAAGAACCTGAACTTTCATATTCTTTCCAGAGAGCAAAGACTTACCTATAAAAATTAGAGTTAAGACTGAAGAAACTCTGGTAGAGAGTATGAAGAAATTAAACATTTTTGACTCATCCAACATGATAGAGAGTCTGATCCAGAGTGAACCATTACCAAAAAAATAGCATTAATAGATTTTTTTTTTTTAATGGTTCTCTTTTAAACCAGCCAAAAAACCCAGGTGTGGGGAAGCTAAGTAGTGTGTGGACTCTGCCCAGCACATTGCAAAGAATGGGCTTGCCCACTGAGCAGCGGATACGCTTTTGCAAAGCGCTCTAGATTGGGAGCGGCTCATCCATCATCTGCCCTTTGTTCAAGAACTGCCTTGGCAGCAGGCTCCTGCTCCACCCTGCCTCCCACCTTCATCTTAGGATGTGCTCATTCCGGAGGTATCCTCACTCTCAGCCCTGGCATCCTCATTTCCAGAACCTTCTCTAGAAGGGGGTTCAGCCATAGAACCCCCTGCTACGGCTACTCTGGGACATCTCCATGATCTGCAATGACTCTACCTTCAAAGGACTTTTGACCGCAACCTCCTGCCTCTCCAGCTTGCTGGTGTGGTTGCCTCAGTGTGACCTTGCTGACCCAGCAGGACTCCTCCTCTCCTGGACCTCTCCCCTCTCCTGTGCTCATTTCCTTCCCTGTATTTAGCGTGGGGCCCATAATTTCAAGCAATCTCTTGCCAATAGTCACTTTCAAACTTGGACCACAGCCTACCTGGGAACCTAGGACTCATTTGCATGTGCATTTACATACACACATACACATATGCGTACACTTCCAAGTATAAACATTCCAAAATCTCTCCCTAAACACAGTTCTTACAACCATCGCCCCACGTCTCTCCTCTTCATCAGGGTGTTGCAACAGTCATTTGTATAAACTGTTCGCTTCCTGTGACTATTGTAACAAATTACCACGATCTTAGTGGCATAAGTCAGCACGAGTTTAATCGTACTGTATGAGGTCAGAAGTGTAAAATGAAGGTGTTGGCCAGGCTGCTTCAGTCGGAGGCTCCAGGAAATCTCTTCCTTTGCCTTTTCCGCCTACTCTCTTGGGTCCAGGCTGTGTCACACCTGATTCCATGTGACATATCCTTTTTTTTTTGACCCTTGTGCTTCCTTCATTTTGAGAACCCTTGTGATTACCTTGGACCCTCCCAGATAATCCAGGGTAATCTCTCCCTCTCAGGATCCTTGGCTTAATCATATCTACAGAGTCCCTTGTACAATGTAAGGTAACCTAATCCCAGGTCCTAGGGGTTAAGAAATGTGGACATCTTTGGAGCCATTTCTCTGCCTATCATGTGGGCCATTTGATTTTCCCAACCTTCACTTACTTTTCAACCTTTGCTAAACAGTGCCGCAGTCTGGCTGGGCACAATCAGGAGCCACTTGTCAAAAGAAACTAACTTTATTTTTAGAACCAAACACGCCAAACAAAACAGCCTCTCAGGAAAAACCCTCAGAGCCTCAACTGCCACCACCGGCTTTCCACAAGCCTGTCTCTCCCCCCACAAGCTTCTTTCCACCTCCCACAATCCTCCTGCTCTTGAGGCCGATTGGCTGGGTCACGTGGGCAGAGCCAAAAAAGTCCCCCAATGAGCAGCTCCGTGGTCTGAAAGGGCAGGGAAACAGTCCAATGAGCATCACCGCAGAGGAGCCAATCAGCTAGATGTTGCTGGGGCCGAGGAGCCAATCAGCTAGATGTTGCTGGGGCCGCTGTGAGCATCAGCCGGCAGCTGGAAGTTTGCTGGGGCCCCTTCGGCTGTGGCTCTCAACAAAACAGGTTCCCCGCACTCACCTCCACCGTCGCAAATGGCTTCAGCCTGTTCCCTCATGTCCTCCACGTTGCTTAAATCAATGGGTAGTTGTAAATGTCTTCCCTGACAAACAGAAGACGGTGAAGGAAGGAACCTTGTAGGACCATGAGTGTGTGGGACCATGGCTGGTCCTTGTGAGAGAGATTCCGGCTGTCACTCTGACTTCCTGTGTTCTTGTGTGAGTGCGGTTGGCTGCAGAGGGGTTCAGTGCCCCCCTTGCTCTGTAAACCCTCCAAGGCTCCACGGTGTCTCAGTTCGTATTATTAGTTTAAAATCGCTGGCCAGATAACTACAGATGAATTTGTTTAAACAAACCCTTTCATTTACCTACCTTCAAATAAAAGTGTGTAAATCCTGGATAGCAGGGTGAACTTTCACCCAGTCCAGCCTTTGTGTACCAGTCAGACCAAGAACCAAGTATTGCCAGCTCCCCTGGACCCGCTCAGCCCCTCCCCACTGCTGAACCCTGTCCGCAGTTCTGCCCTGGGGGGCATAGGGATCTTTTTAGTTTGTTTTTCATTTCAAACACACTTTATTTTTTTAAAGAAGCATTAGGTTCATAGCAAAACTGAACAGGAAGTAGTTTCTCTGTACCTGCCTCCCTACACGGGCTCTTCTGCAATAAAGATCCAACTGGAGTGTCTGTTACAACTGATGGACATGGACCTCTACAGACACATCTTTGCCACCGGGCATCCATAGCTTACACTAGAGTTCACTCTTGATGTTGTACATGCTAAAAGTTTGGACAATGGAAGTGGCATGTATGCACCATTGCATGTCATATACAGTCATCTCACTGACCTAAATCTCCTGTGCGCTACACACTCACCCTCCTTCCCCACTCACTCCTGTCAGCCTCCGATCGTTTTTTTAACCGTCTCCATGGTTTTGTCTTTCCCAGAATGTCACGGGGCTGGACATACAGTACATGGTATGTAGGCTTTTCAGACTGGCTTCTTCCATTTCATAATATTAATTTAAATTTCCTCCGTGTCTTTTGGTGGCTTGATAGTTCATTTTATTTTGACACCGACTCTTATCCACAGTCTGGATGTGGGCAAAGATTTTGAAGAAGGCATTGAACTAAATTTAGTGCAAGTTTTATTGCTAATGTATCTTCTTTGTACTGCATAGGGTTAGGACTGAGGTGGGGGCTCCCCTCTGCCTCAGAGCACAAAAGGCCCAAATGAGCTCAAACTCGTTAGTTCTGCACATTGAGTCATTGAGGTTCTGCCCTCAGAATTCCATTTTCAGAGTGAGAATATGGTATGTTATGTTATGGTTTGGTATGGTATGGTATGGTATGGTGTGGTGTGGTATGGTGGGTATGGTATGGTATGGTGTGGTATGGTATGATATGGTATGGTACAGTATGGTGGGTACGGTATGGTGGGTACGGTATGGTGGGTATGGTATGGGGCCACTGCACGGCACACACGTGTTTTGATTCAGATGGTTCCGCAGAGGTCAAGTTCTCTTTAGATGGGATAGACTATGTGACAAACAGAGTGAAGAAAGATAATGGCCCAACACAGTCAAAGCTTCTTTGTCACCCATTTCACAGTCTGTGGAATGTGGAGCAAGGTCCCTCCTGCCTTGTGGCTCCATATCCCCCGGAGTCTTGTCGTTTCTTTCATGTAGCTGGATAACACACAATTCCGTTGGAAAGACCATGAATTTTAAGCCAAAGTCATGCTCTTAGAATCACCTGGGTATGGTAGCCAGCTGGTCACTCATCACGGTCCTGGGAATGATATAGTCATGGACAAGAAGCTTTTGATAAGAAGTCTGAAGAGAGAGAACTAAGTGGTGGGCTCACAGTCTTGGGTGTTGGCCTAGAGGTAGCATCATTGTGACCCTAGGTCCCTGGAAGCAGCATGTGGCTCATAGTGAGGTGCTGAGATCCCACAAAGGAGGCTGGAATGGCCAGTATCCTTCACCTTGTCAGGGTCCACCTGGGTGCCCTTCAGGGAGACCCTGGCCCAGGGCTCAGGACCTTGGAGGGCCTCAGTGTGGCTTCTAATGTGTCTGGCCAGGTGCCCCATGATGGTGATGTTGGCTGTTTGTGCCAGACTCAGACACACTGGTGCCTGGTGTCCCTTAGGGTTAGGGTTAGGGTTAGGGTTAGACTTTGCTCCTCCAAGGGGATTCACTCGGGGTAGTTGAATTTGTGGTCCTTCTCATGATGGTTTTCTTTCTTTTTTTATTTGTGCCTTATAGCTGTACATACTGGTGGGATTTTTTAAGGTTTCAGGGTGGAAATAAAAGTTTAGAGGGAGCTCAAGGCCTGGGTTAAGTGTGCTTGTAGGTGTTCGCAGCCCTCTTCAGAACATTCTAGATGGGTGAATGGGATGACCCCAGGCCAGACTATCCTGTGAGTTTCCAGGAAGTTCAGGGAACGGATTTGGCCAGAAATCACATTCCTGGGAGGATTTTGAAACCTGAATGGAGCAACGTAAGCAGGGGTCATCGATGTGGGAACCAGGCGTTCTGAAGCTGTCCTTCACTCCTCCTTCTCAGAGGCCGAGGGCTGCCAACTGCATCTCCCACACACCTCACCAGAAAGTCCCTGGCTCTGCTCCCAGCAGCCTGGCTGTCGACCTCGTGAGGTGTGAGAAGGAGGAAGGGAATCTCCATTTTGGATAAACCTTCCTTCCTCCTTTCTGAGAAGTAGTGCAGGGCCTGTGCCGGCCAGCTATGGTCAGGGCTCCCCAGAGTTCCTGCCCAGGCAGCTCCTCCAACTTGCCCGAGAAGTAGCTGAGGAGGCCCAGACAGGGAGCCCATCTTAGTTTCCTCTGACTGCTGCAGTAAATTGGCCAAACACATCAGAAACTCATTCTCCCCACATTTTGGAGGCCAGAAGTCTGGAGTCCAGGCGTCAGCAGGGCCACGCTCTCTCCTAAGGCTCCAGGGAATACTCCTTCCTTGCCTCTCCTGGCTTCCCGTGGTGGCCCGCAATCCTTGGCCTCCCTTGGCTTGTAGATGTCCCTTCAGTTTTCACTCAGCTGTCCTCTGTGTTTCTTCTCCTCTTATAAGGACAAGTGGTAGTAAGGGACCTCCTTACCCCAGTATGACCTCATTTTAACTAATTATGTCTGTAGTGACCCTATTTCCAAATGAGGTCGCGTTCCGAGGTTCCTGGAGAACATAGGCCTTCAGGGGACCATATTCAACCCACAGCAAACCCCACCATCCTTTCCCCCTCTGTCCTCCCACACTCTTCCCAGCATGCCCTACACAGTGCAGGGGGCCACCTGGCTTTCCTCTCCAGCAGGGGTGGGGACAGGCCCTGGAGAAGTTTCCCAAAGTGAAACTGCATCCCCTCACTCCAGCAAGGCCTGGGAGAGCACAGAGCGCTGGTCTCCCTCGGGACAGGCATCCACAGGCTGGGGGACTCCCCCTCAGCATGTTTTCCTCCTTTATAGAGGTACTTCCAGACTCCTTGGCTCCTGGCCAGTCCCCTCTGCTTCCTGAGGGGAGGGAGCCCTCAGAGCCTCACAGTGGGCCATCCCAGACCACGGTTTCTGGCCCAGACATGAAAACTGGCATCTGCTCCTGGAACTCCAACTTGGCCACATCCGGTGGCTTCTCTACTGGAGCAGCTATGGCGGCTGCACCCCACATCTTCCTGACTGAGCAGCCCCTTCCCTGGGGGAACCAATGTCTTCCTGCTCCAAAACTATGAAGGAGTGGTGGGTTCCTGGGCCTCTTATAACCCCGCTAAATATTTTCCAGGTTACCTAACCAAACTCCTGCAAAACCACACCGCCTATGCCTGTGACGGGGACCACTTGAATCTGCAGTGCCCTCGGCATTCTACAATAAGTGTCCAATCGGCATTTTATGGGCAAGATTACCAAATGTGTAGTTCCCAGCAGCCTGCCTCCCAGAGGGAAGACAGCTTAAACTGTGTGGCACCCACCACCTTGCAGGTATTACCTTTTGTAGATGTGTTAAGATGATAAAATGATTTCAGCTCTCTCTCTTTCTCTCTCTGTCTCTTTCTCTGTCTCTCCCTGAATATGTATTTGTGAAGCAAATCCAGTCCTTGAAAATCTCAATTTGTACAAGTCACCTATTTTGCAGGTGAGCTATTATTTGCTTCTCAAAGGCCTTTACCAGAGTCCAAATAATCCCTACCTATTGAAGAGCTCCCTTAGTACATTTGCAATATGAATTTATTCATAGGCATCTTCCTTATTGCACAGTTGGGCTTCAACCACTGGGTCCACATCCCCCACAAATACCAAAGTAGAAAAGGAATTCTTTGGTGGAAACCATGAGTGTTTCTGTGAAGCAGATGTATAATTTCACAATCAACTTCTTAGAGAATGACACGAGGAAGAGGAATATCAAAAACTATGGCTTGCTTCTCCACAAGATAATCACATTATTCTTGTTATTCTCTGGAGCTATATTGAGCAGCCTCTGCTGAATTATTTTTTCTTCTAGATAGAACCAGGAATTGGGGGAGGGAACTCTAAGTCATTCCCTTTTTGGGGGGGGGTATATTTGAGGAAAGATGGTGTAGAGGGAGGGCAAACTAATATTCACTAATGGTTTTAGACTTACCCATGGTTTTCAGTTACCCAAGCGACTTCCATACACTAATCCTGGCATTTTAAGTAGTTGGTCAAGATTATGGAGACACTTGGCCTGGGATTTTTTTTAGACTCCCAAGTTCCAGATGAATACACTGAAAGCTGGGTGTTTAGTTTAGGTGGAAAGTTAGAAGCTGTTTGATTTTGTCAGCCATAGAAAACAAAGATAAAGATAAATTTACTGAGATAACTAAAGAGAAGGAGAATGACCTTCAATGCTATGTCCCTCTTCCTAGGGCCCAAAGAGGAGAGGCAGAAGTATTATGATGAGATGGAGGTTCTTCTGTTTCACACACATTTATTGCTCTCATTCCAAGAATCTTGGTGTCCAGGCAGTCACGTGGTTGGTGAAAATATTAACCCGGGGCCAGAAAGAATGGGTTTGAATGAATTCCCTTGACATGGCTTCCACACTCTGATGAGTGACAACATGTTTCTATGGAGGCGAGCAGTTAGTTTCCTGGTTTGCCCAACCTACCCTAATTCTCCCCTCAGGGGTCCCGTATCCCCGTTGACCTGCTCCCATTGCTCTGCCCACCCAGCCCTGGTGTCCAGCTGTCTGCTGCCCTCTTAGGTGCATAAAAAGTACTTTGGCCAGTGCCCAAAGGCCGGAAGTGCCTCCTTTGAGAAAGTATGAACTCCTGGCAGGCGGGAGCACCTGCCTCAGCCAGGGGCCCCTGAGGGAAGAGGATGTTCCATTAGGCTGACAAGTTAGTATTTGTGAACACTCTTCTGATGCTGTTCGGAGGCTCCTTTGCCAGAAGCATCCCTGTGCCCTGCTCTTTTATCCAGAGATCAAGAGATCCTTTCCTTTGTGACTTTTAAGCTTAGCTGGGAACAGAGACAAGGTGCTTCCTCCAAGAGAGTTTGCTTATGGCAGAGAGAGAGGGGACAGGTTGACATCCTCTCAGGTGACCACGACTGACCCAACCCAAGACTAGTGTCAACAGGAAGTCCCCTCTCTGTGTTTTCCAGCTTGGACACAGCTTGTCTTCAAGGCGCCGTCCTGTGACATCGGAGTCACTTATGGTGACCCTTGACCAGGCCAACATGCATCTTCCTCTAAGAGCAACACCTCCTGGGGAGTTGGGGGCTTTCCTGGGTATCTTTCTGTTGATAGGTCCACACCTGCTGGGCCCATGAGGTGACAGGTGACACCTAATAGAGCCAGCATCCTTCAAGTCCTCAAGTCTAGGACCTCTGAGTTTAATCACAGACAGGGTTTGTTCCTTTTGGAAACCAGGAACTGGAAAAATAGCAGTAAAACACTGGAACTTTCTATGGCCCAGGGTCGGGTGGTCCATTAGCTTCCACAGAGCAGATTCATGATCAAATGAGGGAGTTGCCTAGAAAAAAAAGGAAAATCAGGAGAGAGAGAGAGAGAGAGAGAGAGAGAGAGAGATATGAAGGAAAGCTTTAGAGTAAATACTCAGCACAGTGCCTGAGTGTCCCACTGAGTAAATTGCTCCACAAGGGAGACATGGGCTCTATACCCTTGAGTTTGATCATGGTAGGAATTAGCGGTAATTTTCCCTTGTTGGTCTCTTGCTGGGTCATGAGCTGGAAAGACTTGGGGTGTCTGGGGCCTGTCCCACTGACCAGCTATCCCCGCCTGGGCCACTGTAGAGCTTCTTCTAAGGGGAGGAGCTGTATGGATGATTCCTGGTCATCATTGCTATTTGACACTTGATATTGCCCATGTCCCCTGGAGCCTCCGGAAGTCAGCACTTTTGCCAAAGGAATCAGCCAGAGCATCAGCTGGAGCTGTTTGGGTGTCGGTCCTAAGATGATGGGTCCTGGCTCTGCTGGATCGGGTCTCTTCCTTCGGGAAGGAGCAGGGAGCCAGCGCCCTCACCCACATGTGGGTGCTTCTGTCCTGAACACAGCTAGGCCAGGTGGGGAGGCTTCCCCGCTCCTCAGAGCCCGGAGCAGCACAGGTGTGGGGACTGGCGGACACGGTGTGCGTTCACAAGCCTGTGCCTTTTCTACCCCTCCTTCTAGAAGGTGCTGGACGAGTGCCAGAACCAGCGGGCCTGCCACCTCCTGGTCAATAGCCGTGTCTTTGGACCTGACCTTTGTCCAGGAAGCAGTAAATACCTCCTGGTCTCCTTTAAATGCCAACCTAGTAAGTAACTTCTGAGGGGGGAACAGTGCTTGTGGGGTTGGTTCCCGGTTTCATGGAATCTCCTGATGAAAATTCTCTGCCCCTGGTGTTTATCCAACTCTGAAACCTTGTTAACAGAAACGTTGGGGAGAAAGAGAGACAGAGACAGACAGGCAGAAAGAATGCAGTGTGTTTTTATAAATCCATGAATTTAAAAATCCTTCCCAGTGCATAAAACTCAGTTTGACTGACGCTGAACTATCAGAGGTGACAAGGAACAGCCATTGATTTTCCTCAAAATGCAGAACTAATTCTGCTTTTTAGAGGCAGTCCTGGTAGGAGGCTGGAGTCCTTGAGGACCGAGACAAGGAAGTCACCAGAGACGACTGCTTCAAATGTTTAGAACTGAACTGCCTTCTCTGAATTTTATAGATGGCCAAGACTCTGTTGAGCATTTTCATTCCAAGGAGAATGAGAGAAAAAGTCATGGTCAGAGCAATCTCTCCTATCTGATTCCCGTGCTTTTCTCCACTGACTCTTGCTATTTCTAATGCAAATTGGTTTTGTGATTAACCCTTTATCAGCCAAAAATACAATCCCTGTTCAATGAGTGGGTCATTCTTCCACGCACACAGTGTGTGCCTGAGAAACACCAAGAGGGATTGCGTCCCTAGACTTTCTTAAGTAATCCGTTGAAAAAGAAATGATAGCAACAGCATTTAACCAAAACATAAGGTGTGATAATTTTTATAATAATCCCTGGATCCCCATACAATCATTTTCACTTTTTGCACTTTGTTCTCTGTTGGTTCTCTTTCTGGAGCTCAGAATTCCCCAAGACACTGCAGCCTGGGTGCTGGAGGGGAGGAGGCGTAGAGCCACATGTGTGCCACATCTCTAATGCACATCTGGGGAGAACCCCTGGATCCTCTCTGCAGACATCCAAGCTTCTCCTAAACCCTGCTAGGACCCGGAAACCTTGGAACCACCCCGTGGCTCTGCCCGGGTACTATGCATGCAAATGCACTCACACATTCACTAATTCACACACATTCACACCCACAACACATCCATGCACGTGCACACACCCAATCACACACTCACCACATGCTCCATTGACACACACATCTTATCATATACACCCCACCCTGCAGCATACACAACGCGATCACACATGCTCACACATACACACTATCATACACACCCTCACACACTCATATACACACAATCACAAATACCCACAAACAGGTCTGAGTATTGCAGAACAGCCAGACCCCGCCCTGTGCTGTGTGCTCCATTACCAGATGCCTTGGAGAATTACAGAAATGTGGGCAAGATCCCCAGTGAGGTCGTGTTCCCTCCATTCCCTCTATCTCGAGTCTACAGAGAGTTTTGGTTCTGGTGAGGTCTTAGATCTAGGCAATTCTGGATCTGTTTCCCTTTCTGCTGTGTCTTCTGGGGTCGTGTTCAGGACTCTCTCTGAGGCTCCAGGACTCAATTGTAAAAGAACATAATGCCACTTCCCCACAGGGCTGTCGTAGAGACTGTAAACAGCGTGGTGCATGTAAAATGCTCAGCACCAGACTTGTCATGAAGGTGAGTGCAGTCACCGGAAGCTCTCATTCAAGTAAGAAGATAGTCATTCTTGGGAAAGATCTGAGTGACCGAGGGCAGTGAGGGGAATGGCCTGGCCTCTCCTGGGTGAGGGAAATGGCAGGGCACACTGTACAGAATTTAAAAACGCAAGTGACCAAATGCTTGTCTGCATTTTAATGTCACCATGTTCTGACTATCGTAAGAAATGCCCGTAATAAGATACTTTTATCATGGCAAATTGTTCCGCTGCCCATCTTTAAAAGGCTATTACTGATAAGTAACTGTACGGATGGTTCCAGACTTAGGATGTTTACATGTAGCTTCATCATGGTGTGAGAGAGATACACATTCAGTAGAAACCACATTTTTTTTTTTTCTTTTTGGTGCTGGGGATTGAGCCTAGCAAATTTCAAATTTTGATCTCTGCCCAGGCTAGCAGTATGCAGTACGATCCTCTCTTGCAATGCTGAGTTATGGCTGCAAGCCACAGCTCCCAGTCAGTCATCCAGCCACCAGGGGAGATAACCAATACTTTACAGTGTGCTCTGCTGGTAAGCGATGAGGTTAGGTAGATTAGGCATATTAAATGAATTAAATTCTGATTAAAAAACACGATTTCTGTTTAAAAATGATATTATCAACTCATGATGGGTTTATGAGGACATAACCCCATTGCAAGCCGAGGAGCCCCTGTGTGTGTATTATTAAAAGAGATGGGGTGTCCCACGCAGCCCTGTAATGGGTAGAATCAAGAGGGAGAATTTCATTCCAGGGTCCTCTATGCAGGGTCACGGCGCTACCTCCCCAAACTCCTGTGCAGCTCCTCACCTACGAGGCAGGAGTGTTGGTGACTCACTTCTGGAAGGCAGCCCTCACCCCTCACTGCAGAGCAAATGAGCCCCAAAGCAAATCCTAATCCTCTAAGAAAAGTAGTAACTATGTTAGTAGTCCTGTTGTCCCTTGGAGCCCAGAAATGCCACTCTTAGGTGAAATAGCACATGCCCAAAGAACCAAGTGACTAAATATAATACAACAGTGACCCCCAGGACATAATGTGACAGGCACAGGCCCCTCCACTTCGGACGATTATTTGCCTGTAATCTGGAGACAGAAATCTCTGGAGGCCTCACGTGAAGGTGCTTTGTTACCTTGGGTGGGTTCTGCTGGCCTCCAGGCTACCTTCAATGAATGGCCTTTGGCAACTCAGAGATGTGGCTAATAGATACATTTAATGATGTGCCTTTAAAAAAAAAAATTCTAATTTTTCAACATTCTGACCAATAAATAAATAGATAAATAAAAATCTAGTCTTATTTAAAAAAATAAAAAAGTTTCCATTTTTGAGATAAAGCTTGGTTTTGTCTTGCCTTTTCCTGCCCTTTTTTGGGGGACATGCTCTGGCCCTGGCAGGCATTCTTCACATGTTCTGGTGTTCTCCTAGTTGGAAGTGGGTGCTTGGCCTCTGGTCTGCATTAAATTCACCCTGGGCCCTTGAAGTCAGAAAAAAATGTCAGTGTTGGTGGGACTTAGCATAATGCATGGAAATCCTCATGCGTTTGTGGAGATGACTCACCCAAAAGACTCAAAGCCTCCAAAGTCAGGGTCAGGGTCAATATGTTTTTTTTATTTAGAAAAAAAGGAAATAAGTTTTCCCTGGCTCTAAGTTCAAACTGCTATGCTGTTTCCAATGAGCAGGTAAAGGGCCTTCTACACATTTACCCAGCCACTGGTGCCCTCTGCATGTGGTTCTTCCTAGTGTCAAACTAACAGGCAGGGTGGTGGTTTGGGAACTAGACAGGGTAGGGATTTTGTGCATCTGTAACATGAGTTCTGCTCTGAGCCTTGATTAATCCTGAATGCTCCCATTTTATGTATAGTAGTCCTCCCTTATCCACAGAGAATGTATTCCAAGATCTCCAGTGGATGCCCAAAACCACAGATAATACTCAACTTTGTGTGTACTGTATTTTTCCTGTATATATGCACCTATGAGAAAGTTTAATTTATAAATTAGACACAGTAAGAGATTAACAACAATTAATAATAAAACAGAACAATTATACCAACATACTATAGTAAAATCACAAGCATCAATATAACCTTGTGCTTTGGGACCATTATCAAGTAAAATACAAATAATTTGAACACAAGTACTGCAATACAGTGACAATCAATCTGGTAACCAAGACAGCTAGTAAATGACTATCAGGCAGGTAGCACATATAAAATGGATACACTAAAAAAAGGGGTGATTCATGTCCTGGGTGGGATAGAGCCAGGTGGCCAAATATTTCAACATACTACTCACTACTCAGAATAGTACACAATTTAAGATCGATTGTATATCCTCTTCTGAGAAGTGTCTGTTCATGTCCTGGGCCTATTTATTGATTGGGGTATTTGTTTTTTTTGGGGAGCCACCGTGAGACCCTGTTTCTAAATAAAATAATAAAAAAAATAGGGCTGGGGATGTGGCTCAGTGGTCAAGGGCCCCTGAGTTCAATTCCTGGTATCCTCTCCCCCACACAAAAAAGTGAGTATCAGTTATTATTGTTTATAAGTTAAAGATATTATTAAGTTTGTATAATTTTGTAGCATACACATCATGCATTTGAGTGCACAGTTTGATGATCTTTAGTATATATCTACCGAGTTTTGCTTCCATGACCACAGTCCAGTTGTAGAACATTTCTACCATCTCAAAACACTTCCCGTGTCCATTTTCTATTACTCTTTGATGACATCCCCTCAGGAAACCACTCATCTACATCCTGCCCCTGAAGACTTCCCTTTCTGAATATATTGTATACAGACACATGTCACATAATTACGTTTTGGGCAGTGACAGGCCACCTATATGACAATGGTCCCATAAACTGACCATGGGTCTGGAAAATTCCTATCAACTAGTATTTTTACGGTGCTTTTTCAGTGTGTGGATGTGTTTAGGTGCACACACACTTACCATTGTGTTACGATTGCCTGTGGTGTTCAGGAGAGTAACATACTATTCCAGGTAGCGTAGGTGTGTAGCAGACGGTACCATCTAGATATGGGGAAGTAACTGTGATGCTCACCCAATGATAAAATTCCCTCGTGACACATTTCTCAGAATTTATTCCCATTGTCAATTAACACATGGTGACTGCACCATAGTCCCCCTTCATCCATGGGGAATGTGTTACAAGACCCCCAGTGGATGCCTGAAATATATGTGATTTTTTTCCTTATACATACTTACTATGTAAAGTTTAATTTATAAACAAGGCACAGTAAGAGTTTAACAACAATGATAATAAAATATTTATAGCAATTACTATAATAAAAATTATGGGAATGTAGTCAATCTTTCTGGAATTTTCCATTGGCTACTTTCAGACTGTTGGTAACTGAAAGCCTAGAAGGCAGGAGCTCGGATGATGTGGGGACAGCTGTAAATGGAACTATAGGTACACAGTCTTTCATATTGGAGTGTTAGCAAATATGTTAAAAATAAAATCACCATTAAAACCTTTCACTAATTGAATGATTTGGGGATATTCTATTAAAAAATAAAGTGTTTTCTTTGCCCGTGGACTTAATAATGTCACTGTATAATATTCAAAGAATTTGTTATGGCAAACAGATAAGCAAACTTTCCCTACCTGGGTTCCTGGTTGTGGGGCAACTCCTTACACTTCCACAAACAGGGATTCTTTACAGACTCAGCACCTTCTTTTGGCCCAGTTTCCTAGCAAAATAATAATAATAATATCATCATAGTAGTAGTAGTAGTTGCTTTTATAGCATCTCTGCTTCTCTTTCGTCTCTGGGGAAGCGGATGGTGGCATTGGCAGTGCGGTTTACCTGGGTGCTTCTCCAGGTGACTCCTGGTCTTTCCCTGTGAGAGTCCCAGGTCCACATTTAAAGGGCCCTGCAGTCGAGGAATCCGTGAGTGGGGAGGGAGCGGCTCCGGGGCGTCGGGGTCTCTGCTCCCTTCACCTGGCGTCTGTTCTTTGCACCTTGGTATCACTCCTGGGGTCTCCCTGCTGTCGGCAGGTCACTTTCCACTGCTTCCTGCAGAGGACTTTGTTTCCCAGGGCCACAGATGCCCTTGGCAGACAGGTCCTGAGCACAGCTCAGGGGACGGGCCGCCAGGACTTGGACAGTGCTCACCGTTCCTGTTGCTTCCTAGGGGAGCTGATGGTGTCGCCGGCTTTTGTTTCCACTCCAGATGAACTGAAAAACAAAACCGTGTGTGAAGATCAGGAGCTGAAGCTGCACTGCCACCAATCCAAGTTCCTCAACATCTACTCCGCCACCTACGGCAGGAGGACCCAGGGGAGGGACACCTGCGCCTCCGAAGCCCAGCGGCTGCCCCCCTTCGGTGCGTGCTTTTGTTTGCTTATAGTTAGGTGCTGAGTGGATTAGGGCCCTGGGTCCCCTGGGAAAGACGTCCCTGCAGTGGCCAGTATCGGGGTCAGAGGGAAAGTCGAGCAGTTATTGAGTACCTGCTGTATGCAGAGCCCTGTTCTAGGCACCGAGGAGGCATCAGCGACCAACACAATCTGTACACTGATGATCTGACCTTCCAGCAGTGGACGGGCAGGCATGAGAAAGCAGAAAAGAAGGAACCAGTACAGTGGGCTTCAGGTCTGTGAGCTCTACTTCTGCGGATTCATTCAATAGGATTGAGATGGAGATTGAAAACATTTGGGGGGAAATTTTTGCCTACACTGAACATGCACACTCCCCCATTCTTATTCTCTAAACAGTGATGTAACACATATTGACATAGTTTTTACATTGCACCAGGTATTATGCATCATCTAGAGATGATCTAAAGCCATGAGAAGATGTGTCTAGGTTGTATGCAAACACTACACCATTTTCATTAAGGGGCTTGAGCATGCATGGGGTTTGGCATCTGCAGGGAACCCTGGAACCAATCCCTCATGGATACTGATTGACAACGTTATGTCATATGTCAGGTGCAGATAAGTCTAAGGAGGAAATCACACCAGAGAGGGGAGGTGGAGAAGCAGGGTATGCTATGAAGAGGCGAGAGTTTATGGAGTGAGGTTCACGTGGGGCAGAGATTAGAGAAGATAAAGGAGGGATCCTGCAGACACTTGGAAAGGAGTGTCCAGGTAGAGTGAGGAGCCAGTTCAAGACCTCAAGGCTGTACTTCATCTAGAGTGTTCAGAGCCACTTAGAGGCCTGCTATCTGCAGCTAAGAGATGATGCCCTAGTGCAGTCTGATAGTTCCACTCACCAGAGCCAGCCTGTATTACTAGTCAGAGTCTCCAGAGAAACGGAACCAATTAAATGTGTAGATCTACACATTTAATTGGTGTGTGTGTGTGTGTGTGCGCGCGCGCATATTTGGAAAAAGGCGGGAGATTGTGAGCTGGCAAGTCTAAATCTGCAGGGCAGTTTGGCAGGCTGGAAAGCCAAGGGAGAGTTGATGCTGAGGTCTCAAATTCAAATTACTGCAGTCTTGAGAATTCCTTTTTAGAGAAACCTCTCTTTGCCCTTAAGGACTTCAACTGATTACATGAGACCCAACCACCTTAAGGAGGGCAATCTCTCTTACTCCAGATTCAAATTAGTGTACTGATTTAAATGTTAGTCTCATCTTAAAAAATACCTTTACTGCAGCACTACACTGATTTTTAACCAAACAACTGGATACTGAATATTGACGCATAAAATTGGCCATCAAATTCCAGCCTGCGGTAGTAAAAAAGCTTCATGTCTCTCTACTGCATTACTAGCGAGAGCAGGCCCAGCCATGAGATAGATGAAGAGTCACGCTTGTTGATCAGCTTCTAAAGTGAGCCCTTGATGTATTAAATTGTTATGATTTATTCATGAATGGCACGTGAAATTAGGAATAAAATTGTGTCTCAGGAGTACCTTGGACCTAAAAATGAAAAGTAATTGGCCTGACTGTATGGGTGAACATGCAGGTGACTCAATAGAGAACCAGGTCACCAGGATCATGTGCCACGCCCATGATGGCACGGGCGTGGCCAGGGTTCAGGAGCTGACATTTACTCTGTTGGGAGCTACTAAGAGGGTGGAACCCTTATCTGACCCTGGTGCTTAAAGCTGGGCCCTTGAGGAGGTGATGAGGATTGGATTAGGTCCTCCCAGGAGAGTTCCTCTGGTAGAATATTGGTGACTTTAAAAGAAGAGAATCCAGGAGAGACACACATATGCTCTCTGTTTGTTGCTCTCTCATGCCCTGCTCTACCTCAGGACTCTGCCAGTGGGAGGCTTCACTAAGCCAGGTAGAATAGCCCACGCCTGTAATCCCAGCTGCTCAGGAGACTGAAGCAGGAGGATCATAAGTCCAAGGCCAGCCTCAACAACTTATTAAGACCCTGTCTCAAAAATTAAGAAAGGATTGGAAGTGCAATTCAGTGGTAGAGTACTTGCCCAGCATATGCAAGACCCTGGGTTCTATCTATCCCCAGTACCACACACATAGAAAGAAGGCCATCGCCAGATGCAGGTCCTTGACCTAAAACCAGAACCTCTTTCCTTTATAACGTTACCCAGCTCGGATGTTTTATTGTAGTAAAAACACACAAACTAATACAGAAAATTGGTACTAGGAATGTCATTACTATAACTAGGAATGGGTCATTACTATAACTAGACTCAAAAATGTGAAGTGACTTTGGAGCTGAGTAACAGTCAGAGATTGGAAGAGGCTGAAGGAGCAAGCTAGAAATGTGCTACTATACATAAGAAGAGCACTATCAGAAAGTCTGGTGAGGGCTCAGGAGACTAGGGATCAGTCTGAGATGGAAACAAGGATCTTCTTGGAGACTGAAGAAAAGGTCACCCTTGTTATGAAAGAGTAAAGACCCTGACTTCATTGTGCACATGCCCTAAGGCTTTGTGAAAGCCAATGGTGATGGACTAGTTCACTTAACAGAGGAGATGTCAAAAGGACAAAGCGTTTACATTGTGTCCTGGGCACTGTGGGCTGCTTTTGGTCAGACTGACTGTGAGAGTCAAAAGGAAAGAGAATGGAAAGGGTAGGAATCAACACACAGCTTGGCCAAGGAAGAAGCTAAGAAAAGCAGGTGAGGGTCCTGACCAAGAAACCCCTTGCCGGATTAGTGAGGATAAAAGCAAGCTAGGGCTTCACACCAGGATGGGAAACAGGAGCCCGGGCCATCCAGAGAGGCTGCCCTCCCCTCGCAGGCCCAGAGACCTTCCAGGGCAGCAGTATGTCAGGAAAGGGGCTCAGACACCCTCCAGGGGCACAGCCCAAGACGGCACTCTGCTAGCATGGCCCAGGCTGGGGGCTGCTGGTGCTGAGCTGACCCTGGTGCTGAGTGTGCAGAATGCAAGAGCCGGTGAGATTTGAAAGGAGAGCCAGAGGGCCTGGAGGAAGTTAGCCATGGATGGGGGCCTGCAGAGAGCCATAGGACTGGAGGCTCACTGGGGACCCCAGCCCCAGTAACGTGCAGCTCCCATTGCGGGAAACTGCATGAGAGAGTAATCACGGCTGCAGCTGTAAAGCCACACTAAAGCCTTGGGAACTCACCCCTCCCTGTAGTGTGCGTGGGATGCTGAACTTGGAGCTTTGGGATTTAACATCTTACTCTTCCCTGGGACAGCTTCCTCTTTCTACTTCCCTATTTCTCTCTTTAGGGATAGGAATGTTTCCCCACCCCCAGCCTGGCCTGCCGTGGTATCTCGGAAGGAGAGGACTTGTTTTTATCGACAGGCTTACAGCTGCGGGAGTCTGCCTTGAGTCTCAGATGAGGCTCTGGACTTTTGAAATAATCCTGGGATAAGTTGAGACTATGAGACTGTTGGAGATGGAGCGATTGTCACTTAGGTTATGAAGACAGGAGGTTTAGAGGTCGGGGGGGTAGAATGCTAGGGCCTGGGTGTGGTGTAAGTGTGTCCCCGTGGGTTCACACGCTGGCATTTAATCCCTCCTGGAAGGTGTTAAAAGGAAATTTAATCTGATTATGGGTGTTTCCAAGTGGAGCCTCAGGCACCAGGCGTGGTGGCGCAGGCCTAATCCCAACTGCTTGGGAGGCTGTGGCAGGAGAATCACAAGTCTGAGACCAGTCTGGGCAGCTCTGGGAGTCCCTGTCTCAAAAAGCAAAAAGGGCTGGGACTGTAGCTCAGTGATAAAGTGCCCCTGGGTTTAATCCCCAATTCTATAAAAAAAAAAAAAAAAAAAAAAAAGGTGGGCCTTTGGGAGGTGATAGGATTAGATAAATTCATCCCAGTGGACCAGTGGAGTCTATGATTGAGTACTGGTGGCTTTAAGAGCAGAAAGTGAAAGTCCAGAAGAGACACACACATATGCTGTCCCCATCTCTGGCCTATTGATGCCCTCACCTGCCTCAGGACTCTGTCAGAAAGAGGACTATCACAAGATGTGGGCCCTTGACTTTGGACAAGAACTGTGAGCCTCATAAACCTCTTTTCTTTACAATGTCATTCAGTCTCAGATATTTTGTTATAGTAAATAAAAATGGACTAATATAGGCCCATACCCAGTGTTGGGAGAAAGCTGCTCTGTTGAGAATGTGGAGATCTGTTAAAAGGCCACTCTGGCAGATCCCCAAAGGCAGGCAGGCATGGTCATCCAGCTGCTCTGAAGTAGATCTGGGGGACAGGGCTCCTGTCTTCCAGGTGTGACTGTCAAATGAGCAGAGAGGCACATGTGAGGGGGTTCTCCACTGGCTGCTAACGGCACTCTCCTCTGCTCCGTTCCCCTGAGTGACCTGAGAGTTCCCGAATCTCCATTCTCCCTCTCAAATTACACCTGCTCATGTTTGGACAGAAGCCATTGGTTTCTTTGTGTTCAGGGTCCCCACACTTTCTGCCTTCTCCCTGCTACTGTCTTAGGTGAGGGGACCATTGCCTGGGCCATTGTAGGCATCTCCCTACTCTGGGCTGGCCTTTCTCCCCAGGGAGGCCAGAGGCATCCTCCCATCTCCTTATGTGATCTGAATTCCTTGGTTAAATAAGAAGCTCTTGGATCTAACCTCTTTCTGCAGAACAGGACTTCACTCTTTTTTTTTTTTTTTAACTGCTAACCTTTTTATTATTCAAGCGAGTTTCCTAAAAGGGCACTCGTGGGGTCCTGTAGGGCACCACGGGCTCTGTTTCTTCTGTATTAGGGGCTCTGCATTCTTCAGTGCTCCCCCAACCCCACAGCAATATAGGGGAAGGGCACCACTTCTCAGGCTCACTGGGTCTAACTTGGCTGCGTGTGTTTGGGGAAGCAGCAATAAGAGGTTGTCTCAGCTGCTCTTCTGGGAAAAGTTCCTTCAGCCAAGTAAGATCTGTCGGCTGAAGGATTTAAATTCAGTAGGTTGCTGCCTTATGTTCCTGGAAGGTGGATGGGACCTGGGTTCAATTTCTTTGGAAACGTAATTAGTCCAATGAAGTATTAACAGGCACCATGTCCAGGAGACAGGTTTCCATGGAGATTGGCGGATTTCTCGGGTCTGTGAATGGAGTCTGCGCCCCTGGGTAGCTGGTCAAGGCAGGAGGACCTGTGGAGCCCCTCCCAGCCCCTGCCTCTCCATCAGGCGTGTCTGTCCCTCACTCTTGGGGCACACGGGCTGAGCAAGCTCTGCCCTGCCTTTGTGAGCCACAGGCCAGACGCCAGAGCCCCTCTGCCTGTGCTGGGCCGCGTGCAGGGGTCCAAAGGGAAAGCTGAGGGTGGCCTTTGAGGACATCCAACTCGTCTCAGCCTCACCCTTGTGTGCAAACCTCAGCCTCGTTCTCACCTCCGAGGTGGATGCACCTCAGGGCATGCCTGGGTGCCAGGCTCTGCCTGTGGGTACATTTTCTTCGTTTAACTGGATGCTGAGACCATTCACTGGGCCCAGGTAAACCACACCTCAAGGTTTTAACCTGTGCATGGCACACAAAGTCATCCCATTATCCCTCCTGTATAAAGAGGTTTTGATGTCACCCACCTGAAAAAGTACACTCTTTGGACCTCCAGCTCCCCACAGAGACCTATCCACAAGTCTTGTACACTCCCTCTGGTGCCCGAGCCTCTGTAGTCTGGCCTCTGTGCTCCCAGCCCACTTGGCCCCCTTTGAGCTTTTCTCGCCTGCATCATCAGGGCTGCATCCCTATATTTGTCAGGCAGAGGGATGTCATTAAGATTAAATAGATGACATTGCCCCCTCTGTGAAGCCCTGCACCCTGCGCATTATAAGCCATCCTGGTCCTGGCTGACATCCTGCCACTCTGTCCCCTTTCCTCGAAATCTCAGGAACATCTTTTGTTCATTCAGACCCCCAGGCCTTTGCACAAGCTACTTCTTTGGTCTGGACTCTCTTTTTTAAATGTCTTTGGTGGTGCTGGGGATTGAACCCAGGACCTTGTGCCTGCAAGGCAATCACTCTACCAACTGAGCTAGATCCCCAGCCCATGGCTTGGGCTCTAATCCATGCCTTTGTATAGCTGGCCCAGTGTCATGATCCAGGAATCCACTGGAACATCCTCTCAGAGCAGTGCCCCAGCACCTGCCCGAGCAGCACCTTGTCACTGCCACCCTCCTCCAGCTACCCCTGGTTGATTTTCTTCCTCGGGTGGAAGGACTCCATGATGTTTGTGTGTGGCCCATCTCCCCAGAATCTGAGCTCTGCAGGTACCAGGTCTGTGGAACTCCCAGCAACGAGAGTGGCGCCTGGCACAGAACAAGTGCCCGTGTGAACCTGGAGACGTGTGAATGAACCGGAGTCCCCACCCCACCCCAGCACACAGAGGTGCCCACGCAGCTCCTGCAGAGAGATGGTCGTCTGGGAATGTGGGCCTGCTGTCACAGCTTCTAACCACTCATGAGATGCTGGAAATCTGGGTTTTCAGAAAATGTGAAATGTTCCAGCTTTTAAAACACCAAGGGAGCCAAACAAAACATGCCTACGGGCAACATCCAGGCCACAGGCTGCCAGCGTGTGTGTGATCTCAGCTCTGCTTTCCCGGTTGGTTCTGCAGCTCGGCCGTCCGGCTTTGAAGAAGAGGAAAGGGCTATTTATCCTCTACCCTAGACCCTGGCATGATTCGGTAGACAGACTGGTTCTCATCATCCGCCTTTAGGAGGGTGTTCTCCAGTTTGCATCCCGGAACATCTGGTTTGAGAGGGTGGCTGGCATGCATTTCCTCTCGCATATAAATGAAAGTCTGGCAAACCCCATGTGCTTCAGGCTCAGGGTGTCACACATCACCAAGAAGCCCCCAGTGGTCAGGGACGGCTTCGGTTTTCACAACAGTGAAGTGTGGCTTTAAGATTCAGACACTGAGGGAGAGAGCATTTCTAGGCCTTTCTAAAATATCCTCATCCTCATCACTATCATCATCATTTTCCCCTTCTGTACCAACACTGCAATAATACTTAACAGAAACAACAAAAAGATCCAACTGCACACTGGTCCAGATGATAACGTGTCTATTCTTTATTTCTTCAAAGTCCTGCGGTCTCAAGCATCATGGTAATTTGCATTCTGCTTTTTTCGTTTTCCTTTGTCCTGGGTGTTTTTCCAGGTGACCAACAAGGTCCTAACTCTGTCCATCCCTCCCTACCATCTTGTTAAAGGAATATGTTACACACTCATTTATTTAAAAAAATTTTTTTTTAGTTGTAGATGGACACAACACCTTTATTTTGTTTATTTATTTTTATGTGGTGCTGAGGATTGAGCCCAGGGCCTCGCATGTGCTAGGCAAGCGCTCCGACACTGAGCCACAACCTCAGCCCCTACATTATACACTTATTTAACCATCGCCTGGTGGCTGGATAGTCTTGTTGCTTCGGACTTTCAAAATATTCTGAGTAACGTATAATGACTTTGTGTTTGTAGCTTTTTCTTTCTCCTAGATTATTTTCTTGGGAGACATTCTCAGACATCTTCTACCGACGAGGGCATGGGTGTGTTTACAGTTCTTCATGAGTATCATCAGAGTTCTTTCCAAAATCTTCTCCCTACCACCTTCTGTGTGTAAACAGTGAGGCACAGCTGCGGCTTTGCCTACAATTCTGGCAGCCGTATGTGCGATTTTCCTGGATGTTTCCAATCTGAGAGGTGTAAAATGATCCTGCAACACCGTTTTCGTTTGTTTCTTGAATTATGGATGACCTTGAACATTTCCCCATGGTTTTGAGATTCTTGTGTTCATATTTGCACACATGATCTCTGCAACCTTTTTCTTTTTTTTTCTGTTGGGATTTTTATTGATTGATAGATCGATTTTACAAATTTTTATGGCCTCTTGGAAGAGTACAGAGAGTAGCCCTTCGTGTGCTTTTCCTGCAGTCTATTATTTCTGAGGTTGTAGTTCTGGTTCATTGTGCAGGGCTGGTACCTTTTTCTATTCCATGTATATTGTATGCAGAACAAATTTCAGAGGAAGGGACCAAGTGGCTGTGTAGAGGGGCCTCTGGTAGAAGTCAGGATGTGTGTGCATGTGATCACCAAGTTATGAATGAGATGCCATCATGCCCCTACAAGCATCCCCAGGGCTGCCTGGCTGTCGGGACCCTTCCAAGGGGACACATGCTCCTACTGAACGTTTCCAAGAATCTGAGGGTACTCACTCCTGCCTCAAAACAGCCTCTGTCCTGGGTGCAGAGGGGGGAGGGCAGTGCCCCCGTGTTCTGGGCATGATGTCTTCAGCTGCCCCCTTTGGAATTGCATCAAGACAGCCAGGCATGGGGAGGCAGGCGTGAAGTGGTCACAATGGGTCACACACCACACCCTTGTCTTGAACAGAGCTTCCCAACCTTCTCCCATCATCCCACACACAGATGGTTATATTTGTGTGGCACAGCAGAGTAAAAGGTAAAGATACAGCTGCTCAAGACCAAAATCAGGGGCGAGGGCAGCCCAGGCCCCTCAGGGAACGTCCCAGCATGTCCTGCCATTCCCCATAGAATCCAAGCTCTGCTCCGAGGCCACACGCGACCAAAGGGCACAAAGACTACAGAGGCTGGGCTTCTCTCAAGGCCCCCAGACTTACCCTAAACCCCCCTCAGGGTCCTCCCAGCTCAGCTCTGTCACCTAGTCCGGGGGCATTCCCACAGTTTAGGATTCTGTTACCC
The DNA here is from genome assembly GCF_047511675.1 of Marmota flaviventris. Lineage (NCBI taxonomy): Eukaryota > Metazoa > Chordata > Mammalia > Rodentia > Sciuridae > Marmota > Marmota flaviventris. Next base: position 11,018,653 of record NC_092505.1, on the reverse strand, counting down.
CAGCCATCCATTTCCAGGTATCAAAATGCATGTCCATTTTCTATGACTATGTAACAAAATATTCCAAAATTTTATTGTTTAAAAGGAAACATGGCATCTGGCTTCTCCCAGGAAGGTTATGCAGAGAGCAGTTAGAGCTGCCTACTCTGACCTCAGCCACACTCTCCTGGGCACACAGACCCTCTTAGGGTTTGTGGGAAGAGGCTACACCGGGAATCACCTTGGAGGCTGTTTTGGGTTACTTTGTCTTCTTCCCCTCCAAAACGCATACATTGAAGCCCTAACCCTGTCCCTCAGAATGTGGCCTTATTTGGGGATGGGGTCTTTAAAGAGGTGATTAAGGCAAAATGAGGTCATAAGAATGGGCCCTAATCCAAGATGACTGGCGTCCTTCTAAGAGGAGGTATGTCCAGAGCGATGGCTGTGTGAAGACACGGGGAGAAGACGGCTATCGGCAAGCCAAGGAGCCAGGCCTCCGAGGAAACCAGCCCCGCTGACATCTTGATCTCGCTCCCCGCCCCCAGACACACATTTCTGGTATTTAAGCCGCCCAGTCTGTGGCACGTGTCACAGCCGCTCTCCCAAACCAACACAGAGGGATGTCCACACTCTAGAGTAAAAAGGAAGACCGAACAAGCCAGCGTGAGACCTTCTTCAAAAAGCGACATCGTCCTCTCCTGCGGGATCTGTCAAGAGACGGATCTGAGTTCCTTTAGACGGTGGCTTGCCCAGAGGCATTTATGAAAGGTCTTGGAGCGACTCGGGCCCATTGGAACTTAGGCCTCATCCGGTGGAAGGGAACCGGAAAGGAAGGCATGAAATCGGTGGCTCCTTGTCAGTCCCCAGTGAGCATTAGCCGTGAACATGAGCACATGGCATTCACACGAGAAGCGTGAGCCTTCCCAAAGAAGGAGGCCATGGGATTCAGAACTGAGCCCGGTGGGCCGTCCACGACGGGGCGTCACTTCCTGCTGCGGTTACATTTTCTGGGAAGGATCCAGGGATTCTGCTATTTCCTTAATAAAAGGACGGGCCCCAGAGGCGGGGCTCAGGCTGTCCCAAGGCCAAGTGTGGGCAGGTCTGGGCGTTTCAGCCAAAGATCAGGGGTGCCAGGAGCTCCCACTGCCAAGACGGGCCACTTCAGAGCAGCCAGCCCAATTATCTAAATAAACACAGGCTGTACAGAGCGATTAACTGCAGTTTCAGTGTTCAACAACTGCCAAAACTCAAAGCTGGAGTGGTTGAAGACCTTGTTATCACACGTATTGGGGACGGGAGGGGAGTCTAGTCAGCCAGCAGCACAGGGCGCAAAGCAGATCAGCGTGGGAGGGAAATAACCCTGGACAGACATGGCAAAACCCTGCGAATGGGTCAGAGCTCAGTGTCAACAAGGACCTGGTCAAACCTGAGTCAGACCTTAATCACCTTGGGCCATTTCCTGAAACCACACTGTGGGTTCTTTCACTGAGATAACTTCTTTCACTCCCACGGAAACCTGTCCACTGCACCAATGGCCCCAAGACCTCCCATCAGCTTATTCCCGGGAGTCCTTATTTCTCCTACTGTGGATCATGGATCAAACCCAAGAGTGCTTTACCACCGAGCCATCTCCCCAGCCCTTTTGATTTTTATTTTGAGACAGGGTCGTCTTGCTGTGTTGCTTAGAGCCTTGCTCAATTGCTGAGGCTGGCCTCGAATTTGCAATCCTCTCGCCTCAGCCTCCCGAGTTGCTGGGATTGCAGGTGTGCACCACTGTGAGTCTTTTTCCCCCCTCTTCTTCTGTTAGCTTTAAAGAATATGGTCTGGCACATTTATCCACAAAGCTCTATGAAAGTACAATGTGTAGAGGACACTTGTACAATTCTGGCAGTGATATGTACCAGAGCCAGTTTTCTGGATTCTAGTTTGGAGTCTGTGACTCAAGCCCTAATGTTTTTAATACCCTCTGACAAAGGAATCCAACACCAAGAACTCCTACAGAAGCTACCATGCTTATGCTTTATGGATGTTGTCACATCCACAAAATAAAAAAAAAATTAAAAGTGCAACTCTTTTAAGATAATGCTTATGTTAAAACATTCACAAATATATTACTGCGTAGGAAGGAGTATCATCCATGGTGAAATGATGTGCGGCCATTGATGGAGGACTTTCACACACAGAAAAGGGAGGAATGTTCTTTAAGGGTCAGTTTTTATTCTTGATAGCAGGATTTATTGGAGATCTTTTTTTTCTCCCGGTTTTGGCTTATCTGTGTTTTTTAATATGAAAAATTAACAGAAAAAAAGAGGAAACAAGAAGAATCATGTTTTAAAACATTGACCTTCTAAGAGTGTTGGTAATTCCCCACACAGCCCGCTGCACTGGGACCCGCGCTGCACTGTGCTTCTCTTTGACTGTCATGGTCTGGTGGGGGAGGGGCTTTGGGCCGCCTCAGGCTCCTGGACTGCAGTTGAGCTTATTTGAGGAGAAACAGAATCTTTTGTTTTTCCCAACTGGTAAATGTGCTCAACCAAGAACCCCAAATAACAACCAGACTCCTAAAGACAACAAAAATATCCTTAATCAGCCCTGTACGTCCACAAAGCAGTAAAAAAAATAAACCGCAGGAACATCGAGAGGATGTCTTTACTCTAGAGAAACTTCTCATGGCTTCTGGGGCAAGTTAAGTTTTACAAAGAATAGTTAATATAATATGTACAGAAAATGTTACGCTATGAAAAAAAAATGCCTCCAAGAGACTTGCTACTCAAAATCTGTCTTCTGTCCAGGCATGAATCTTATCCTACTTTTTGAGAAAGTTCATTTTATACTTTCTTATTTTAAAGCAATGTTAACTTACGAAAACTTGGAAAGTACCTTAAAATCCATAGGGGTGAGAGGGAATCTTGCATCATTCCCTCTAACAAACAATATCCTCTATGACCGTCTTTGTGAATCTCCTTCCATTTTTTTTTTTTCTATATACAGGTCTTAATATTTACTTCTGCACAACAGACCATCTATGCTTCTTTTCATTTCACAGGACCAAAGAAGGAGTATAATTTAGACTATCAGTTGTCAAAGTCCTCTAGGCCTATTTCAAAAGTCCCACTTTCCTGTCTGTTATCAGTTCCAGTTACTATAACAAAATACCAGATATAATCAACTTGTAAAGGCAGAGAGGTTATTTGGGTTCATGTTTTCAGAGGTTTCAGTGCATGCTTGGTTGGCCTTGTTGCTTTTGAGGCTGTAGTGGGGCAGCACATCATGGTGGGGAGCACATGGGATGGCAAAGCTGCCTACCTCGTGGCCTGGGCACCAATGAGAGAAGAAGAGGAAGGGGCTGAAGTCCCGTCACCCCATGGAGGGCACACCACCAATGACCTGAAGACCTTCTACTGGGCCTACCGCCCACAGGTTCCACGTCTCTCAATAGTGCCAGCCTGGGACCAAGCCTTTAGTACATGGCTCTTTAGGGGACGCTTAGAATCTGCACTTTAACACCATCTGAGTAAAGTGGCCTGATGAAGACGAAGGTGACGGGAAACAGTGGGTACCAGCATCAGACATTGTACTTGAAGGGTTTCACTTCCTGTCGCAACCTTGAATCATCTCCCAGAACCTTTACTGTCCGAGTGGGAAACTGAGGCTTCAGCTGGCCCGAGGCCATGCCCTTGGCCACTGCTCTGTTCTGCCCCTTGCGGCTGCTGCAGGTAGATGACATTCAGTCTAAACCACGGCCGTCTTCTGGGGACGCTCAGGGACAGCTGAAGAGAACACCAACATTATGTGGGCCTTCAGGTCACAGTCGCTTTGCACCAGCCTCGCGGGACACCGAGCGCTGGGTGGGCAGCGGGGGAGCACACCCTCTCCTTCCCCAGGGCTCTCGTCTGGCAGGACATTCCTCTCAGCACCGCAGAAGCTTGACCACGCTCAACCCAAGGCCCAGCTCCATCCAGCCTCCCTTTCTGTGGATCTTCCCCCGCTGTGCCCCGGCCCCTTGAGGAGATGGGACAATCTCTCTTCTCTGTTCCTTTCCTTGGGTCCTTCATGGTGCCCCGCATCCTCCTCCCAGCCCCACCTCTGCAAACAGTCTCTTTATTAAACCTTAACTTGAGCCTTGGGTGACTCAAGGACCCGAGTGATGCACTCCCCACTGCACCGCTGGCTGAGTGTCCCTTATCCAGGTGCTTGGGACATGGGGTCTTTTGCATTGGATTCTGCGTTTTGGATTTTGGAACATTTGCATATATATATAAAATGAGATACCTTGGGAACAGAACCCGACTCTGAACGTGAAATTGATTTCTGTTTCATAGAAAGCTTCTTCGCAGCGCCTGGAAGTGATTTCATACAATATTTTAAATAATTTTGTGGAGGAAACAAAATTTCACGGTATGAAATTTTCCACGGGGTGGTCACGTTGGCCTTCAGTCAGTTCAGATTTTGAGGCATTTTGGATCTCAGATTTGGGGATTATGGATGCTCAACTTGCAGTAGAGGTGAACCTGCTCTTCCCAAGGATGTACTTGACATTTCTGGCACTTGGTGTAGACAGGCTCATAAAACAGTCTGTTCCAGCTTTATCAACTTCTTGACTTGCTCTGGGTACTTGTCACCCAGAAGGAACCAAGAGAGGAGGCTGGCAAGTTGCCTCCTTTAGGCTGGAGTATTTTGAGGCCGGCAGGGAAGGAGGGATTCACTCCAAGCCCAGGGTGGATTGCTGAGGAGAGCTGACCCACGCGCCACTCAGAAGAATGACAGTTGAACAAGTTCCCTGGAGACAGCTCTTCTCAGCCCAGATTCAAACGTACAGATCAGGGGCTCCCCTTCCCCCCCAAACCCCACATTCTAGAGCCAGATACATGGGACGTATGCATTGCCTGATGGGCCAGGCTGCTTATTTCAATGCACTAGTTCATTTGTAAAATACCTATTGGTTGAGTTCCTGCGGTGTGACCAGCTCCCTAATTATCAGGCATATAGACCAGAACCTTCATGAATATATCCAAATCCTTCCTTTTATAATAGTCCTCACCATTAGTGGTGATGTGTATACAGTTATCTCTCAGTATCTGCTGGGGATGGCTCAGGACCCTTAAATGAAATGCTGTAGTATTTGCATACCGACTATGCATGTCCTCTGTAACTTCAGATCATCTGAAGGTTACTTCTGCTGCCTAATGTGCACCACTTCATTCCTGTGGACTCAGCATAGCACTCAGAGTGCGGCAAACTCAAGCTTTGCTTTTTGGAACCTTCAGGAATTTAAAAAATATTTTCTACGTGTGGTTGTTTGGATGTGAAACTTGGAGATACAGAGGGCCAAATACATATATTTGATCGTCTTTTCCTAAAGGTCGTTGTCTTTCCAATGGTTACAGTGTTTAGCCACTGGAGATTTTAGTGGTTAGCCATAGAGATTTCTTTTCGACCAGACTCTTTGACAGCTCTTCAGCTGACCCAGAGATGAAAGTGGAGCGTCCATGAAACGTGCTCCTTCCCTTTACTTACCCTGTGTAGTCCCCAAGCTGCTTCCTGAGAATGCTGGGGCTCCTTGGAATGGAGTTGATGCCAGCATCCCTGGCAAAGGAGCTGCCATTTATTGATTGAGCGTCTGTACTGGCCCGTTTGATCACATTCATTAACCTCTCTGTGGATCAGCCATTGAGGTTACTTGTGCCCTGAATCCCTCCATTACTTACTTTTTTTCCTGACCCCCTTTTTTTCTCAGCAGATGCATTTATTGATTTGTGATTTTAGCTTCAGGTTGTTTTCTGTTACTATAAGAAAATACCACAGACTGGCTAATTTACAAAGAATTTAGCTTACCATTCTGGAGGTCAGGAAGTCCAAGGACATGGCATCTGGTGAGGGTCTTCTTGCTGTGTCATAACACAGCGAAGGGCATCGGGACAAGACAGAGCAATCGTGCTAGCTCAGGTCTATCTGCCTCTTCCTATAAAGCCATTAATGTCATCATGGGGGCCCCACCATGATGACCTCACCTAATCCTATCACCTCCCAAGGCCCCACCTCCACGTACCATGGACATATGAATTTGGGGAGTGAGTATACAGCACACAGACTCTGGGGGACACCTCCAGCCACAGCACAACCCCACCTGGCTTCTGTGCCAACACTGTGGTTTCTGTAAGACCTCACCCATCACCACCCACAGCTGTGCCTCTGTGTACGCACAGCCAGCCCCACCGGAGGAACTCACGTCCCCTGCCATCTCCAGTGCCATTCCATGCCCACTCACCCACAGTGAGGGTTGGATCATGACAAACTGTCCACTTTCGTCCAGGGTCATTTGTTCACTCCACACACTTATGGGCCCTCCCAGAGCCTGACCCACGTTTTCCGTGGCCCATTCTGAAAGCACCAGATGAGCATATCCAGGGCACGCTTCTTCCCCCCACCCACTGGCTCTCTGTTGGCCTGACTGTCCACCTCCTGCCCCACTGCCCCTGGGCCCTGGCTTTCAGAAGCTGCAGCCACACCTCCCCTCCTGCACCTCACCTCCCTTCATCAGGTATCCTCTTCCGTTTCACTTTCGTCTCTCTAATCCTCCTGGCTCCTCATGTCCTGCATCAGATGGGAGTGTGTGAGGAAGAGGAGGGGGGAGCAGAGGCTTCCCACTGAGGCTCCTGTGAAAGTGTCGCTACCAGCCACAGAGACAGACAGGCAGCAGGAATCTGAAAAGGTAACCTGGAGAGCAGGCAGGGGAGGGTGGTGCTGATTGGATGTTGGCGGGGTCATGTGGCGAGAGGGTACATTTGGTCCACACACCGGAGGGAGACGTTCCGCAAGTGCAGTCTGGGCAGTCATTGCTCAAGGTCTTCTGAAGATGGGCCCCAACTGAGAGCTGCAATCCAGTGGTTTGGCAGCAACAGGGATAGAATTGCAGCCCAGATGGAGGACATGGGAGAGAGAGCCCAGATCAGGGAGTGAGCTTGCTTTGGGTGGCAGCACTGCAGAGGCTCTGCGTAGAGGAATTGGAGACAAACTGGGGTAAAGGGCACCAGGGCGCCAAGGTTGGGAGGAAATCCTCCAACAAGAGCTCAGGCACCAGGTTCCAGAGACAGAGAGAAACTGGGATTGGCTTCCACCTCTTGGATGTGACAATTGTTGGTTCCTGTGATCCTCGGAAAGGGATCAGTTTCCGGGCATGGGTGGGACAGAGGACACTGAGGGGTGGGGAGGTGCAGCAGAGGCAAGGGGCACAGCAGGCCCTTTCCAGAAGGAGAGAGACCAGGCTGGAGACAGGCCTGGGTAGGGGAGGGCAGGGGGTGTTGTTAGAGAGGAGGATAGAGGAGCTTGTCCTGTAAGATGTGAGCAGACACACACACGACTCTTGCTTCTGTTCCCCTGACCACCAGCCCCTGGGCTCCCCAGCCTGAGCCTGTCCTCGCCGCCTCCACATCTACACATCCTCTTGAAAGCCCCTTTCCATCTTGAATGCAGGACGGTATTTCTTGTTTGCAAACTGCCCATTCCTACGGCTTCCTCGATCATGGTCAACAGCACCACAGTGTCCCAGTCCCACAGCTCAAGATCTGCCCTTGTCTGGAGAGCTCCCTCACCTGCGCTCCACCAGTCACCTGGAGGACAGAGCTCAGAGCTCAGTAGCGTAGGCTCAGGAGCCTTGGCAATTTTCATGTCCATGTCCCACTACTCTCTAGCTGTGTGAGGTTCTAGAACTTTCTCATCCCTAAAATGTGTGTGTGTGTGTGTGTGTGTGTGTGTGTGTGTGTGAGAGAGAGAGAGAGAGAGAGAGATCAAAAGCCTCTCTCATAGGGCCATTGGGAACATTAAATCAATCAACATAGGCTGTTAAGAATAGTACTGGCCCAATGTCAGCTGTCATAACATTATAACTCGGTTGAATTTTGCAAGGTCTCTAAAATTCCCTCCTTTTCCATTCCCTGCTCTTCAAACCCTCAGCTGCCCCCACTGTGCATATTTAAAATGGATTCCAGACTGTTGTCCCTGTCTTTATTTCCATTTCTCTCCAGGTCATCCTGTCCCCTGACCCCAGTGGTCATTAGTGTCAGGTCATTTCTTTAGGCTACCAGTTGCTTGCAGAAGGAAGTTCAAATGCGTTAGCTGAGCAGTCAGAGGCCGTCTCGGTCCTGCCCCAGTTTGCTTCATTCGCTGTGGCTGCCCCACCCACACACTTTTGCAGCTCACAGCCAGCCCCTGGGTTGCTCCTGGTCCTCTCACCTCTGTTCATACATTTCTCTCTGGCCTGCCTCTGCCAACTCAAGCTGTTTCTTCCATGACCAAGCCCCTCCCCACCCCAAAGCCTGTCTTGACCTCTCTGGTCCACAGTGATCCCTCTGGCTCTTGACCTCAAGGACCTCTTTTCTGGACCACTCCTTGCTGACACTCATTCACGGTGTCCCTTGGTGACCTATTAGACACTGGTCTCCCATATGGGTTTTGTCTATCCAACTCCACTGCACATCCTGAGAAGGCAAGGGAGGGGTCTTCTTGGGTTTTTTTTTTCCAACCGTACATAGCACAGCACATCATCCTCTATAGGTATAATAGTCCATTTTCTGTTGCTATAATAAAACACCTGAGACTGGGTAATTTATAAAGAATAGAAGTATATTTGGTTTAAGGTTTTAGAAGCTGAAAAGTACAAGAGTATGGCAGTAGCTTCTGCAAGAGTCTTCTTTCTGGTTCTAATGCAGAGGGTTTCACATGGTAAGACAGAGTGATCCTGCTGGCTTGGGGTCTCTCTTCCTCTTCTTGTAAAAGCATGAATGACATTATGGGGGTCGCCCCCTCATGACTTCATTTAATCCTAAAGAGCTAAAGAGCCTCACCTCCACACACCACTATCAGATGATTTTGAGGGTTAAGTTTCCAACACATGATCTATGTATGGGGGACACATGGAAACCAGAGAAATCAGTGTTCAGTTAATACTAACTATGATGGCGTTGTGTCAGGGGGCTGGAAAACACATTTTTGTCTTTATTATTTCATTTCATTTATTCATCCATCAGTTATTTATTGGGCTCCTGCAGTGGGCCAGGCAGTAGCAGTTAGATGATAAACAAGAGAGAAGTATTCCTTCACGGAGCTTATGTCCATGTAGGGGAGAGAGAGTCTTAGAATAAACAAATTAAATATTCCAAAGAGTGGGAGAGATTGTAAACAAACCAAGAACCCCCATTCAGTGTTCTGCATGTTTGATCTGTTCCGTATGCAGGACCAATGACATAATTTGTAGAGTCCAGTGCAAAGCAGGAATTCAGGTTCCCCTTTTCAAAAGGGCATCAGAATTTCAAGATGGAGGGCCTTAAACCAAGCTCAGGGCCTTCCAGTACAGGACCACAGAGCTGGTGCTGCCCAGCTCATTAAAGAGCATTCAAACACCAGCCCATTTTTTTATTACATGATTTTTAAAATTTCTTCTGTTTAGACATGCATGACAGTAGAGTGTATTGTGACATGTTATACATACGTGAAGTATAACTTATTCTAATTAGGATCCCATTCTTGGGGTTGAACATGATGTGGAGTTACCCTGATCGTGTGTTTATATATAAACCTAGGAAAGTTATGTGCAATTATTCTACTGTCTTTCTTATTCCCATTCCTCCTTTCTTCCCTTCATTCCCTTTGTCTAATCCAGTGGATTTCTATTTCCCCCATGCCTTATTGTGAATTAGCATTCACATACCAAAGAGAACATTCTGTCTTTGTTTTTTTTTTTTTTTTTTTTTTGAGATTGGCTTATTTCACTAAGCATGATAGAGAAAATGTGGTGTATATACACAATGGAATATTATTCAGCTATAAAGAAGATTGATATTATGGCACTTGCCATGTTGAGTTCTTTAATGAGAATAAAGGATAAGCAGGGGAACTACCTTCATCTGATTTGAAGTCTGTATATGTACTTACAGAGATGCCATAGCTGGTGACAACCTAGTGTGGAATGAACCCTAAAGTTCATTTTCCCTTACAGACTGTGTGTCTTACTCCGCCTTACAAGTACTGTCCAGAAGGTGCTACGGGAAGCAGAGATGCAAAATCCCCGTCAACAATCACCATTTCGGAAGCCCCTGTCTGCCAGGAGTGAAGAAATACCTCACAGTTACCTACGCATGCGGTAAGAATGAACCCTGACCCAGCTACTCCAAGACGCTGCCTCTTTGGGAGGTGATGTGATTGTGTCAACCAAAGGAGTTTGCATGGAGCCAAGGAGCCAAAGGACTCCACTTCTGAGACAGCGTGGCCATCCCAGACGTTCCAGACCCCCTCTCTAGTCCTGATTCTTGTTTATGGCATTCACATCAGATAAGTAATAGAATTTTCTTTGGTCAGAGTTTAAGGTCGTAGCAATCTGATTGGCAGGAGGTGGGGGTAGGAAAAGGACTAGCAACGAGAGAGAACGCGGAAGTCACCGGGAACAGCGATTGCAATCTGGGTTCTTACGCAGCTTGAAAATTTATTGGTGTGTCATGCAAGTTCACCGAAGAATGGCCTGGCTCCTACTTAACCTTCTAGAGCTGCTCTGGGGCCCTAAATGACTAACTGTCTGTGCTGCCAACAGCTCTTTTATCTACGTACCCTCAGCACTGAGTCAACAGATCAAATGCTTACCCCAAATCAATTAAAAGGGTTGTATGACAGCATTACTTTGTTTTTCTAGTGTCTTTAAATAATAGAATGAAATACTTGCTTTGTTTAGATTCTAATTCCATAAAACTACTTAAAAGCCAGCCGTTCGTTATTCTTCTGAGGGAACTGTAGATCTCTACTTTGTAAGACTAATACGTAGATTTTTTTTTTAAATGAGCACAAAGCAAAGGAAAGAAAAGAGTTCTATAAAGAAGAGCTTGATACCTTTTTCCCCTGACAAACATCTCCAGCCTTGTGTGGTTGTTACTCTTGATACAGCTTTATTGAGATGTAATGCCCAAGCCACACGAGTCACTCATTCAAACGTACAAATCAATGGTTTTTAGTTGGTACATGGAATTTGCACAACCATCACCACAAACAATTTTAAGAACATTCTGATCACCCCCAAAGAAATGCCATGCCCTTTATCAGTCAGCGTCCCCCAACCCCCCGAATCTACCCTTATACCCCTGAACCCTCCCGGGCTGCCACCTGTCTGTCTTCAGGGATTCGTCTCTTTGGCACATTTCCTATAACTCGCGTCATACAGTGTGTAACCGTTGGTGTGTATTTTCACAGTTTAAGCATGCTGGAGCATGTGGCAGTGCTTCATTCCTTTCTGTGGCTGGTAAGACCCCCTTGCATCTCCAGATTTCTATATGCTGAACTAAAATATTCTTTCTCTAGTGTCAAGGCCACAATAGGTACAATGACATGACTAGATAAGTGTATTCCCCCAAATAGTAGCACCCACATTTGCTACAGGAAGGCTGCTTTGGCTGGCTCAGTCTTTTTTCCTGCACCGTGTCTAAAAAGCTCTGGGTGACCTGGAGAGCCCTTCCTGGCTGAGGTTCCCTGGAAGCTCAACATTCGTCACTGGTAGGTCCCAGACCTGCAGGCCTCCTCAGCTGGGTCTGAGTGAGGAGCGGGGCTTGAGCCTGCCAATGAGGTGACTTTTCCAGTATGTTTTCAAGCCAGGAGCAGCAGGTTCTGCCGGCCTGTTCTGCTAGGGCTGTGGCTCCCCTTAGCTCCTACCAAAAAGACGAGCTGAACTTCAGGACCGGGGGTGGGGGTGGGGGCGGGGTGTCACATGTCCCATTCTGCACATCCCGTGCCTTCTCTGTAGCCCAGAGCTGTGCCAGGTGCTCAGGGTTCAGTGGCAAACAAAGCACGTGGTCCTCGTCCTCATGAGATTGGCAGTCAGGGAAGAGACAGGCATCAAGGGACTCACCAGACAATCTGCAGGTGTGAGCGTCTGTACGTCCGATCGCTGGCCTTCATCAGGCATGAACCGCTGCTCTGTGGCGCAGCTCTGTGGCTGAGTTCTTGGGTCAGAGAGGGACAGGAGAGTGCTGCTTCAGTCTCACCTTTATTCATGCCATGCGTGTTTATTGCGTGAGTGACATGCCAGGCATGGAGGTGGGGGCTAGAGTGGAAATGGGGGTTCTATGTTATGGCGCCATGAAGGGCACTCAGGGAGACTCCAGGGATCAGGAGGGCTTCCCAGGGGGTGTGGTATCTGAGGCAGGTGTGACCACGTGTCGGGGGGAGTCTGCAGAGTGAAAGGGGGAGAAGGGAAGGGAAGGGCAGGCAGAAGGCAGGGCATAGACAAAGCCTGGGGGGTGAGCTCCAGCCTTCATGGGGGGGGGGGATGGGAAGTTCAAGTTTATTTGTACTTCACAGCACTGAGAAGCCCTGAAAGGTTTTCTCACGGAGCACAAGGAACTTGCATTTTAGAAAGAATATTCCTCCCCGTTTTATAGCATCATTTCCTCGCGGCTCTGCATTTCCGCCCTGCATCTGGGCTGGGTGGTTGACATCAGCACTGTCACATGCCCTCGCCCTGGGGGGGGTGGGGGGGGGCGGGGAGCCTTCTGCAGTTCCAATTACAGCAGCACGTCTGGCTGACGTCAGGGCACTCAGAGCTCAGAGCCTGTGGTCATTGATTGGATTTGGAGACACGTCATTCAAGTCCTCATCTTTAAAGTGCTGCAATATGAGGTCCTCGCTCTGTATTTTTACCATCAGCTAAACTGTATAGAGAAGCTGGATTTTGGGCTGTCCCAGTGGGAAGGCAGACCTGCATGGCTCAGCCAGCTCCCCAACCCCCGGTCCTCTCTGCATGGAGGGCTCCTTCCCATCACACAGGCCCTGGGTCCTCTTGTGGTCCAAGGGTCACCAAGGCAGACACGGCCAGCATCCCCACCCTGACAATTTCCTGGGGCCCCACAGCTCCTCCTGGAGGACTGGGGAGAAGACAGTGGCCACCGTTTAAAGGCCCATATACCGACCATCTGGGCACCACATAGTCTACAGTTACATCAAACCATTTTTGAATCTGATGTTAAGAATTATTTGAGGTCCTAAGTTCCACTTATGGAGATTTCTTTCTTAAAAGCTGCACTGATCCAAATTTGACACAGAAGGTTTATTTAGTCAGTCAATCAACCTATCAGTTGGTCAAGATGAGGGTTTTGCCCAAATTTAGCAAACCATTCACGTCCATTAGAGTCTGGCTTCAGGCACACAGATTCAAGAGGGACTTCCTGAGGAGGAATCACTTTGCCATCTTTATGATCCTTTAAAATAATCTTTGATCCAATTCCCAAAGGCTGGATGTGCCAGGGACAGTCTAGCACGGTGGAGAGAGTGAGGGTGTTGTGTGAACCACACCAGGAGTGGAGGCTTTGCCCTTCCTGGGGGATGGTGCCTCTTTGAGCCCTCACTTTCTATCTTTAGAAAGGAAACAATACACATCTTTACCAGGCTACTAGAGGATTGTGCTAGATGCATCGTTCAACCTTTCCACAACAGGGCCCAGCCATATTAGGCGCTCCATAAGAGCACTTTGCTGGTGTTTTCATGAACCTACCTGAAGTGGAGAGGAGCAGGTTTGAGAGATGATAATAAATCATACCCCAGTGCCTGCTCCTATTCTGAACTGGTTTGAAGAATCTGACAGGTGTGTTGACACCTGTTATTTAAATATCTTAAACTATTCTTTCAGTATCAGAGCCATTTTTTCATACTAAATGAGCAAGTTTCCTGCCATGACCTGTGTCAGACACAGGCGATGCCATCCCTTGAGTCTGGATATCCTGCAGAGCTCTTCCTAGAATGCCCTTCCTCTCTGAGCTCCTCTATAAAATTCTTTTTTCATAATTGATTTTATTTTTTAAATATACTACAGTGGAATGCATTACAATTCTTATTACACATATAGAGCACAATTTTTCATATCTTTGTATATAAAGTATGTTCATACTAATTCATGTCTTCATACATGTACTTTGTCTTGTTTTTTTTTTTTTGTCATTACAAATTCTTATATTACACAAATATACCACAATTTTTCATATCTCTGTATATCAAGTATGTTGACACCCAATTCGTGTCTTCATACGTGTACTTTGGATAATGATGTCCATCACATTCCACCATCCTTGCTAATCCCCTGCCCTATCTAGAATTCTTCTATTCCTCCCATGCTCCCCCTGCCTACCCCACTATGAGTCAGTCACCTTATATCAGAGAAAACATTTGGCATTTGGTTTTTTGGGATTGGCTGACTTCACTTAGCATTATCTCCTCCAATGCCATCCATTTACCTGCAAATGCCATGATTTTATTCTCTTTTATTGCTGACTAATTTTCCATTGTGTATATATGCCACAATTTTTTAAATCCATTCATCTACCGAAGGACATCTAGGTTGCTTCCACAGTTTAGCTATTGTGAATTGTGCTGCTATAAACACTGATGTGGCTGTGTCCCTGTAGTATGCTGTTTTTAAGTCCTTTCGGTATAGACCCAGGAGAGGGACACCTAGGTAAAATGGTGGTTCCATTCCCAGATTTCCAAAGAATCTCCATACTGCTTTCCATATTGGCTGCACCAATTTGCAGTCCCACCAGCAGTATATGGGTGTGCCTTTTCCCCCACATCCTCACCAACACTTATTGCTGTTTGTCTTCATAATAGCTGCCATTCTTACTGGGATGAGATGAGATCTTAGAGTAGTTTTTATTTGCATCCTCCATAAAATTCTTGATCTTTCACGCCTGTAAAGTCTCTGGCATTTGCAGAGAGCCAAGGGCCTCCTAAAGCCACATTTTGAGAATGAGCCGAGAGAAATGTGACAAGGAAGTGCCACTCCTGGTAGGGAGAGATGACATGTCCTGACTTACTGGTGCCAGGGAACCAGGGACAGAATTCTCAGGACCCAGAAGGGAGTGAGAGGTGGTTTGATTAGAAAGCTTCTTGTTCTGGGCGTGGTGGCCCACACTTGTAATCCCAGAGGCTCAGGAAGCTGAGACAGGAGGATCACAAGTTCAAAGCCAGCCTCAGCAAAATCAAGGCACTAAGCTACTCAGTGAGACCCTGTCTCTAAATAAAATGCAAAATAGGGCCAGGGATATGGCTCAGAGGTGGAGTGCCCCTGAGTTCAATCCCCAGTATGGAAGGAAGGAAGGAAGGAAGGAAGGAAGGAAGGAAGGATCCCCCTGGCAACCCAGCTTAGCTCTCCGGACACTGCCACGGTCTCAGGATGGGTAGTGTGCCCTGCATCTTCTCTGGGTCTCTTCAGAACTTGACCTCACTAGTGGGCACGACGGTGCCAGGGCCTCCTGCTCTTGGAGAGCTCCCAATTTAGGACTGTTCTCTGGTTGGTGATCCTGAGACATCCCCAGAAGAATTTAGTTAAGCTCTCCGAGAACGGAAATGAAGTTTTCTCGCTGCCGAAGATGTCTTATGTATTCTTTTTAAAGAACAACGCAGTTGAACTTGCAGTTTGTGTTGGCTTCACTTCTATTTCCTGTTAGCACTTATCCCAGATATCAGCTGGGCGAAAGGACAAATAAAAAGAAGCAATTTTCTGCTGCAAGACTCTTTGGTTTCCTCTGCCCTCTCTGGGCCTGTGGCAGGCAGTGCACTCGGCCTAAAAATAATTACTGGTAATGTTCTTCTGTGTTCTTTAGTTCTGACTGTGCTTTCTGCCAGGCTGTGCATCTCTGACTCACTGATCCCATGAATACCTGGTCCCTCTGCAGTGGGGACCTGAGAAATCCATGCTGTGCTCTGTTTCAGCCTCTGCTGTCATCTGCCAGCTGCCGGGCCTGGGGATCCTGACGTCTGACCACGTATTCTTATGGTCAGTTCAGCGGAATCTTTAACCACCTCCAGAGGCGTCTATGGGGCTGCCTTCCTCTCGTCTCTCTGTAATCCTCTCATCCTACTTAGTGAATCACTTTGGCATGGAGTCCTGGAATTCTCTTCACGTTCATTGAGGATGCAGGGAACCACTAATCTAACTTCTATCACTAGATTTACTTTTTCTGAATATTTCGTATAAATGCAAGCACACAATACATGATCTTTTGTGAATGGCTTCTTCCACTGAGCATGTTCTTGAGGTTCAAAACATGTATCACTACTTAATTCTTTTTATCATTAGATTGTATTCCATGGGATGAATACATCATAGTCTTATTATTTTCCACTTTTTTAATTAATGAAAAAATGGATCTAAAATTTCACCTTTCTGGGATATTTGGTGATTACTCAGGCACCATTGGTGTGTGTG
Source organism: Marmota flaviventris (assembly GCF_047511675.1). NCBI lineage: Eukaryota > Metazoa > Chordata > Mammalia > Rodentia > Sciuridae > Marmota > Marmota flaviventris. The sequence continues at coordinate 11,002,440 of NC_092505.1, read as the reverse complement.
TGTATGTGTGTGTGTGTGTGTGTGTGTGTATGAGAGAGAGAGAGAATGGATGTGTGTCCATGTGTGCATCTGACAAGCAGTGATTCTTGAACCGATCTGAATAGTGGATTTTAAATATTATCTACCTTAAACATATATTAAGTGTATAAATTTTAAAAATATACCAAGTATATAAATATTTCTTTTTGGCTTTTAGTTCCCAAGAACATTCTTACTGCGATCGATCCAGCCATTGTTAACCTCAAGCCTTCTTTGAAGCAGAAGGACGCTGAACATGGTAATGTTGGTGGCCCTGATCTTGAAGTAAAGGTAGAGAACCCCTGACCACCACCATGCACACATTGCCCAGAGTGACAGGGGACATCAGGAGGTGTTTTGAGCTACTTGCGCTGGTAATGCCGGTACTGGAGTCCAATGGTTGCAGACGGCAGCCAGCATTTGGTTTGGTTTTGATTTTATAAAAGTATTAAGTAGAATAAACTTCCCCTCCATTCCCCTTTTGCTTCCTAAAAGAAAAGCCACTCTGAACAAGGATCTGCTCAGACGTACATTAGATTATACAATGAGCCCATTGGTGGTCAGCAAAGATGATCCTGTTGGGAACTTGGGTGGGCCAGGGCCAGGTAGGACCTACATCCTCCACACACACCACCTTCCTCCTTCAGTGTTCCCTGGATTTCTGTCAATAAGGAGGGATGGAAATCTTGATTTTTGTTCAAATCTAGAATGGATTTCAGACCCATGGGGTTCCTGAGAGAAACTGCAGAGAATAGGAAGCACCTCGGATGCTGGGTTTGGGGTAGTGAGTGTGTTATTTTATTATCTTTATTAGGTATTTCCCCTTAATTATTATAAAACTACCCATGTCCCTCTGTGTCTGTGGGGAACTGGTTCCAGAACCCTCCACAGATAATCAGCAGGAGCTCAATGTCCTTATACAAAACGGAGTAGTGTTGCGTGTGACCTACTCACATCCTCCTGCATATTTTAAAAGATCTCGAGGTTAATTATAATACCCAATAAGATGTCAGTGCTATGTAAATAGTTGCTATATTATATTTTTTTTTAGGGAAATGTGACAAGGAAAAAAATCTGTACATGTTCAGTATAGAGGCAATTTTGGGGGGAATACTTTTGATCAGTGGTTGGTTGAATCCACAGATGCAGACCCCCTCAGATAGAGAGGGCTAACTGTATAATTTGCTTTTTTAAATGCCTTTATTTTATTTATTAATTTTTATGTGGTGCTGAGGATCGAACCCAGTGCCTCACGCGTGCTAGGCAAGTGCTTTGCCACTGAGCCACAACCCCAGCCCTATAATTCGCCTTTATATAAACTTCTTGGTATGGAAAACACCAAGAAACAGAAATCACCCCTAGTTCAAAGCTTAAAAATAATCACTGGTAATGTCCTTCCGTGTTCTTTAGTCCACGACCCTGCTTTCTGCCAGGCTCTGCATCTCAGACCCACTGATCCCATGAATACCTGGTCCCCCTGCAGAGGGGACCTGAGAAATCCATGCCATCTTTCTCATAGACATCTGCCCTGTCTGATGTTCTCAGGGGTCCCCTGAGCCCCCAGACTGCCCCGGCACCAGCTGGCTAACTCATCCAGGCAGTTTCACCAGCAGGTACACAGGCCACCCTCCCCCATTCTTCTGTGAGCTCCAAAAAAGCAGACCTACAGTGCCTGCCCCCAGGATCCAAGGTTTGTCTTATCTCTGGTCCACGGAGCCGGCAGCAGGTCCACGGTTAACCCGAGACGTTATCTATTAAGCCTCCCAGAGGCACAATGAATGCCATTGCCTTTGGGAAGGAAAGATCGATTTGTTCTCTTCTGCAGTGGAGTGGATGAGCCACACCTGAATTTGGCACTGACACATTTTAAAAGGGATTTGCTAATCCCTTTTATCGCTCAGTATTTTCAAGGACTGCTTACTGCGCACTCTTAATGGCTTCATTGTCCATCATATAGCAAGAGGCTCATTTGTTTGATTTTGGTGACTTTTAATTATTCTGGTAGTCCAGGACAAGGAATTGGCAGGGGTACTATGAACAGCTCTGATGAACTTCTTTTGTACTTTTTTTTTTTATTTGTAAAACAGGTATAAACTTGGACCCAAGTGAGTCAAAAGTTCTGTGGAAAGATGGAGTTATTGTTAGCAACTCTCTGGCAGCGTTTGCTTACATTAGAGGTAGGTCATCGACTCAGAGCCTCCTGGAATGTCAACAGATTTACTAAAGCCTTGTTAACAAATGCACCATTCAATGGAAACACTCAGGTAAAATGACTTTTAGTTTGACATGGCAACTGCCGAGCTCTGAGATCCAGAAACCCGAATTCAGGTACAGCTGCAACCAGGCAACGGGCAAGAGAATCGCAGATAGAATTGCTCTGTTTAGGGGCTGGGCTCCTCGGGTGTTTCCCCCACTGAAAAGCTGGGATGCATTTCCCAGGTCTAAAATTTGGGAAGGGCATGGGATTATTGAATTCCACCCCAACTTGAAGAAAAAAGAATGGAACCTCTTAAGTAAACAAAACAAGCCATGCCCCACGAGGACAGAGTCACTTTCCGAGTCGAGTGTCATTTCTCGTGGTTGCCACGGTTTCCTTTGTTAATCTTCCCCACATGGAGCAATCAGACTCAGTCCTCCTGAATTAGCAGGGCCAGGAGGATTGCGCCCAGCCTGGCAGATCCTCTTTGGGGAGGCACCAACAATCTTTGCCACCTTCCCTGCTTAGCTTACGACAGATAGTAATTTGACATGTTGATCCAAGTTTCAACAGTGCCTGCCTGCCTGGTCAGGGGGGTTGTATTAGTCAGCTTTCCATTGCTATAACTGAATATCTGACACTTACTAAGTAAAGGGAGGTTTACTTTGGCTCAGAGTTCTGGAGGCTTAAGTCCAAAACCAGGTAGCCCCATTGGTAGGGCCTCTGGCACATCATGATTACTGGGGTACCTGACATACTGAGCAGTCACATCTTGAATTAGAGCAGAGAGGAAGAGACCAGGGTTCCACAATCACCTCTAAGTGCATGCCCTGAGTGGCCTAAGGCCCTTCTGATAGGTCCACAGCACTTTCACAGAGCACCACCCTGGGGACCCAACTTTTACATACGAACTTTAGAGGGACACTTATCCAAACCATATCAGAGGCCAAAGCCTGAGACCCTCAGTAAAATACACATTAATATAATGCATGATGTTCTTCCTATCAAGGCCGACGGGGCTGGACTGGGTTTGGATCACCCTTCTTCAGAGGGAGATAAGGCTTGAGGAAGTATTTCAGTACAGGAGAGAGAGAGCTTGGTCCTGTCACTCTTCCTCCATGGTCTCTCCAGAGCACTCTTCCTCCTGTGGGTTTGTCATGTGGTTATTGGTTTCTTTCTGTTTTATAACCACCCTTCTGTTTCCACATCTTGCCATTCTGAGAACTGTTACGGTTAAGACACAGAAAGATGGTCATTGTCAGAAATATCCTCAGGTTTTCAAAGTCCCTTGGAGAAAAGGCATCATGAGGTTCCTTCAAACAGAACATGGGGGGAAGAGAAGGAGAAGGACTCGTGGGCTGAGCTGCGGCCGTGCCCTGAGCTCTGCTGTGGGCCTCGTTTCCCTCAATGACTGCCTGCGTCTGCTCAGGCTGCCATAACCGGAGGCCACAGACCGCGGGCTTCAACCACGGATGCTTATCTTTTCACAGTTCTGGAGGATGGAAGTCCATGATCAAGATGGCAGCAGATTCGATTTCTTCCTGGCTTGTAGACAGCTGCCGTCTTGCTATGTCCTCCCGTGGCAGAGAGAGGGAGAGGGACTTAGAATGACAGTGGTCGGGAGGATCTTCCTCTTGTAAAACCACCAGTCTTACCAGATTAGCACCCCACCCTTCCATCTCCTTTTAACCTTAATTCCATCCTAAAGCCCCGTCTCCAAATACCCGTCACATTGAAGGTGGGGCTTCATAAATGAACTTGGGAGGACAAAGTTCAGTCCATAGCAACAAAGCCCAGAGATGGGGCTCTGACCCCCCCCAACTCTGCACTTCAGAAGCTGAGGGTCAGAGGAGCTGAGCCATGGACAGCCCCAGCCCCAGGATCCCAGGATCAGCAACAAAGCCATCGCTCCGTCTTCCCTGAGCCAAGAGGTGTGCCCTTAACATTTGGAGGCCCAGGGCCTTTCTGACCTTGAGATATCAAAGTTCTCGAAATTCTCTCCAATCCTGCCCGCCGTCTCACATCTTGCTCGTAGAAATCACAGACTTTTTTTCTATAGTGCCCGTCCCCCCTTGAGACACTTAGCTCCTTAAGGGCAGAGTTTGTCATCTTGTTTCTGTCATGTCCTGATGTCTAGGACAGCGCTGGCACCGAGGAGCACAGTTAGCAAGTGACATTATGATCTCTCCTGACATTGTTACCTCCCAGGATTTACTATTTGTAGATAATTTTTTAAAATGTGAAGACTCGATGGGCTGATATTTGGCTTTATTGGGGACGTTTGGGTACCTTCATCTCCGCGAGCCATGACCAAGCCTGGATTTGCTGTCCAGGGGAAAATGACTCTAAATGCTTCAGGCTGGACACTGGCTAGATGGAGTCACACAGGTATTCTCATGACTCAAGTCACAGAGGCTCACAGAGGAAGAAATGCCTCCAGGTCTGCCTGTGTCCCTCTGCAGGTAGCCACTTGCATGTGACAGCACAAGGTGCTTGGTCAGGGGTCCACAGGGCAGCTCTCACCAGAGATGTCAGACAAAGCAATTCCAACCTAACCGGACAGTGGCCACAGCAATTATCAAACAATGCAGGTGTCATCCTCGTCACTCCTGGAAAGAGGGGACCAGCCAACTCTCAGGCGTACCTTCATCATCTGAGGTCACAGAGGTATGCTGTGAGGAGTGGACAGAGGTCTCTGAAGGAGAGCCCAGTGGCAGGAGCATCTGGGGACCAAAAGCATGACCTGGGCTGCTTCTGGCCCAAATCTGCCAAGTAGTTGGTAAATTGGATCCAAAAGGATGTTTCCTACCTTCTTGAGGTCAGGCCATGAGGAGCTTCAACACTTAGTGCAATCAAGTACACATGGGACAAGAAGAAACCAGCTGAGGGGCTGGAGGGGGGAACACAGAGGTCAGGAAAAGGGACATGAAAATATTCAGGGGTCCCTGCAACTAGTTTCTCCCACGCCTACTTAAGTGATCAGTGAGGTGTCTCTCCCAACACAGAAGGTTTTGAAATTAGAGAACGGCAAGGAGTGTGTGTGTGTGTGTGTGTGTATGTGAGAGAGAGAGAGAGAGAGAGAGAGAGAGAGGGAGGGAAGGGGGGGGGAGAGAAAGAGAAATATTAAGATTTTCTTAGGAAGGTAGTTTCCTAGCTGTCCCCATATGAGCTACTGTCCCCTGGCAGATTGTACTTGAGGGGACTTTATTTATGTAAGTCCCATCTCACCTCAGAACATGACCCCTCCTGTTGCCAATCAGTCACTAACCTCTCGTTAGTGTTTCTTTGCACCCGGCTATGTGTGGCCGCCCCATGGATGCCTGCAGACCTCTTTGTGGTCCTCTTTCCCCATCCCTGCCCCGCCGCCCTGGGACTGTGATGAGTATGTGCCTTCTGCCCCCCCGCAGACCCTGCTGTGGACTGGAGAGTGCCTGGGGGTAACTGGGGCCACAGGTAAAGAAGCAGAGCCAGAGCTTGGGACAGGCTCACAGTGACCCCTGACTGGGGGGCATCATTGTCTCCTGTAAAAGGAACTCTAGGGCTCAGACAAACCCAGGGAAAGAAGTTTAATCACACATTGCAAAGTCGTAGTCATGGGTCCCCTGCCAGGGAGGACAAGTGGAGATCAGCCATCTTGTCACATAGGTACAGGCTCTGATGTGTCCCCACGGTCTCCAATCTTTGGTTCCATGACAGAAAGTTCCTGACACATCCCTAAGTGCTGTCAGCGAGGCCATAGGACATTGGTTTGCCCTCAGAAGACCCTGGCCCTGGCTGCTGCCTGGGTCCTCTGGTGGCAGTAGGTCCCCAGGAGGTGGCTCCTGTGTATCTTATCTGGACCGAAATCAATTTGAACTGTTGCTTATGTTCGTCCCAGACCAGGATCTAAGAGTTAAAAAGGGACTTAGAGGCCACCAACCCCTGTTCTGAGGCTCCCGAGAGCACACTACAGAGGATAAAGTGAGTCCTTTGCCCTAGCCTGTGATGAACCAAGGTGACATTTAGGACAATACCAACGAAACACAGTGTGAAGATTCTACTCAACCACGAGAAGACGGATGACTTTACTTTCCAGAACATGTGATAGAAAAGGGGTCCCAGACGACTCATGTGGTCCAATTGATTCTAGAAGACAGAGGATGTGCTTATTGCGCAAAGCCTGGGGCTCTGTAGATAACCGTGACCTGAGTCTGGGGTCCCAACTAGAGGTGGCTTTGGACAAGTGACTCAGCCACAACAGGAGGGATTCGGCCAGCTCATGTCCAAGATTCCGTGTGACTACCAGCCCTCAAGAATGGGAGCCTTCAAGCCAGTCCATGCAGTTAACTGGTCAGACCCTTCCCAGGGGCTTGCCAAGAGTGACCCATCCTCTCCATCTTTGGCCACTGGATCCCAGTGGACTTGATGTGGACTTGCCCAGGAGAGTGGTCACATGGCAGAAGTGCATCTAAGTCAAGAGACACTAGGTCTATGGTGTGAAGCTGTCTTGGCAGTAGAACCCAGAGCCACTGGCCAGGAGAAATGGAAGAAGAGGAACTAACTATGGAGCCCCATCCTCAGGCAGCAAGCCTAGTGATGTCTAACCTGTGGTCACCTCCTCACCCCCTCCAGGTGGGCTCTAGCCATCTGACCTATCTAATTCCATCATTTCTCAAAGGCCCCACCTCTGAGCATCATAGTCAAGTAAATGCCTCGCAGTGGGATTATATTTCAACACATGGGCTTTGGGGCACACTTAGACCATGTCCAAACCATACAGGAGGCAAGAATGGAGTTGGGAAAGATGAGGCTGTGATTTGCACGGAAGAGGGGGAAAAGATTTGTCAGCTGGCTCAGAGCCTCAGGTCCTAGCATCTTTTCTCTTACTGTGCAATGACTTCATCCCAAGTGCCAGTGTCTCCAGATTTCCATTGAGATGCACTGAGGAAATGCAGGAGGAACCAAAGTGTACCCCACAAGGAGCCCCTCTTCAGTCTGAAGAGGCCATTGGCTTTTGACAGCAGCTTCCCCTCTGGGTCCCAGCTTTAGCATCTGCATCAGAGGTCAGCAAACTGTGGCCCACAGCCCAAATCTACTAATAAAGTTTTATTGGGATAGTAGTGCCTTCTACTTTACACACTATGGCTGCTTTTGCACTACAACAACAGAGGTTGATATGTGCAATGAAGATCATATCGCCCATGAAAACTAAAATATTTACTGTCTGATCATTTACTGGAAAAGTCTGCCGACTCCAGGTCCATAATAAGAAGGAGTTTACTTGTATCCAGAATGGAAGTGCCCACACCCCAAGGGGTAGACACCATAGAGAGGGTGATAGTAAAATAAGTGAATTAGTCCTCCCTACACTGGCCTTATGCAAGGACTAAGCATCATAAGGGTTTAGACCAAGATATATAGAACTTAGTTGTATTATTTTTTATTTCTATTACTACATGGAAGGTCCGTATGGATGCAGGAAAAATTACTAGAACTTCTATTATTTTTTTTACCTAAAAAGAAAGGAATTAAGCTTGGCTAATATCTATAATATTTTACTTAAGTTCCTATCTGAATGAACTTATGAAGTCATTTGTACTTCAGACAAAAATTAATTCTTTGTAGTCTACCACTAATAATAGCTAACACTTTATTGAACATTTGCTACACACCCGTGAGTATTTCTGGAACTTCTTAGGAATGAACCTATTTCTTCATAACAACGCTATAATAAGAAAGTACTTGTTAGCCCCATTGTTCAGGTGAGGAAACTGAGGCCCAGAGAGGTTATTCAACTTCCTCAAAATCACACGTCTAATGAGTGGCAGGTCTGTGTTTAAATTCAGGGGGATCTGGCTCCAGAAAGCTCCTGAGTCCCTCTTCATGTGTCCCCTCATGCACATACACATGTGCCGGTACTCAACGTTTTCTCTTTTTGACCACCAAGGGATAAGATCCCCGGGGTGGTGCCAGAGGTGCGGTCAAGGGTTGGTGTTCTTCACTAGCTGCCTGCCCGGGCAGACGTCGGGTTCTGTGGGATTTGGGCTGGTGAAGACTGACATCTCCCAACTCCTCGCTTCTTCTCTCCTCCACAGCCCACCCTGAGAGAGCCGCCCTTCTGTTTGTGTCTAGTGTCTGCATTGGCCTGACCCTCACCTTATGTGCCTTGGTCATCAGAGTGTCCTGCACCAAAGACTTTCAGGAGCTGCAGCTGGGGAGGGAGCGCCTGGTGCCAGGAGGCGACAGACCTGGGGCGGACAGCGAGGAGGAAGCAGAGGAGGAGGACTCCTCTGACTCGGAGTTCCCAGGGGAGCTGGCGGGGTTCTGCAGGACTTCATACCCAGCCTACAGCTCCGTAGAGGCTGCAGAGCTGGCAGAGAGGATTGAGCGCAGGGAGCAGATCATTCAGGAAATATGGATGAACAGTGGCTTGGACACGTCCCTCCCGAGGAACATGAGCCACTTCTACTGAAAACCATCTGCCTCTCAATGAGACCACACTTTCTGCAGAGGGAAGGATCCAAGATGCCCCTCCAGTCCTGTCTCATTTATACCTTCTATGAAGGAGAATTCTCCATGGCATCCAAGACTGGTGAAGCCAGAAAGCCATCAAAGGGACATTTCAAATTGTTTACAGCACCCCAAAATAAATTAGGAGGGGAGAAGTTTTTGTGATCTGTACTTATTTGAGTTTGTGTCTATCATTAACAAGTCTGTGTGTAAACAAAGCTCACATTTTCTGAGCACTTACAATGACAGGTACTGCCCTACCTGTTGTTTGTTGAATAAGTATATTTACAATAACTTCACGAGATAGTAACATTATCCCCATTTTACATACGAATAAGCAGAAGATCCACAGATATCAGTTTAAAAATCTGTACTGATACTCAGGACAGCAAACGAGCACATGAGTGCTTTGATTTGCTAACATTATTTGGTTAGAGCAGGGATTGGTAAAATTTTTCTTTAAGGGCAAGACAACAGATACTGTGGGCATTGCCACAACTGCTCATCTTAGCTGTTGTGGCTCAAAAGAAGCCATAGATAGCATCCAATGAATGAATGTGGCTCTGTTCCAATAGACACCAAAATCTGAATTTTATTTAATTCTCACATTGCACATATTCTCCTACTTTTAACATCAGCTATTTAAGAATATAAAAACCATTTTTAGCTCATGGGCTGCATAAGAACAGGCAGCAGGCTGGATGTGGATCGCAGTCTGTTTTTGTAAATATAGTCTAGAAAGACTAAAATTATTCTGGTTCTGAACCAAAAGTGTTTGTGGACTCCCGGCTTAGGGTTGAAAACTGCAGAGCTTCTCAGGGTAAAAGCCAATAACCAGAGCACCCAACAGCCTGTGGGGAAAGGAGCAAGTGGAGTCAGATTTCAAAGCATTAATGAAGGAGCAGAAGGAGTTTAAGAAGGTACTGGAAGGTTCTGGAAGGTGCTGGCAGCACCTTCAGATGTCCCCCTGTGAGCAGGACACTATAGCTCTGGTGCAGAGGATGTTTTCTTTTGATCCCAGTGGGACTGAAGCATAGAATGTCATGTCCATCTCCTACACCTACCACCAGCAAGCCCCCCAGCCCCGTCTCGCTTCGCCCTCGCATCGACTCTGCAAAAACACGTAGATGAATGTTATGGTTTGGATATGAGGTGTCCCCCGAAAGCTCCCGTGTTAGAGCAGCAATATTCAGAGGTGAAATGATTATGAGAACTGTGATGTAACCAGTGGATTAATCCATTTGCTGGGTTCATAATTTGAATGGACTAACTGGGAGGGAACTCTAGGCAAGTGGGGGGTGGCTGAAGGAAGTAGCTCCCTGGGGGTGTGCCTGGTGCCTTGGCTGTGATCTCCCCCCACCCCCTTCCTCTCCTCCCTGGCTACCATGGGGTGAGCTGCCTTTCTCCTCTGGGCTCTTCTGCCATGATGTTCTGCCTCAGCTCAGCCCAGAGCAATGAGTCTCCGACCATGACGAAAACCCCAAATAAACCTTTCCTCCTCTTCTAAATTGTTCTCGTTGGGTATTTTGGCCACGACAATGAAAAGCTGACTAGCCCGTTAAATGTTGGAGTCCACCGCGCCTGGCTAGAATGTGCTGGAGTTGACTCAGTCCTGAGCAACCAGGAAACACAGAGTTGCTCCCTTGGGAATAGTCACAGGTATGGAGCAGGCATCTTTTAAAAAATATATATATATATATTTTAGTTGAAGTGGGACACAATACTCTTATTTTATTTATTTATTTTTATGTGGTGCTGAGGATGAACCCAGGGCCTCGCACATGCTAGGCGAGCGCTCTACCGCTGAGCCACAACCCTAGCCCCGTAGCAGGCATCTTTTACAGGGCTACAGACCATCAGGTGAAGGTGTGGAGTGAGGAGACCCAGACTCCCAAATGCGGAGAGAGGTCTTCAAAAATTTTCTTTAAATAGGAGTTGAAAGTCAAGTCACATAAAATTAATCTTAAAGGGAAGAATTTAGTATAATTTTATCAACTCATTGTGTTATACCACCACCACCACCTCTATCTAGTTCTTAAATATTTTCACTGCCTAAAAAGAAAACTCCAACCCTGGGAAACCTAGACAAATGACCCCAAATCAAAATGGCTTAGAATTCCCTAAAGGTTCATCTTAGTCTTAAATTATGGACAAGATACAGAGATAAAGAATAAAATGAGAGGCATTTTGGAACAAGGCACTTGATTTGAGATTTTGATTTTTTATAAGCAGCTCTTCTCTATCATTTTCCATTTGAAAGTCAGAAGATTTCTGTGTCTTCTGTTTGAAAGCACAAACCTGTAATAGCAGAGTCGCAGGAGGAATTTTGCAGACACAGTAAAAATTAAAGTGAGTTGCTCTTGCAGACTTAGCTTCTATGAATAATTATTCATGATCTTTTTTTGATTTTCTGGTGTAGAATTTTTTTTTCTTTTGATGGCAATGAAAGAGGTTCCTTTGTTGAGACCATAATGGTCAAAATGAAACCTGAAAAATGATGGACTCATGCACTAAAGGGAAAAGTTTGAATATTTAAAATACTGAATAGCAGAAACAATAATTTTCTCATCTTAAGTTTTCAAAAATGCTATAAGAAGGCGAATCCTGTGTGATTGGTTTTGATGAAAATAAGGTGTTGATTTGGGAAATTTTTGACAATGCTTTCATATTTTCTGATATAGAAAATCAAAAATTATATTCCATCTTCTAAAGAACTTCATGGCAATGCTGAACATTTTTCATATAAGTAAAAAATTATTTACTAATCTTAAAAAAAAATGCCCACCAAGACTCCATCCCCATTTTCCCTGTCTCTTGAGCCACCAATCTGCTTTCTGTCTGTATAAATGGGACCACACAGTATGTAGTCTTCTATGATTTTCTTATTTCATTTCACATAATGTCTTCAAGGTTTTTCTGTGTTATAGAATGCACCAGGACATCTTTTTATGACTCAGTAATATTCCATTGCTTGGATATACCACAACTCATTCAAGTAGTCATCAGTCATCAGTTGGTGGACATCTGGGTTGTTTCTTTGGGCTGTTGTGTATAGTGTTGCTGTGTGCACTCATGTGGTATTTTACCAGAGTAAAACCGTGCATAGCACAACTATTGCAGATGGAGTTGGAGAGAAATCCTGTGGTTCCCCCTCAGAAGAGGAAAGGGGGCGATCATGGTGAATCAGGGCAGCATCCCCTCTCCCACCCCTTCTCCTGCCAGTTTCAATGATGGCTTCTCTTACACTGACCCTCTGCAAGTGGACAGCAGGGCTTCATGAAGAGGGTGTCATGTGGACAGGCAGGGTAAGACTGAGATTCCTTCGGATTTCTAGGTCCCTGAGGCCTCCATCCACAGTGCAGGAAATGAGAAGAAGTCAAGGGTTGTGATGATGATACCAGAAAGAAATCTATTCTAGATCATTACAGAGAATGAAGAGAATTCTGTGGGCCAGCTTCTTTAAAATGATTACATTCTGATCAAAGAGAACCTTTGTCCTTTTAATTCCCTGAACCTAGCAGGAGCATTTCAATATTGTTCCAGTTCCCAGGGCGGCACCTCTTGTAGTAGCTGTTTCTGGTTCTCAAACAACTTCTTCTCTCGTTCTGTGAACATAAACACTGTTCATTGGATGACCAAAGAGTACATGGCTGCAAAATGTGTTTGCCTGTTGGACAAAGAGCTGTGCCCACACTGACCTTGGCCACAGATGTGTTTGAAGTCTATGATGCTTTCCTCTTATCTCAGTCTCTCTGGCACCTGGAACCCCTTCACTCACACACACACACACACACACACACACACACACACACCTCTCCCAGGGCTCCTGAAGAGGCAGCTGGACATCAGGCCTGCCAACGCCAGGGTCAGTCTTTGACCTGTGCAAATAAAGTGAGTGATTTATTTGCATTTTCTGAGCCCCAAAGAAGAATGCCACATTCTTCCCATGGAAGGAGGCTGAGGGTCCTGCTGAGATTGTGTTTGGATAGGCACAAAGCCCAGGAGGAAAATGACCAAACCCGATTTGGATGAGGGGCTGCCCCTGGACCGTGGTGGTTGGGAGGAAGCTGCTGGGCGGAAGTCCCCAGGGAGCCCAGGGCACACACGGGCTGCTGCTTCCTGGTGCCTGTGTGCATCTCTGGGCAGCAGAGTCCAGGCTGTGGAGCCTGGAGGTCCAGTGGAAAGAAGCCAGTCCTTGCTGGGAGGTTTGCTCCGGTCACCCCCTCAGTCACTCGCCCACTGCTGACTTCCAAGACCTGAGCTGCCTGCGGTCGAGTTCTGCTCTTCTGGATTCGCCAGAGCTTTTTAGAGGTGCTCTGGTGTTTTGTGACTGCTGTGGTATTTGCTGCTGCTCCAGCACTGCACACCCAGGATGGAGCAGGCTTGGGGAGCTCTGGAGACAGTCCCACTGTTGACCCACTAATGGTGCACTGTGTGATTCTGGTGTCCTCCCAGACCCCCTTTCCTGGGCAGGGTGATCATCCCCTAGCTGCTCTGGGGGTGCTGTGAATGGCCCTACCCGTCCTCCCTTTCTTACAGGCATATCTCCAGAGACCACTCCCCAATAAATCCCTCCCACAAAAAAAAAAACTCTCTGTCTGAAGACACTAACTTACCCTGTCCAGTGGGGTCTGTGACCTGGGGCTACATGCCAGTCCCTGTTTGTCCACATTATCAGTGCAGGGTCCACAAAGGAACATCAAGACTTTTCCTGTCTCGTAAGAGGTGTCAGGAAGTCCACCATCCACGTGTCTGACCCCTGGTGAGTCTTGGGAAAGGGGCTCCAATCTCCCCCACCCTTCTCCAACCTGGAAACCACATCCTGCTCCAGGTTTCCCCAACCCTAAAGCCTGATACTGGGACGTACAGGCCACTGTGGGGAGCCAAGGGAGTGCCTTAGCCCATCTTCTACTGCTATCACCAAACACCCGGGACTGGGTCGTTTATCAGGAATAGCGGTTAATTTTGACTTATGGTTCTAGAGGTCCAACAGCATGGCACCGGCATCTGCTCTGCTTCTGGGGAGGGCCGGTGCTGCTCCAGGCATGGTGGAGAAGAGGAGAAAAGGCAGCGGTTTGGGGAGAGGTCACCCGGTGAGACAGGAAGCCGGAGAAAGCCAGGCTCCCTTTATCACGACCCGCTCTCACAGTCACTAACCCACTCTGGAAGGATCTTCATTAATCCATTCTCTGGGGTAATTAAGTAATGACCAATTACTTCCTAAAGCGCCCACCGCCTCTCAACACGGTTACTCTGGAGGCCAGGTTTCCAACACATGAATCTTGAGGACAAACCATACTCAAACCACAGCACCAAGCCTCTTATCCATTCTCCCTGGGGTTCCAGGCTGTTCCTAGCCACCTGCATTGCCTTGCAGGACCTTCTGGACAGCGTCACCGCCCTGCTCTGCACCCTAGGTCCCTGGAAAACTGGCATCCACCAGGCTGGACATGACTCTGCCCCACGTAGACTCTGGGTATCTTCACCTTCTGGGTTGCCCCTGCTATAACAGGGCCCTACCTGGGTCTTGGGGTCAGTGTCCTCAGTGTGGTCCAAATGGTGCAGGCCTGACCCCACCTGTGCCTCAATTTGCTCCCCTGTAAAATGGCAAACTAACAGTATCTTCTGGTGGTGTGGAGAGTGATGCTGCTTTACACTCACAACAGCAACACACTGAGGCAATTGTCATGGGTGACTTTGTCCTCCTGAGAAGCAGCATCTTGCACATGTGGGGTCAAGACTGCACCATTTAGACCACACTGAGGGCTTTTGACAGAATTCAGAGGCCCCACAAGAGCTCAGGGAGGGAGAGAGAGCAAGGCAGGCTCCTAAGGCCTGGGTATGGGGAAGAGTTTGTAGGGGAGAAATAACATTGTCTACAGAGCTCAGAGGAAAAGTGTCACAGCCTGGACTTCCTTGGATTCTGTGGCCTCATCCATTGTGAAGTCTCCCACACACAGACTTAGGAGGCCGTGCCCAGCTTTGGCAGAGTGGTCATAACCCGGAACTGCGGTCATTTTGTTCTAAGAAGCCCATTGTAAGCCTGACCATCAATGTAGTTGGCCAAACTTCACTCTGAGACTGGACGGTGGCCTCAGAGATTAAATCCTAACAATACTCCACTACATGCTTGGTCCACAGGAAGCCACCCTGGTTCCAGCCAGAAGGAGGCCAGAAAAAGCCATGATAACATCAACCATGTCAGGGAGAACTCAGGAAGCCAGAGCCACCAAGTCCTTTTTAGGAATCTCAAATCAACGGGCACCTCCTCTGGGTGGGCTGCAGTGCTGGGCTCCTTGGGGACCAAGGGGGCTGAGTGTCTAATCACTGGTGTTGACAATCCTGGGCCGTAAGTTCCAGCCAGGAGCCACTAGCCACATGAGGTTATTTAAATTCAATTTGAAGCCATTAACAGGACCAAGGTGTGGCTCCGTGGTACACAGCTCCCCTGGCAAAGCCGGGATTGGCACAGACCAGGACTGAATCCCCAGCACCACAAAAAATAAAGATAATGAAATGTCAAAGTCAGCTCCTCCGTTTCACCGGTTACATTTCAAGTGCTCAACGGCCACGTGGCCAGACCTGGACGGTGCCGAGGGTTCTACTGGGTATCGCTGCGCTAGCATGCACAGTCAGATTGAGAGACACCCGCCCAGTTCACGGTGGTAAAATGGAGCAGATATTGCTTCACACGGCCTCATCAACCAGGGAGGTAATCAGATGTCAAAGTCCTGGGTACAGAATGTGG
Source organism: Marmota flaviventris (assembly GCF_047511675.1). Lineage (NCBI taxonomy): Eukaryota > Metazoa > Chordata > Mammalia > Rodentia > Sciuridae > Marmota > Marmota flaviventris. The sequence goes on along the minus strand of NC_092505.1, from coordinate 10,986,988 downwards.
GACCCCCACCCCACCTCTGCTCACCTTCTTGGGGATGGCCCACCTGTCCTGTCTCCTGGCCCCGATGTCTCGGTGCACAGGTCCGTCTTTGTTAGCCCCAACACCCCCCCCACCCCCGAAAGCCACGGCCTCAGGACTTGTGTCCCCTCTCCTGCCCCCAGCCACACCCCACCGGCAGCTCCTTTTCACTCTACAGCACACAGCTGAGGCACCTGTCCTGTCGCAGTTGCTGCCACCGACACTTCCTGGGTCACCACTGCTGCTCACTGTCCTTCCCGTGTTCCCCAGGAAGGCTGTGACATCCTAGAAGGGCGTGAGGGGCTTCCCTCCTCCCGACCCTGCTGGCTACTGGCTTCCCACTTCCAGGCAGAGCACTGGGCCGCCTGCCCTCCTCTCTCTTCCCCTCAGTCCCTTCCATCCCTTTCTGAGCCCAGGAGAAGATTCAGGCTTTTCTTTAGGCTTCAGAGGTTTGAAGTTCACACGGCAGAATGTGGGAATGATGACGAGGCAACCCAGCAGCCCTGGGAGTGCAGAGAGCCTGAGTCCACCTAATGGCCTCGGGGCTCCTCAGAGAATAAGCAGCATTTCCTAAAGTGGAGGTGAGAAACGGAACGGAACGGCAGCAATGAGCTAGAGGTGGGAATGGTGTGCTGGGGATGGGGAACAGCCCAGTGTTGGGTGCATCGGAAAAAAGGGGGTGAAGGATGCCAGGAGGCAGATCTGAATTCCACGTATCTGATGCCCTGATTGAAGGATGGCATTTTCCCTTTGGGCAGCCTCCCTCCATCCTCCCAAGGTAAGAGACAATACTCGGAGTAGGTGAAGGGACCCACAGCCAGGAATTTAAGCCTGGCCTCAAACTGTGGCCTCTGGCTCTTGGAATAGTATTGGCTCCTGATTTTAGTAAATAAGCCAGAAATACAAGTGACACTTGATCTCACTCATATGTGGAACATAAAATGTTGATCTCAGAGGAGCTAAGGGTGGGATGTGGGGGGGTTGCCAGAGCTGGGGAGAGAAGGGTTTGGGGAGGGATGGGGAGAGGTTGATGAGACGTTGAACTGGGTACTAAGCTATGGCACAGCTGGGTGATGACAGTTATGGACTATATATCTCAAAAAGCAAGAAGAAAGCGTTATGAATGCTTTCACTATAAAGAAATGATAGCTGTTTGAGAAGACAGATATGTTTAACCTGATTTAAACATTACACAATGAATACACGTACTGAAACATCCTATGGTACCCCATTAATATGTATACCTTGACATTTTTATGTATCAGTTAAAAACCAGTTTTAATTTTAAAAGGTTGCTGATCACTATCCAGTTAATCTGGCATCCTGCAAATTACAGCTTAATTCTGTGGAGAATCTAAAATTGGCATTCTTAGAAATCTATTCTGGGCACCAAGTCCTGTGGATGTTTTAATTTGTTTTTGTTTGTTTGTTTTGTTGTTGGGTATTGAACCCAGGGCACTCTACCACTGAGCTACATCCCAGAGGCTTTTTATTTTCTATTTTGAGACAAAGTCTCACTAAATTGCTAAGGGTGGCCCTGAACTTGTGATCCTCCTGTGTCAGCCTCCCAAGTCACTGGAGTGTACCACCATGCCCAGAGAGAGGACTCTTTAAAATGCAATTGATGTCACCATGCAAATCAATGTCAAGGGTCAGACAAATTATTTCCAGCACAGCCCTTTTTTAAAAGGTTCCCAATCTTAAAGACTGCTCACAGCCTAGTTGCGTTTCTTCCAGATTGCTCCGACAGAAAATCCAATCAGGAATTTATCTTGAGTTAAAAATGCAACCTTCTTGCTTTTAAGTCTGGGCTATCATGAGCTCGGAATACAGGGTCTCGGCAGAACAAAGAGAGGAAAGCTGGTCACTTCCGAGCGGGGGCACACATGAATTCCCTGCACTTGCTCTGTTCCAAGCTCATGACTCTATGGATTGAGTGCTTTCAAGAAAAGGAAAATAGAGCTTGTCATTTCCTATTGTTCCAGAGACGAAGTGCAGCCTGGGAAAGATCAGGGGGAAGAGGACAGGACTCATGTTCAGATGACTAAGCACCAATCTGACCTGGAAAAAGCGCTGGGCTCTGCTCCTTTCTGCGGAAGGGAGGGCGCTCCAATTAGAGGCATGTGCGAAATAATGACATTACCTCACCAAAAGAGAAAAAGGGAAACTCTCTCTCCTCGCTAACAATGAAGTAGAAAGAAAATGTGTTACTAATCTATGAAGAATTTGCAAACCCGGTGAGTTGCCTCCCAGCTCTGAGCTGCCTAACTTCCTTCCTTAGAACTTGACCTTGATGACAGAGCCCCTGGACCCTGGGAAAGCGAGGTGGGCGTTGGTCAGCGGAGGGGGAATCACGCAAGCCAGCGGGTTTCTGCTGGAGTCTCTCTTCTGTCACTCAGTTCATACATGGGGATAACTTCTTATTGAAGGCATCTTGGGAAAATTCCAGCTGATCTGAAAAAAAAAATAGTAATAAAGATACATTGTATTATTTTTAAATGACGTAGATCTTTTTACACTGACATGAAAACGTGAAGGCATTATTAAACGGAAACTTCAAACTGCAAAATAATACATAGATCACGAAGTCGTGCTCGCCACTCTCCCGAGTGGGTGCGACCTAGCGCATGCGCACAGGCTCTGCGCCCCTGAGGATGAGCGCGCTTCCGGGAGGGCTCCTCTTTGCAGCCTCTCCCTGATCCCCCAGAGTTCTGGCTGGTCTACAGCTCCACTTGTTGCTACTGGTATCTTGGAGCTACTATCCAGGATTGCTTAATTATTCCATCCCCATTGTTCAACGGTGCCCTGGAGCTTGAACTTCTCCAGGCTCTGTTCCAAAGACAGTCAGTCGCCTCCAGCAGAGCTGGGCGTCACTCTGTCCTGAAGGACCACCTCTCCCTCTGGGCCTCTCCAACCGCACAGACAGGGAACAAGTGGGACAGGGGCCCACTTCTCCTGGAGGGCACCTGCTCTGGGAGAGAGTGCTGGAGGAGGGATAGCCACCAGGTCTTCTTGCCTCCTGTGCACACCCTCTGCCTTGTGAGTAGACTGAGGACATTGGAGGCCCCAGTGACAGAACTCTCAGCCTAGGAGACAAGCTGCTTGGGGACCGGGAGCCCCAGGCCCCCCTCTGTGCCTGCCCTGGCATGGCTTCTGCAACACAAAGCTGATGGGTAAGGGATGCTGGCAGCCTGCCCTTCCTGGGGTGAAGCTGTAGGCCAGACGAGGGCCTAGGGGGAGAGAAATGTCCACAGCTGCCCAAGTCCAGCTCCTGTCACATGGATGGAGCTGGAGGGAGATGGGAGCACGACTCGCCCGTACTGTGCCACAGATGCTCTCTGTTCCTACTGTGACTTGGAGTTTTGGGCTTGGAGGTGTTTTTTCATTTACCATATGCCCAGGACAATTTACAGGGACTTTTTTTTAATTAAAAAAAAAATTTTAGCTGTAGATGGACACAATACCTTTTTTTAAAAAAATGTGGTGCTGAAAATCGAACCCAGTGCCCTACACATGCAAGGCATTCACTCAACCGCTGAGCCACAACCCCAACCCGATTTACAGTGACTTTTAAATGGTGGAGTTTTAAAAAAATTAATTTGTTTTATTTGTATATGACAGTGGAATGCATTACAATTCATATTAGACACATAGAGCACAATTTTTCATATCTCTGGTTGTATACAAAGTATTCATACCAATTTGTGTCTTCATACATGTACTTTGGATAATGATGACCATCACATTCCACTATCATTTCTAACCCATGCCCCCTCCCTTCCCCTCCAACCCCTCTGCCCTATCTAGAGTTCATCTATTCCTCCCATGCTCCCCCTCCCTACCCCACTATGAATCAGCCTCCTTATATCAAAGAAAACATTCGGCATTTGGTTTTTTGGGATTGGCTAACTTCACTTAGCATTATCTTCTCTAACTCCATCCATTTATCTGCAAATGCCATGATTTTATTCTCTTTTATTGCTGAGTAATATTCATTGTGTGTATATATACCACATTTTTTTTTATCCACTCATCTATTGAAGGGCATCTAGGTTTGTTCCACAGTTAAATGATGTGTTTTGTGTTTGAATAATTTTCACCAGTTAAAGGGTCTCTTGCTTAGGAAGAGGGTGCTGGGAACACCTCACAAAGCCTCCTGAAGGCAGGATCTGGGCTGTGCTCACATCTACAGCCCTGTGCTATCTGCACTGGGGCTTTGTGACAAATATTTGCACCTGATAAATATTTGTGCCTGACATGCATCACAGTTAATTCTTCAATCATCGTGTGCCCTTGGAGAGGAATACAGCCCTGACCAAATTTTCTATTATTTCACTCCTCTGCCAAATATTTGGGTATCAAGGGGCTGAATCTTACCTGGACACAGTGACACATACCCATAATCCCAATGACTCAGGAAGATGAGGCAGGAGGATCAAGTTCAAGCCAGCCTCAGCCACATAGCAAGATCCTATAAAAATCAAATAAAAAGGACTGGGGATGTAGCTCCGTGGTTAAGCACAACTGGGTTCAATCCCCAGTACCCAAACCAAAACAAAGGGACTGAATCTTGGATGGATACAAACCCCACTGGATGAACTCACAGATTTAACTATTCTATACCAACTTCCTTCCCATCAAAATCAAGACTTAAGTGGAACTCAGTGTCCCATGCAATCTAGGCAGCTAATAATGTCCACCAGGAAGAAAGAATAAAAGAAAACGGAAATGTTCCTAATCTCTTTTGCAAAGAAAGATAGATAACAGGAGGTCCCTCTAAGTTTTTCTCAGCCCATTCCATACAACATTTATGAGTATTTATGAGTTTGAACACACACTTTCTCTCTCCTCCACCTCCCTTCCCTGTCTCCCTCCTTACCTCAGCACTATATTCCAGAAGCATGCATCCTACATCCTAGGTTCCCATACTAAACCCTAGGTTTCCCATATGGGGGTGGGGTGTTGAAACAGAATAGGGATGAGGGATGCCATCTTGTTGGGACCCCTGGTCTGTGGATGACCTGGAGCAGTTGGTTGGAGCTCATGCAGGGTAGCTCCCCACCTGGCTACAACCTCTAATGAAAGTACCAAGTTGCTTTGCTTTGGGCTGGAATTACTTCAACTCCATCATCTCTTGGTAAGAAGGGCCACCAGGGACTTACAGATGTCTTTCATTAAAAAAAAAAAAAAAAAAGTAGATTATTTCTAACACTGTTTGACAAAAGAAAATAATAATAATAACAACAACAACAACAACTAATCATTCTTGGCAGTGAAGGAACTGGGTGCCCCTGACCGATTTGGACAAATCCTACCTCTGCCCCACTGTGTACCCCTCCATGATCTCCACTGGCCTCCAGACCCTGGGCTCAGAGCTCATTTCCATGTTGATGGAAAGCCACAAAGGATTCGGTCAGGACCAACTCTGCAGGATTCTGTGACACACTGCTGGCCCCTTCTCCCCAGACCCCAAACCGGCAGGCCATCTTCCTCCTCTCTCCTCCTTTGTCTGCATCCACCCATCTGTCAGTTCATTCATCCATCCTGCAGATCTCCTCTGAGCGCCACTCTGTGCCAGGCTCTGTGTGAGGACCTGGAGGTACAGGGTGAACACAGTGTGGCCCCCGCCCGCAGGGAGTTCATATCCTGGTCTGGGAGACAGACGTGAAACAACGCAGTGAAGGATGACAGTTACTATTGTGGTAGTGAAGGCGAGACAGGGGACACTCCAGGGTCTGATGGAGGGCGTCAGCTCCAGGGAAATCACCCAATAAGGTCGCTCCAGCTGGTCTCTATCCCTCCCCCACCCAACTTGGCATGAAAGCCAGGCCTGCTCCGAAGGGAGTGGCCCCTGAATCTCTGCTCTCCTCTGTGGGAGGAAATCCACCACCATCTTTGAGGTCAGCATTAGCACTGTGCACTTTGGGCCCAGAACCTGGATTTCCTCGTGAAGGGGGCCAGTGGTGGAGTCAGAGCACATCTTCACTCCAGGACAGTCCTGCCCTTGAACTTCCTCAGTATAGACAAAATTAGTCCATCACTGAGACCAGGATCAATGAGAGCATACTGGGGCAGGGAGACTAACGTGGGTCAACAGATGGTGTCCTGCCTGCGGCTGGAGGAAGGTGGCCTGGGGTGACAGTCAGGAGACTGGGTCTCCTGCAGAGTCGAGTGGCCAAGTAGTCTGGGTGTCTTTGGAGCTGTGGGATGTCATCTGGGGAGCTGGTCCCCTGACCCCAGCACTCTGCTCCTCTCACACCAGGTTAATTTTGGAGATCGTCACCTGTCTCTGGGGCACGCTCGGCTCTGGGGAGATCAAGGACAAGGAAGGCTCAGGGCTGTGGAGAGTGCTCTGGGCCAGCCTGGCCAGCCCTGGGAAGTGGGGGTGGGTCACTGGCCTGGGGACAGGGTGAGGCCCAGCTGAGGCCCTGGACACACTGCTCACAGCTGCTCAGAGTCGGCTCCTCTGGTCAGATGTCCCTGTTCCCTGGGCTCTTGTCCCTACACTCTTCATTTATGGTCACTGAGCTTCTCACCATGTCACTCCACGTCTGCTTGCCCACTCAACCCCAAGAGGGCAGAGGGGGAGAAGGGAAGAAGACAAAGCACCAGTTTGCAGGGCAGGCTGAGGGGAGGGTTTGGGTTTTGTGGAGGCACAAAGTCGAGCCATCTTGATGGCCTTGGTTTCCTGGCCCTTGACTTCTCGAGGTTAAGGCAGCCTCCAGCCAGGCCATCTGCAGTCCCTGCCTAGGACTGTCCCAACACTGGTGCAAGACATCTAAAACCATCGATTCCGACACCCTCTCCCCCAAGAATCACCGAGGAACCAGGCGCAGTAGCAAGCACCTGTGGTCCCAGCTTCTCAGGGGGCTGAGGCAGGGGGATCACTTGATCCCAGAAGAAGTTCAGGGCTATTCTGGACGACATAGCGAGACCTCATCTCTGAAAAGAAGAAGGAGGAGTGGGGTCCAGGGATCCATACCTTTGGAATAAGCTCCCAGACACCCTGGGCCCGCAGCTGCGAGCCTGACCCGGCTCCTGCCACATCCACAGTCCAACCCCTGCAGTTTGGCTTTTTGTTCACCCTGGACAGAAATCCTTCTGTTTGTGAAGGTCAGTCCTCAGCTGTATCCAGCCTTCTCCACCTGTGCTGGCCTCCAGGTCATGTGCCACCATGTCCTCTGCCTCCGGCTTCCAGCAGGTGTAGCCAACGGGGGTGTGGAGGGATGGGAGGAGGAGCAGGCACTGGTCACTGGTCACGTGTCAGCTGTTCAGAATTGCTTTCCTTTCCCAGCTGCTTCTCCCGGGGTACCTGAGCTCCTAGGGGACCACTGATGCTCCCCTAGAGCCTATGAACACCTGAAGTTGGCAGCAAAAGTGTGTGTGATGAGAAGCCGTCTCATGTGATGGAATGAGGATCAGATTAAATAAACAATTGGCGTCAGCTTTGACAACTGCTAAGTGCACCACAGGGTATAGGAATTACCCTCACAGCAAGACGGAAAGAAGCAACTGAACACCGCCTCTGTATCGAGTGTTCTTGCAGCTTTGGTTGGAGCTACATGTATGTGAGACAGACTCATGGGGAAGCCACCCGACAGCTGAGGCAGGGGTCAGAGCTGGGCAGCTACAAGCCAAGCAGGGCTAACAATGGCCAGGGACCCCAGAAGCTGAGAGGGGCCAGGGAGCAGCCTCTCCTGGAAGCCTCAGAGAGAGCATGGCCCTGGCCACACCTCGATTTCAGACTTTTGGCCTCCAGAACTAACTCCTGTTGTGTTATGCCACCATCTGTGGCAATAGTGGTGACAGAGAAAACTAATGGATTCCAGAGCAGCTTCCAGGAGCTGCAAGTAGCCCAAGGCCCAATACCCAAGCAGGAAGCAGGTGACATCACATTTGGGATCACTCAAGAAACTTTATTTACAGAATGTGAGCTGAGCCCTGCTCTGTGCCAGGCCCCGGGTGGGCTGAGGCGGGTGGGTGCTGGGAAAGGCATAGGCACCCTCATTCTGGGAGGAAGAAGTCCTGATGTTTTGCACATCCACAGTGTAAACACTCCCTCCTTGGCCAGTGCAAGCTACAGACCTGACCTTACTGTCACTGAGCTGGGAAGAGGCGTCCTATGGCACTCCTTGTACAACACTTCTGAGCAAAGGTAAAATGAAATAATTAGGAAGTGATGAGTTTGGAGAATTTACTACTGTTGTGACTAATATAAGCTGTTTAATTGTAAACTTCTATAATTTAATTTTTAATGGTGACTGTGTTTAACAACCAGTTTGCACAATTCCTTAAACATCAGTTCTCCCAAGCCAGGGCCAGCATGCAGCCAACTGGGGGAAGCACTGTGGTTGTGAGGCAAAGAGCAAACATAACCGTAGCCTTGAGGGCTTGTAGTGCAGTGATCTGGGTCCAAAGAACACTGGTAAGATGCACCAGAGCATCTCCATTTCTGTTGGCTACAAAGCTGCAGGAGGAAGCGTGGTCCACAGAGCAGCCTCCATGTTCAGTTGTCCACTGGTCCAGGGTGACTGGGCCAGGCAAATAGCCCTGACTATGCCCAGTCACATCTGCCACCATCTGTAAGCTATGGGGAGACCTGCTGTGCATGAGTCCCTAGAGATGACACAAGGTGGTGGCGGCGGGGGAGGGGGAGGTGTGGGGGGGCACGTACCTACACACACACACACACACACACACGCACACACGATGCCTTTTACATTTTTACCATGACAGTTCTTTCCCACACAGCAGCTACTTATGTAGGTCTCCTTTGTGTCAGGGTCCAGCTTAGGCACCAGGAGTCTCCACAAGAAGAAAGCAAAGCCCTCACCTTCTAGCAGTTTGCAATAGGATGCATGGTTGTGGTCTCCCACAGCCACCTGCTGCTCTGCTGGGGCTGGTCAGGGCCACAGATCTCAGCCCTGGTCTCCACTGTCATCTTTCTCAGTGCTGAAGGTGACAGGTGATTTCCAGTGAGTTAAGAATTATTTGGAAAAATAAAAGGCCCAGAATAGTCAAAGCAATCCTTAGCAAGAAACGTGAAGCAGGTGGCATCCAATACCAGACCTTAAACTATACTACAGAGCCATAGTAACAAAACCAGCATGTTATAGGCATCAAAACAGACAGGAAGACCAGTGGAACAGAATGGAAGACACAGAGACAAACACACATAAATATGGTTATATCATACTAGACAAAGGCACCATAAACATACATCAGAGAAAAGATATCCTCTTCAACAAATGGTGCTGGGAAAACTGGGAAATCTATACATAGCAGAATGAAATTGAAACCCTCTCTCTCACCCTGCATAAAACTCAACTCAAAGTGGATCAAGGACATTAGGCATTAGACTAGAGACCCTGAACCTACTAGAAGAAAAAGTAGGCCCAACTCTCCATCGTGTGGGCTTAGGAACCAACTTCCTCCACAAGACTCCTAAAATGCAAGAAGTAAAATCAAGAATTAATCAATGGGATGGTCTCAAACTGAAAAGCTTCTTTACAGCAAAGGAAACAATCAAGAACATAAACAGAGAGCCTACAAAATAGGGGAAAATCTTTGCCACCTGCACCTCAGATACAGCATTAATCTCCAGGATATGTAAAGAACTCAAAAAAACTTAACACTAAAATAAAACAGAAGCAAATAACTCAATCAATAAATGGGCAAAGGCACTGAACAGGCACTTCAGAAAAGAAGAAATATAATTGGTCAATAAATATATGAAAAAATGTTCAACATCTCTAACAATTAGAGAAATGTGAATTAAAACTACAGTGAGATTCCATTTCACTCAGTCAGAATGGCAATTATTAAGAATACAAGTAACAATAAATGTGGGCAAGGGGGGAAAGAATACACTCATACATTGCTGATAGGACTGCAAATTGTTGCAACCACTCTGGAAAGCAGTATGGAGATTCCTCAGAAAACTTAGAAAGGAACCACCATTTGACCCAGTTATCCCATTTCTCACTCTATACCCAAAGGACTTGAAATCAGCATACTGTACTGACACCACATCAATGTTTATAGCAGTTCAATTTACAATAGCTAAGCTATGGAACCAACCTAGGTACCCTTTGGATGAAGAAAATGTGGTATACATACGCAATGGAATATTACTTAGCCTTAAAGAAGAATAAAATTATGGCATTTGTAGATAAATGGATGGAACTGAAGATTATCATGCTAAGTAAAATAAGCCAATCCCCAGAAACCAAAGGCCGAATGTTCTCTCTGTTATGCAGAAGCTAACAAAAAATAAAGGGGGTCACTGGGAGGGAAGAATAGAAGTTTACCGGATCAGACAAAAGCGAATGAAGAGAAGGGAGGGGGATGGAAATAAGAAAGACAGAATGAATCAGACATAACTTTCCAAGTGTGTATATGAATACATGACCAGTGTAACTCCACATCATGTTCAACCACAAGAATGGGAAGTTATAGTCCATGTAAATAAATTCTACTGTCATGCATAACTAAAAAGAAAAAAATAAGTTAAAGAATGTGATGTGACACCAGGTATTATTTCTCAGTCCCTCATAAATACCTGCACTTGGCACCATGAACAGTGAGTGATGTCGGTGCCATATGGCGTCAACTTGTCTGGGAAGTTTGGTCCTCTGGGCTCATTCAGTGGGACTTGGAGCACCTCTCATGGCTGTGGAAACCTTCATGGGGTGACCAAGGGAGACATTTCCTTCAACACAAGACAATCAGGGCTGATCTGGGGTAGCAGTCCTGGGAAATCCCAGATGGGCCTCACCCCAATTCTCACCTCCCTGCTGACTGCGCAGGTCTAGACACAGAGACCCGCAAGGACAGTCATCACACACTGCATTAAATAGCGACTGGACTCAAGACCTCATTTTCACTAATCCGTTCCTCTAAGAAATATCACAGTGATCGCTCCTTTTCATTTTATAAGACATGTTGAAAAGGCGTCATTCATTCCTAAATCCCTCTTTTCAGTCACTTTTAATATTCTTTGAAAAAGAAAGAAAGACACAGAAAAGACTCTTGGGACCAAAACTTCACATATTTGGACCAAACCCAAAGGTGAGCATTTATTTCAGCAAAATTCATTCAAGGTCTTGAAAGTCAAGTGTGTGGGTATGAAATACACCTTTTCAGCCTGGGATCATGCCCTTCTCTGCGCTTGGATGGCTCAGTTATGACAGGCCAGGGTGACATATTCGGTGCTCCCAGGAACGTGATCCGAGAGGAGAGAAACGGGAAGGCTCTGGTCAGGAGACGCTGGGCTCCCGGGGCTCCCTGGGCGCTGGAGGGTCAGCTACTCCTGCTCATCCCACGTGGCTCCTCCAGCTCACGCCCACCGCAGCCACTGATCCACACCCACACCAGCCAGGGCAGGGGCTGCTGTTCCAATGACAGGCCCCGCTGTCATCTCAGCTTCAGCTTCTCCCCGACCCCAGCCGCAGGAGGGTCTGGAAGCCACGCGGGGCTCTTTCCTGGGGGTGAGTGGGGAGGACCCACCAGCACCTTCAAGCTCCAGTCCTCGTGGTCCCGCTGTGGTGGAGCGCCAGGGGGCGCTGGCGGGCGCTCTCCTTGGTGCACCGCCTGCAGGAGCAGGGCTCTCCTGCCCTGCTGGCTCGCTCGTCCTTCCACCCAGGTCCTGGAGAAAGGAGAAGGTGGTCCAGCTAATGACAGCCCTTTCGCTTGTTCATTCAGGAAATATTTATTGCTGAGGTGTCCTTAGGTCATTTTTAAATTGAGTTACTTCTTTTGTATTGTTCAGCTTTAAAAGTTCTTTATGTACTTTAGATACCCTTTCTTTATCAATATGAATTCTTTTTTTTTTTTTTCCAGTCTGGGAATGGAACCCAGAGTCTCAAACACGGTGACAAGTGCTCTACCACTGAGCTACACCCAAGCCTATATAAATATACACACATAGATATGCATATATATGTTGGGTTTTAAATGAACAAACAGAAAACGTCTTGTGCACACACAGACTTGAGGGGTGTGTGCTAGTCTATAAGAGAAGGGCTTTCTAGCAAGCATGCATGTGAGCACAAATCAGAGAAAAGAGAACAGGGAGTGCAAAGGCCCTGGGGAGACCACATGTTTCACCTGCTGAAGAAAGGAAGGAGGCCAGGGTGGTAAGAGGTGAGGACCAGGGCCCCTGTGAAGGACTTTGACTTTGAACTCTGTTTCCTGTGGCTGCTGTAACAAATTGCCACAAACTGAGTGGCTTAAGATCAGAGGCATTCTGTAACAGTTCTGGGTAGTGGAAGTTAGAAATCAGAATGTCAGCAGAGGTAGATCCTTCCTCACCTGTGCCACTTCCTGGTGGCTCCAGATATCCCGTGGCTTGTGGCAAATCTCCCCAGCCTCGGCCTGACTTTGGGGGCCTCTCCCTCTCCTCTGTGTCTCTCCTAAAAGAACACCTGTCATTGGATTTCAGGCCCATCTGGAAAATCCACACTCTCAACAGGGCCGGGCTGCAAAATTCATTCAAGGTCTTGAAAGTCAAGTGTGTGGGTATAAATACCCAGCACCTCCTGGAGGAGATTTGAGGGGAAGCGGTAGGGACTGCAGGTGTGGTCAGCTGTCTTCATGGGTTTTTTGTTTGTTTTTTTTGTACTTAGACTTGGGTCCCAACCCCAAGACATCTCATTATACATATGTAAATATCCCCAAATACAAAACCATCCTAAATCCCCAAACCTTGCGATACCCCTGGTTTTGGATACGGATACCCAGGGCACATTTTCATTCCCATTTTACAGATGAGGCAAAGTAACTTGCTCAGATGTCAGAGCTGGCAAGCGTATTGTGTCAGGATTGGAACACGAGCCCATGGTGTCCCCCAGGCGCTCATGCCCACACCATCCCGAGAAGGACCACAAGAACCTGAACAGACACTGCCTGCCACTTAAGGGGACTGCTCGTTTCCTCAACTCCAGAACTACAAAATGCTCTCTTTTTTTTTTGCTTAAATAATGACGCCTCCACCCCGACTTTTGAGTCACCCGGGGAGGGGCAGCTCTGGATAGCTTTTGCTTCTTTCTCTTGGTGTTGAGGGGCCAGCCGGTGCCCATGGTCATGACTTATATTTCAGAACTGGAGAGGAGGCTGCCAGGCAGGAGGCCCAGCCAACAGCAGTCAGTGAGCTCACTGTCAGCAGATGATCCGTCGCTGCAGCGTGGGGCGCATTCCTAAGGGCGGGTCTTGGGGGGAGCTCAGAGTCCCCTCTGCTCTCCTCTGGCCGCAAGCTCCCTTCTTTCAACACTTGGCACAACACGCTGGCTCCACCGCATCTTGATTCTCCAGAGCCCTGGGGGACGCAGGGGTCCTCATTCTGGCTTCTCTTCTCTTCTTTAAGTGCTGCAGGGCCCAGGATGGTGAGAGGAAGGCAGACAGCTGCGCCACTCTCCCAGGAGACTGACTCACCTGCGAGTGGCCCAGTCCTGCTCACCCAGGGCGAGGTCCACACGGCCAGCCCTGCGGGGACCGTGGCTCGTGGTGTCTGGAGCCCGGCTCCTTCTGTCCCATTGCCCTTGTGTTCTTAGGCCCATGTCCTGGTGCAAACAAGGACCAGGAGATGCACCTGAGTTCCTAGCAGCACAAATGAGCAAAGAGAAGACGGGAAGGTCACTGTTAGAAAGAAGTCCCAGGTTCCTTTAATGTCTCTGTCCCTCGCTTCATCGCATGGCACCACTAGCGGTGAGGAGTGCTGGGGGGTAGACTGCTGGGGGGTAGAAGCCTGTGCCTGACTTTGAGAGAGAGGGAGAGGGAGAGGGAGAAAGAGAGAGAGAGAGAGAGATTACTAAGGAAAAAGAGAGGATCGCTACCGGGAGGCACGAAGTTGAGGGAGAGAGCTGAATGATCAAGACAGGACGTTCAGTCTGTCTCCTGGCCAAGACAAGTAGGTCCACTCCACTTGATCCCATCAGGGAGGCAGCCCGGGAGCCTCCCTGCCTGTCCCTGTCCACCCTGACACCTTGGGAACCGCAGCCAGTCACCATGGGGAGCCTTAGCAATGTCACAGACATCCGAGTTCAGGACTGGGTGGGGCTCTCATGGATTCAGATCAGTCACTTGGAGCAGCGTCACACCTCACCCAGCTTCCCCAGACTCAGGTCGCTGCCCGTGACAGAGGACTTCCATCTAGGTCAAGATATTGTCCTTGTGAGAATTACAAAAGACACCTTCCATTCCATGGATGTGGCCCCTGAACACATGGCATGGTGGCAGGACAAGGTGGGAGCTTTGGAAAAGCCGCACTCTCTGGGTAGATGATGCAACTCTATGCTCCATCTCAGCCCCTACAATTCTCTCAGCCCGAAATGTTTGTGCTGTGTACAACCCGAACAACTGCACAGCAGCCCTGGAGAAGACAGCATAGTCTAGGGGTTGACATCCTATCTCCTGATCAATGGCCAAACAGCCATGAGTGATTATCAGTAATATGTCTTTCACTCCACCCTGCCAAGCTGGAGAGGAGAGAGCAGAGCACTTGAGAACACGGGATTGGAACATCAGAATTAGAAAAGGCTGAACAACGTGGGAATGTGTAGACCAGGCGGAGCCCAGTAGTTGAAGCCATGGAGCCGAGCATCCGGGGGGATCAAGTGGCTAGAGCCCCCCTAAGAGAGATTAGCGAAGGGAAAACTGCACAGAGAGACCTCAGAGGTGGGCAGAGGGTCCCCTACACAAAGCAGCTGAGAACCTGCCTGGGCCCAGGAACAAACTGTGCCAAAAGGCTGGGTGGATTGTGCTGGGAGCTTCCAGGGAGCAGAGAAAACCTGGTCTCAGGGCAGCAGGCAGGTGCTGCAAGAGCCGTGCCTCGGGCGATGGGTCACAGTGCCACAGAGGAGGGCACTCTCACTTTGGAGATTCTACCACGTGTGCTGACAGCCTGGTATACTGGAGTGAGCCTGGTTTGACATTACTTCCAACAGTCAGCTCCATCCTTCCCTGGAGAGCAGATCCTCGTGAGTTTCCTCTTGTCCCAAGCTGAGACCCTGCCTGTGAGCCCAGCCTCCACGCTCCCACTTCAAGGGCCTCACATGTTGGTCAGCTTCCAGCTGCTGCGTCAAGATACCTGAGAGAATCAACTTATAAAGGAAATGGTTTTCCTTGGCTCACGGTTTCAGAGGTTCCGTTCATGGTCACTTGGCCCGGATACTTTGGACCTGTGGCCACACAGTGCATCATGGCAGGAGCACACAGTGGAGGAGAACTGCTCACCACGGTGGACAGGAAGCAAAGGGAGAGAGAGAGAAAGAGGAGGAATCAGGGTGCTCATATCCCTTTCCAGGGCACGCCCCCATGACCTCACCTCCTTCCACTAGACCCCACCCTCTAATGGTCCCAACACCTCCCCCCACACCCACAGCTCTGGGGATTGGCAATTGGGTCTTTGGCATATGGCCTGGGGGACATTCAAGACTCAAGCTAGCACACCGCATCTTCTGTTTAGAGTTCTGCTTGCCCTTCAGCTACGGAAACTCTCAGGAGAACAAGATCTTGAGCGCTATGTAGCTCGGTGGTGTGTGCGTCATATACAAGGAAGTGCTAAACCGTTCCCGGCTTTGACTGAAGTGGCCCAGAAGCTCTCTGGGTTCACAGGCGGTGAATGTTTGAGATGCTAAACTTGGCCAGCTTCTTTCTTCCTTGGTTCTGAAAGTGTGGGTCCAGATAGAGACACATAAAGTGGTGGGGTATGGGTCGATGTTGATGTTGGACAGTGGCAGGTGCACCCAGTCTCAGCATCAGGCAGAGCTGGGGGCCAACCCAAGGCTGAGGCCCACACCACCATCTCCACAACCTTCCAGGCCGGGATCAGTCTCTGAGCAGCACTGTGCTCACCTATATTTTTGTGTTGTCCTCATGTTTAAAATATAGGTTTTATTGTTATTCAGGTGTGGTGAGGCCTATAGATCAGGAGACAAATATGATTTTAAAAAATAGTGGGTTACTCACAGACCCCAAGGTGAGGGGCACACCACACCACAGAAAGCCACACAGGGAAGTGCCAGGGTTGTGAGGAGGCAGGGGGGCAGGGGGCGTGGGGCAGGAGCCGCCATTGTGGACCTCCCAGGAGGGAATGAGCAAGGCAGGGCTGGCAGGCATGGGATGGGCCAGTTGGGGCCAGTTCCAGGTTGTAGGGGTGTCCTAACTGTCTGGTATCTGGACTTGGGGTGACTAAGGCAGAGGTCTAAGGCACTAGATGTGGAGCCCTTAATGGAGGTAGTTGGGGTGTGTGACCAAAAGACCTGACAAGAACAATTAGAGGAGGAAAAGTTTATTTTGGGGCTCAGAGTTTCAGAGGTTTCAGTCCATAGACAGCCAACTCCATTCCTCAGGGCCTGAGATGAGGAAGAACATCATGGTGGAAGAGTGTGGTGGGAGAAAGCAGCTCAGGACATGGCACCAGGAAGGAGAGAGGGAGGGGAGTGGGAGAGAGAGAGAGAGAGAGAGAGAGAGAGAGAGAGAGAGAGAGAGAGAGAGATCTCTGCTCACCATGTCAAGGAATAAACCCCAGTGACCCACCTCCTCCAGCCACACCCTACCTGTCTTCAATTACAACTCAGTTAATTCCCACCAGGGGATTAATCCACAGATTGGGTTAGATTCCTACAACCAGATCGTATTTCCCCTAAACCTCCTGCCTCGTCTCACATGTGAGCTTTTGGGGGACACTCATGTCTTAACCATAGCAGGGTAAAGCTCTGGAGGCCTTGGTCTGCCTGTGAATGGTGAGCAGATACTGACCGCCCGGTGTTCCTCTACCACTCACCTGGACAAAGCAGTTCCTTTCATTTTGAACAATATTCTACTCAGGAAAGGTGCTGGTGGGCTTATAAAAGAGGACAAACCAGTGGCACCCATGCTGTGGCCTCTTGCCTTTTGCCCTGTGGCCTATCTGTGCCTGACACACCGTGGGGAGGCTTAGAGGCAGGCACAAGAGCCACTTTGCAACCCTGGGAAAGAAAACTTAAAGCCAAGGACAGTGGGGCGGGAAGCAAGCAGGGGCAGGGACCTTGGTGGCTTCCTCAACTGCACCCAGCACAAACTGCCTGCCCCCAACCTCCTGGTACGAGAGAGAAACACAGAGACCCCGTGGTTCTCTCTGTGGCTGAGCCTCCGGCACACATGGCCGAGCATGGTTCCAACAGATGCAGTGGCGGTGTTAACCCCCCGTTGTGCAGAGGGGGAGAGCGAAGGCTACCAGGTTAAAACCACCAGCACCCTGCAGCTCTGCCATGACCGCCCAAGTTCAGACACAGGGCTGAATCCCGGGGGGGGATGGGGGGGGCGGGGGGGGCGGGGGGGCACTTGTTCCTGCTCTTGCTTTTTATGTTCAAGGTGACCCTGTTCTCCTTCACATTGACCCCTGACCCACAAATATGAGACGTAGGGCACTAGGGGCCTGAGGTGGTGTGCGGGAGCCACTCTCCCCTAAACACCTCCGTGGGCTTGCTCCTTTGAACTGCTGTGGTGGGACCTCAGCCCACAGCTCACTCAAAGCTCCACCTCCTCCTGAGAGGGGCTCTGGAGAACCAGCAAGGAACCCCTTCCTCCTCACATTTTGGAAGGATGTCTAAGAGCCAGGAAATGTGCTAGGATGCAACGTCACCTGCACCCTGCCACTGGTGGTTTACGGTGGTGTCACCTAGGAGTTGAATTTGGTCAAATGCCCTCAACAGACATCTATGGAGAAGATCAGTCTTAGCTGGCTGCTGGATCAAATTACCATGGACCAAGGACTGCAGTGGCATTTATTTCCCCCAGTCTGGAGGCTGCACAGTGCAAGATCAAGGTGCCATCAGTGTCTGGTTCAGAGATGGCAGCTTCTTGCTGTGGCCTCACAAGGTGGGACGGAGAAACAGGGGACTTTTCTCAGGCCTTCTGAGAGCACTGATCCGGCTCATGAGGATTCTACCCTCATGACCCAATGTCCTCCCCAAGGCCACATCTCCCAAGACCATCACACGGCAGAGTTTTAACATCTAAATTTGGAAAGGGACATAAACATTCAGTCTAAGACATGATCACGTGATCTTTCCCCGGGTCTACTAGTCGGGTGGATTTCCTAATTTTGAAACCACCCTTGCCTTCCTGCAATAAATTCCACTTGGTCACGATATGTTATTTTTAATGATATTTTTTGGATTACATTTGCTTATATTTTTATTTGAATTTGCATCCCTTTCCTAGAGATTTACCTACTTCATTGACATTTTCAAGATTACTTGCCTACTTGTTATCTTATTTTTAGAAATTCTTTCCTTCAGTTATTTTCTCCTTATTGTTTCTTATTTTGCATATTTGTGATTTTTCCCTTTTTAATTGTCAGTTAATAGTTCTCCAGTTTTGTCAATTTTTCAAACTTTTAAAATTTTTTTACACTTTTTATCTTCATTTGTTCCTTCACTATATTTTCTTGATTCATTTGTTGATTCTTTTCTAGTTCTTTATTTAAATGTCTAATTGATTTATGTTTAATTTTAAATTGATTCTCGAAATTACTGCTATACATTTACCTGGATTCCTGTTTAGTTCTCATTAATTCAAATACGACCTTCCATTGCTGTCTAGAAATTGTACAACTATGTTTTGAGTATCCCCATTCTCCAAAGAGATTATGTACGATGAATATGTACATAGAGTTGTGCTTAATTTCAGGAGAAAGGTTTTTTTGTGTGTGATTTTAATGTTGATGTGAATTTCCAGGGTTTTCTGCATTCTGACCAGAGTATGTTCTTTGTATGGTTTATAGTTTTGGAATTTGTTGATGTTTTCTTGGTGATTGTTCTATACGAATGACTTATTGGGGACACATGAAAACTGAAGATGAAATGAAATGATATCTGGGGTTCTTTTCTTTCCCTCCTTCCCTCCCCTTCCCTCCCCCATCCCTCTTCTTTCTTTCTCTCTCTCTTTTTTTCTGTGCTGGGGTTAAACCCAGCTAAGTGTTCTACACGCCCAGCCCAGTCTGTGAATTTCTTTAACTTTAGTAGGAGGCAATGGGAAGACAGAAAACCCAAGATTAGCAAAATTATTCAATTTTAAGTTGAATGGTAGGTTCTTGGGGTTTGTCATGACTTTTTTTTGTATTTTCATGATTTCAATTTCATGATAAAAAATCAACAGTAATTCTCCCTGGAGATTGGTATTTGAATTACTTTTAATTTCTTCTTTATTCTTTTTCTGCCCAAATTTTCTAAATTGAGAACACATTATAGTTAAAAGTCTCCTAAATTAAGGACAAAAGCATGACAATAGGATTTTGATTAAAAACCAAGTCTTGGCACTGTGATGTTGGCTGGTTCTCACCAGGATCCTGTGGCTGCAGGTGCCAACAGGTGCCCACAGTGGCTGTTAGACCCGATGGCAGGATAATGCAGAGACGTGTGGCCCAAGAGGCCTTTCTGCATTTTGAATGTATCTGCCCAAAGTTCATGTGTGTGAAGTTTAATCCCCAAATTCGTATGCTGATGGTGTTCAGAGGTAGGGTGTCTTAGCTTTTTCATCGTTGTGATCAAAAACCCTGACAAGAACAACCTAATGGAGGAAAAGTTTATGTTGGCTTATAGTTTTAGAGGTCTCAGTCCATAGATGGCTGACTTCATTGCTCTGGGCCCCAGGTAAGGCAGGACTGATGGTGGAAGGGTGTGGTGGAGGAAAGCAGCTCAGGACAAGACAGCCAGGAAACAGAGGGACAGCTCTTGATCACCAGGAACACAATATAAACCCCAAGGGCACACCCCCAGTGACCTACTTCCTCCAGCCATACCCTACCTGCTGCCTAAAGCTACCATCCAGATAGTCCACAACAGTGGATTATTCCACTGATTATGTCGCACCTCTCATAATCTGATCATTTAACCTCTGAAAATTTTTGCATTGTCTCACCATAAACTTTTGAGGGACACTACATATCCAAGGGCCTTTGGGGTGATTAGATCCAGATGGGGTCATGAGCATGGGGCCCCAGAGTCACATTAGTGACCTTATAAGAAGAGACTTGAGCTAGAAGCTGGATGTCTTGCCATTTGATGCCTTCTACCATGTTATGATGCAAAAAGAAAGCACTGAACCGATGCAGGGCTGGGCTTTAGACTTCCTAGCCTCCTTCCTAACCACAAGCCTAAAAAACATCTATGCTTTATAAATTACCCAGTTTCAGGCATTTTATTATAGTTACCAAAACCAGACTGTGACAGGAGTAGAACCAAGTGGATGAGGAAAGCTCTAAAGGAATGAATCTGCTGTAGCACATCTGATACGCAAAAGGACACTCTGGGTTGAAGGGGGCTCCAGGTCCCCAAACTCTGTCTGGATAAGGGGAGTCCTAATCCCCCATTTAGGAGATCTATTTTGAAGGGTGAGGTGATGTGGGTGAATACATGCTCCAGCTCCAAATACTCAGCAGGAAACTTCTAAAATACATGCCTCTTCCTATTTGACATTTTCTTACAAAGATGACATTTCTATGGCCCTTCTGAGAAACACTAGATAGAGGCCTCCAAGACAGAAAGAACCTGCATGCCCCATTTAATGCTGTGCTGAGTGGCGCTGATTCATAACCACACTGCTGGTCCCTTAAGTGTTTTCTTTAAAAAAAAAAAAAAAGAAGAAGAAGTGATCTACTATGGTGGGCTCTGCATAATGAATTTCTGGCCCTCTGCTGAGGACTCCTCCCTTAGGAGGAAAATCTGCTTGTGGATAGCTTCCTTGGTCAAGAAGGTTAGAGGGTGGACTTGCACTGGGGACTCTCTCCAGGTACCCAAGGGGACTGTGACAAAGGCACCCACAGACCACATCATGCACTGAGCAGCCCCAGATCCACCTGTGCCCGAAGACTCCACGGCCTGCAGCACGTGTGCAAACAGGAGCAATCTTCAGGCACAACAGAGCCAGGCTGGCAGGGGTCCTGGAAGCTGGTCACTGAGCCCTGCACTCACAGAATCAGCTCTGAACCCTGCTTTCCACAGGCGTGAGCCCACAGCAGAGGGCGCTGTGCTGCCCTTTGTCCTCACTGGCCGCTGCAGAGTTCTTCAGGAAGGCCGGGAACAGTGTCTAGGCACTTGCCTTTGGGAGGACAGAGTTATAATCTGACTAAAACAGCTGCTCTGTCCCCCAAAGCTCACAGTCCATCCAGGGAGACAGACAAGCAAACAGATATTGTGATTAATTACAGCTCAAAGGGGGTGGTTAGCAAGAGTTTAGGAAGGGGGGAACCCAGGGACCTGGGGATTGGGGAGCAGTCAGCTCTCAGCCTGACCCAGGGCAGAAATGGGGAACTTGGGATATATAGATGGTGCTCAAATTGCGTGTCCTGGTGTTTTCCTAACTGAGAAAAAAAGAATTTATTTTACCACATCAGTCTGTTCTAAGGCATGCTAAGAAAGAGTCCACTTTGAGCAAAGAAAAAAACATCCATCTCCTCTGTTTTTGTCTTAGACTGCAAGGCTGTCATGACAACATACCACACTCCTGGCCGTGTAAACAGCAGGTATTATTTTCCCACAGTTCTGGAGGCCGGAAGTCCCACACGACAGTGTTGGCAGGTTTGATCTCTCCTTGATCAAAAATGGCTACCTTCTTGCTGTGTCTGCCCCTGGTGTCTCTTCCTTTGCTGAGGACACCCATCCTATTAGACCAGAGCTCCACCCTTTGACCTAACTAAACCTTAATCAACTCTTCCCGGGCTCTGTCTCCAATCCAAATGCAGTCACATTCCAAGGCACTTGGTGCACTTAGTGCTTCACCATATGCATTTTGGTAGTTACACAATTAAGTCCTTAAGTTTGCTTCAAAAGGATGAGCTTTTCACATACACTGAAATATTCTTTCTTTCCCAATTTTTAAAATAATTTTAACCAGGCAAGTATAATTTTTTTCCCAACCAGGCAAAGTTTCCTTTCATTTTCCTCTATTTCAGCCCATGGTGAATTTCCCAATATAGACTGCTTGAGTCAAATTTTAACAGGTCAAATTATATTTACTAATAGTCAATTTAATACTCATTTACTCTCTGGATTTGTTCAATCTGTGAACATCTATTAAAAGCCTATATCTAACAGCTGATCGAATTAATTCCTGGGGAAAAATTGAGAGCTATGATACCCCAGAATTCCTTCTGTGACTAAATGTAAATTACCTCTAGAAGCACTAAGAGGTCAGGGCCTGGAATCAGGTGCCAACAAAAGCTGAGTATCTGTTCAGGTGAGCTGAGTTCATTCTGTCAAAGTCAAGTAGTCAAACTCAGAGAGCTCCCTGTTTTTAATCGCCCTCCCTTTTATCTTTACAGCTGCAAGTGATTTAGCCATAACACAGGATTCTGCTGGCACGAGCTCGAGTGCATCTTATATTTTGCTCTAAGCCTATAGGATCTGTTCTAGCACCATGCAAATAGGATAACAAGAAACAGAGAACTCACAAGAATAATGCTGCCATTGTATGAGCCTGCTTTTTGGGGGGCAGTGGTGGCAAGGTGGCAGGGAGTGGGAGAGGAAGCCTGTAGACAGCATGCCTCACTGTAGTCCTGTTGGCCACGTTGCTGTGCGCCAGCTCCGTCTTGCTTCAGTGTTGTAATGGGGGACATGTGCCACCTTCTTGCAGTTCTGACTTGCACCCTCTGGACCTCAGAGCACAACAGCATTTCTTCACAAAGTCAAGGAAAAATCTACAATGTGCTTAGGTACCTTGGGCGGGTGCACCAGTTGCATTCAGGGAAGGGTTAGGGAAGAAACAGCGATGAGCTACAGTTAAGGCTGCCACTTAACATGGCTAGTGTAGATCAGGGACTTAGGTCGCAAAACCACCAACGCGGCTTTTGATGCTTTCCATTCTGCACTTCGTGGGGATGCTGCGTCATTACTGGAATGGCAGGACAGCCTCAGCTGTTGCTTTCTTGATTTGAAGACAGAGAATATGATTTATCCAAAGTAATAATGGAGCAGGGATTAGCCTATGGGAATCCATCCATCCACGGACCTCTGAGTCTTGCTAGTGACCCAGCATCCTGTGACCTGCCTGCATCGGGCCTGGAAGCAGGAGGGATTTCTCCTCAGACACATTCTTTTATGGTCTGGAGCAGTGGCTGTTTTAGAGTTGAACCAAGTGCCCTTTTTGCTTAAAGCATCTCAAAGGTGGGCAGAGGTATCTCTCTTTCCCTTTAAGAGGTTAGTGAACTGCAAGAAACTGAGTATTTGTGTCCCCCCAACTCACAGGTGAAACCTAAGCCACAAGGTGATGGTATCAGGAGGTGGGACACTGGGGGCGATTAGGTCAGGAGAGTAGAACTCTCACGAATGGGATTAGCCTCCCTTTTCCAGTGCCAAAGATTGAACCCAGGACTTCATATACGCTAGGCAAACACTCTGCTACTGCGGCTACATCCCCAGATCTTTTTAAAAATTTGGGGCCAGGACTTCTCCTTGTTGTATGGTCTGGACTTGAACTTATCCTCTTGCCTCTTGGGCAGTTTAACCTTTCTGAGCTTTGGTTTTTCTAATTTGTGAAGTAACAATAGTAGTTTCTTCCTAGTTTGGCTGTTGGGAGGTATAAATGAAAAAAATAAGTGCTTGGTACAAGTGTCTGGGAAATACTGAGGTCTAACTGAATGCTGGCTGCCATTACTACCATATCTAGTATTGAATTCTCCGGGGAAGCAACCACATCTGTCCTTGGACTCTCAGCAACAAGGAAGGCCAACTCCGGGGCTTTGACAGTGAAGTGTTGTCAATGGCCTTGACACCACTGTCAGGCCATTCTCTCTCATCACCTCTCCAAAAAGTGGCTGCTGAGGTCTTGGATAGGAATTTGGCAGGGCTGACACTCCCCGGTGCTATTGTGCTCTTAAGCATGTGGCAGTTAATTTCAAGCTTGATGGCACATTCTTTGCAGTGTAGCTGGCCAAGGAGCGAGGTAATCCTGTGACAGAAATACTGCCTGGTGTGGTCAGTTTGTTGGTCAAAAACATTTTAGGTGGTGTGAAGTTTTATGACTAGCATTCCTGGTCTCCACGAAATAACCCAATAAGACAAGTTAGGTCAAAAGATAAAACCACAGAGCCAGGTGGACTACTACTTACACAACAGTCACTTCATGTCCTTTCAACATTAATCCAAAGATGTACATTGGATTAAAAGCAGAAGAAAACAAAACCTAGACCACAAACTTGAGCTAATCGATAGTGTGCATTGCCAAGCTAACTTTTGCCACTAGGATGATGTCTTGGGACCTCCTGAGCAAGTCCTAGGTGTGGTCCCTGAGTGCCACCCTCACTAGCTGTGTGACTCTGAATGAGTCAGAAGTTTATACAAAGAGAATTCACATAGCGTGGTGAGCAGAGTAGGCACAAGGGCCTGCCTGTCTGTCACCCCATCCTCAGGGATGGTGAAAGAGGCCACTCACAGCTTACATTCCAATGAGCAGTTACCTTGGGACACTTAAGAGTTTAGGGGGCCAGAAGGAAGGCAGAGAAGATTGTTCTTTTCACACAGGTACACGATACAGCAGTAGAGTGTGATGCAAGGAATCGAGTGAACTCTTCACACAGAAATGAGTGGCTCTGGTTAGTAATTTCTGCTGATTATATGAAGTCACAGAATACGGCCACTAGAGCACCCTGGTGGGAGTAGTGTTTCTTCACATGATCTACCGTGATGTGTGCCTTCATTCACTCTTTCAAGTTTGAGTGTGAATCTATGCATATAAACCACACATTGTCAAAGAGAGTGCTCCTCAAATAAAAACAGATTTTTAGAGCAAACTTTTATATCACCTAAGGCCAAAAACTTTTCAGGCAGACACACTTAAAGCAATAATCAAAGAGAAGAGAGACGCAAATTTGGTTTTACAAAACTTGACGACCAGAAAAAGGAAGACACAGCATGGCACATAGCCAGCTACACCCCACTTTAGGAAACAATTTTGAAAGCAGCTTAACTCCTGAGCCAGCTCTGAGGCAGCCACCCAAAGCAACTTGGTGATGGAAGGGAGCAGGGAGGAGGGTGGGGAGAGGGGAGGATGAACATGTCCAGGGCTTAGTTTTGCTGCAGCCTCTGTCAGGAGCCCAGGTCATCTCCTCCAGGTGGTTGGGGTAGTCTGGACCAATCTGCTGAGCTCCAGTTTTACTTCCTCCGTCCCATGGAGATGTGTAGAGGGGTAACTGGTTGAATTCCCACAATGGGACTAGGAAACTGTCCCCACACCTCCTCTTTGTGGCCATGGTGAGGAGCTCAGGCACTGAGGCAGGAGAGAGCAGTGGGCACAGGAAGGCCAGCATAGAGAAATGCCCTCATAACTCATTTTTCCTTGGGGCAGGCAAGCTGTGTTCCCTCTAACTAGGAGAACCACATCTTGGAGGTCAAGCGTAAGTGGGTTTCTAGGCCACTCCTGGCTGACACAGGTAGTTTGAGTGGCACCACAGCAGCTGAAGGGTCAGAGTTCATAGGCACAACAGGCTGGACTATTTAAAATCAAAGGATGATGGGTGAACCACACACTCCACCATGGTCAATAAGCAAAATGTGGCTGCCTAAGCCTGATGCCATTGGTCCCCTAGCACACTGAGAACCGGAGGCTGGGCCTGAAGGAAGCCCTGCCACCTTTCACCAGGACCTGCACATATTTTCAGTACCCGATCTACTCTGTAGAAATCTACTGAAGGAGAATAAAGGATCTTAAATTCCTAGGTCAGGACCAGCCTGGCTACCAACTGCCGTCACAGGTGGCCTTTACTCCTGGCAGACAAGGGCAGAGAGGCACTGGCCAGGAGGCAAACTTCATCTTGGAGGTTTGGAGATGCGTGGCTGTAGTTAGACCCTTGGGCAGAGTGAGACCCAAGCCTCACAGACTGAGATTTCAGTTTCCAACCAACTGAGGAGAAATGCACAGGACAGTATGGATCTGGTGCCCTCTAGTGGTCACCGACAGTCAAGCTCCATGTCAGAGTGGGTGAACTTGCTATGAAGGAAAAGCTACTCTTGAATTTTCTCTAATGCAGTTTTTACTAGAACATAAAGAAACCAGGAAGACAAAAATCATGTTGTAATCATGTCATTAGTATTTTATCAAAAAACCCTAAGACATTTCATAGCTGTCCTGAAACAAAATAATTTTACACATTTTCTTTTGAGGATATATTTATTAAGTTCTAAGAACTTTGAATAACTGTTATTTTAAAAATCAGAGTGAAAACTGGGAAAGTAGAAATTTCAACATTTTTCATCAAAGATGGTAATTATTTTGCCTAAAAGAAAGATGGGATAGTAGTTTTGAAAGCTTCAGCAACTGGTGAGCTTTATCTTGGTCGCCACTTTATGTCCTTTACCCCATGAAACTGTCTTTTCAAAGCAGTGTTATCTGCCCATGGAGAATTTAAACAGGTATCATCATCATTTTCTTCCAATTTCTGGAAATAAATATGTCTTGCTCAGGAAGGCATCTCAGGAAGGTGGCCAACCTCCCCTCTCCCTGCCCTCCCAGAGCAGGATGCTTCCAGATAACCTGGGGGACATCCCTGGAGAGAGGCAGAAGCTCTAGGAAGGTCCCTCCCTGACATCCTACAGAACTTGCAGCCCCACCTGCCCCTAGCCCTGAGGTGAGGCATGGGGCACAAGCCCTGGGTCCCAGCTCTGTTGAAAACCCACCACCAAACAGCTACCTTGAGCTCCTCCTGTCGCCTGTGATAATACAGCATCAGCTGCTTCTGCTCCTCACTGCTAATAATAGGTTCGCGGGCTGGTGCTCCCTGTCCCCTCTAAAAAAGAGGAAAGCAAATTGTAGACTAAGGATTCTTCTTGCATCAATAATCCAGAAAGTTGGAACAAAGGATTTACAACTGCCTCTGCCATCTGAAAGTCATCCACATCTGATGATTCAATGTGAATATTATGGGGTGTCTTGGATTTCACAGTACCTGTGCTCTGGAGACAGCAGCTGCACTATGCTGTCCCCGTCACAGCCACTCCCAAGAGGGCCACTGCAGGCCCAATGGGGGTGGGAGACAGACACTGTGGAGGGCTTTGTTCCCAACATCATAGAGCCGTGATTTAGGAGCATGCATAAACCAAGGCAGCCCCGCAGGCGGACAGCTGTGTGACAAACTTAGAGGACTCTGCCCCTTCCTCCTCTTCCTCTGCAGAGCACTGGGGGCTTGTGAAACTTAGAAGTGCTCTAGGCTGGATCTGTCATTTCAGAACACATTTTTATTGACTTGCAGCCTTGCTTTTTTAGGTTGAAATTAACATGGCACATACCTCCTCCCTACAAATTAACATAAACTCCAGATATGACCAATTAAGCCACATTTTCTTCCAGTTTTTATTGTGTACACAGAGAATATATTTACTGTAAGCCCAAGCCAACAGGATTCAAGTATTTGTACAAATAGTTTAAATCTTTCAGGTACTACATATTGTTATCAGTTTGAACATAAATAAGAAACACTTTTATGTTAAAGCAAAGATACTTACTTGTTGAAGCTTGACAATAATTTTGGTTTTTTCATTTTTCCCCACATAGTCTGAAAGCTTCTTTGTTCTTCTTAACTCCTTGGCTGCCCACCACAGTTGCGCCTCTGATTCTTTAATGACACTGAGTCCTGCCTGGGGTCAATCAGAAGAACTGGCTTCAAAGGTGTGAGGATGAGCCACAGGTGTGGCTCCTCCCAGGGCTGCAGAGCCTGGCAGTGGCCCTTCCAGCAGGGGACAGCTTCTGGCATCCTCCTTTCCCCACAGGGGACCCCCATCCTCCATCCCACTCAGAGTTCTTGCTGTTTTTAGCATCATCCCTGTTAAGTTTCCAATCAGGCCCAGACTCAGTTACCTTTGTGCTGTGGTAAATGGGGAGTAACCTCATCTGTAATACCAGGTCCTTCTTAGATGGACCTATGGCCATGGGGAAACCATGGAATCCAGGGAAAAACAGGCATATGGGGCTGCTTCTCTGTTTCTGCATATTCCACCTACTCAAGGTGGCTTAGCAAGATATATGTTACCTAAAAAGAATAAATGAAAATTTCAAAGGAAAATGGACTGTAAGAGTGGGGAAAGAACAGTGACCACGGTGTAAGGCTATAACACAAAATGTCATGGAAAAAGGCTGATATCTTTGGGTGGAAACAGCACAAGTTAGGTTTCTGGCTTTCCAGCAGCCAAAGAAAATAGAAATGATCTTCAAAAATCCTCTGAGGTGAGGATGATCCCATATGTTTGACTGTAAGACAGACATACACCCCCTGCCAAGGATGGAATCCCTCATCTCTGACTACCACCCTCTCAGGGTCCTTTCCTGAATTCTGAACACTGCTCTGAAGCATGAAGCAAAAACTGCTCCCTTAAGAGGACAGCCAAGCCAGAAGGGCTTCGAGGGAACATGACCTCCCCTCCAGACTGCCCAGGAACCCGTACCTGAGTTCCTGACAGATCTTCTTTATTTTCAAATTCCATCCGGATGGGATCATAGGGCGGCAACCCCATGGGGTAAACAATCATCACTGCACCTCGAAGCTGGTCCAGGGCGTCTTTTACCATCTCCATGGTGACACAGACACTGGCTTCCACTTGTTTCTGAAAGTGGATGAGGCACTGTTACCTACAACCTGGTCAGTCCA
Organism: Marmota flaviventris; assembly: GCF_047511675.1. Classification (NCBI taxonomy): domain Eukaryota; kingdom Metazoa; phylum Chordata; class Mammalia; order Rodentia; family Sciuridae; genus Marmota; species Marmota flaviventris. Next base: position 10,958,355 of record NC_092505.1, on the reverse strand, counting down.
CGCAGTAAGTGTTGCTCAGGCTCCAGTAGAAGACTCCTGCCAGCACAACAAACAGCAATCACACAGTTCTTGCTCTTCAAGTGACTTCCATCTACCTGAGGACTAAGCCAGGTCCACTGCGGCATGGATCAGACAGCAGACTATGAGCAGCAGAGCGAGAAGTGTGGCGCTTGAAGAAAGGGTCAAATCTAGCAGCATGGATGGGAGAGGGTAAGGAAAGGCTGTGGGGGGACAAGGCCTCTGACGTGGGCCTTAAAACATGAGGGGACTGGAAAGGTGGAACTGCGAGCAGGTGCTTCAGGACACAGAGAGCAGAGAAGTGCAGGTACCAACCCACTTGGCCCCAGGCAGGCAGGAGAAGAGAGACGGGGCTGGGCAGACTGCTGTTTGTATGGCTGTGGGAGCCAGCAAGGAGTTCGCATTTACTCTGCCAGGTGACGGGCAGTGACTGGCTCTTCTGGGAAGGAGTGATATTTTGGGAGATTAACCTTGAAGTGGGTAGAATGGACCTAATTAGAGGGAGACCAGTTACAGAGGAATGGGTGACACAATAAAGGGCATATCTGGCTTTGCCCTTGGCTCTTAGCACAGAGCTTCAAATAGAATGATAGGAGTCTCTTGTTATTTATAACAAAGCCCCTTTCACCAATACCCAAATTGGTGCTAACAAAGTGATCCATGGTGAGCACTGAAAACCTGCGCTGCACATGGCAAAGCAATGTTAAGAGATGGGGCCCAGTGGGAGGTGATTAGGTCACAGGGATGCCATCCTTGGAAGGGACTAATGTAGTGCTCATAGGATCCTGATTAAGTTCTTGCAAAAGTGTGCTGTTGTTAGTGAGGCTATCCTACTCGAATGGCCCCTTTTGCACACTCTGCTGTGTTGTGACACAGCGACGCATGCATGTGTGTGTGGTGGGGGGTGTATGTGTGTCTTACAGTCAAACATATGGGATCATCTGACAACGGACTTTTAGCTACCAAGCTTGTAAGCAAATAAAGCTTCTTTGTAAAGTACTCAGCCACGGGTATCTTGTTATAGGAACAAAAAAATGGACTAAGATGGTTTCCAGGAAAGGGCTGGCCATGCCAGAAAGATCAAGTTCATAATTAGAGGATTGAAACTTTCAGCCTCACCCTGAGCCCCAACCACCAGGGAGGGGAGGGTGGCTATACTGAACTTGATCAGGCGGCCAAATGACTTAATCATGCCTGTCAAACCTTGATAAAAATTCTGGGGATAAAGGCTCAGTGGGACTTCCTGGTAGGTGGATACACTGATGTTCTGGTCACACACACAGACTCCGTGGGCAGAAAGCACAGGAGCTCTGCTCCTCTTCTGCTTGACCATTTCTGAGTTGCAAGCTTTATAATGGATGTGTGAACATGAATATAGTGCTTTCAATGAGTTGAGTCACTCTAACAAATTACTAAGTTGGGGTGGGGAAATGGGAAGCCCCAAATTTATACCCAGGTTACAGAGAAGTGTGGGTACTGTGGGGAACCCACTTGCAGCTGGTGCCTGAAGGTAGGAGGAGTGATGGTGGTCACCCTGCCCTCTAACTTGTGGGATCTGATACTAACTCCAGTAGTGTCAGAACTGAAGGGTTTTGCTCTTAACTTGTGGTGTCTGTGCTGTGGATAGTTGAGTGTCAGAACTGACATGTATTATAGGACACCCAGTTGGTATCGGAAAGCAGAAGGTTACAGAAGCTTTGAGGTGGCTGCAGAACTAAAGGAAGGAGGTGGACTTAAGAGGCATCTCAGGAGCAGGCAGTTTAGGACGTAAAGCACATGGGGGACAGGGGACACACTGAAGACACAGGGTTGCAGTCTGTCAACCAAAACACTGGTGGTTCTGTTAACCAAAACAGAAAAGCTGGCGTGGTGTGCTCAGTCTTAGGTACAGAATATGGAGGGGAAAGGAGTGAGGGAACAAATGAGTTCAGTTCTAGAAAATTTGAGTTTGAAGTGCTGCTGGACACTGAGGTACAGCCATCTCAGAAACTTGGGCTTCAGTTTCAGGAAGATGCTGGGGCAGAGGACAGGCGTGCAAGAGTTAGATGAAGAGGGATGGAATCTGCAGTTGGCAGAAGAGATAAAACACTAAGGGAAAATGAGGGCCAAGGAAAAAGCACCCTGGTAAATCTACAGGCAAAGACAAGAAGTGCCGCAAACAAATAGGATTTCCACAGAACACACTGTGTGGAGCAAAAGGGGTGGAACACTCCAGCCTGCTGTTTTCTTACCATGTCTTGAGATGTGCTGAAATAACGAGAGGTTGACATTTATTATTATTACTTTTTAAAAGGTTCTTAGGCCGAATGCATTTCGCAAACATTGTATGGAACCAAGGCCTTTCCAGTAAGTCTTTACAGAGCCTTTACTAAATTAATAGAAAGTCTTCCCTGATGCTCTTGAAAGATTAGTTAAGGGCTTCAAGAGTCTCAGAAATATTTAAAGTAACAGTTTTGCCAAGTGAATCAGAAGGAGTACAAGAAAAAGCAGTTAAATCAAGATAATCGCAGATGAGGCGGCAGCAACTAACGTCATCCACTAAAAGTAAATGCAACAGGTAAAAATGACATTTCTTTAAGTATCTTTTAAAATTATTTTAAATTATTTTCTGCCAGATGCACATTACCTGCATATCAATGATATCATTTATGCCTCTCCTTCTGTAAAATACATTTATATAAATATTTGAGAAAATTACAAAAAAACTAATTTATATTAAACACAAACTGTATCAATCAAGAATCACAGGGCTATTCTATGGCCATGATACTCAAATCCCCCTGTACTTATTCTTAAGTTCTTCACATAGGTAAAAGAAACAAAATCAGTTTAAGTTAATTCATACTTGCATTATAAATATGAACCTATTTTCACACAGATCAACAAAAACTTGTCTGCCTGGTAAGAATTAGAAGGATTTTGGATAACCTTCATAATTATATAAAGGAAAAGCTAGGGCCCACCCCAAACATGCTTGTTTCTTTTGCTTCTGAAGGCAAAAATTTAAAAACAAACAGAAAACATTGGTTGACAGGTAATTCCAGAAGACACCATTTTAGAAACTGTATTTCAAAAGACTAGCTTTAGAGCATCATTTTAAAAAGCTGACCTTAGATATTATTGCTTTGGCTTCTTCTATAGTCTTCTTTAAAACTTGCTTCATTTTTTCATTTGGAGCTATAAAAATAAAAAAGAAGAGGAAGAGAGACAGCCATCAAATATACAGTCTCTGGACTCTCCTGAACCTCTTGTGAGAGTCAGGAAGCAGGTGCAAGGAGAGAGCCTGTGCCTCTGGAACGTAGGGGAGGGACTCAGGAAGCCTAGCTGTGGGGAATTAGGTAATAATCCCATCTTGACAACAGAGGCCTCGAGTGTACTGTATATAAAGTGAAAAAGATTTACAAAGAGTAGGAGTACCCATCCTTGCATAGAGAGGGCCAGCAAACTTCTTGTAAGGCCAGACAGTCAATCTTTTAAGCTTTTCAGGCTTCAGTGCAGCTACTCAACTCGGCCACAATAGCACAAAAGTAGCCACAGACAATATTTAAATGAACCAGATGGCTGTAAAACCTTATAAAAATAGGAAAGCTGGGCTGGGGGTGCAGGGCAGTGGCAAAGCAAAAGCATGCATGAGGCACTGATTCCCCAGCACTGCATAAAAAATGAAATAAATAAGCAACTGATTGCATGTGGCACATGGCCCATAATCTGCTGATTCTTAGAAAAGGGGAAAAAAAAATAACTTGAAAGTTTAGGAGCAAAAGATATGGAAATGGAGTATATAAACCTAGGGGTTATAGAGCAAGTTGAAACCATATACTTAATTAATAACAGTATTAATTACACATTGAAAATATTAGAAATACAAACCAGTATTAGAATAGAAATGGGTAATTTAGGGCAGTATTTGTTTAAAGATGAATAATGAACTGCTAAAAAACTGGTCATATACACACATACATATATATATATTTTGTTGTTGGTTGATGATGATGTAATTTCTTCTAAAAAGCAAAGAATATCTCCAGACTGAGAATGAGTTTAGTTATGAAAAGATATGGGAAAAAACCAACTATTTTCCAGGAAAATTCAAAGGAAATGGGGCTGAGGAATAAGAGCAGCTCAGTGGTAGAGTATGTACTTTGTATGTGCAAGGCCCTGGGGAGTTCAATCCCCAACACCAAAAAATAAATGAATAAATAAATAAAAGAACAATATTTGGACTCCTTATTATCCTCAATATTAAAAAAAAAAAAAAAAAAAAAAAAACTTTTTTTTTGATCTTGTAATGGCCCTGCAGGGATACTGCTCTTTTATTTTTTGGGTACCAGGAATTACACCCAGAACACTTAACCACTGAGCCACATCCTCAGCCCTTTCTGAGACATGGCCTCACCAAGTGGCTGAGGTTGGCTTTGAACACACGGTTCTCCTGTTTCAGCTTCTAGAGCCACTATACCACACCAGGCTCTTCTGCTCTTAATAGTGTTTTAGGGACATAGTAGATATTTAGGTGTTTCTTAAATGATCAATTATAAATAAAATGGAGCTTTTTACATAGGTTAAAAGGGATATCAAAAAGGATTTTCACCCCTTTCAATCCCACATTATCAATCATCTACCAAAAGGAGGATTTCTTCAGTGTTCTGCCCCATACTAAAGTGCTTTGCATCAGAGAGGTATGTCCTTTAAACAAACCCAACATCTGCAAATGGTAGCACCCAACCTTCATTACATTTTCAATAAACACCTACCCCAAACTACTGGACTGAACTATATAAAATTGCCAGTACTCAGCCATTTCTAAACTATGGAAATGGTAATTTCATATGGTTCATTGATACACTTAAAATCTAGTGGCAATTTAGTAACCACAAGAAGGCAGAAGCCTCCTTATCCACCTAAATCATTCTGGATTAGTCTTACCAAGTAATCACACCAAGCACTCTCTCCTAACTTTGTATAGAATGAATAGTTTTGTTTTTAACTTCAATGACTGCTTTCATACACTGGTATTTCAGGCCTGCATACAGAAATGGCCAATTACCTTGTCCATTCCTTCGTCCGATATCATCCTTTTTAAATACTGAACCTCCACTGGGGATACATTTTTCGCCCCATTCATCTTTTAATTTCAGTTCTTCAATCTGCTCATCTGTCAGTCCTTGCATATTGGGAGGGAGAAATATGCCATGTTCTGCTAATTCTTCCATTTCTTAAAGAGAAGGGAATGTTAAGACAATCTATATCATAATCATCACTGTAACATTTCAGACCCCACAAAAATGGAAGGTCATAGAGCTAGTCCATCTGGCACACTTACTATGTGCCAGTCCTGTCCCTGATCCTTGACAAAGTCACCAATTCATGCTCAGTCAATGGAAACAGAGAGAGCTCAAGCACTCACCCCCAGTCCCAGGCAGTTGGCTGCAGATTCTGTGTGCTAAACCTTTGCCCCATGCTGTGCTGCCTGGAACTCAGGAGGTACAAAATCAAGTCAGGGAAAGCCTCCATAGGCATTTGGGGCTTTACCATCTTCCCAAAGGGTCCCCACAGATGATCTCATAAGTGTGACCTTGCGAGGCAGGCAAGACAGTTATGGACCTCCAGTCTTCCTTGGCTTACAGCTCTATCATCTGAGGCTGGCTTGTATTGCTTCATAGTTAATTTAAATAAATCAGTGGGGAGGATTTAAAGCAGCTTACTACACCTCTCGAAAATAAGAGACATGGGCCTCGGTGTTTTAGTTATTATGTTCATTATCCAAATGCATAGCTTTATATTCTTCCTAATCCACATACATTCACCCCACAACCAATCTACATATTAATTTATAAAACTGTCTCGCTTTTTTCCTCTCTCCTCCTTCCCTTCCTCTCTTTCTGTGAAGAAGGTAAGTGGAACTAGGTGTTCCCACAAGATTGTCAAGATATCATGTGACCTGTAAGGATACAATACTACGGAATGAATGGTGTAACTGAATTTTATTTTCCCCCTTCTAGACTCTCAGCAACTGGGGGACAATCTGTTTAGTCAATCTCCCCTTCCTAAGGCAGAACACTGATACCTGCGGAGTCACAGCTGACACTGGCAACTGGATTCTAAGTACACCAACATGACTTTTACATTCGGCACCACATTTTCAGTTTATATATTGAGTTCCTTTTCTTCTCAAATGCTTTAATTTAAAAATAACATAATGTTGAGCCTATTTTGGAAGCACACGTTTAATTCAGAAACTAACATGCTCCTAAAAACATGAACAGACACTAATATGGCAGTATGTATAAACGTGGATGTATAACCAATGTGATCCTGCAATCTGTACAAGTGGTAAAAACAAGAATTCATATCCCACTTGAATCAAATGTATGAAATATGATATTTCAAGATCATTGTAATGTTTTGAGCAACCAATAAAAAAAATGCTTCCACAAAAAAATTCCCAATGGTGCAAAAATCACACATTTATGTATTTTAATAAATCATATAACCTATTTTATATAGTTAGATATTACTAGATCACAAGTTTATTAATTTTACATAGTTGTCCTATATGTATATACAGTTACATACACATTCAATAATGATGATAATAATTATAATAATACCAGAAAATCACGTTAAGGTCTAAGCTGTGCTCTTAAATGTAGAAGCTACCATACAAATGTGTCTTTTAAAAATTAATTAAAATGAGAAAAAATTAAAAATTCAGTTCCTTGGTAGCATCAGCCATGTTTCAAGTGTTCAACATCCACAAGAAGCTCGTGCATGCGGATGAGACACCATAAACGGGGGCACTTCCCTTCTATTGGTCACTGGTGCTCTAGAGTGGAGGGGGGTGACCACACACTGTACCGGGGAACCCCGCTTGTTTCCAAGGAGACGGGAAACACTTGCTCACAGCTTCTCCCCTCTCAAGGACGTCCCAAGGCAGACACTGCTTTACCTCGAGTGTCTCAAAACAGGGCAAGCACCGTCTGTAAACCCAAGCGGGTACCATTCCACCCTCACACCTGTTCTTCAGCCCGGTCTTTCGGCTCCCTTTTATTCCCACTGATTCATAGCACCCCGAATCCCGGCTTGGGACGTTGGGACCCTGGGCCTCATCCACTGCCCCTCGGAGCCGGTGGTGTCAGACCCACTCTACGTTCTTCGTATTTTCGTTGTTGTTGATCCTTGGTTCTCCCCGAGGCCTGCCCTGAGCCCACCTTCCATCCCAGGGCGCCCAGTCCTCACCCGCCCGGCCCGCGCCCGCCCCGCGCCCGCCCCGGGCTCTGCCGTCCCGGCACACGGCCCCGCCGGCCGCACCTGAGCAGAGACGCTGCACCTTGAGCCGCCCGTTGTAGACCCGGGCCACCTGCGCCGTGAGCTCCTCCAGCTCCGCGCTCCCCGGCGCCTGCAGGAGGAACTGGCTCTCGTCGCCCCGTTTCACGTGCAGTAGAACCATGGCGGCCCTGGAGGCCCCGCCGAGGCGACGAAAAGGACCGCGACAGGCGACCTGCAGGCTGGGTCGAGGTCTTCCCCGGCGGCGAGCAGCGGCGACCTAACCGCTGTGGAGGTTGGAACCCCGGGTTCGGGCGTCCAACGGGCTGGGGCCGGCACTCGCTCCCGGAAGTGTACGTTGCCAGCAGCAACCACGGTCGGTCAGAACCAGCCCTGAGTCAGCGGCGTAGGAAAACCCGGGTGCCGGACACCCGACAACCCGATTCCGCGCGTAGCTGCTGCCTGAGCAACAAACCACACGGAACGCAAGGGCCGCCGACCCAGGCCGCAGGGGGGAGCGGGATTCGAGCGAACCGACCCCGGAAGTGGACGTTGCTCCAGCAACTCAGACTAAGTCGCTGGAGGGGAGGGCGGACCGCCAGCCGACTCTCTAGGGGCCCAAGATTCCACCCAGGGAAATGGGCGGGCCGAGGCAGGGAGGTGCCAGGTCGGGAATGGGTGGGCTGATGGGCACCAGAGGGGCCAGGTTTAGCAACACTTTCCCCATAGTCGCCCCAAATCCCAGAGTCTTTTCCGCCGTTGGCAGTCTTTACTTCCGGAAACGACTCACGCTGCTTCCGGTCTGGGGAAGTTTGGAGTAGAGCTCTAGGTCTTTGCTTCCAGTTGTCTGCGTAGGTCCGGTTTCGAGGCTCCTGAGGGCCTGGGCGAGTGCCAGCACTTATTTGTGCAGGCTGATTCGGATTTACGTGTCTACGGTAGCCCACAAGGTTGTGGCAGAGCAGTCCTCCCCAAAATATCCAGTTAGGTGTCGTCCAACACATCTTAACCAGAAGGGCAAGCAGCGTACTCACTGTTTCTTCCTGGCGCCCTACGACACAGCTGAGGATCCAGAGTCTTGGCTCTCATGGAGATTTAGTGCGACGAATAGGAAAACAAAAATGAAAGCGCAAGGCAAATTCAAATAGAGGTATAAAGAAGTCTAAACAGGATGCACGTGCTATGTGGCTTTGTAATGATGCTAAACCTGTAGTTTGCTACGTTTTGGAGTTTGTGGTTTTTGTTTTGAGGTTTTAAAGAGCGGTTTCAGATCCCAAATGCGAGAATTTGGAATGAATTCCCCCTTCTGAAGCATTTTACCTCAAACTTTAGGTCCCCCATACGTGAATAACTGACCTCAGTTACCTGACTTCAAAACAACATAAACTGAGGGATCTGAGCCACTGACACTTTTAAGAGCTTAGGCTGTGGCAAGATTAATTCATGTCTGCTTCTCTGAACACCCAGAGATTAGACTGCAACAGAATGAAGTCCTGTTAGCCAAGTGGGTTCAAATATTCAAAGAAAAAAAAAAAAAAAGATGACATTTGCTGTGGCCTTGTGCTTTGTGACTAGTTTTCTGTGTATTTAGGTACTGTTCATTTTTAGGGCAAAGGTATTCTTTGACCATTGTTGGGAACTGCCACATAAGGAGCCGAAAACCCTTAGCCTTGAATGATGGAAATGTGGAGACTGGTTTCCCAGAGCATAGAAACAGGTGGATCCCATCTGGGATGGCAAGGGAGTAAGGCTTTGGGAGTGGGCGTTACCCAAAAGGAGTGGGCAGCCTTCTTGTTCCTTTGTAATACTACCCCTTACCTTTTTTGGGTGGAATGTTGTATTGAAGGACTCCCCTCAATAAATAGGTTTCAGGATGTGCCCTCTCCCTCTCTTGCCAGCCTCCCTCCTGTGTTTTTCAGCTACATGTGGAGAAGCCGTTCTGAAACATTCTGAAAAAAGGTACTTTCTGTGTCAGTGTGATCTGTTTGTGCCAGCCTCAATTCACCCGAGTCACCCTGGTTCGGTAGCCCACGATGGAGGGGCCTACAGACCATCATAAGTTCATCAGTGATGAACTTTCTGGTCTAGATAATTTATAGGTCATTCATAATGGCTGCTGGATATCAGTGAGGAAGAAAAAGGCAATTTTTACATGATTAATAACTTTTTAGGAAAAGTCCAGAGTTTAGACAGTTGCTTTATACCCTTCTCTAATCCTGTTGCCTTCTTCCCCTCTCCCCAGAGGTAAACTGCTATTCTAAGTTTTACGTAGTGATGTCTTATGGTATTATCCTGTAATTTGCTTTATTGCTCTACAGTGAGGGTTATTTTCATTCACTTATTTTCACTGCTGTGTATTATTTCACTATAGGAATATGCCATTCCATTCCCTGTTGTTGTTTAGTTTGTTTCTAGTTTCACCGTTACAAACGATGAAGCTCATGCTCCTCACTACCGATTTCTCAAAAAGTCAAATTTCTTGTTAATAGGGGATATAAATTTCACCTGACATTCTTAAATCCCTAGAGTTGATGGACCAATTTAACCTCTCACCAACAATGTATGAGTTCCCATTTCTGACTTTAGTTAATCCTTGATCAGACACATTTCTCTGACATTAATGCATTGGCATTTTGACTTATATATCAGCTTCTCATGAGTTTGTTTATCATTACAGAGCTCAAGATCTGACTATGGATCCTGTGAAAAGGATGAAAAGTAAGTTACAGACTGGAGAAATAGTCGCAAACCACATGCCAAAGGATAAGTTGCATCTAGAGTATACCGAAAAACTTCAAAACTCAACAGTAAAAAATCCACTTAGACATTTACTAAAGATGATATAAAAGGGCAAATAAGCACTTGAAAGGATATTTAACATCACTAGCTGCTTGGGAAATGGAGATTAAACCACAATGAAATTCCATTTCTAGAGTGTCTACAGTAAAAACAACAACAACAAAAAACAGTGATAGTAGCCAGTAGGGAAAGGATGTGGAGAAACTGAATCTCACATACATTGCTGATAGGAATATAAAGTGGTAGGCACTTGGAAACAGGACTGGGGATGCAGCTCAGTGGTAAAGCACTCCTAGCTCAATCCCCAGCACAAAAACAAAACCCAAACAAAAAGACAGTTGAGGGCTGGAGATGTGGCTCAAGCGGTAGCGCGCTCGCCTGGCATGCGTGCGGCCCGGGTTCGATCCTCAGCACCACATACAAAGATGTTATGTCCGCCGAATACTAAAAAATAAATATTAAAAAAATTCTCTCTCTCTCTCTCTCTCTCTCAAAAAAAAAAAAAAAAAGACAGTTGAATCATGCCACCTCCTTATGACCAAACAGTTGTACTCCTGGGATTTATCTCAGAAAAATTAAAAATTAAGTTCATAGCATTTTCTAATAGCCTCAAACTGGATATAAGCCAGGTGTCCTTTGATGGGTGTATGATTAAATGAGTTGTGGTATATCCATATTGTAGAATAATACTCTGCAACAAAAGGAACAAACTATTGATACATGCAACCTAGATGAATCTCTGGAATATACTGAGTGAAAAAACACAATCTCAAAAGTTACATGATTCTATTTACATAACTTTTTTGGGTGGGGCTGGATTTTTAACCCAGGGCCTCAAGCATGCTAGGCAAGTGCCTTATCACTGAGCTATACCCCTAGCTCCATTTATACAACATTCTTGAAGCGACAAAATTATAGAAATGGAGAATAGATTAGTGGTTGGCAGAGGTTAAGGACAGGGGAAAAGGACTGTGATGGGATAAGATGACAGGGGAATGGGAAAAGGGATTCTTATGGTGATGATATGCTTCTCATCAATGTTAATATATTAGTTGTACTATTGTAGTATAGTTTTGCAGGATGTTCCCACTTGGGGAAACTGGGTAAAGGGTACATGGGCTTGCCCTGTATTTGAAAGACCCCAGCCCAATAACTTTAGGCCCAGTAATAAATCACCAGGGCTTGCTTCCGCACCTGCACAGACGTCAGATGTATTTTTCAGAAAATCAGTTAAGTGAAACCGATTAAAAGGGAAAAACAGGATGGTTGGGAAAGAGCAGAAGAATAGATTCCAGGGCATGCCTGACTAAACAGGGGCTAATAAGCAGGAATAGAAAAAAAACAGAGTGTTCATATGTAACTGTCATATGGTGTAATTCCAGGAACATAAAATGAAAAATAACTTTACCCTTTAGGTAACCTGTATGTTGGGTTCAAAATAACCAATAAGAAACCTGTTGCTTACCGCGCGCGCGAAACCTGCTCCTTGACCCTATAAAAAATTCTGTACCCCAAAGCCCGGTGTGCCAGTTCACCGAAGCTCCGGCTGAGGTTTCGCTGGGCACCCGCAGGCGCCTGTGTATCAATAAATCACCTCTTGCGTTTGCAGCCAGTGCCTCGTGCGTCTTTCTTGGACAGGGAATCGGTGGGTCTTTCATTTGGCGAGCCAGCCAGGAGAACTCCTATAACCCCGTCCGGATCCCTGCCCGAGGAACACCCGATAACCACTGGGAGGTAAGCTGGCCAGTTCGTGTCATTTTGTGTCTCTGTCTGTCTGGTTGTTATCTTGTTATCTGTTCATGCGCAGCGTCTGTACGATTACGCGTAATCGCTCTGTATTCTGGGCAGCTTGAGAAGGAGTTGACGAACTCGGACTTCTCCCCTGCCACCCTGGGAGACGTCCCAGGGGCTCAGGGAGGCCCATCTTGGGGGGCCTCCAATGTTCTGTAGAGTACACTGTACTCGTGGGTGACGGAGGTGACGGTATCCCTCCTCTCCCTAATCCGTCAGGTACGTTCGGTTTGTGCTCGAGCCGCGCAGCGTTCTCTGTGTCCAGTCTGATATTTGTGTCTGTCTTCTTGCCTTTGCCCGAAGCCGCGCAGCGTTCTTTGTGTTTTGTGTCCTGTCTGATTTGTATCTGTCTCCTTGCCTCTGCATTTTCTCATTCCACCTGAGACTAACATGGGACAATCTATAACAACTTTAACATCTCGCTTTGACTTTTCTCAAAGCCCTATCCTCATTATTAAATTAGTGTTAATTGGCTTTAGAGATGGGAACCAAATTTTCAGTCACAAATTTTGACACTCTCAAGGGGACTTTTAAGAAGTCCCCACTCTGCTCTCTTGGGGAAGCTTAGCACTCGAAACAACTGCAAGCAGAGGATGGACTTTTTGGGAGCTGGCTACTAAAAAGTTAGAAGAAAAAAAAAAATGCCTAATGCCTAAGGTCAAACCAAACTGGAGGAACTGATCCTATGGGTGAAAGATAGGATTAAGGGACTCCCAGCAGCTGCCAGAGCCATTTAGCTCTGGGGAGTTCCCTGGGTCCTTATCTACATCTTAAGGATTACGCTACCTCTGTTTACTTAAAAAGAAGGGACACTAAATGCAGTAAAGCCAGTCACACTGGGACCCTTGATTTTACACCTATAGTTGCCTCTACGTGAAAACATCTGGTCCACTCATGGGAAAGTCTATGGTGCCACTGATGGGAGTCATAATTAAATGAAAGTTCAAAACCTGGAGAGATATTTTCTTATCTGGTTGTCTGATTGTTTCTTAGGGATAATCTAGGTTAAATGTGTGTCTTAAAAAAAATAATAATTTTTATTGTAACAATCTGGTATCTGAATGGGTTTCTAAAGCATTGCACTATCTTGCAGTTAAAAGTTGGGTTTAAGCAATTGTTTAGTTTGATTTCAGATAGTTCATGCTAAAAAACTTAAATACTTGGGATAAAAAAAAAAAATTAAAAAGTTTCAATTTTGAACTGGGTAGCCTGAAAAGAAATTAAAACGTTGGTCTGGCTCATAAAAATGACATTAGATAAAATACCAATAGTCTTAGAAATTTTCAAAGCTTAATTTCAGATATATATGGTAATGTGTGGGCAAATTTAATGTAACTCAATGCTGCTTTAGAAACTTCAGAACAAGCAAAGTGGCTTAGAGGTACTAAAGAAATTTCTTCTGATGGTAGAGATCCTATTTCCAGTTTTATATGAACAAGTTTTTCTAGTGTAAAAAGATATAAAATTTTAAATTTTGGAAATTGCTTCTTAAATTTGTATCATAATTTTCAACATCTAAACCTGGAAATATAACTTAAGGTTAAAATGTCTTAGGCCTAAAGTGTCTGCTCAAAATAGCAGTTTTTTTTTTTCCCTGCTCCTTCCAGACCTTGGTCAGGGCTTAAACTGATATGCAAACAGAAGCAGCTTGGAGCTCAGGCCCAAGAAAAAAAAAAAAAAGGGGGGGGGGGGAATAAAAGTGTCTTTTTACCTGAACTCAAACTAGACCAAACCAAGAAATAAATTGTATGGTATTTACTAACTACTGGCCAGTCATCTTTTTTTAGGATTCTTGTTTTTTTTCTTAGATTCTGTATTTTTTTGAGCTCGTGATTCTGATCCTGCAGACCTAGGTTAATGTTTTTCTGATCAGTAAAGTTTTTTTTTAAAAAAAACATTGCAATGGAGATTTCATCTGCGAAAAGCTACGAGGCCTTTATTATTGTTATGTGTGCACACTCTTGTTATGTGTTGTATGTCGGTATGTCTGTATGTGTGTATGTCCATATATCCTACAGTGATATAACAATTGACAGATGAGGAGCGCTCATAAAAAAAAAAAAATTAATTAAAAAATTAAAAATAGATCCAAATATCTTTAATTCACGTGATTCAAACGGTTCAATTTAGATTGGGTAAACAGATAAAAGTAAAGATGTCCTCAAAATTAAGCTTATAAGTTTCTCTAGGTGTTCAAAAAGGCCCTAATAAAATGTTAACTCTGCTTAAATTTAAAAGTTTACAAGTATTGTTTCAAAATGTGAACAAAAGGAGGTTTATGTAATTATGGTGTTATTAATGTGTTCATATCTTCCAGGTATACAAGTCTGTAAGGTAGAAGCTTCAAAAGAACATTATATCAAGCTGGTGTTCTAAAGTTGTATGGTAATTTTAGGCTTAAAAAAAAAAAAAAACATGTTGGAGATTCAATTATATCATTTGTGTTCTATAACTGAACTTGTTATCAATAAGATATGTACGGTTCCATGTTACTTTCTACTCTGAGATACAATTCATGTATTTTTAAGTTAATAAGAGCCTAATCTATGTGAAGGTTTTATTGCAAAACACAAAAGTACATTACTACTTTTCTACAAGAGGTTAAAAGCTTTCAGCCTTTAATTCATGTTTTAGGTGTGATATTATGTTGTGTTAGCTAATGTTCATGTAAACTTGAACAACAATTTATGTAAACTTTGTAAAATGATCAGCTTCAGAACTATAGTACTTGAGATTTATAAAGAGCCCTGCCTTACTTGAAATAAGGCTCTGTCCCATCTCACTACATGTGAAAGTGGCTATGAAAGAAGTAAGCCAGATTTCAGTACAGTTAAAGTTGTGTCCAAAAGTAGGTTTTTGCCAAGATTACTAGGATCTCAAACAGGAAATTATGATGTATAACCCTGCCAGAATTCAAGGTAGCTATTATATAAGCTAAATATGTTTTTACCCTAGTTAGTTTTGTTTTGTAGTTTGCTTATAGATGGTTTAAGGATTGCCTGTTAATGTTTTAAAGAGGTATTGCTTTAAGAACACAACCTGGGTCAACATAAGATAAGGAGTTATCACCTACAGGATAGAGAGATAGACATTAAAGCCCAGTGCTCTTAATATAAGGCTGTTAACTTATTTGCTGGATGTTTAAGATCAAGTTTTTAAAATTAGTTAAATTTAAAAGGCCAAGAAAACCAATATTCGGCTCTTGCCCTCTGAGTCAGTCTGAATCAGGGAATAGGGGACTTCTCCAAAGGGCTCAGCAACTCTAGGCCACATAACCTCCTGAGCAGGGAGATTAATGAGACCAGTGGAGGACAGAAAGCCAATCGGTGCATTTGCTGTAAAGAGGAGGGTCATTAGAAAAGGGAGACATCCCTGATGCTTCTGAGGGAAGCCATATGGTCAAGCAAGGCCTGGATCCATCCTAGCGCAAATGGCACTAGCAGAACTGAAAAGCTGCTATGAAGTTCCCGAGGACTCCCAGGATAACTCAGCTGACTGTAAACAATAGGTAGAAACAAAAGTCAGTTTGACTTGCTTCATCTTAAACACTTAGCAAAGACAGTCAAAGCCAAAGCACAGCTGTTCCTGGACATCTTAAATAATAATAATAGTTAAATGTAACTTCCATAAATAAGTAGACTGAAGGCTACAAAAGAGATTCTTAGACAGAAATGCCTGATAACTGTCAAAGGGACTGCTAGAGTAGTTTTAGTCTAAGGCCTTTATTTCTAGCCAACGCAGGTAGGCTTGATGTTTGCTAATATGGTTATCCAGCCCTAAGTAACAGAATTAAAGATTTCTCTATTAGACACAGAGGTTATACTAGTAAAAGGATTTTGCAGGATCAGATGGCATTAAATTATTAAACTATATCTTAAAGAAAAAGACATCTGTAACCCTACATGTTAGTTGTTGTGTTGACATCCCTGACATTTCTGACAATGTGACAAATATCTTTAAAGATTTACCTGCTCAGATGGAAGCCATGTCCTCAGCAACTTTTTCGTGGAAACAATATCCTAGCTCCTAGTTCCTGGTACTGCCTGATGGAAAACATTGTTAATCTTTGTCTTGGCCATTATACTCATTGGCATATTCCTGTGCTGTGGCATTTATTACTGCATCAATATGGTTCCAGTACTAATAAGTTCTTGTTTCTCTTATAGACCACCCATCACTCAAATGGCCCTCCAGCCTATTACTTCTCAATTAGACTTTCATCATGGACCACTCGATAGACCCGATATTTTTAAGGGGGACTCCAAACTGCTTGCCCCACGCCGTCCCTTTTCAGCCTGAAGAAGCCAGAAAGATTCTCTTCGTCCCCCTTCCTCACAGCAGTAAGGAGTTCCCAAATTTAAAAAAAAATAAATAAATAAAGCCAGATTTAAAGTTAGGTAGTCAGTGTAGTTAGGTAAATCGGGGGTCTAATATCAAGTGACCAAGTCTATCACTGTCTTAGAGAAATCTCTCTCTTCCCTCGCAGAAGTCGTACTACAAAATAGAAGGGGATTAGATCTGTTATTCCTTAGGAAAGGTGGTCTCTGTGTGGTTTTAAAGAAACAATGTTGTTTTTACGCTGACCATACAGGGGTAGTCCGGGAAACTATGGAAAAGGTCACTGAAAGGCTGGCAAAAAAAAAAAAAAAAAATTTGAGGCTCAACAAGGATGGTTTGAACACTGGTTTAACAAATCCCCATGGTTAACTACTTTGCTATCCACCATAGCGGGACCTTTAGTTATTCTGCTAATAATCCTAACGTTTGGACCCTGCATACTCAATAGATTGGTGCAATTCATGAGAGAGAGACTTTCTATAATCCAAACTATGGTTCTAACTCAACAGTACCAGTTGCTTAAACAACAAACAGGGTCACACACAAGCTTAATCCAAGAACCTGAGCAAGCAGAACAATGGATATAAGATTCTATCCATGATAAAGAAAAAGGGGGGAATGAAAGACCCCAGCCCAATAACTTTAGGCCCAGTAATAAATCACCAGGGCTTGCTTCCGCACCTGCACAGACGTCAGATGTATTTTTCAGAAAATCAGTTAAGTGAAACCGATTAAAAGGGAAAAACAGGATGGTTGGGAAAGAGCAGAAGAATAGATTCCAGGGCATGCCTGACTAAACAGGGGCTAATAAGCAGGAATAGAAAAAAAACAGAGTGTTCATATGTAACTGTCATATGGTGTAATTCCAGGAACATAAAATGAAAAATAACTTTACCCTTTAGGTAACCTGTATGTTGGGTTCAAAATAACCAATAAGAAACCTGTTGCTTACCGCGCGCGCGAAACCTGCTCCTTGACCCTATAAAAAATTCTGTACCCCAAAGCCCGGTGTGCCAGTTCACCGAAGCTCCGGCTGAGGTTTCGCTGGGCACCCGCAGGCGCCTGTGTATCAATAAATCACCTCTTGCTTTTGCAGCCAGTGCCTCGTGCGTCTTTCTTGGACAGGGAATCGGTGGGTCTTTCATATTATTTCTTAAAACTACATATAATTCTAAGATTATCTTAAAGGTTTTTGTAAAGTCAGTTATTTTGTACCTGTAACTTAAAGTTGAATGAACAGAATTAAACTATTTAGGAAACTCTGCCACGCGACCGTGCTGGCTTCATGAAAGAAGGTTCCATTCATGAGTAAATGCTAGGGAGTTTTAAATTAAAGAGACAAGACTCTTATTACCTTTAATACCAGCTCGAGGACTGCTTCTCCTAGCTCCCGCCTCCAGCCACCTAATGTGGCATCGAGGTTTACTGAAGAGGCTAGAGAGAGAGAGAGAGAACACGCCAGGGAGTGGGCTTTTATTGGGGAGCAAAAAATTCAAGGGAAAATCCCACCCAATGAAGGTTAGGGGGGCAGCATCCCAAGGTCAGGGGCGACAATTGGTCTTCCGGGCAGTGGCCAGGCACGCCTCTGCACGGACAAGCCCTCAGACCTGGAGAAGGGTGGGGAATAGCTCTGACACAGCTGTGTCTAAGCACCTCTCACCCAGCCAGAGGTAACTCAAATCACATGCGAGGATGGCCTCCCACAGGAAACAAATATTTTTTGAATATCATCAAATCAGACTACACAAGGGCAAACTCATGGAAAACTGCTAGCCATGGTTTCTAAATTTGTGTTTGGGACTTGTCTTTTTGTCTGGCTATTCATGTCCTGATTCCTTTGTTGTTTCTTCTGCTATGGGTCAAAAATAATCCATTCATGTGTTATTTTCAAACCAACAAAATTTTGAACGAAGGCTTGTTTACAGAATAAATGCAAGGGTTTCTTAATGACCCAGAAAATCTGTCTTCCTACTTGTTAAGAGTAAGCAGTATATGGAGAAATGAAATAAATGAAAATAATGTCTTAAGTTAAAATACCTCATTTTGTAATAGTGAAGCCAGATTTAAAGTTAGGTAGTCAGTGTAGTTTGGTAAATCGGGTCTAATATCGAGTAAGATCTAAAATGGAGGCCATGCTGACAATGATTCCGGAAACACAGGACAACTCATGGAATGTTAATGAAGTCCCGGAAAGGCCCTAGGCCAAAGTCCACCCTAAAGAAATGTTAATGGAACCCAGGAAACAGCCCCCAACAGATTTGGAGATAGCCCATCCCAAAGAAGTGATAATGAAGTCCTTCCTGCCCAGATTACTTGTTTGGCCCACCTGTGTCCCAAACCCTTCCCCCTACATTCCATCACCAAAACTATAAAAAGGGGAGACAACTGCACTTCCAGGGATTCCACCTCTTGGGTCCCCTTCTTCCTCCGGGAGAAGTCTTTTCTGCTGTCCTTTAATAAACTTCTAATTTCTACTCTGACCTTGCCTTGCTCTCTGGTGTTATTCTTCAACATTGGGGAAGCAAGGACTCGTCACCGGTCAACAGCTGTAACAATAGGAGCTAACCTATTTTCTCCAAATGTCACTAAACATATATGGAAAGTACATGGAAAATGGTTGAGAAAAATTCTTCCCTCTTGAGCAAAGTAGTCAGCATGGTAAAGACAGGTATATTTATTTCATATGACAGCACATTTCACAGGATATATACAGAATGTCTGTATACCACTGACTTTAATATGGTACTTCTATAAAGTATATAGTTATAAATATTGTATGCCACATAAGCAATAAAATTCTTACATACATATAAACAGAAATCTACTATAGAGAACAAAGAATTCACAAAGAGATTCTTAGTGTCTAAATTCTGCTCTGCTTTGAACAGAACCAGTAAATATTTAATAATACACAGAATAACGGCTAGTTATTTGCAGCATACCTTTAACTTTCATAACTTTGTGCATTTTTTAGCAACTTGCCAAATATAATTTTCCTGACAAGGGCTGGGCTGCTGCTGATATGTATATTTTAGACAGTAGTTTATATCCAATAGGAAACACTGCTCACAGAACTGCAATTGGCACTAGTGAAGTTTACCTAATATTTTGCTAATGGAGAGCAAATACCATGTACACCAGTCACAGATTTAAAGCCACAGTTCAACAAATCCATTCACATTTTGAAGCACACAGCTTATAGTAATACTGCTGTTTCAAAGATACTACTGCTGAAATGATTAGAACCCCCCCCAAAAGCACAATATAAAACAAGAGTTATTTCTAACAGCAAATCCTGGCTGTTAACAGAGAGGATCACTTCTATAAATAAAGTATTTTGATAACATTTGAGCATTTAGAAAAGTGATTTTTCCTAATAGATTTATGTTTTAAGTGCAATGCAGTTTGCTGTGCTTTTACACTTTAAATATTCTTAAGCTATGAACTCTATTTTTTTGTATTCTCCCGAAGCACATCTTTGAAGATTAAATGTGGACATAGGAATTTAGGTGGACATATGCAACTCTTTATATAAAAGAATGTTAATATAAATCTTAATGGGCAAAGATGATTTTAACTCAAACCACAAAACAACTATTGCTCAAGGAGTTTTCTGATTGGTTCACTTAATGATATCAAAATACTACATTCTGTAAAAATTCTGTGTACTTCATAAAATCAATAAAAGCAGATTAGTTGCATACTGGCAGTGCAGGAGACAAAATCCACAGCGAATTTGAGGTATAGCCTCTAAAAAAGCAGCAAAAATGTATTATGTAGCCTTTTAAGGGGGAGAAAACATAGACTGGGATATCCCCAATTCAGAGTACTCGGGGGACAGCTGCTTTCCCTACCAAAAGCAAAGTTCCAGAGCAAAAGCAGCAAATAGAAAAGTGTGGAGGGAAATAAGCAACATATACCCTAATGTGCAGAGAGAAGAGAATACATTTACACTGAACTCCGCGGTATATGCCTTCCCTAAATATAAGGCCATGGTACTTTTTGGAGAGTGCTAGAGTATCTGGCCACATGATTGACCACAAAACATGCTGCTGTCAGCTGTAAGAACCTCCTCCCAGAGAGAAACATGTGGAAAGTAATAAGGGTGTATGTATTTGAAGGGTCGGGTTGTGGCATAATAGAAAATTAGGTTGTGAAGTAAGATTATTATAGTTTGGGGAAGAAAATTAATGAAACATCCAAATTTGCAGTCATCTTTTTGGTAATGATACAGAAAAAAGGACTCTGTTAGAACTTTTAGGTAAAATCTGGTCTGAGTTATATACTAAAATTTAATAGTTTTATTAATATGTAGATTATATATGTGTGTGTATATGTATATACACACATACATATATACATACACACTTTTTTTATTAAATGCCTTTCAAAACTGTCTCAATATAACTTTGGCAGTCTTTGGTAAATACTCATGAATACCAATTTTCAAGAGTATGAAAGGGCTACATGATTCCAGTAAAAGTTGTGTGGACTTTTTTAGATTCTCCAGAGAAGATTGATGAATAATTTCTGAATAAGGACTATTTTCAAAGGTAGTTTTAAGTACTTTTTAGGGCTACTGCTGTCTCAACATATCAAAACTCCAGTTAATAATGAGAAGGATTTTTCCTTATTTCCAATATACACATATTCCAACTTTGTACACATAAAATAGTGGTACTTTAAGAGGGTATCAGTGCACTTAAAAATTCTTATTGCACACAGTGAATGACTAATGCCCAATTTTTTTGGTTCTGTCCTGCCAAAACTAAAAACAAACAAACAAAAAAAAACCCAGCAAAAAACACAAAGCCCTTCTCTATAGTATAATATTATCTTTCTGTAGAGTCCAGTATGTGAGATACCTTAGATGCCAAGGATATGAAAGGATCTGTGGGAGGGCTGGTGCTGGGGGGAAGCAGAGGGCCCGGAGGTGGAGGTGGAGGTCTGGATGGCAACACACAGAAAGAAACATTTGTACTTTTCTTGCAGTCTTCATCAAATGAACCTGGCTGATTATCCATCAAGTCTAGACAAGTTGACTTTGACTTCCCCTGCACACCAAAGTCCTCCTCTTCCTCAAAGGTTACCCATCCTTTTGGGTTACTTGTTTTTACTGCAGACTGGCCCTGCAGATCAAAACTGTCCTTAAAACCATCGAGTGAGGTTGATGGCATGCTTGTATTATGACCAACAGGCATCAGAGAAGGGAAATGACTGTCCATAATAGGCTTTTCTTTGCAGAGCCATGAAGTTGCCTCTGATTCTTGAGATTGGGCTCTAAATGGGTTTCCAGGAGCAGCAGTCCTGTCAGTGAAAGGGTTTGTGCTGGTCAAGCTAGTAAGAAATGGGTTTGGAGAACTTCGCATGTTTTCCTGGGAGTTACTCCGGGCTGGAATTGGAGGCAGTGTTGGCATGCAACTTACAGAACTCAAAGTACTGACATTACTTTGTGTTGCAGAAGGCAACTGAAACAACCTCTTTGGGTCTGGGGTTAGGACAGGTGATGTTTGAACAGAGAGCTGAGCCTTTGATACAGCAAGCAGATTAAATGAAAGATCTTCAAATGGGTCACTCTTTAATGGTGGTTCTTGTTTGATGCCAGAGATTCCATTTGTTTTTACCTGGAAAAGAAAGAGAACAGTGAATAATCAGTTTATATTTATTAATAACACCTATTCTGTTTCAATTATTATTACCTTTTTATGTGTGGGGAAGCAAGCATAGAAATTTAGAAATTAAAAAGTAACTCTGTGTAGTTTGTTACTCTCGTGGTTTTAAAAAGATGGAAACAGCTAAGCTATTATTTTTTAATTGGCTCTTTTTAGTTATACATGACAGAATCCATTTGGATATAATTATACAAGCATGGAATATGTTAAAATCTTATTCTTTATAAACTTTATTTGTAAATAAATCCTCTTATTCATTAAATTCATTTATTTAAATCTCAAAGAAATTTGATATAATTTATTTCATTCATGTAATTTTTGAAATGGTAAGAGACAGAATTATCAAATTTGTTTATACATAGTTCACATTTTAATACAAACTTAAGAAACCCATATTCAGAACTTATGATAAAACTATATAATAAACTTCCAACACCCATCTATAAGGATGATGTGGTTTCATTGTTCTTTTAAAAATATTTTCATTTAAAATTGTTACTATAGAAATTTGACTTTAAGGATGTTAGTTTTGTTTTTTGGTACTGGGGATTGAACTCAGGGGCACCTGGCCACTGAGCCACATCCCCAGGCGTTATTTTGTATTTTATTTAGAGACAGGGTCTCACTGAGTTGTTTAGCACCTTGCTGTTGCTGAGGCTGGCTTTGAACTTGCAATCCTCCTGCCTCAGTCTCCCAAGGTGCTAGGATTGCAGGCATGTGCCACCACACCCAGCCAGAATTATTTTATGGTCATGCAAAGTTTGTACTTTTCCCCTAAATCTCTTTGTGCCTTCTTCACAAAATAGCTAGGTTGGAGTGGAGCCTAGTCATGGGACTCTGAGCAAATTAAGCTATCCCGATGAGGAAAACAACTATCATCCTGGCCTCAGGAGCAACTTAGTTCATCAGGCATTTTATTATTAATTTTCAAAAATAATCCCATATAATTAATAAAACTAGGATAAGTGACTTGGATATATTGACTCATGCCAAATTCAAAGATAAGAAAAACAAAATCCCAGGTTGGAAAATACATGGAAGGGAGAATTTCACTCAAGACTTGCAATGTAACAAAATGGAGCACTAGTAAAAAGGAATTTAGAAAGCTATCAAAGTAACTACCTTCTCATGAAATACACTGGGGAAAGAGCAGCAGACCCTATAAAATGTAATTGCATATTATAAAAACACTAGCTTAGTGCTTAATAATAGGGAAAGATGTTCACCCGTAAGAGAAAATGGTATGGATAACCCCCTAAGTGAATAACTTTCAAATATCTCCTTTATTCAGTGGTCCCAGAACATAGTTTATAATTAAATGAACAAGTATATTTTTCTTCAAACTTAATATGACAAGAAATTTGTACCAAAGGGTTATGAGACACTAAACTGTATTCTACATATATTAGAGAAAAGCAGACTTATACAGGAAAATGGAGTTGACAGGAAAGTTATAGTCATTGTAAAATTACATTAACTCTATATTACTAATAATCTCTGGATTGTTTGTGATAAATAGAACAAAATGGAAGTATTTGATTGGGACTGGGACAAACTGTCCTGTGGCAGATAAAACAGTCTACCATGTAGACATTACAGGAAAGGAGAACTTCATGCTTTGCACAGCTTAGAACCAACTATAGGCACCTGCCAAATAAATACTACACACACATTTCTTTATTTTCATATACTGAAAATTTTTATTTTAAAGTAAGTTTAAAGATAATTTGATAGAAGCTCATTTTCCAATCAAGTTTGAAATAACAATGAGAGCCACACCATCATTCATTCATAGGATTAATTTATAATCAAAGCAGGATTTGTGATGACAACATTAAATCCAGTGGTATTTCTAGAGAAAGGTGTTGGAAGGATCTTTAATTAGTCTTATTATAATGTTAACTTTTATATTTCTAAATCACCAATTCTTCCTTACTGAAACTAATTTTGTTACTAGAACTATTAAAAATACTTCCCAAAAGAAAGCTAAGCTTAGGAAAAAATTGAATTTCGTGTTTACATAATTATGTCATTGTTAAAACAATGAGTGTGATTTTGCCAAATAGGCTTTCATATACCTAAAGTTTACTTTCTTGAAATTACACTGTTTAGTTTTGTTAATTTTCATAAAAAAGAAGCAAAAAGTGATAAAGCATTAGCAAGAACATCTAAAATGGTTCCTAAAAATCCAAAATACTAAGAAAAAGAAAAGACAGGTTTATGGTATGATAATAGAATTCATTAACGTGGACAGGTAGTTTTAAAAATGGGTGAAACTTTAGATGTATGAAGCAACAAATTCATACATCTAATGTGCTAAGACAGATGAAAAGCACATGTAAGATTGATAAATAGTCAGATACCTGTTACCCTGATGGTTGCTCCTGCTTTGAGAAAGGGAACACAGACATCAAAGGAAAGAGTTAGGAGGACAATTTGAGACCAATCAGCAACCCTAACAAATCAGTCTTCAAAATACTTTATAGTTTCATGTTACATACAGAATTCAAGAGCATTAATATTTGCAGGTTATAGCATAAGTTCAAAAGAAAATTCTAATTCCTTTTGTTATTTTGTTGAATTATGACCCAAACTTTAACTTTTGTCTTAAGTTGATTACTAACCAGTTTTTTTTTTTTTTTAATTCTACAAAGCTTTTCAGAGCTCTAAAATATTTTAAACAGCCTGTTATGGACTGAATGTTTACTATTTTAAACAGCCTGTTATGGACTGAATGTTTACTATCACCACCCCCAAAATTTGTATGCTAAAGCTCTAACCTCCCCCACCTTCCCCTCCACCTTGTGATGGCATTTGGAGGTAGGGCCTTTGGAAAGTAATAAGGGTTAGTCCAGGTCATGAGGTTGGAGCTCCTTTGATGGAATAGTGAGTGACCTTGTGCCAAGAGGACACCAAAGAGACTGTGCACGTGTCCATTCCCCCCACCCCTCTTCTTCAGGCACATAGTTTAAGGAAAGACCATGTAAGCACACAAAAGAAGGTAACTGTCAGTAAGCCAAGAAGAAAACCCTCACCACAATCCCACCATGATGACACCATGATCTTGAACTTCCAACCTCCAGGACTGTGAGCAATAAATTCCTGTTGTTTAAACCAGTCAGTCCATCTACAGTACTTTTTACAACAGCATAAGAACACCAGGATATAGCCTTAGGATAATCTATGGGTGTCATAATTATCATTATTAGAGATGCAACTTTGCAAAAGCACTATACCACTGAAAATTAGCAGTCATTTAAAAAAAGTAGGTCAGGATCCAGGTTTATTTTATGTTTCTAAAATGTCTTGAGGGGTGATACCATCACTAATTCATTTCATAATTTATTAATTTTAAGGCATAAGAAGTAATAACTATCTTATTTTTGTTGCTTAAAATTAAATCATAATGTTTCTATAATTTAGGAGTATTTTTAAAATCTAGTACTCTTGAGAAACTTGGGGTGAATCTTCCCCTATACATAAAAAGATTATCTTATTTTCATCTTACTTTATATTTTTTTGGTGCTGGGGATTTAATCTTGGGGTGCTTTTTATCAGCTACATCTCCAGCCCTTTTTATTCTGAGATAGGGTCTTGCTGAGTTGCTATGGCCTTGCTAAGTTGCTGAGGCTGGTCTCGAACTTGTAATCCTCCTGCCTCAGACTCCCAAGTCACTGGGATTACAGGCATGTGCCACTGCACCTGTCAGAAGATTATCTTATTTTTAAACAGCAAAACTAATCTTGACAATATGGAGACACCATCCTTAAATCTATTACATACTTTACAGTCTCCTCTTTACCATTGCCCTGATGATCTTGGAGTCATGTATATCGGCTCTGGCACTGATAAGAGAGTAGAAACAGGATTACATTAAGATATACAGGGCAGAGATTTTCTACTTTATTTCTTCCCTCACTGTCAACTATCACTTACTATTGGATTTCCTTATTTCTGGCTCTTAGCTCATTATCGGATGACTGAGTACAGGAAGTCAGTAACATACATGAGGCATTTTTATGCTGTGTAAAGGGCATATGACATATTATATTATATCATATTATATTATATTATATATTTGTTTAGGGTAAGAGAAGCTTTTCTATATTAGAGAAAAATTCTACATATTTTATATATATATATATATATATATTAAATTAGCGAAAAAGTATATCAGAAAAATTAGAGAGTCAACAAACATTTTAGTAAAGGTTGGGTCAAGTATGTGTTTGTTTTAAATTCATTATTGACTGAGAGCAAGATTAATAAATACTTAAAAAATTACTAAATGTTCATTCTAAAACTCTTTCATACCATTGCCAAAATGCCACATTTCTTATAAATATCTCACCCTTGTCAATATTGAAAAATCTTGCATATTTTTCAAGTTATAGCTACTTCAGAGAATTTTTAAAATGTGTATTATTTTCTGAATGGTATTATTCCTATGGCTAAAAACTAGAAAGGTAAAAAGCCACACCCACCCCTCCTTTTGAACCCCCAAATTATACATTCCCTGAGGAAACCGCAACCACTTTGTGATCCTTCACAAAGATAGTCTACACATAATAAAACCTCCAACCCTCAAAAAAGGAAATATGTTTCTGTGTATATAGTGTTCAGAGGAATTTAATATCAATGACTCAGGCAAAAGAAACTTTAGAATCTGTAATAATCATGTTTGTCATTTTTGATGAACTGACTATAACAAATTTTGAGAACAAAATCTACCAAGCCACATACAAACCATGGGCTGTCAGTCATCAAATTAAATCACCATACTAGTTTCGATGAAAACCAGAAATCAAAACAGTGGGAAAATGGTGCTTGGTGGTTATTGGCACGTTCCTACTGCACTCCTGTGTGCCACAGATGAATTGCAATCTTCCTGGACAGTTTGACTTTTGAAGTTTCTCTGCACAGTACTGCATCTGTCTTCACATTACATAGTGTTAGGAATTAATGTGCACTTGTACTCTATTTTAGGCTAGAGGCCCTAAAACAGTAAGAGCTCGCAGTGGCTAGCTTGATTTGCCCTCCAATTACATTTTAAAATACAATAGTATACATTACAAGGGAGTGAGAAAAAAAGTTGTGTTCATTAGAAGAGAGTGACAGAGGGAAAATAAGTGGATATATATTCTTTGAAGGGTTTCTACCATTATTAAATATTTTTAGTATCCTCAATTTTCTGAAGTTAAAAAAAAATGTGGAGGTAGCTTATTTTAATTTTTAAAATATTTTTCTCTAGTATATATGTATCCTTTTGTAAATGTGACTGCCAACTGCTAATGATATCCAGATTGTTTTGAGTCTTTACTTTAGTATCTTTTTTTCACCATGTAAAAATACAAGAAGCCATTAGCTTCTGGCAACTAACTGGGTATATTCATATTGTATAAAAATAAATGCGAACTACTATATATCAATATGCTTAAGGGACACTGCAATTTTTTTGTATTTGGGGTCTTTCCAAAGTTTGGAAGCAGATTTTTAAAACTTTATACATTTCCTTGGCCTCGATGACATTTTTCAAGTTAAGAATTTATATATGACAAAAAAAAAACCCATAAAATATGCACCTGTTAAATTTCATTTTAACAATTTTATTTATATGTGTATAACAAATAAGAAAATTGAAAGTTCAATTTATTTGATTATATTTATATAAAATAATTTTGTATATATCCACCAGAAGTCTCTCCAATGTGAGAGAACAAAGAATCTCTCTGATCATACGATTTTTAACCCACTAAGGCAATGGCACTGTTTTCTGAGAGACACCAATGAGATGATTTATTATTTTGATGGTTTTTAACAAGCACAAACCATCTAAACTGATCTAATATGACTAACTGAAATACCTTATGAACCCCAGTGACAGCTACAATGCAGAAAAGAATTACTGCTTACATCAAAAGGAACTAGAAATTATTTTCCCTGTATTGGAAATTATCCACCATGTTAATGGCCAATCTCTCTTCAGGAAGTGAAAGCCCAAAGTAATTTATGATTGTGAGCAATGAGAAAAATAAAAATGTTCTTGTTCATCCCAATTTATTAACTATTGAAAGTAAATTATGCATTTTTAAAAGTCATGAAGTTTTAACATTAACATGAGAAACTACTTGGAAATACCCCAAAGAACCTGGTTTAGGAATGCTCTGAGAATTTTTAATCTAAGCAGTGTCTGAAAAATAACTTTAAAATCCCCAAATAACCAGAACATACATTTGTTATGTGACTAATCTGAGATGTCAAATGACATTTATTTGGTAAAGTCATTAACACAGGATGCTAATACCAAATGGCAAAAATGAAAACTCTTATGTAATTCTTAAAAAAAGTTAATGATTAGAATAACTGTGTTCTAAGTGTATACACCAAAGATAATAATTTGTTTAATAATGAGACTTACTTGCAGCTGTGGAGAAGATTCTGAAGGCAAGCTATGGGAAGACCTGCTCCGTGGTGGGGGTTGTGGTGGGGTTTCCAAATTTGGCTGGGGGCCAGACTGAAGCATAGGTGCTGCCAAGGGGACAAGAGGCTCTTGCAACTTTTGAGCAGGTGCAGGCAGAGAAGGCTGTGGAGGAAAAGCAGCCTGAGGCTTCAGTGGTTCTGGAAGGAGAGCTGAGCCTGAAACACCAATGATTGTCAGAAGTTAGCTCTGTTCTAGAAAACCATGGTTTGTCTTTCCTTGGTGAAAAGTTAGGAGGACATTCCAGTTGTTATTCCCTCTTGCCCCAACAAATAGCTCATTTCTATTGGCATGAAGAAGAAAGTATATCCCTATTTGAGTAAGTTGTGGAACGTGGCAGGTAACAGAAGGGGAAAGAAAAAAAGTGAAAGGAAAAAGTACAAAACTGGGATTTCTGATATAGTATCTACCTTTCGATGTGTCCAGTGGCTTGCTTTGGCTTTCAGGGGTCAGTCTTCCAGCAGATGCCCGAGCATGGCTCTGTGGGGCACTTATAACTCCAGCACGTGGAGGAATTGTCTGCAGTGGGAAATATAACACTTAAGACATTTATTTATTTTCAACAGGTAAGATTTTTGTGAAAATGTCTGCTTTTTCATCTCATTTGTTCTCCTTTCTGGTATTAATCTCTGTCTTGTCATTTTAATTATTCTCTACTTATCGTCACATACATTAATAAATTTTAAAATCTTCATGGAAGAGACTGAGACAATGCTAATGTATATGAGGAGATAGAGAGATATATACCTGAGCTACTAGAGACTTCAGAAAACTTCACCCTGAGATTTTTTTTAACACAGAAGTAAAACTCTTTACCAACTAACTCAATAATCCACATTAAATACATTAGAAGATACAATGGTGGAAAATATATTTTTCTATTTTCATGTTTGCTGAGGGCTCTAAGCCCACAATACTTATTTTAAGCAAGTTAATATGAACTTTCAACTCCACAAAAATTCTGACTTTCCTTCCCAATTCTTACAGTATTAAATAAAATTTTAAAAGTTCTGTGGAAGTGTGGTAGTGGAGTCAGTGCATGGCAATTTTTCCTTTTTGAAATACAGTGTGTAATAGATATCTTTAGGTATATTCTACAGGCATTTTAATTCAGAGAGTAATATTGCATAGAGAAAATCACCTTCAGATTGTCAAATAGATAGCTACAACAGAAAAGGCAAAAAATTCTATATTCATGTGAAGTAGTTCCCTAGGTTCCCACAACCTTCATTTCTAGGTATCGTGATAGCTCTAGGTTCTCCACTCATCAAATAGGGATCACTCTACTACACGGGCCAAAGTTATTGATTATTGGTTTCTGTTCCTGTTTCTCTTGCTTTTTGATTGCTTGTTATAGACCAAAGGAAATTTTCATTTGGATAAATAATGGGCAAATTATGTGTAAAACAGAACACATGCTAAAAATACAGAATGCCGTAGATTCATAAAGGAGGGAAAAAACCTTGAAAACTACTTGTTTTTCAGAACAGTTTTAGTACCCAATTCGGTCATATTTTTTTCCTGCTAACTAAAATCCTTCTTATTGAAGGATGGTCTATGTAGGCATTAATTACTTAGATAACATGATAAGTAGCTGACCAAAATATCACCTTCTCATACACTTAAAGATGAAGATATTTAATATGATAAAATAGTTAAGTATATCACTTTTATCCAAGTAATAAAGTTTGTTTATTTCAAAAAACGTGGAAACAATGTTAAGAGTTGGAAGCTACCTTGGAGATCATCAATTTCCTTACTTTAAGAGTTAAGGAAACTGAGGCCTTGAAGAGTCACATGATTTCTCCAAGGTAAGAAAACTGAATAGTAGCAAATTGGGATTCAAAACTGAGATCCTCTGGCTCTGAGGCTAGGTGTTACCTACCGGTCTGGCTGCACCATATCCAGCAGGTCCTGGGCCTGCAAGTCCTGCTTGAGGTGGAGGCTGATTCCGTCCTAGAACAAAGACGGGCATCATATATTTAAGTGTAAAAATAACAAAAAGAACTAGAAACCATGTACTTATATTCCAAGTGTCTATTTCATGGTCCAGTTTTAAGAGTAAGTAACTATATTTAAGTGTTTTTACCTATATTATCTTTCCGTGTTGTTCCAGGACTTTTGGGTGCTTTGAAGCAGGAAGGAAAAAAAAATTAGTCATAAATAAATAATAAAATAATATTGTATAATATCAATTGGTTGTTCTACTTCATTACCAGCAGAGAGTACTTAACAAAGTACTTAGCTTTGGTCAAGGATGTGGGTATTACTGGTCCTAAATGAAATACTCCAAAAGAGAAAAATTAATAAGAGAGAACTTTATAAGAGACAAGAGTAGCTGTCTGAAGCTTCACTCGCCGGTTCACTTTAAGGCAATAGTCCTCACAGAGCTCTCTGTTCGTGAACCTTGAGAACACAGGGTAGCTGCATGAATGGTCACAAGCAGTGGCCATTGAAACTGCCTCTCCTCAGAGCTTGGCAGACAAATGGCTCCTGAGCAGTAGGCAGGGCTGTCTTTTTCAAGTTACACTAGTGGTTCCTCATGGGGCTTCATGTTGTATTACTGTACATAAAGTTATGATGAGAACTTCTGGATTCACAGCTAAATTGTATGAGACAGAAGGCAGGCATATATGTGTCATATTACCAAATATCTGCCTGTAGAATATGGCGTTAAAATGTGGTTTAAACTTACTAGAAAGTTAAAGGATGAAATGAAAATTACTCATGGGGACAAAAGGAGTAGAGGGGTTAGCAAGCAGCCTCTTAGATTTATTTTCCTTTTTGAAAAGCAATTCAAGTGTAATTGTTACATAAAACATATCAGACCTTTAATAACTAATCTTAACAAAAGGTCTCTAATCTTAATAATATTTTAAACAAATCTTGCTCAGTACCAATGTACATAGAAATACATGTTTTCTGAAACCATCCACAAAATACTATATTCTTGGACCTTAATTAATGGGTTTAATTATATTTACTAATTTTTAAAACTTTGGATTAGTGAAGAATGTTACTGAGCATTTGGCATATTCCAAAAAATATTTTTGAAGGCATTCTTTTAAGTGGTTAATTTCACAACCTAAATATACATGAAATAATTAAACAAGAGCACAAATAATATATAAATCTTGGGGAAATTAAGAAGATAGCTATTAGAAACATACACACAACACAGAATGAAAAGCAAAGAAGTACAAGGTATACATAAGGAGGGAGAGTGGAAGTTTACAATTGGACTAAGAAAAGATTCATGTGCCTTTAAACACTGGAGGGCTGACATTTAGAAATAAAATGAGAGAACCATTTCTATAATGCAAAAGTCTTGTTACCTTCCATCTCTCTCCTAGCTACCCCAGGACTGGGAGGGGCTCCAATACCTTTTCAAAGAAAGAACAAAAACTATATATTGTTCAGGGCCCACAGCACAAAATGAAAGGCAGGTACACAATTAGTTTTGCACAAAGGCTCTTTTATTACTTTAAATCTTACACAGCTAGGTAAGCACTCTGCCACTAAGCTACATCCCTGGCCCCCAAAGTGAAAATAATGATGCTGAGCCCAAAACTCAATTCTCCCTTTCTTCAAATCAAGGAATAAGGCTCAGTGGAGGAGTACTTGCCTAGCATGCACAAAGTACTGTGTTTTATCTTCAGCACTGCAAACACAAAACAAAACCCCTAAACTCTAACAATAAAAGTGGGGTAACAACTTTCTTTTTTATATCTGAGATTATCTGCATTAGGGAATCAAACAATATGTTTATTGAAAGCCTTTTTTTGAATTATCTCATTTTTTATATCCAGAGTTAAATCACTAATATAAGCTGTAATATTTCACAATAACAAAGGGGAAAAAAAGCCAGGCGCAGTGTTGTGCTCTTGTAATCCCAGAGGCCCGGGAGACTGAGTCA
Source organism: Marmota flaviventris (assembly GCF_047511675.1). Classification (NCBI taxonomy): domain Eukaryota; kingdom Metazoa; phylum Chordata; class Mammalia; order Rodentia; family Sciuridae; genus Marmota; species Marmota flaviventris. The sequence goes on along the minus strand of NC_092505.1, from coordinate 10,926,080 downwards.
GGAGGAACACAAGTTCAAAGCCAGCTTAAGCAATGGCGAGGTAACTCAGTGAGACCCTGTCTCTAAATAAAATACAAAATAGGACTGGGGATATGACTCAGTGGTTGAGTGCCCCTGAGATCAGTCTCCAGTAACACCAAAAAAAAAAAAAAAAAAACAAAGGGAGGGAGGGATGCGGGGGGAATCTGAAATAAAGTTTTAACTTATTTATGTTTTGGGTACAGGGGATTGAACCCAGAGGTGCTTTACCACTGAGCCACATCCCTAATCCTTTTTTTATATTTTTATTTTGAGACAGGGTCTCAAGAAGTTGCTTAAGGCCTTGCTAATCTGCTGAGGCTGGTCTCTAACTTTTGACTTTCCTGCCTCAATCTCCTGAACTGCAAGGATAACAGGCATGCACCACCATGCACAGCTAACTTAAAAGAATAGAAGTTTGGAGCCATTTTTAATTGGGGGGTATTAATGTATTCACCTTGACTGTTATCAAACAAATCTAAAATATCTCTCAATAATAGGGATCAAACTCTAAAACATTAATGAACCAAGATGCATACATAACAATTGTAAATGGTTACCTCCAAATTCTTTTCTAGCAGGTGCAGGACTCCTAGCCCCTTATAGTTCGTAAGAAATATGCAGCAGAAAGGAAATGACATTAAATAAAGAATTGACATGTCAGGATTAGCTAGAGTATTCATGATGTCAAGTGTCAGGAATTATACATAGTTATCTAGATACTATTAAAAAGCTTTTGTTCAGTGCACATATTCATAAGAATTAGAGTAACAACACTGTAACTGCATATACTGGCCAAATTATATTGTTATATTGTATGCAAGACAAATATATAACAACAAATCCCATCATTATGTACAACTATAATGTCCAATAAAAATGTGGGGAAAAAAGGAACATTTAAACAAATACATAAAACTTTATTATTAAATAATATGCATGCTCTTTAGTTATAACCATGCAACTTATAGAAATTAGTCAATTTTAATGAATTTATAAAGCCAGAAATGAGGATTTTTTAAAAACTAAAGCTAGTTTTACTTACGAACAATTTTTATGTCTGACTACATCAACTTAGCAAAACCAAAACAAATACATTTTGAACACTAGTAAGAAGGCAGTTCTGAAAACATGCTGGAGGAATTTACTTGGTAAAAAATGTTTTACTTGTTTTGACGCACCTACCGTGTTCTTTTGAGAAAAGCTGTAGCAGTAACAACAATGATGAAAAACAATAAAACTAGAAGCCTGAGATATGAAAAGATGCAGAACATTTTAAAATAAAGTGGAGTAAAATTTCAAATTTTAGCAGAAATGAAAATAAAGTGGTTAGTTACCTGAAGGTGGAGGTGGTCTCTGTGGAGGGGCAGGACGTGTGGGAGGAGCAACTGGGCGAGGAGGGGGTGGCCGCTTGGGCTCTAAAGTCTGAGAAGAATCCTTCTGCTGTGATTGGGTTGCAGGCTGAGTGTCAACAGGAGAACCTGAAGAAAGTACAGTAGGTAAGAAGATCAGGTGACAAGTGGGCTATGGCAGAAAGGAATGTACTTCATAAATATATATTAAAATGTCCTATTTTGCTAACTTAAAAAATTTATATATGAACATAGAGAAATGATACCCATTTTCAGTATGAATTAAAAAAAAAAAAAGCACTCAGGTCTACCATTAAACTTCCCTTTGGTACCACAGCCACAATGATACTAATTCTATAATATTGACTTCTTATCTAGGCCCAGGTGTTAAAAGCTGATTTATTAAGTGACCCTATTAAGAAGTACAAAGTATTAGTTAAGTCATGGGAAGTCTGTTGGCCAGTAGAGAAAAAGAATGAAAGGCCCAAACAGTTATGGATTCTTATCAGAACAATAGAAAATCATCAACTGTAAGACACAGACAATGCTAACCCCATAGAAAAAGAATTAAGAAAATTTTCATCTTGTGGCATCAATGACAATGAGTTTCCTTTTCATTGAAAATTTATCATCTGCAAATTTTCCTCTTTTGTATGCAGGTACTCATCATATAGGCACAAGAGTTAGGCAATAGGCTCTCTAAAATCAAACACACTGGTTAGAGAAAGTCTATACAAAATGTTCAAGTAAAATACACACTCTGTGAACTAGGAGGCCCAGGAGTTCTGGATGGTGCTCGGCTTGGTCTGATGGGAAGGGAAGGTACAGGACCCTCTGATATTGTGGGTGACTGGCAGGGACTAGTCCTGGGTGAAGAGCTTGGGGAAGTGCCAAGGCCAGAACTTGAAGATGGCTGGAGATGTTGAGGAAGAAGCTCCTCTACTTCAGCACTATAGTCATCAACATCACCTAAGGAAAGAGAGGTGTTAGAGAGAGGACCATTTCAAATTATTCAAAGATGTTTTATGTGATTTAAATACACAAATGAAAGTCCTTAACATTAGGAGTTTGCCAAAACACATGGACTAAGCACATAGGCATGTTTAAAAGATATATATGTAAAAAAATTAGAAATAGTACAAATGCTCTTACAGAAAATGTAAAGACACCTGTTACCTCAGAGCACCACTACTTCAAGCTGGAGTGACCAAATGGGCTTCTGCCATTCCCTTGGTGCAGACTCAGAAGTGGACTGCTCTCCCTCTACGCCTGACTACTGTCTCTACGGAGCTGCCCTGCTTCCCTGCCCAGCTCAGGTCTGGTTCTATAGGAAATAAGATCTTGGGCAGGCAGCCACACACCCTTGCCCAGAAGTCTCCTCCCTCACGATCCCCACAATACAGACCCTCTTTGCTTTAGATGAATATCAGTCTCCCCTGAGGTGTCCTCATCTCTACTTACCTCAGGGCTGGAAAGTGGGGTCAGGGTGCCCCTTATAACCTAATTCCAATTCCAGAACATTAATTTTCTACCTCTAAAAATATGTCCTATTTTCTTTTGAAGCTATGCTATCAGAGATTTATTTAACATTCTACCTCACTTGTTGCAGTTATCTCCAACCTCCGCCCTTCTGGTCTCTTAAACGCGTTTGTCAAGGACTAAGAAGGCAACAAGATGGCAAATTGAGTCCTACCATCTTTCTGTGTGACTTGTGGACAATGTATTAAATTTATGGTTTTCAGTCTCTTATGGGCTCTCAAAGCTGCCTGGAAACTGCATGATTTCCTAGTTGACTTTTCCCCTCACCCCTCTCAGAAACTATCTTGAAGCTTCCTGACTCTTCTGAAATTGTGGACTGTTCCACTCCTGCAGATAGATAACTTCAAAACTTACATTTCACAGTCCTAAGATGGGACCCCCGCCTCCCTCCACACACACACAACCTGCCTGCAGGCTGGAGTCTAATTCCATGCTCAGCACTCAGATATTTGTGGATGGAAAGAATGGGATCCTAATAACCCCATTTGCTTAGTGATCTTGCTGTTATTCTGTCCTGCCCTTCTTCATCAGTCCTTTCTCTTCTAACAGCTCTCTTCCATTAGTATGAAGCACACTAACGCCTCTTCTAGTTAAAAAAACAAACAAAACTACCTCTGCGTCTCCATGAAGCACTTGTCCTCTTATCTACCACTTTTAGCCAGGTTTCCTTAAAGAGCTTCTACACCCCCTCCACTTCTTCACCTTCCACCCATGACAGTTTCTTCCATCTGGCTCCAACAACCACTGAAATTACTCCTACGAAGGTCACTGACAGCTTTCTTCCCTGTTATTTAACCAGAAGGTCAAGATTCTATCCTTATTTCTACTCATCTCTCTGTCTCCAAGATACCACGAACTACTCCTTCCTTGTTATATTTTCTTTCCTCAATTTTTAAACTACAAAATTCTCCTGAGTCCCTGACATTTTTAGTTGTTTCTTCTCATTTCCCTTTACTGGGCAGCCTCTGCCTTTCTTTGAACTGTATGTTCATATTCTATCTCAGGACTATTTTTCCATATTCAATTCTTTCTCTTGTCTCTACATAACCCTAGTACTAAGCCAGAGTATTAAATAACCGTGTCTTTATTGGCCATTAGAGCTACCTTTTGAGTCCAGAGCTTTCTCCTGAGCACCAAACCCACATTTTCAAGAGCTGATATCTGGAACTCCTGAACCCACAGACATTTCAAATCCCACATATTCAGAATGAAATTCATTTTCCACCCCACAATTGTTCCTCCTGCTGCATTTTTTTTCTCCCTCAGAAACACTCTTGTATAATGAATTTAGATCTTCATTCTCCCTCTCAGGCCTATACACATGCTTTCTCCCTAAGTCATTCTAATCTATACTCTTTAATACAATTCCCCCCTCAGTCTTCAGATTTTTAAATTTCAATTCCTCTGTGAAACCTCACCCAACTCCTCAAATCCAGGCCAGGCAATTTTATTATGAGCTAATATAGTACCATTCATTATCACTTTGATGCCACTTTATTATAACTGCCTGTGAAGCAATGAATTCTAGGACAGCAAGGGCCAAAGTCATTGGATTTCCAGCACCTGGCACGTACCTGGCACATAAATCCTAATTAATACTCCTATGTGTGTCCCAAGGAGGAAGAGAAAGATAAACTTGGCATTAAGACTTTACTGATGGGAAAGGGGAAACTTCCCAGCACTACAGAAGTAAACCTATTCAACAAACAAACTAACCTTCCATATCAAAATCTGCTGCAACCTCCGCATCTTCACCAAGCAGGGTAGAGCTTGTTGATGAAGGCAATGTGACACTAATTTTCTCTAAACTCATTTCTTCTTCCAAATTTTTTATCCAGTCTGGACTTTTTAAAGTAATGTTTATTGTCCGGCTCAATAACTAGTTGAATAAAAAAGATATAAAATTCAGTAATATGAAAACTATTATTTTGGAAGAAAGAGGCTGCCTTAGTCATACTACGCAATGGTATAAATGATTAATTTAATTAGACTCAATTCAACATAATTCTTCCACTTTGTAACTAGTTTGAAGGCTATTCCCAATTCTCCCCTTAAGGCTTGTGATGCTATATATAAAGGTCTTCTTTTCTAGGCTGCACAAAGATTCAAGTTTCCTTTACCACAGTCAGTACCTCTTCTTGGCCAGCTGTAAATTCCCTGACTACTTTGTTACCCAATTTTGTATTTTATTTTGATCATCAGATTAAAATAAAATAATAAATAACAGAAATAACTGTTGCTACATGAAAAAAATATGTAGAAGACATGTTAGAGTATCTTTAACCTATACAGTGTTAGCATTTAGAATATTGTGAGAACTGAACATCATTTTAAATCTTCCACAAAAATTAATCATTCTAAAAACAGAACAACAGTCATCTGCAAAACTGGCACTCTGCCTTTGCTATAAATTTGAGTGGTTTTTAGACTAAAATATGATTTAATTAAACCAACAACATGTTATAATCAAGTTGTGCCATGTCATATTGAAATTTTTTTAAAATACTTTAAAAAACTTTCCAACGGCTTTAAGACTAGTTGGTCAAGAATTGTCAGATTGTGCACAAAAAAGAAATTCTCACTTAAAACCCATATTAAGTGCAACAAACTTGCTTTCTACGTAAGTTATATCACACACAGTTCCAAATTCTTTTGTTTGAAGTTTTTTGACATGAACAAGATGGAAATTCTTTTGGTATTTGCAAATGAACTGTGTACCTCTGATCAATATGCTGTGCTAAAAGTTGGCATCTTTGTGGGTGCAGAGCTTCCCTGGCTGAATGTGTTATTGATATTAGAATTCCTTGAAGACACAAAGGTTGAAAAGTTGGTAATCTGAATGGCAAAGCTGTATTTAATAGTAATTTGGCATCCACATTAAGTTTTGAAGTCAGAGTACATAGAATTAATAATCTATCACTTGATTATTAGTCCAAGTATTAAAATCAATTCAATTTCATAAATTAGCCACATGCTTTACAGGTCATTTATTACTTGTTAAAATCAATAAAATTCTTTTTTAAAATTATTTTTTACTTATAGGTGGGTACATATCTTTATTTTATTTTTTTAATGTGGTGATGAAGATTCAAACCCAGGGCCTTGTGCATGCTAGGTAAGCACTCTACCTCTGAGCCACAATCCGAGCCCCAATAAAATTCTTTTATATTCACCAAAGAAGTCTAAAAAGCATTCTTACATCCCTAGTACATAATGGTCATTTAAGATACAATTCCTTAGGAATATCCACTTGGTAGAGATCAGAGCCAAATAAAAGGGAAGGAATTAAGATGACACAAAAGAAAATGCTCAAGAAGGTCTTCCTGATTTGTCCCATGTATACTGTATACCTTTCCCAGAATTTCCTCTGAAATGGAATAACTTTTATTGATCCTGAAAAATTTAGGGTTGAAATAATGGTATTAATAAAGGAAACAGACAGGAAGTCTGGAAATGAATAACCTTCAAAAGGATCAATCATATACTTTCCACAAATATAACTTCTGCAGATTTTTGGAAATCTTTTAAAATTTCCGAATTTATAGATTTCATCTAGACTTGAGAGTGAGTGATGGAATGGAAAAGAAGGGGAAAAAAACAAAACAAGGAAAATTAGATTATCAAGGAAAGACAAAAGAAACACTCCAAGAGGAAATGAGAGCTGTCAAAGGAATGTCAAATCTAGAGTTGCTCTTTAATATTTATATCATCAGGGGATAAAGAAGAGGTTTTTTAAGAGACCAAAGCTAGAATTAAGTTTAAAAATCAGTCGTTTTTATATAGTTAAAACACAATAAAGTTACAAGACAAATTAGGAAAAAATATTTGCAGCATACTTAACAAGAAATTAATATCTTTAACATAAAAGGAGCTTCAAAAGAGGAACAGGCCAGCGGAAAATGGGCTGGTGCTGAGGATATGACTCGAGGTAGAGCACTGTTCAGCAAGCTTGAGGCCCTGCAGTCCATCCCCAGCACCACAAACAAGCCTTGAAGTAACTAAAAGACAAAAAAACACTCAATTTCTAGCAACCACAGTCTTAAAACCAGATGATATACAATTCTGTGTCTTTCAGATTTTCAAAGTAAAAAATTAAAAGATCTAGTATTAATTAGGATGTAAGATAGAGATAAACCTGTGTACAGTGTAACTGGATAAAACTTTTCTGAAAGAAAGTTTGGAAATGAGTATTAAAACTTAATATGTCTATATTCTTTGACTTAGCAAATATACACTTAAGAATTTATCCTTAGGAAAGGAACCATTTGACCCATTATCCCTCTCCTCTGTATATGCCCCCAAAGACTTCATTCAAAGCAGCATACTATAGTGACACAGCCACATCAATGTTTAGAGCAGCTCAATTCATAATAGCTATGGAACAAACCTACGTACCCTTCAACAGATGAATGACTAAAGAAAATGTGAAATATATACATATATCACACACAATGGAATATCATTCAGTTATCTCTAGAAGAATGAAATTATGGCATTTAATGGTAAATGGATGGAGACTATCATACTAAGTGAAATAAGCCAATTCCAAAAAACCAAAGGCCAAATGTTCTCTCTGATAAGCAGATGCTCACACACAATAAGGGTGGGAAAGGGAAGAACAAAAGTTCATTAGATCAGACAGAGGGGAAGAATAAAGGAAAGGGAGGATGGGAATAGGAAAGACAGTAGAATGAATCAGACATAACTTTCCTATGTTCCTATGAACACAAGAGCGTAACTCCACATTATGTTCAACCAAAAGAATGGGATCCTAATTAGAATAAAATGTACTCCAATGTATGTATGTCAAAATACATTATACTATCATGTATATCTAAAAATAACAAATTAAAAAATCTTTAGGGAGGGACTAAAGTAACCCTAACCTAATCAGATAATTAGTCTAAATTTAAAAAATGAAATAATCTCTTAAGCATACCACAAGGTCTTTTACCTCATTAACTGAAAATACATTAAAGATAATCTTGCTGCAGGCCTAAAAGTAGAGTCATCAGACAATTAATTTCAGAATGGCTTAAAATCAATACAACTAACTTACCTCTTTACCATTTAGGTTCAGAACACTCAATGCAGAGCTTCCCTCCAAAAATGTAACCCACATTTTATCTTCTACAAATCTTTAATAAAGATAAAAGCAATAAAAAAACCAATTAATTCTTTAGATATAACTAACTCAATGACTAAAGTCCACTGATTACTGATAAACAGGCTGACAGAGGTCAGGAGTATAAGGAGGGAGGACAGTAGGACTGATGATGACCTGGAGAGGGCACTCTTCCCCCTCACATTTCAATCCCTGTTCTTTAAAACACTATGCTAATAAAACAGGCAGAAGAAATGGGCCTTGTTCAAAGTGATCTTAAATATAAAGAGAGTAAACCACAGAGCAAAGATACAAGTCTCCTAACCCTGTAGTCCAGGAGTATGTATTTTTATTGTCTCAGTGTCTTCCTTAAATGACATTTGATCAAGAAAGACCATAGGGAGTTACCACTGGAGACAGACAGACACAGACACACAACACACACACACACACACACACACACACACACACCAGGTTACAAGAAGTCTTAGGTTATAGTCTGTCTTTAGTTCTTGACAATACAACTCTTGGCCCTTCAATGGTCTTTGGTATGATCTTAAGTTTATACTTTTGAAATGAAATGAAACCTCCAAAGGGGAAATAAAAAAAAGGACATTAGAACAAGTTTCAAAGACGGTCACTGTTATATAATAAAATTATTGTGCTAAAAAGAACAAAACAGTAAAATAAAACTCTCAATCTTGTTTACAGAAACAATCTTATGAGTTGAACAATTTGCAACTATATAGAGAAAATATCTATGATACACACACAGACACCTACGTGCATGCACACTTTCACACTAGGACTCAAAGGTATACATTACGGATATTAAGCAAAAGTGCACACAGTACTTTACCCCATTGAAATCAAGGGCCTGGAACAGATTTTTATAATCACTAAAACATGACCAAGGTAACTGATTCAATTTCTTTGGCATAAAGTTATTAAGCTGCAGGATTCAGGATGCTGTAATGTCAAGATGCTGTCATTCTCATACAGAGATGTTATTCTTAGAGAATATGAAGGTATCTTTTTCACATTGTTGGCAACAGATGATATTCCTCTTCAAAGGTCACAACCACCTGTTAGGGCTGCACTGAGGCCGCACCAGTTCCCCAACACTGAACATTATTTGTTCTTTGATCGTGGTACCAAAGCTTTTATGATTCTAGGTCATAAAAGAATTTCTTGGTCCTTATCCTCAATTAACAAAGTGACCCTTACACATTTTTAACTTTAACAAGAGATTTCGGTTTTTAGACATTCATGGATTTAAGTAGGTCCTCTAGCAACTGTATTTTCTTCCTACTTTCACCACTAACCTAAAAGCAATAGTCTTTTCCTTCAATTAATATATATATTTAAATGTATCCAAATTTGTCCTGTCTACATTTCCAGGAACCTCTTATTTAAATTTAAAGGCGTTTACAGACTCAGTCATTCTTTAATGGCTTCTTATTCTAGACCAAAAGGGAATAATTTAGTTTTAATGCTTACAAGTTTTGTTTACTTTTGTTTCTTTGCTTACTTTCATTGCTTGCTTTTTCTTTATCAACTGGGCTATCAATGGATATTCCAAGTGTGGAGACACCTCACAGTTTTATATTAATGTCACCTTATTTTCTTACCAATACTTTTTCCAATCATGATAATAAGCATTTTGAGGAATGCTGTTGGCTCCAATTTTGAGCTAAGAAAATCCCAGTGGGTTACAAAGACAGAAAGGTCCCTTTCCTTTATCAACCTTTCATTCCTTACACAATCTGGACTCATTTGAGTGCAGTATTTCACATTTACTCATGAGGATGCTTATTGGCTAATCTGCTGCCCACTCACACAGTACACAGATCCTTTTGGTGGTATGGCATTTCTGTAGTTGGCAGAGCTTACTGGCATCTGTGAACTTGGAAGATTTCATTATGTACTTCCTAGAGTCTTAAAATTTTGAAAGATTTTTGTTTTCTTTTTAAGGTTTAAAATATTGTTGTCAAAAAATCTGAGGGAAGTCTAAATACAATTTCCTCATTTACTTCTAAGGTGTCTCAGGCATGATTTTCATTCTACAGAAAGCACACCATCTGTGAACTGTACTTTTAGAATACAGGGAAGTTTATTATGTGGCTCTTCCCAACAAGACTACAAGCAGAAGTTGCATCAAGTGCTCCTCTGCTCTTCCATAGCACCTAGTAAAGAGATTTGCTCATTGAACATCTGTAAACATACCTAAGAAAGCAAACACCACAAAAAGGCATTTAATAGTACTTCTTTCTCTATGGCATTCAAATACACATGTCATTCAATCTCTCAAAACTGCTACACATATGGGAGAGAACATTTTTAAAACAAGAAAAGAAGCATCTGCTTCTGCAAAGGGCAGATGTTAAACCAATGAGGGAAACCAAGACTGAATCGAATGACTCCTAACTGTTCATCATTTCTCTCGGTTGGAAATTAAACAGACTTAAACTAATCTAAACATCACATTTCTTAATCTGAAGGAGGGATAATCTCTCCACTTAACTTTTATCACTCCTTAAAAAAATAATCACAGCTTTGTTTTGTTATAGAGCTTGGTTATACATTACATTGTGTAGGAATCTCAAGAAGTCATCTCTGAATTTGCACATATTTCTCTCTTTAATTGTTCATATAAAATTTTCATTATTCAATTTAAGCTTTCTAAGTAGAGAATTCAGTTTCAAAACCTATGAGCTCTTTGAATAACATCTATAGTATGATTTTTCTTTAGTTTGGAAATAAAAATATTCATACATTATTAAAACACCAATTAGGTGATTTGTAATATAGAAACTATTGTTTATGAATCATGAGCTGCTTTTGGATAACAAATATTTTACTTACCTTATGAGTATAACTTCACCAAAATTTGCAAACTGCTGCAGGAGCTCATCAATTAATGCATCATCGAAAAAATTATTTTCTTGCAAAGAACTTTTGATTGAAACCAATACTGTACCATCTGGTGGACCCTGAACTGCAATTACTTCTTTATAAATGTTTTGCCTCTCTTCGGCTTCAACTTCAAATATATCTATATCAATCAGGGCAACAACAGGCCTGAAAACATAAAGGAACACAGATGTGTTAGAAATATTTTTAAAAGGATGTATTTCAAACCAACTTCAAGCACCATTAGAAATACTGAGACAGTTGAAACCTATGGTCAGAAGTCTTCAGCTCAGCTCTTCCATAATGCAGCAAAGTGCCAGGAGTCCACGTGTACAGTATTTTGCTTTCATCTTGAAAACTAGCATTTAGAAGATCTAAATCTTCAGCTGCAGTCAGAACAAAACACAAGACCATATGATCAGGACAGATCATGTGCAGCAAAGAGGCATATCTTTCCTTTCCTTAGCTTTAGTTGTCTAAGGCTGGAATGCCAGACACCCTTGTTAATGGACAGGAAGTCTAGACACCTTTAAATTACAAAGGTTTTTTAGTAGTTTTATCATTTTATTGTTTATTTAGTAAAAATTATAATGTGGCCTTACTTCTAAGATTACTTAGAGGCCTGTGACCAAATAGTCTTTTATAATAATTCAATAGACAAGTGGCAGTTCAAAGTACACACAGACCACTTTATTTATTCAACCTAAAAACTTGAATGAATATTCAATTGAAAAATTTTTAAAGTTTCCTGCCTTCTCTTTTTATGAAATTATGCCACTAAAAACAGATTATTTTTAAAAATGTCATATCTGTTTTATTTATTTTATTCTAGGTAACTTTTGTTGAAAAGAATTAGCTTTCTTCTTTTTCATTGGTTTTATATCATTTTAATTCACCTAAATAAAGAAGTCCATTTTCCAACCTGATCTATCAAACGGCCACTTCCTCCTCCTCCAGAGGACACGGTCTGTCCACGCAGGGGTGCGGCACTTCTCACTGGTGTCATAGTCATCAGAAAATAAGTCATATTTATAGGTAGGAGCAAAGGTTACTTTTCCCTCCAAAAATCCTCTAAAAATCTAAAATAAACATACACAAAGCAAGTTATTGTAAAATGCACAAAAGTTCTGTTTTTGTTCAGGCAATCATTCATTAAATATCTATTATGTACTAAATACCCTGGAATGAAATTTGTATCATCTAATGAACACTTTAACTAACTAAATGGAATAGTTTAAAAAAAAAACACACAAAAACAAAAAACAAATGTGGCCTTTTCCTTAGCACTTGTTTAACCTTTCATTAAACATATTTAAAAAAAAAAAAAAAAAACATGAATAAGGGAATTCTCTATGTCCTTAAGCTATAGGAGACATTGAAAACAGTTTGAAATTTTGGAAATCATCTAGTCTTACAACTTATTCCCAAATACAGACCTGATGTCTAAAACTGTTAAATGGTACCTAGAGTATAAGAATTCACATCTTATGACCCCCAGGCATTGTATCAGGTGGGCTCCAACTATTTTTTTAAAATAAATTCTTCCAAAATTTTGTGGTCATAAGAAGTTTCAAAAAGGCAGATGAGAGCTGGGTGCAGTGGTGCACGTCTATAATCCCAGCGGCTTGGAAGGCTGAAGCAGGATCTCAAGTTCAAAGCCAGCCTCAGCAAAAGTGAGGCACTAAGCAACTCGGTCAGACCTTGTCTCCAAATAAAATACAAATAGGGCTGAGGATGTGGCTCAGTGGTCAAGTGCCCCCGAATTCAATTCCTGGTATCCACCCCCTCCAAAAAAAAGGGCAGATGATAAAACAGAAGAAAACAACAAAATAAATTACCCTATGGGGCTGGGTTTATAGCTCAGCAGTAGAGCGCTTGACTCGCACATGTGAGGCACTGGGTTCGATCCTCAGCACCACATAAAAATAAACAAAATAAATAAAGATATTGTGTCCATCTTAAAAAAATCTTTTAAAAAGATTATCCTATGCTCTTAAATACCAAAACCAATAACACTGGAAACTAAAATTCAAAACTATTACCACCACTTGTGCCCACCAAAAGTATACTTTCTACTTGAAAGTGAGTCTTACAGACACATATTTTTCTTTCTGGGAATTATAATGAGCTCTGTATGCCACACATGAGCATGCTCTCTCTCTCTTGATCCTCAAGAGAGGTAATTCTATATCTGCTTATCTACACATAAGTATTTAGGTATAAATATCATCCAAGAAATTAAAAAAACTGATTAAGGAAAGCATGTTTTATAACCCCAAATCCCTTCTCAATGCAAATAACTTCTCAAGCATGTAGGTACCTGCCCAGCATTTTTCTGATTGATAAGTTGATCTCCTGCTATAAGAGAATCCCAATTTTGCTGTCTTATGAGCTCTTTGACTTCTTCATTAGGGAGATCAATTCGATAGTTGAAATCACCACACCAAAATACATAGTCATGGGAAAAGAGCATCCTTCCCTGAAAGCATGAGATGGAATTTTATGTTCAAAACAACTTGTATAAATGTTTTTGTTGCCTCAGATATGCCTCCCCTCCCACAATTCTGTTTCTTTAACCCAATAGTAACAACACCTGAAATTATCTCTATAGGTGAATACTGTTGATGTTTCGAAGAACTAACTTAAATTTTCAAACACCGTAATATAGAATTTGAGGTAATTAAAAACACATTTCAAAGCTTTATTTTCAAGGACAAGCAACAGAAGCTTACCATAGGAAAACTTAATTTTCGTGCTATTTCTACAAAATCTTCATTTCTCTCTTTGACTTGTGACTGCCCTGCAGCAAAGTGGCTACAGACGAAGCAAAGGCTTGTTGTATGGAAGAGCATTCGGATTGCAACTGCTCCTTTATTTCCAGTTGCACCTCCCATCCCAGTCTTCACAGTATCAACTGCAACATCCCTTTGAAACAAGAACTGCAGATAAGTGTTTCCCTGAAGCAATATTCTAGCCCTTTTTATAGATATTTAGTGGCAGAAAGTAGCCTTAGGAGAGTGCTGTTTACTGACCTGATAAAAGGAGCATGCTGTGGTCTGATAAAAACAAACAGGCAGACGCCTACCAACTGTTCAGAAGCCAGCAGCACATACTTATTGTCTCTGGAGATTGTCTTCTGAAGTTCTACAGCCCATAGCTTCTGATTTGTTGTGCTAACAGAAAATATTAAAAAGGGAATCTTTAAAAAGATACCATACTTTACCTGAATTTCTCAAAACTCTAAAATCTTTCTCCAGGCTATTTTTGTTTGTGTCATTTAAGAAGAAATTTGGCCAAAATAATAGCACACTTCAAAATCTTATCTATAACTCCTTTACAAAGAAAATATGAACTGACTTAATAAATAACACAAGTAATTACAAGCTTGTACACTATTTTTTTCTTAGGTATTCATTAGGGTCAAGGAGAAGTATGTGCCTCCAGACATTTCAGACATTTTTCTTATTTTCTGGAATTACAATTGATTTAGTTTTTAAAATTACTTATGAAAACTCTTCAATGTACAAGAGATAATTATAAAATAAACCACCATATTCCATTATTCAGCTTTAATATAACAAACATTTGTCAACCCTCCACCCCCCACTCATGGTGGTGGTGGCTGGTTTTTTTTTTTTTGCATTCTTAAATAAACCTGGAACATTCTAGACCAAATCTATGATACACACCATTTCATTCATAAATATTTCATTATTCATCTCTAATGCAATGGGACATTTTTATTTTTATATAACCACTATGCTACTATCACACTTAAATTTTAACAATTCCTTAATATCATCTAATACTTGCTTCATATTTAATATGAATTTAATAACTTAATACCTAAAAATATCTTATTGTGGTTGGTTTGTGTAATGGTTTAGACATGAGGCATCTTCTCCACCCCCCCAAAGCTCCTGTGTTAATGCAGGAATGTTTAGAGGTCAAATTATCAGGTTGTGAGAGCTGTTAGGCAGGTGGGTGCACCCAGAAGAGGTGAGTCACTGAAGGTAGTCACTGATGCATTCATCTTTTCTGTGACCCCTTCCCCCTTTCCTCTTTTAGGCTTCCTTGCTGCCATGAATGGAGCAGCTGTCCCTACCATCCCCTTCTACCATGATATTCTAATTCACCTTGGACTTAAAGCAATAGACTCAACTGACCAAGGACTAAGCCTCTGGAACTGGGAGCCAAAATAAACTTTTCCTCTTCTAAGTTGTTATGGTTGCGTATTTTGGTTAAAGCAATGAAATGCTGATTAACCCAGTTTATTTCTTTAAAACAGAGGGAAAACATGGCCTACACAACACATTTGCTTGCCAAGTCTCTTGAATCTCTCTTAATCTTTTATGTCTCTAATATTACCATCCTGTTTTTCTTAATTCTTTTTTTCCTCAATATTTATATATTGTTTATTTGTTCAATATAAAATCATATATGACTTGTTTTTTTAAATTGATTTTATTTTTAAATACATGACAGCAGAATGCATTACAATTCTTATTACATATATAGAGCACTATCTTTCATATCTCTGTTTGTATATAAAGTATGTCCACATCAATTCATGTCTTCGTACATGTACTTTGGATAATGATGTCCATCACATTCCACCATCATTGCTAATCCCCTGCCCCCCTCCACCATCCTGTTTTTAATATCATTTTTCTTCTTTTTTTTTTGAAAGAGACTGGGTCATATGCCCATAAAATATTCAACAAATTGGAGGAACACACACCGAGCCCAGATCGGCTAAATTCAAGCTCCCGTTTGCCTGCTTCTCGCAGACAAACTGCTGTGACTCAGCACTAAACAATCCCGCTGAAACAACTGGTTGGCCCTTCTGCACATACAGAGGTAAATGCCAACCGAACCTTCATAGGCAGTGGCCACAGGATTGAAACAGGGCTTGGGAGAGCCAGTCAGGACCCACCCGTTGCATTGGTCACCTGGCAAAGGGAAACGAACTGTCGCCATTTGCATGGGATACCACCGTGGCAGAGAACTGATGTCACCAGAATGCGGCGGAGGAGATAACTTCATTGAAACCAGCAGCGACAGTGACTTCTTCCCTTCCCTTCCAATACCTTTCCTCCCAAGCATCAAATAAATTTATAGGAGTAAACAGTAACTCAGAAGTCAAACAGAACAAGAAGTAACATGAGCAGCATGAAAAAGCAAGGAAGAAAAGGAGTACAAACAATGCAGGACAGCCTAAATATTCAGGAGGACCTAGAGTCATCAGAAAAATGGTCATATAAAGAACTCAAGGAATACCTTAGACAGATGGAATGGAACCTTAAAGAGGATATGAGACAGCAAATTCAAACAGTGAAAGAACACACTGAAAATGAATTACATAAACAGATAAAAGAAGAAGTTAAGCATCTTTATCAGGAGATAGAGATTATAAAAAAAATCAAACAATAATTCTAGAAATGAAGGAAACTATAAACCAAATTAAAAACTCAAATGAGAGTATCACTAACAGAGTGGAGCAAGTAGAAGCCAGAACGTCAGATAATGAAGACAAAATATATCATCTTGAAAAGAGTCTAGCCAACTCAGAAAGGCTGGTAAAAAATCACGAGAAAAACATCCAAGAGATATGGGATAACATAAAAAAACCAAACTTAAGAGTCATCGGGATAGAGGAAGGTATAGAGATTCAAACCAAGGGAATGAGTAACCTGCTGAATGAAATAATTACAGAAATAAAAAAGGAAACGGATATACAAATTGTAGATGCATACAGGACACCGAGCACACAAAATCACAGTAGACCAACGCCAAGACACATTGTTATGAAGATATCTAATATACAGAACAAAGAGAAAATACTAAAAGCTACAAGAGAAAGGAGGCAGATTACATTCAGGGGTAAACCAATAAGGTTAACAACGGATTTTTCATCACAGACGCTGAAAGCAAGAAGATCCTGGAACAACGTATTTCAAACACTGAAAGACAATGGATGCCAACCAAGAATTCTGTATCCAGCAAAATTAAGCTTCAGGTATGACAACGAAATAAAAATCTTTCATGATAAACAAAAGTTAAAAGAATTTGCAGCCAGAAAACCAGCATTGTAAAGCATCTTGAGCAAAACACTACATGAGGAAGAAATGAAAAACAATAACCAAAACCATCAGTGGGAAGTGCCTCAGTAAAGACAGAGGGCAGGGGGAAAACTAATCATGGAGAAACAAACTAAATTAAAAAAAAAAAAAGATAAATAATCAAACATGGCTGGAAGTACAAACCATATATCAATAGTAACTCTAAACGTTAATGGCTTAAACTCTCCAATAAAGCGACATAGGCTGGTAACATGGATTAAAAAAACAAATCCAACAATATGCTGCCTCCAGGAGACACATCTGATTGGAAAAGACATACACAGGCTGAAGGTGAAAGGTTGGGGAAAAAATATACCACGCACATGGTCCTCATAAGCAAGCAGGGGTGGCCATCCTCATATCGAATAAAATGACTTCAAGACTAAGTTAATCAAAAAGGATAAGGAAGGACATTATATTCTGTTAAAAGGAACCATTCACCAACAAGATATAACAATTATCATTATTTATGCACCAAATAATGGTGCTGTGACTTTCATAAAACAAATTCTCCCCAAGTTCAAGAATCAAATAGACCACAACACAATAATTATGGGTGACTTCAACACACCTCTCTTACCATTGGACAGATCCTCCAAACAAAAGTTGAATAAAGAAACTATAGAACTCAACATCACAATCAATAACCTAGACTTAACTGACATATATAGAATATATCAACCATCATCAAGTGGATATACTTTTTTCTCAGCAGCACATGGATCCTTCTCAAAAATAGACCATATATTATGCCATAGGGCAACCCTCAGTAAATATAAAGGGGGGGAGATAATAGCATGCATTTTATCTGATCATAATGGAATGAAACTGGAAATCAATGATAAAAGAAGGAAGGAAAAATCCTACATCACATGGAAAATGAACAATATGTTACTGAATGATCAATGGGTTACAGAAGACATAAAGGAGGAAATCAAAAAATTCTTAGAGATAAATGAAAATACAGACACAACATATTGGAATCTATGGGACACAATGAAAGCAGTTTTAAGAGGGAAATTCATCGCCTGGAGGTCTTTCCTCAAAAAAAGAAAAAAACAACAAATAAATGAGCTCACACTTCATCTCAAAGCCCTAGAAAAGGAAGAGCAAAACAACAGCAAATGTAGCAGAAGGCAAGAAATAATTAAAATCAGAGCGGAAATCAACGAAATTGAAACAAAAGAAACTATTGAAAAAATTAACAAAACTAAAAGTTGGTTCTTCGAAAAAATAAATAAGATCAACAGACCCTTAGCCATGCTAATGAAGAGAAGAAGAGAGAGAATTCTAATTACTAACATACGGGATAAAAAAGGCAATATCACAATAGATGCTACAGAAATACAGAAGACAATTAGAAATTATTTTGAAAACCTATATTCCAATAAAATAGAAGATAGTGAAGACATCGATAAATTTCTTAAGTCATATGATTTGCCCAGACTGAGTCAGGAGGATACATACAATTTGAATAGACCAATATCAATGGAAAAAAATAGAAGAAGCAATCAAAAGACTACCAACCAAGAAAAGCCCAGGACCGGATGGGTATACAGCAGAGTTTTACAAAACCTTTAAAGAAGAATTAATACCAATACTTTTCAAGTTATTTCAGGAAATAGAAAAAGAGGGAGCTCTTCTAAATTCATTCTATGAGGCCAACATCACCCTGATTCCGAAACCAGACAAAGACACCTCAAAGAAAGAAAACTATAGACCAATATCTCTAATGAACCTAGATGCAAAAATCCTCAATAAAATTCTGGCGAATCGGATACAAAAACACATCAAAAAAATTGTGCACCATGATCAAGTAGGATTCATCCCTGGGATGCAAGGATGGTTCAATATACGGAAATCAATAAATGTTATTCACCACATCAATAGACTTAAAGATAAGAACCATATGATCATCTCGATAGACGCAGAAAAAGCATTCGACAAAGTACAGCATCCCTTTATGTTCAAAATATTAGAAAAACTAGGCATAACAGGAACTTACCTCAACATTGTAAAAGCTATCTATGCTAAGCCTCAGGCTAGCATCATTCTGAATGGAGAAAAATTGAAGGCATTCCCTCTAAAATCTGGAACAAGACAAGGATGCCCTCTATCACCATTTCTATTCAATATAGTTCTCGAAACACTGGCCAGAGCAATTAGACAGACGAAAGAAATTAAAGGCATAAAAATAGGAAAAGAAGAACTTAAATTATCAATATTTGCGGATGACATGATTCTATACCTAGAAGACCCAAAAGGGTCTACAAAAAAACTACTAGAACTAATAAATGAATTCAGCAAAATGGCAGGATATAAAATCAACACGCATAAATCAAAGGCATTTCTGTATATCAGCGACAAAACTTCTGAAATGGAAATGAGGAAAAACACTCCATTCACAATATCCTCAAAAAAATTAAAATACTTGGAAATCAACCTAACAAAAGAGGTGAAAGATTTATACAATGAAAACTACAGAACCCTAAAGAGAGAAGTAGAAGATGATCTTAGAAGATGGAAAAATATACCCTGTTCATGGATAGGCAGAACTAACATCATCAAAATGGCGATATTACCAAAAGTTCTCTATGGGTTTAATGCAATGCCAATCAAAATCCCAATGGCATTTCTTGTAGAAATAGATAAAGCAATCATGAAATTCATATGGAAAAATAAAAGACCCAGAATAGCAAAAGCAATTCTAAGCAGGAAGTGTGAATCAGGCGGTATAGTGATACCGGATTTCAAACTATATTACAGAGCAATAGTAACAAAAACAGCATGGTACTGGTACCAAAACAGGCGGGTGGACCAATGGTACAGAATAGAGGACACAGAGACTAATCCACAAAGTTACAACTATCTTATATTTGATAAAGGGGCTAAAAGCATGCAATGGAGGAAGGATAGCATCTTCAACAAATGGTGCTGGGAAAACTGGAAATCCATATGCAACAAAATGAAACTGAATCCCCTCCTCTCGCCATGCACAAAAGTTAACTCAAAATGGATCAAGGAGCTTGATATCAAATCAGAGACTCTGCGTCTGATAGAAGAAAAAGTTGGCTCCGATCTACATATTGTGGGGTCGGGCTCCAAATTCCTTAATAGGACACCCATAGCACAAGAGTTAATAACAAGAATCAACAAATGGGACTTACTTAAACTAAAAAGTTTTTTCTCAGCAAGAGAAACAATAAGAGAGGTAAATAGGGAGCCTACATCATGGGAACAAATTTTTACTCCTCATACTTCAGATAGAGCCCTAATATCCAGAGTATACAAAGAACTCAAAAAATTAGACAATAAGTTAACAAACAACCCAATCAACAAATGGGCCAAGGACCTGAACAGACACTTCTCAGAGGAGGACATACAATCAATCAACAAGTACATGAAAAAATGCTCACCATCTCTAGCAGTCAGAGAAATGCAAATCAAAACCACCCTAAGATACCATCTCACTCCAGTAAGATTGGCAGCCATTCTGAAGTCAAACAATAACAAGTGCTGGCGAGGATGTGGGGAAAAGGGTACTCTTGTACATTGCTGGTGGGACTGCAAATTGGTGCGGCCAATTTGGAAAGCAGTATGGAGATTCTTGGGAAAGCTGGGAATGGAACCACCATTTGACCCAGCTATTGCCCTTCTCGGACTCTTCCCTGAAGACCTTAAAAGAGCGTACTACAGAGATACTGCCACATCGATGTTCATAGCAGCACAATTCACAATTGCTAGACTGTGGAACCAACCCAGATGCTCTTCAATAGATGAATGGATAAAAAAAATGTGGCATTTATACACCATGGAGTATTACGCAGCACTAAAAAAGACAAAATCATGGAATTTGCAGGGAAATGGATGGCACTAGAGCAGATTATGCTAAGTGAAGCTAGCCAATCCCTAAAAAATAAATGCCAAATGTCTTCTTTGATATAATGAGAGCAACTAAGAACAGAGCAGGGAGGAAGAGCAGGAGGATAAGATTAACATTAAACAGAGACATGAGGTGGGAGGGAAAGGGAGAGAAAAGGGAAATTGCATGGAAATGGAAGGAGACCCTCATTGTTATACAAAATTACATATAAGAGGTTGTGAGGGGAATGGGAAAATAAACAAGGAGAGAAATGAATTACAGTAGATGGGGTAGAGAGAGAAGATGGGAGGGGAGGGGAGGGGGGATAGTTGAGGATAGGAAAGGTAGCAGAATACAACAGTCACTAATATGGCATTATGTAAAAATGTGGATGTGTAACCGATGTGATTCTGCAATCTGTATTTGGGGTAAAAACGGGAGTTCATAACCCACTTGAATCTAATGTATGAAATATGATATGTCAAGAGCTCTGTAATGTTTTGAACAACTAATAATAAAAAAAAAATTGGACTTGATGTTTTAATTTCATCTTAACATATCTCCTCTATCCCTTATATTTCCTGTAAAATGATTAATGTAAAAATTAGATTAAAAACCATGATCAAATTTATTTATGCATTAATTTTGGTAAAACTAAGCTACTGGTTTGTGCTCCCACCATATCAAAGCAAAAGGTACATCATCTCTAGTAATGTTAAACTGATTTAGATCAGTAACGGATTCCAGAGTTTCCCACTAACCCTTCTTTTAGAATTTAGCATTTACTGATGATGATTGCTCAGATTAATTATTTCATGAGGAGTTGAAAAATGTTAACTTCATAATTTCTACATTTCATAGTCAATCATAATAGACTGGATTATAAAAAGCAGAGATTATATGCAATATTGTTCATATAAGAAATACCAGATAAAAGTTCAATGTTTTTCTTATCTATAGAAGTTTGATAGCATTAAGTTTGAAACTAAGAACTGCCAATCAAGAGCAAAACAGTTTTTTCTCCTTGTTCCAGGTCACACAAATGTTAAGTATAAATATGACCTCATACCCATCAATCTAATACTATGCAATACAACTTCCAAACATTGTCTCATCACCTACCATAGTCCCATTACTATAATGTGGATTCTTTCTGGAAAGAAAACAGTATCCTCCTCATTTTCTTTATGCCACTCCTCAGGTCATTGAACCCTAACCTGATCATTCCATTTAAAACTGTCGACACTTTCCACCTCCACAGACCTGATTCCCTTTACCACTATCTATTTTTCATAACACTTTTCTAACATGCTCTATAATCTATTATAGTTATTGTCTATCTCTTCCCACTAGAATACAAAGTCCAAGAAGGCAGGTGTTTCTGGGCTGGGGTTGTGGCTCAGCGGTAGGGCACTTGCCTCGCACGTGCGGGACCCTGGGTTTGATCCTCAGCACCACATAAAAATAAATAAGTGAAATAAAGGTATTGTGTCCAACTACAACTAAAAAATAAATATTTTAAAAAAATAAGGCAGGTGTTTCTGTCTGTACTATTCACTGAGGTATATATCTGTACTACCTAAAATTATGTGATCAAATGATACTGGTTAAATAAATGAATAAACAATCACTGCTTTTTATTAAAGAGAAATTGATTTAACGCTTTTTAGACAAACAATTGATCAATTTGTTTGGTACTAAGAACCTTAAAAGTATGCTCTATTCAAAATCAAATATATATTTTCAAAAAAGCTACTTGAGCAGCACAATGTTTTTCTACTTCCCTAACTGAATTATAATTCACTTTGGCCAACAAAATAATTGTAATTTCTAAAATTGATGACAAAACCATAATATTTTAGCGACAATATTCTTCTGAAAATCTTTTAAAATGTTATAAAAATGTGCAATTTTTCACACATAAAAGCAATTATATTTTGTTAAAACACTTAAGCTTTAAGTTTTACTCAATTTGTACTTGTAAATTGGCTTCAGTTCTCTGAAGTGTGGTATGGAGACATCTCTGAGGATTCCCCAAATCAATGGAGTCAAAACTGTTTTTATAACACTACTGAGACATTGCTTTTTTCACTGTGTTGGCCGACATTTGCACTGATGATGCCAAAGCAACAATGTTAAAAGTGATGACTTCACTTGAAACCAGACACCAAACTGTATTGGTAGTCAATATATCCTCATTTTGATGTACTTTCAGGAAAATAAAAAAGCTATTTTTCCTTAAGACTGTCCTTAATGATGCAGTAAGCATAGTTTTATCAAGCTTAACCCTTGAGTCAAATCTTTTCAACATTCTATGTGATAATGTGATAAATGGGAAATATACACAAAATGATTCTACATACTCAAGTATGATTATCTCAAGGAAAAGTATCCAAAACTTTGAGTTGTGAGCTAACTGCCATTTCTTACCACCACCACACACACACACACACACACACACACACACACACACACACACGGACCTGGGAGATTGAACCCAGGGGTGCTTTACCACTGAACTACATCCCTAGCCCCCACTTTTTAACTGTTCTTTTTATCATACATGCCAGTAGAATCTGTTTTGATATATTTATACAAACATGGAATATATTCTAATTTGGATCCCAGTCTTGCGGATGTACATGATGTTGAGATTCACTGTAGGAAAGTTGTTCATTCTACTATCTTGGTTGGAGTGAGATGAAATCTCGATATAGTTTTAATTTGCGTTGCTCTAATTGCTAGAGATGTTAAATATTTTTTCATATATTTGTTGACTGTATTTATTCTTTTGGGAAGCATTTGTTCCTTTGCCCATTTATTAATTGGGTTATTTGTTTGGTTTTTTTTTTTTTTTTTTGTGTGTGTGTGTGTGTGTGTTAAGCTTTTGGGGGTTCTTTGCATATCCTGGAAATTAACAACCTATCTGATGTGCTGGTGGCAAAGATTTCCTCCCATTCTGTAGGCTCCCTCTTCATGTTCTTGATTGTTTCCTTTGCTGTGAAGAAGCTTTTTAGTTGATACTATCCCATTTATTGATTCTTTATTTTAGTTCTTGTATTTTAGATGTCTTATTTAAAAAAAGCTGGTTCCTAAGCTGACATGTTGGAGTATTGGATCTACATTTTCTTCTAGGAGTTGCAGGGTTTCTGGTATAATTCCTAGGTCTTTGATCCACTGTGAGTTGACTTTTGTGAAGAGAGATAGGCATTAAACTTCATTCCACTACATGTGGATTTCCAGTTTTCCCAGCACCATTTGTTGAAGAGGTTTATCTTTTCTCCAGTGTATGTTTTTGGAGGCTTTGTCTAATGTGAGATAACTGTATTTATGTGGGTTTGTCTCTGTCTCCTCTATTCTATTCCCTTGTTCTTCATGCCTGTTTTGGTGCCAAAACTACTGTATTGTTACAATAGCCATTTTTGTTACTATAGCTCTGTAGTATAACATAAGGTCATCCCCAGCCCTTTTTAGCTTTTATTTTGAGACAGGGTCTCACTAAATTGCTCAGGATGACTTTGAACTTACGATCCTCCTACCTTAGTCTCCAGAGACACTGAGATAACAGGCATAAAACTGTCACATTTTTCATGGAATACAATTGTTCTTGAAAGAACTAATGACAGGGCTGGGGTTGTGGCTCAGTGGTAGAGTACTCGCTTAGCACATGTGAGGCACTGGGTTCGATCCTAAGCACCACATAAAAAGGAAATAAAGATATTGTGTCCACCTACAACTAAAAAATAAATATTTTTTTTTAAAAGAAAGAAAGAACTAATGACAGACTATGGCTATTCAGATTTGATTAATTATCAGACATATATTTTTTTCAGCCAACCCTGTCTCTTCAAGAAAAACAACCAAGAACATTTGTTTATAATGATAAAAGTTGAGTTTTTAAGCAAAAAATAGAATTCTGGAAAACTAGTGTCTGCTATCATATCTTTACAGTTTCCAATATTTAAAAAAAATTTCATATATCAGTGATGATATTAACTAATACAGTGCTTTGATATGTATGATAAGATGTGTCAAACTTTAGTAACTCTACATAACTAAGTCAACTTTTCCAAATGACCAATATATGATTTACAAAATTATGCAAGGATTGGGCTGGGATGTGGCTAAGCAGTAGAGTGCTCGCCTAGCACTGCAAGGCCCTGGGTTCAATCCTCAGCACAACATAAAAATAAACAAAATAAAGGTATTGTGTCTAACAAGAACTAAAAAATAAATATTTTAAAAATATGAAAGGATAAAGTATCAATGAAGAACTTCAGTATAAATAGAGGAATTAAAGTCATTGATATGGTTTCATATTCTATTCTGCAACTAACCTTTAAGACACTACCATTTATTGAGTTTGGATGTAATATCAGAGAAGAAATTACCTGGAAAGGCCATTAAAAATTTTCCCTTTTCAACTACACATTTATGTGATTTTTCTTCCATATAGTTCAACTAAAACAACACACTGCAATAGAGTGATACAGAAGTAGATATAAGTTTCTAGTTGTTTTAAGTCAGACATTAAAGAAATGTGCAGAACTATAAAACCATGCCAACCTTCTCAGTAAATTTTGGAATGTTATTCTGTGAATATTTCAATGAAATTTATATGGGTGCATTAAAACAGGTTGAAAGTGTAATCTAGAGTTCATATACCCTTTATATATCTTTTCATCTATGAAATACATTTATATTTTTTCAAACTCTCTAAATATTCACCTGTTACTTTTCTCAAAAGATTACCTCTTAAAAAAAAAATAATCATTCAATATTATTTCAAAGTTACCATAAGTGGTATATTTGCTTTTATAGGTGTTCTACATCTGGGATAATGAGAATAAAATGAGTTAAATGTTTTTAAATTTTCAAGTTTAATTTCTAATATAATAAATATACCAACATTAATAAAATTTCTTTGAGATTGTTTTAGCCAGCTTTTTCACTGTGGTAACTGAAAGACCCGACCAGAACAACTGTAGAGGAGGAAAGATTTATTTAGGGGCTCGTGGTTTCAGAGGTATCAATCCATAGACAGCAGGCTCCATTCCTTAGGGCTTGAGGTGAGGCAGGACATCACGGTAGAAGAGTGTGGCAGAGGGAAACAGCTCATTTGATGATCAGAAAACAGAGAAAGATATCTTCACTTGCCAGAATCAAATATATACCCCAAAGCTATGCCCTTAATATACCACCTCCTCCAGCCATACCCCACCTACCTTCAGCCACCACTCAAGTTAATCTCATCAGGGATTAATTCATTGATTGTATTAAGACTTTCACAGCCCAATCCGTTCTCCTCTGCATTGTCTCACATGTAAGATTTTGGGGGACACCCCACATCCGAACCATAAAGATTCTCAATATTTTTAAGAGTGTAGAGAGATTCTTAGACCAAAAAAGTTTAAGAACTGGCATTACATAGCTTAAAGATCACTTTTCCATATATTATCTCAATTTATCCTGGCAATAATAACTACATTACCTGTTATGGCTTGGATCTGAAATGTCCCCCATAGTCTCACGTTTTTAAAGACTTGGTCCCCAATGTAGCAAAGTTCAGAAATGGGGACTTGGGCAAGTGATTGGATCATGAGGATTCTGATTTCATCAATGGATCAATCCATTAACAGCTAAATAGATCACCGAGAGGTGCTAGAAAAGTGTAAACAGGTCGGGCACAGATGGAGGAAGTAGGTCATTGGGGACATGCCTTTGGAGACCCTGTCTCTCTCATGAGTTGAGCAGCCTTTTCCCTGGTAGGCCATGATGTTCTGCTTTACTTGAGGCTCAGAGCAATTAAGATGACTAACCATGGACTGAAACCTCTGAAACCATGAGTAAAATAATCCTTTTTCTCTCCAAGTTGTTTGTGAAGCATTTTGGTCACAGCAATGATGAAAAGCTAACATGTTACCTGTGTCCAAGTCCCTCAATAAGAAAAATTTCCAGTGTTTTCAGTGTTACTTGACCAGCTTACCTTGCATTCACAATGTTTCCAGCATTCAACTCTACCATTTCTTCAAAACCAATTGCAAATATATCAGTTGGTTTACTTCTTTTATCTACAATTAAGCATCCAAGAAATACTTTTAAGTATAACCTTAATCAAATTACAATCTCATCCAATAAAACGTAACATCAGATCTCATAAAAATCCACTTTTTGTGTTTTGAGTTAACTAATTCATACAAAACGTAACATTACTTTAAATTTACTTTCTACTATGTCTTAAACTTGATTCTTTAAGAAATACAATTGATCAACAAATACATAAAAAATGTTCAATATGTCTAGTAATTAGAGAAATGCAAATCAAAACTACTCTAAGATTTCATCTCACTCCAGTCAGAATGGCAGTTATCAAGAATACAAGCCACAATAAGTGTTGAAAGGATGTGGGGAAAAGGCACACTCATGAGTTGCTGGTGGGACTGCAATTTGGTGCAACCACTCTGGAAAGCAGTATGGAGATTCCTCGGAAAACTTGGAATGGAACCACCATTTGACCCAGCTATCCCACTCCTTGGTCTATACCCTAAAGACTTAAAAACAGCATAGTACAATAGTGCAGCCACTTCAATGTTTATAGCAGAACAATTCACAATTGCTAAACTGTGGAAGCAACCTAGATGCCCTTCAACAGATGAATAAATAAAGAAACTGTGGTATATGTACACAATGGAATATTACTCAGCATTAAAGGAGAATAAAATTATGGCATTTGCAGGTAAATGGATGGTGTTGGAGAATAACAAGCTAAGCAAAGTAAGCCAATCCCAAAAAACCAAAGACCAAATATTCTGAGAAGTGTATGCTGACACATAATGGGGGGTGGGGAGAATGGAGGAACTTTGATTGGGCAAAGGGGAGGGAGGGATGGGAAGGAAGGAGGTAAGGGGGCAGGAATTATGGTGGAATGAGATGGACATCATATCCTAGTTACATGTATGTCTACATGTGTGGTGTGACTCTACATCATGTACAACCAGAGAAATGAAAAGTTGCGCTCCATTTGTGTACAATGAATGCATTCTAAATGCATTCCGCTATCATGAATAACTAATTAGAACAAATAAAAAAAATTTAAAAAGATTATTACTCTTGGAAACCCTAAAGTAACATTTTGAAAGAATCTTACATTTTAGTCATGGACAATAGAGAAACTATTATCACTTCTTAAAGGCTAAAGTGAATTAAAATTGGAGAGGTGAAAGATTTATTAAGAAAAGACATAACGAATAAAGTGGCTGAGAAACTCTCAAATTTTGGAGATAACAGCTGGGAGGCATTTTTCATATTCGAATCTGAACCTTTTTGCTATTTCCTACATGAATGTAATCCAGGAAAAGGAGAGGAGAACCAGGGGTTAAGATACATCACTCTGTCTCAGCTATTATCCTTTTTTATATCTGAAAGAACTAAAAAAGAATGGAAGCTACTTCAGATAAGCAGTCCTGGGGTACTTTGGGGAACTCCATATTAAAAATAAGGACAAATAGCTAAAATGAGCCTAAAATATTATGAACTAATATTGAAAAATAAAAAAGTTTTGACTATTATTACATGCCAAGATCAAACCTGCATCATATCTCATGTAGCTACCACACAAACAACTTACATAAGACAGAAAATTATCTTTGTTACAGACAGGAAAATGAGGCTTTGGAGAACCTACGCAACTTGCTCAAATTCACACATCCATTGAGACATGGCATACACATTGTGGAGCCAAGCTGCCTTAATTCACACCCTCTTTGTGCCATTACTGCTATATGACCATGAGCAAGTTATTTCCACTTTTCTATCTCAGTTTCCTCATCCATAAAGCTGGAATAATGTTAACATAATAGGTCTAAGACTAAATAAGCATCTGTAAATTATGTAGAATTACAGTGTTAGTTATTATAGTATTATTATTATCATTATCATTATTATTTCTTCTGTTTCCAGCTTGGATTAAATTAGGCAAAAAAGGGCATTTTAATAAAAAGCTTTAGGAAAATCCCAGTGATTAAGACAGCATTAAAATAAATTTTAAAAGACTAAAAAAAAAAAAAGAAAGAAAAAAATACTACTTTTTGTACTCATAACCTTCATATGTAACATTGTTCATTATATACTTTTTTTTTGAGAAAAAGGAAAAAAAGTTTTATTGTTTTGCTAGCAAAGGAGAAACACAGGCAACTCCTGTCCCAGAAGCTGTGATTCTGCCCATCAGCAGGAACAGAGGTTTTTAAAGAAGTGACCCTATATACTATTTTTCAAAGTAATTTGATTTTTTTAAAAAATTAAGTTCTTAAATTCCCTTTTCTAATGAGAATCATAATGAAAGCATCCTCATCTGGCCACTACAGCGTGGTGGCAGAGAATCTACAGTGAATGACAAGCAGGCTTTTACAAGGATAAAACCAGTATAATTAATTTATAAAGTGCCAACAAATATTACAATAAGTTTTGTAAGCCTACTTATAACCCACCCTGATATTTCTTACCATAGGAATTAAACAAAGAACTAGAATTGAAAAATTAGGCATATTATTCTTGAAGAATAATATTCAAATTATCAGTTACAAAATAATCTTTGTTCATGTCAGTTTAAAAGATTAAAACAGACATCATTAACCAAAATATATGTATGAAGACACAAATTGGTATCAACATACTTTATATACAACCAGAGATATGAAAAATTGTGCTGTATATGTGTATATATATGTGTAGTAAGAATTGTAATGCATTCTACTATCATTTAATTAAAAAAACAAAAGAATAAAACAGGACTAGTTTCTCTTACATGTGTGTGACTACCTTCAATGATATCTATTTACATCAAACCCTATTTCAAAACTCATCAAAGATAAAAAAGGTATAGAAATAAAAAAGAGGTAGATTTGACCTATAAAAATGTTGGCCCTCAAATTTATAAAGGAAGCCAAAGTTTCTTTTTAAAATTAATGCACATTATCAAGCACTACATTTGTTTCCTAAATCAACATATCACCAGTCAGGTTTTAAAATTAAGACCACTTAATAAAAAGCCAACCTTGAAACTCCTGAATGCCAGCTAACTTGGGTGCATCAAGAAGCCAGTCAGTGAGCGTCTGATTCTTAAAAGCAATGCTGCGAAACTGCTTCCCACCATTCACATTCCAGGTTCCGACACATACTCTAATTTTCTTGGGTTTTGAATACTTGTAGAAGTTCTCACACATGCTCTTTAGTACTTTTGAAGATGCTAATCAAAAACAAAACACAACAGAATTTTAGCTGCATTATGCCATTTATAAAAATTTATTTTCATAACTGAGATATGAAAAGTGTAGTTATCATCACAAGCACAAATAAGATACATGCACAGGCATAAAAATGATCCAGCATTGAATGCAAAGCCCAGCTTGAGGCAATTAAGCAACACACTTTTTAAAAAGAAATCAATAAAAACAAATATAATAGCCAAAGTTAAAAAACTATTACAAAATCATTACAGCAACATTCAACATGCATAATAAACAGTTCCATTACAATGAAACATATACTGTTTTACAAATACAAAATCTACAAATTGAACATTTTTAGGAATACAGTAACTGGACTTTAAACAATTTTTATGAAGAGGCTGGTAAAAACTTCTATTTTATTTCTCCTCAAACAAAAACATTTAAGAGCATTTATTTTTAAGATTTTTGCTACTGACAGGTAGCTTGATGAATAATGGCAAAAATATATATTATGGAAGATATGAGACAGCTGAAAATGAAATCCCTGAAAATGAAATAGAAACAAAAGTCCTTAGCAATGGTCCATGAGGCCCTAAATAATTTATCTAATCCTTCTACCTTCTCCTATTCACTCACTGCTCTGCCACTGGCCTCCTACTGTTTCAAAAAGATACCAGGTCTACTCCTACCATAGGGCCTTTGTCCTGGCCATTTCCACTGCCTGTAACACTCTCACCGCACCTCCTTAAAGTCTTTTCAATGAGGTCATCCCTGACCACCTTATTTAAAACTGCTGTCTGCCCCTGACCTTCCATTATCCTCTATTGCTTGTTTTTTTCTCTAGCATCTACCATTTACAAACTATGTACAGGTTGAGCAACTCCAATCTGAAAATCTGAAATCCAGAAATTTTTGAGCACAAATGTGATGCTCAAAAAGTTTAGGATTTTGAAGCAGTTGAAAGTTTGGAGTTTTTGATTAGGATACTCAAGCAGTAAATCTATGCAAATATTTCAAAACTCTGAAATATGAATCACTTCTGCCCCCAACCATTTTAGATAAGGGATATTCAACCTGTATTTTATTTATTCATTGTGTAGCTATCTCCCTTCATGACAACAGAAAAAAGGTTGGTCTTATTTATTGAAATATCCCTAGCAACAAAAAAGATGCCTGATACAAAATAAAATACAAAATTGCAAAATGAATGCTCAATACATTTTGAATCCTCAGCCTCTCTTCTTACATATTTTTTGGTGTATCATCTATCTTGCCCTTCTAAGCCTACACCCCATTTTAATGAACTTCTTGGCACTTAAAAATAGAACTTTAACAGTACCTAAACCTAAAACCACAATATTTGCACTTAATTGGCAGTTAACTGGTAAGAGAAAAAGGAAATCAAAACTATTTCACCTTTTACCACATAATCTTACATTACTATGATATTATGAAGTATCAGTCTACTGATAAAATGAAAGTGGAAACAGTAAGGATTATAATGCTTTAGGATTATTATGTATATTGTTTTAGTGAAAGAACTGTTGGTTCAGTTAATAAGCATATCCCCATTGTTCCAGCAGTAGATATGCATATTTCTCACCCTCTTGCCAGTGATTTGACTACCTGAAGAGGTATTTGGACAGTAATAAAATCAGATTATTTGTTTTGGCCTGTTGGTATGGTTAACTGAAAGCTGACTGTACCTATGTAAAAATCATTCTCTATTACTATGGTTTATCTTTGGTCTTTATCATTAAAGTCACTGCCATTGTTACTACTATGAAAAGAGCTTCTAAAATACATTCTACACTGAAATACATTCTATGATTGTATAACTTGAAATATTAAGCAAGAGAATAATGAATAGCATGAACAAAAAGAGGTTGTGGCATTGTATAAATTAATAGTCAAATTGGTTTTTAAATGGAATAAGGTAATTTATATACACATACATATATGTATATTTGTGTAAAATATATACACACACATATACACTAATGTACTTAAAGAAATAATGAATCTGTGCTCAAACAACAGATGTCCATCCCTAAATACCACATCATTTCAGAAAATCATTACATGATCCCAAAACATAGCCAAGTGCTCTCTTCCCTACTCTTCTCAAAAGATTCAGAAAAATTAGGCAAAACAAATCTTAAGTAATTTGATACCAAATCTTAACAAGGGGAAGAAAAGATGTTATTTTCAGCCAAATTTCTGGCATGAGCTTTGTTGCTTTTGTTCCTTTTGCCACATATTCATCTTTAAAGACAAAATCGTAAACCTTGTCCACAGAATGAAGAAATGGGTTCCTATGAATAAATAGGCAGGAAAAATAATAACCTTTAGGTATTATGTACTTAAGTCTTCTGACTTTGTTAGTAATACTAGTGTTTTTAAATTAAACAATTTCAGATCATATTTTAGTGCAGGTCTGTAGTTATAGAATATTGTTATCCAGCCGGGGCAGTAGTGCACGCCTGTAATTCCAGTGGCTTAAGAGACTGAGGCAGGAGGATCCTGAGTTCAAAGCCAGCCTTAGCAAATGTGAGCCATTAAGAAGAATTCAATGAGACCCTGTCTCTAAATAAAATACAAAATAGGTCTGGGGATGTGGCTCAGAGGTTGAGTGCCCCTGAGTTCACACCTCACTACCACCCCCTCCCCAAAAATGAATATTGCCATCCATAATGTAAGAAAATGTGACAGTGCTTTTTCATCACTGTGACTGCCACAGTTGAGAAGCCACAAATAACACAGATAGCATTCTGAAATTAATCCAAAGGAAGGTATAGAACTAACAATGCTTGTTTAAAGAAATATAAAAATGAAATTAAAACTAGCTGAATTATCTTTAATTGGAATCAAGCCATTGATATGAGAAGATACAGAACTTTGTATATCTCCTTCTGAATGAAGTACTTAACTTTTAAAGTAACATTTTTCTTTCAGATTAAAACAAACTATCAATTTATCCTGTTAGAGTCTGAGGACAAAATGAGAAAATTTCCAATTACATCTTTTTATCTGTGTACAGTGTAAAGTTTAGAAAAAGAAAGAAAAAGTTGCTTTTATTTATAGATCAATTGACTATACTGTACCTGACTGTAATGTCTGTTCAGAAACTATGGATGCACCAAGAAGAAAACAAAGAATCATTAGTAAAACAAGTTACAGTTAAAATCCAGAGTGTTATGATAAAACATTCTGAGATGATCTCACTTTTCTTTAAAAAAGTCAATTCAATGACTTGATTTTTTTCCTGTTGGCTATAGGACACCAAAGATTACAAATAGATGACAATAACTGATACAAATCCTCTGCATCAAAGGATATTCTACAGTGACTCAGCTCCACTGTTTCACAATCAGAAGGCCCAAAGCCTGCTCTTTCAGTTGCTTCTGTGTTTGTGTATATGTGTGCATGTGCACATGTTTGAGGATATGAATATGAAAACTTAGGAAGGTGAAGACTCTAAAGATATGGAAAGTACTGCTCTAATACATACCTTTAAGTATTTCTCCTGAGACTCACCAGTTGATAAGTACTATCAGTTCAGCTGTAACAAGATATATACATTCTAAAAACATCACTGCATTATGCAAAATTGTGCCAATTCCCAGAGGGAATTGGGGTTTATGAGGAAAATAGGGTTGGGGCATCACACTAAAAACTTCAACAGTAACATACCAAAATGATAGGAACCTAATAAACACAATAGCATGTATTATGCATGTTAAAAGGTTACAAAGTGCATGAATACTACAATAATGCACTTCATCTTGAAAAGATATGAAGTTAACTTGTAGAAATGGGAATCAGAAGGGCATAATAATTGTGAATGCTAGCAGAAGGGTTATTGGAAAAATGGATGAGCAGTTGAAATACCAGATGAGGATAGGTATGGCTCATAACACACAGGGTGAATTGGGGTAGAGAAGATGTGTTAAGATACATGCTTATGTGTATGTGTGTTTTACATATTTGTTATTTGTAACCATCTCAGTTTTATTGGATACAGTTTTCTACATTTACCTAATGTTGCTTGCCAGCAAAATCACACATAAGCTCATGCAAAGTTGGCATTATGCTCAAATCATTCCTAATATATCAACCATATTGGAACAAATTCCCAGTCTCAAAACAAGCGTTATAGCAGATCTGACTGCACTAATTTTTTAAAGGCATATTTTACATCTAGTAAAATGTGCAGGAAACTAAAAATATGATGCTCAAGTTTGGGAATTACTTGGGTTCTTTGCTGCTCTTTTCCTTCAACCACTTACTTTCAATTGTTGCTTATTAATGCCTCCACATCAAAGTAGGCACAGGTGGAAAGAGGTGACAAAAATAAATCAGTCAGTCTCTACTTTTGAAAGCCAGGAAGAAAGCCTGAAGTCAATAGTAGTAGCTAAGACCAGATCTTTTTCCCCAGAGTCTGAGGAGTCAGTCTTGGTTCCCTAGCCTCTAACAGATGCATGAGGAGCTGACCATAATCCCTTCAGAGCACTATGTGGAATTCTAAGAGCTCACAATCACCTATTTGGCCAAATAATTAAACAAAAGGACATAACTTGATGCATGAACAATTTTCTTCACTTGAGCAGGAAACACTAGAAGGTTTATATGGGGCTAACAGTAAAAAAAAAAAAAAATAAGTCAACAGCGCTATAAAGTCAAAATGGAAAAACAGTGGAAGTATGGAAGAAGTCCAATTTATTTTGTCAATTATAAACCAATAAAGCTCAGAGGTGAAAAAAAGGAACACTAATCGACTACGTATATAAAGAATGCTGAGTTTTCCTACAGTACTATTTTTATGTGCTCACTGACATAAGAAATTCATATTCTTTTGATTTTAAATAAAGACATAGAATGGAAGATAAAAAGCTATCTTAAAAACCATATATTTATGCCAAATATTGAAATTAGTAATAGCAGTTAATGACCGGTAATAAGCACTACTTTATATTATTGATTAATGTGATTTAATATTTATTCCAACTATCACAATAAAGTTAAGACAAAGTACAGAATTTTGGGGGGTGGCGATTAGAAAAATAAACAACATATTCATTTTTTCAATAAAGTATTTAAAATATAATTAGATTATTGAACGCTCTATTATAAGTGCTAGCTGAATATTATATGAAAATTCACCTATTATAAAGTTGGTAATACATAAGATCATTTACTCCCTCACTTGTTATCTAAGAAAAAAATACGCATAATCTAGAGAAGAAAATATTTGGCCAGTTTCTGTTTAAATAATACCACTAATAGTATAAGCATTTTAAAAAGACAAGCTACAGCTGAAGAATGCAATTTTTAAAAATCACCTTTACAAAAATTCCTTCCAAAACTATTTAATCAACTATGATCTAAATATTATTTGTTTTAATGTTTACATTTACCTCTTCAACTTTTACAAGAATTCTAAATTACATAAAATAAATAAAATATAAAGTAAGTACACATACCACGCAAACTTCCAGTAGTTAAAAGTGCCCGAGCTTTGTCAGCTAAATCACTGTTTAGAGTGTTTCCCAGTAGCAAAACATCAATGGCCTCTTGCTTGGAGCTATCAAAGAAGTTATTCTGAATTGTTCTGGTAACAGAACGAGCACCATCTTTTAACTTTCCAGCCTGTTGAGGGAGAAAGAAGCATGAGTTTTCATTCTAAATACTGTTCATTCTACTTGAGTCAACATTTTGCAACTAAAAATTGGTTTCATATGATTTTAGTTTAAAAAGGACCTAATCACCTTACTTTGCAGGTACAACCATTACATTAAAAGGCCTCAAGATGTCACTATTTCCTTTCTTCTCTCACATAACAGTTCACAAAGAAAGAAAAAAGCTAAGTGCCACAACTACATCCAGTAGTGATACAGAGAAGTAAAGGAAATAACCAGAAGCGTACTTATACAGTTTGTATATTTAGAGTCATTTTTCTGTCCTATACAAATATAAATCATAAAAATAATAAAACATATTCCTACAGTGAGGTGATTATGACTTTTAATGTATATGTCTTTTACTTAGGCATGTTAGTTATCACAAAGAGGATTCAATTTGATCTTACAGATTTTGACTGTCCAAAACAAACAAAAAAACCCCAAAAGATAAAAACAAAACCCCCCAAACTCTTGCCTTTTAAAAAATAACTTTAATTTGCAATATACTTTTCTTTAAAGGAATAACAATAATTAGACTTCTTTTCAGAATAAAGAGTCATTTTCTTCAATGCCACCAAATGAATGCCACTCTATTTTTACTTAAATTTCACATTAAAACATTGTTTCCCTTCAGATGATAACATACACAAATGATATTGAAAAAACACTCACCATTCACATTATCAGGCAATTAATCAAAAGGAACCCAAAGAAAGGAAAAGAAAGAGCAGTTCAGATGTTAGATTTTAGCTCATTTCAGTCTAGTATATTTAATATAAAAAGGTTTTTTTATATTATATTTTTATCTACATATTGTAAATGATAAAAGTCTACTGAAAATATATGTAACTTCTGTACATATATTGACTTAGTCATGGAAGAAACAAGGCAGATTATTTTAAGCAATAGTTGTAGAGAATCAGCTTTTAATAGCAAGAAGTATGTCTATTCAAAAGAAATAAATGAAAGTTTAACAATTTCAGGTTTTCAAATATAGGAAGCATTTAAGAAGTAAATATTTTTAAAAGTCAATGCAAACTATTCCTAAGAGTTGAGCAAAAGAAACTCTGCAAGTGAGGCCAATATCTTTGAGTTGAGGCATAGCATTTTATGAGATACAGAAGAGGAGAAATTCAGATTTGGAAAATTCAAAAGACACAGAGATGACAAATGTCTTTACAGAATTTCCATTGCTACATTGAAGTTCAATGTGAACTGTAAAAGTTGTAAATGTTCTCATTTCTAATCCTTAAATAATGAGGGATTTTAGAGATCTGAAATATTAATAAATTCAAGTGAAACCAGGATCCCTTAAAAGTTAAACACTATTTTAAGGATAAAAAATAATGATAAATAATCCAAGATACTTCCAAAATTCCACAATAAGGACCAAATACTAAAGGGTAAAGTAGTCTACAGATAATATCAGCAATGAAAAAATAATGATGAAAATCAGAATTATAATTAAATCCGTATCTTGTACTTCTCTGGCACATTCTGACAGACTCATTTTCAAAGCAAAATAAGTAGAAGGACAAAAACTCAACAACAAAGCCCTAGAAATGTTAATAGTAGGTTTTGCATAAATTATTGATGGATTTATTTGTCCATTCAGCATTTGTCATATATCTATTCAATGTCAGGTGCTATGTCAAGTTCAGGGGACACAAAGCCATATGAGATAGGATACTATATTAGGAGGACCACGGTAAGAAAAAAAATCACTTTTACAATTAATATAAAGGATAAAAAAGTAAAATATACATTCAAGGTAAAAATCATAAAAATAGCAATACATGCTATCTTAGTGGATTATCACTGATTAAATTAGTCTCATATACGTACCCTTCTCAAAACTAAAAAAAATTTTTCCATTTAATTATTATCACCCACCATAGAAGGAAGTATCAAAGAGGGCACAAAAGCATGATAAAATAGAATTCTAAAGTAGATATCTATTAACTTAAAAATCTGTTAGTTTTTTTAAAAAGTCACTTTAAAGCTTTATTAAGAGAAAATAAAAGACTATCATTGGTAATATTATGATAGATCTGGATCTACCTTAGCCTTCCCTTCAAGAGCTCCAGTTCCCGCATATATCTTGCTGATGGAATCACCATTCACAGACCACATGGACCGAAAAACTTCTTGAAAGCGAGTCACCAACTGAGGTTTTTCAGCCAAGCCAAGAGCTTCCAACTGTTTAGCCAGCATCTAAATCAGCAAACAAGAATCTTTTATAAACATAATAAAGAATTGTAATGACTCTTAAGAACTTATTAGAATCAAATAAAAATTTACAGTTATAGGACAATGAGACTGGTTTCTGAAAACATGAACATTTTACTAGGCTATTGTTTTCTACCACTTCAATTTTTGAAGTACATGCCACACCAATGAAAACTAAAGTAACTTTATATTCCCTTTATTAATAAAAACTTCTGATTAAATGATAAAATTGATCTTCAAGTGTTCCTATAAATCAGACTAGTTTACCTTGATCACCTAAAAGATATAATTAATCAACAGTATTCATCAGAAAACATTTATCTAGTTTTCCCAAATATATATGGAAATAGCAAAGTTGCTTTAATTTTTGGATGTGATTCTACAAGTTTGGATAATAAAAGTCAAGAGAGTATAAAGAAAAGGAAAGTTGCTCTTAAATTGTCACACAAATAAAGAAAATAAGTTACAGCTTTGAATACGTTATGACAGATTTTTATGTATCAAATCTATACTGATAGTATGTACAAAGGAGAACTAGGAGGAATACAGCAGGCAAGGAATTTAAGGAGCTCTGGGCTACCACAATTCCTCCATCTCAGATAACAAATAGTACAAGTGTTCAGAGAAGTTTCTGATCATTACTTTATGTGAATTCTAGCCTTGAAATCTGGCAAAGTCAAAGCAATACAAAATCCTTCTCCAATCTGCTTCTCTTACTTGGAATCCAGTATTATTCTGTGCCTTTTATTTTTACTTAACTCCTATTAATGTTTTCTTTTACCTTATATTTTAAGCATAGTGATTATCCATAATTATATAAGAATCAAAAACTAAAATAACATTAAAAACAGTAAATAGATTCCCCAAGACTTAGAGCAGAGTTGTTCTTTGCTAGAATGGAAAACAAAATAAGCCCCAGGACAAGAGCTCCTTCATCATTTAAACTTTCCCCTTTCAAGGAAGTGGGTGAAACTGATCTTACTTCACTATTAGTTTGTTTTTGCCTACCCTCTCATTAAAATTTACAACCAGTCAACCAAATATTGTACCAGGGAACATTCTTGAATCTAATTTCCAATAGTGGAAGGTCAGCTAAGACTGATCCTGCAAATTAACACCTGTTATACTTTTCATTGCAAGTTTTAAGTATTTCAATAAGCTTACTCAGAATCCATGAAAGTATATTCAGTCACTTAAAGCCGGAACATGAAAAAAACCTGTGGCAATGTCATAAAATCCATCTAAATAATCAACATGCCTTTTTCCCTCCTTTTCTTTTTTCTTGGAGTTATTGGAATACTATAAATAATCAGTTTTTCAAAGAGAATAGAAGGAAATAGACAGGTACATAAAGAGAATGTGAGGAACAGATAAAGGAAAACATTTAAATCAAAAGGTATTCTAGCAAAAAAAAAAAGACTAGAAAAGAAGTAGAAATACATTTAATGAAACATAACTTCATTTTTATATTCTGAAAAGAAACTAGTGAAAAATATAAGTATTATAAAAGCATTCAAAGAGGCATATGGTAGAGGATACATGCATTTTAATTTATTTTTTACCTCTAGGCCAAGAAACGCCTGCACACTATTTGTTCTATCAAGACAATCCAAGCAATTTGTTCGAACTGTACCACTCTGGCATCTGTAATAGTTTCAATAAAGTTAATACAACTAGTTTGTAACAAAAATAAAACTAAAACAACTGAGTTGATTAAAATAACTGAGATGATTAAAACATAGCACCCCTTTCATTATTACAATTTTCAAACATACTAAAAAGATGAATTATGCCATGACTATCCATACAGTCACCATGAAGAGTCTATAATGTGTTCACATTGTGCCATATAGTCTTTATCACATATCTATGATACACTTATTTTTAATTAGGCCAGTAGTCTGGAACTAAACAAACATTCGGGTTTTAATCCTATAGTCCTTTGCACTTAAAAGATAATCAAATATTCAGGGAAAGAAGTTTAGAAAATTTAAGATCTACCTTCTCTATTGACTATCCTATAACATTGCTATGGCATTGATACTAAGTAAATTTAAAAAGGTGAAAAAATTAAAAATTTAAATGTTATTCACAAAGTTTACCTCAACCTATATTCTGAACTTAAATCCTACAATATTTACTTTTTTTCCTTTATTGCTTATACAAAACTGAAAATTTAAATTACACTAAAGCAGAGAGTAAGCATATGCCATTTATTTCTATTTGCACTTAACAGTTTTAACCAGGGTCAAAAAATATTAACACATTAATTATTTTTAAAAAATGGAATAGTTTCATAGATAACAGCAAGAGGTCTAGAGCGAAATGTATCTTAGCTCTAATACTTCCTAGTCATGTGACTTGGAACAGATTAGAGCCTATGACTTGATTTCCTCAAATGTAAATGCGCATAACAGAGCCTATTCCCATAGCCACTAATATTGAAACATAAGACTATGCTGCCTTTCCCATAGTATGTGCTCTTATTTGTTGAATTCTATAGAAAATTCAGTATAAAAATGATATTTAAATTATAAACTTTAATTTTAAAAAGGAAATTAAAGAGTCTAAAGATAAGAATAAATTTAAAAGTATAGCAAAGTTTCAATTTAAAGAACAGAGAAAGACAGCAGTCAAACCTTTGAACTTCACTTCCATCAAAATAAAAAAATCCATCATCTAGAAACTTCTGGACTTGAGGTTTAAGAACACTATGTAATTTTTCTGCCTTTCCTCCTTTAACCATTTGATGATAATCAAAATTCACCATATGGATATCAGCAGCATGTTCAGAAGCTTTTAAATGACTCTGAAAAGTAAAAGAGGCAAATAGTAATCTGAATGTTAAATATGACCTTATTGACACTAACAGTAAAATGGAAAATTACCTGCTGGTACCTAATGTCATGTATTCCCTAAAACCTCATATACTATCCCTGAGAAACTGAGTGACATAATTAATACCAGGAAACTTAAATAACATTCTGGCCTGATTTAGAAAATGAAAAATTATTTCCAATCACAAGTATTTTATTTTCCAACACAATTTAGTAACTGTTTATACTAATTACAGAATTTCAAATTATTCTCTTTTTGTAACACAAAGAATCAAGAACTGAAAGAGTAATTTTCTATACTTTCATTTAATAATACATTTTAAAGTACACTACTAAAAATTCACATTCTAAAGTATAATCTGTTTATTAACAATACTTATATCACAAGGTTAAAATATAGCCAAATAACTAGGTTACTTTTTGGACATGTGAGACTGAACTTTAAAAATGATTTCTACCATTTTAAGTTTATAATTTTATGTAACATCATTATTTATATTAATTCAATATTGATTCAATAAGCATTTATTTATTTTGTTTTGTTTTTGTGGTGCTGGGGATTGAACCCAGGGCCTTGTACATGTGAGGCAAGTACTCTACCAACCGAGCTATATCCCCAGCCCTTAATAAGCACTTATTAAAAGTAATTTTCTTGAGAAGCCAGGCATTTGAGTTCCTTTCACTTGTCTTCTCTTCATCTACACACGACAGTATAGTGTTGCATGTACACAAATGACTTGGGCTTCTGGGACATAGGCAATCAATAAAGAAGGAAACTGCCTGATATTTTTCTACTAATGATAGATGAACACTT
The DNA here is from genome assembly GCF_047511675.1 of Marmota flaviventris. Taxonomy (NCBI): domain Eukaryota; kingdom Metazoa; phylum Chordata; class Mammalia; order Rodentia; family Sciuridae; genus Marmota; species Marmota flaviventris. Next base: position 10,884,382 of record NC_092505.1, on the reverse strand, counting down.
TTGCTTGGGGGGGTGGTATTTTTCTGCTTCTCTAAAAAATTAAATAGCAGATTAAAAAAAGAAGGACAACTGTCTTGAAAGCTTTCCAAAATTCAAATTTCAGCAGCACAGTCTAAATTGTTCTCTAATGGTTCCAAAGAATTAGAGACTCCAATAAGTACTAACCTTTCTGTAGGAAATAATTTATATCCCAGGAGAATCTGATTATTGTATTATTTTTTAAAAATACTATTCTAGGTGACCATGGTCCAGAACAAAAGAAGAAATGGCCATACTTACCTGGAAAGCCTTACTTAGCATATGTTCACCTTCTTTAGATCCAAGCAAATTTACAATTATTTGTTTGCCATATAAATTCTTAAGTGTTCTAAAATGCCTATTGAGGAGAAAAAGGAAATAAGCATATGTCAAATGATAAGTCACCCAAAAAAAACAGAATCCATTTTTTTTTTCCACTGGAGCTTTACAGTTATACGTAGTTGTTGGGTTCATCTCTATAAACTCACTCATACACAGAATTAAGACTTCATTATTAAACAGAACCTAGGTGGCAGTATTTTAAACTCAGACAATTGGCCAAATTGGGTATAAATCTTATACCTCTGAATTTATGAAAACTCAGTTAATGCAATTTCCTCTCTGACTTATGGACTCTCACCCATGCTGAAGCTATGGACTCATCCAGCCCCCTCTCCACTCTGGAAGACTGGCACCAGACAAAACAAGGTATCAGCTTGGCTGATTACACAGGTCATTACATACTCTGAAAACATTTAGAAGGGCCTCCTTACTAGGTATACCTCTTGAAAACTAGGCCCTGAATATGAGTCTTCTTTCTCTCCACTTTCAATCATTCCAGAAGCTATACAGCAGTCCTTCCCTATCTGTGGTTTCCCTTTTCCTTGGGCTTCTGGGACATAGGCAAGCAATAAAGGAAGAAAAATAAAAAATAAAAATAAAAAAGTTTTAGTTACTCAAGATCAACCGCAATCCAAAATTGTTAAAATTGGTCTTGATTCTTTCGAGAGAGGGAAACCAAATTCACATAATTAATTTTTTTGCGTGTGTGTGTGGTGGGGGTGAGCCCAGTGGTGCTTAACTATTGAGCCACATTCCTAACCCTTTTTATTTTGAGATAGGTTCCCGCTAAGTTACTCAGGGCCTCACAAAGTTGCTGTGGCTGGCTTTGAAATTGCAATCCTCCTGCCCTAGCCTCCTGAACTGCTGGGATTATAAGGCATGCACCACCACACCCAGCTACACAACTTGTTTATTACAGTATATTGTTGTTAACAGTCCTATCTTATTCGATCTTGTTCCTAATTTTTTACCTTGCCTAATGTCTAAACTAAATTTTATCACAAATATATATGTTTAGGAAAAATCAGTATACAAATAGATATATGAGGTTTCAGGCATTCCCAGGGAGGAGGGGGTGTCTCACAATGTATCCCCTGAGGATAAAGGGGACTATCAGATAGAGGGATATCATATGTAGGAAATAAAGCATGAGCTTCATCTGTGATTTAAAATTTTCAAGAAGGAACATTTAGAAAACTAAAATGAAACAGTGGTCATTAAATGTTTTATTTAATTCAACACACCTAAAATATTTCTACATGTAATCACTATAAAATAAATATTGAGATATTTTATACTAAGTGAAATCAAGTACACATTTGACATTTATAATACATCTCAGTTTGGACTTGTCACATTTTAAGTGCTTAGCAGCTATATTTGGCTAGTAGCCAGCAGGGAACAATGCACCCAGAATGGAAATCTTAAGGCTAAAAAGATTAAGATCCACCCCTAGAAGTTATAACACTACAGTCTTCAAACTGAATTAGAAGTCAGAGGAATTTTACATGGCATCAAAAAAGTTGAAAGCACTCAGTAAACACAAGTAATCTCAGTGCTTAACAATATCAAAACTTATAGCACTATGTAAAAATAATGAGTCTTACCTGTCAAAAGCAGGTGCATTAGCTTCAAAACCCCTTGACATACGGACACGATGGGATCCCACCTTAGACAAGAAAAATATATTTAATCACACCAAAAACCAACGTGTAGACAAGAAAATATCATTGTTTGAAATATGTAACAATCCATTTGTTGAACACACAGTAGTAAATCAAATAGCTGATGACAATCTTAAAAAAAAAAAAAAAACAGTTCTAAAAGTTTCCCCTCCCTTTTATTTCTAAAAAAACAATCTCATTAAAAAAGAATTACAAGTTACACCATTATGAAATACTTTTCACCTAATAATAATTTTCATTGATTTAGTGCTTTCATATATATTACCTCATTTTTAAGTTCAATCTACTTGCCCCATGTAAGTTAATAGATAACTTGCCCTCTTAGATCTACATAATCAATTCCAAAAAAGATTCAGATGATATTTTTACATCTCATGACCTAAATTACTGCTCTTCCAAACTGCCTACCACTACTATGTCCATGTGTCTTTCTCTTTGCTATGCTGAATACTCCATAATCACCTCTCCCTCACCAAAAGCTCCAATGAATTAAAAATGTAATTCCTTCCAGGAAAAAGACCCTTTCCAAGTCAACCTCATAGCCACGCAGTTAGAGTAACAGCACATTTTTCAGAATTAGAAATTTGGGATTAAATGAAATATACAAGATAGAACATATCTATCTGCTGTATATTCTCATAATGTCTCTTTCTACACATAGGAGTGTGGTAGAGAGATGAGGCAAGACTGAGGAAGACCTAACAGAAGAAATACAAAGGTAAGACCAATTTGAACTTTAACATTTTTCTCTGAGATGCTAAGATCAAAGTTCCCAAGAATTCATTCTTGCTAATCTGTGAACAAAGTGACTCTAAGTGTAGGAGGTATAGAAGGAGGATTGCCATATCAGTCATATAGTTTGACCAAAAAAAAAAAAAAAAAAAAGAAAGGAAGGAAGGAAAAGAGAAAATAATCTCTAATATGCTTATCCAATCTCAAAACTGAATTGAAATATTAACATCAAGTATTCTCCCTTGCTGCCCTAAATCGGACAACATAAGGATTATCCTGATAATCAGTGGATTCTCTTTTTTCTTTTTTATAAGAATTTGAATGCTCTAACTTAGATTCACATTTACACTAACTGAATCATTTGATTGAGTTTCATCCTATAGTACTTGAAAGTCTTCATAAAATTTTAAAATTAGAAAAATGTGAGGTGGGGTTGTGGCTCAGTGGCAGACCACTTGCCCAGCATGTGTGAAGCACTAGGTTCAATCCTCAGAACCACATATAAATAAATAAATTTTTAAAAAGTACAACAGCCAAAAAATATTAAAAGAAAAGAAAAATGTGTGCCTCGGGGCTGGGGCTGGGGCTGGGGCTGGGGCTCAGCAGTAGAGCTGTGTGGGGCCCTGGGCTCAATCCTCAGCACCACATAAATAAAATAAAGATATTGTGTCCACCTACAACTAAAATAAAACATTTTTTAAAAAGTAAAGAAAAATTTGTGCCTCAGGAGATTAAATATTTTAAACTGGAGAAAACTCAGCAAAAGTTGACACCTTCTCTTTAGCATAATCTCAGGTTAACTGCCTATACATATACAAAAGTTTAAGACACAGCATTTTTTATTGTTTAATATTTATCTTGCATAACACTGTAATTATCAATAAGGTGAAAAAAATATAAATTCTCATGTTTTTAATTAATGCCTGTGGTTGTTCCCCACCATCCCAACACACAGATATCTGTAGGTGGATATCACAGCTCTGATAGCAATAGATTGGTTAGATTAGACTAGGTTTTATTACTCATTGTTAAAGGAAAAATTCCGTATTAAAAGAGCTAATATAAATTGTGATAAAAGAGATACTCCAGAATTATTATTATTATTTTACTTATTTTATTTTTTTTGTACTGGGGGTTGAACCCAGGGGTACTTTATCGCTAAGCCACAGCCCTAGCCCTTTTTTATTTTTGAGACAGAGTCTTGCTAAGTTACTTAAGGCCTCACTAAGTTGCTGAGGCTGGCTTCATATTTACAATTCTCCTGCCTCAGTCTCCCAAGTTGCTGGGATTACAGGTATGTGCTACCACGTCTGACACTCCAGAAATTTTTAAGGCTTTCAAATAACAATGAATTTACCTAAAAAGACAAGGTTGCATCAAAGATGTACTTTTAAATTTTTAACTGGATGATATGGAACATCATTTTTCATTATTATTGCATTATTATTTAATTGTTATAATTTTTCATCATTAATGTTCTTATATTTCTGACTGTCAACCAAAAATCAAGCACATAGCATTAAATGAGAAAAAAATTCATCATGTTTATCTTTTAAGACTTTATAAACTGTAATGTAACAGAGTAGTTGCCAACACTTAAAATATATTCTTACTTATGAAGCACTTTTTACAACTTTATAATGCCTCAAAAGAATTCATACTGATAGTTACCAGTTCTATAAAAAGTCTCAAGGAACAGACTGCAAACTGGAAAGTGTTATGGGCTTTGAATCTCTCATAGCAACTAGTATAAAATAATACATACTAGAAGAACTTAATTATTAACTAGAGAGATCAGCATGGATGAGTGATTAGAAGTTATTCAAGTGAGATTTGAGTTGGATGTTGAAGGACAACACATCTTACTTTTGGAAGAAGAAGATTCCTGTTAGAAAACAGCAAAGCATGAAGTAGAATAGGTAGAGTAAACCAGATTACGAGGTGGTAGGTCTCGGGTATATATATATATATGTGAAGCCTAATACATCAAAAATGAAAACGAAGTGTCAGAAAGGTAACCAGAAACAGAGGTTAGATGGATGAGATTGGTTAGAAAACTGTAAGAATCTTCAGGGTCCAAAGAAATTATGAGACCTTAAGTGAGATGAAAGGAGTAAAATAAATACAAAGTCCCAAAGCCTTGGAGAATGCTAGGGCAAAGTATTACAGGACCAGCTGATTCAGACTATTACAATAAGATGGTGTACAACAGAAGTTCTTGACTCTGAATGGAAGGGCACTTGCTTAAAAATGCATTCCAGATTCTGCTTTTAGATGATCTAAAGTTGAGTTGTGAATCTGCATTTTATCACTACTTCAGATGATACTTTTAACCTTTTGATTAAAAAGCCACAGGGGAATTAATTAAAAAGATGCAAGACAAAGAACAATTGCCTAAGGATTCTCTGTCTACTAAAGTGGGACATCTCACTAGTCAACACTAAATTCAAAGATCCCTTAAAATAAATTCCAGTTCTGAGAACACATAAAACACCTACTATCCATTAAAAGCCACCCTAGGTTAACAGATTACTTGTTTGCCTTCTATGAAACAATTAATCTTTGGACTTGGCATTTTAATATTTTTAAAATCAATTATCTATTTTTCTAATCTTTAAAATTAGTCATATATTTTCATTCCTTTATTACCTACTATTTTAGAATGGAGCAAAAACTACTTTGGTATAAAAAACACTCAAGAAAAGAATCCATTCCTATTCAAAGGAAGGTTGACTTTAAAAACTGCTAAGCTAAATAATTGTGAGAAACACTGACTTGGGCTAGAGGTCCAAGGTAAGATCCTTTTCTAGATGCTATATGCTAAGGTACAAAACTTACTAGATTATACATACCTAGAAGCCTAAAATGTTTATGATTTATTCTTTAGCATAAGGATTTGTGAATTAAAATATAAGATTGTACTATTGGATGAAATTTGGTATTATGACCTTATATTTTTAAAAAATGTTACAAAGATCAGCAAAGGAAATTTAAAAATTATCAGAAAGCAAGTTGGAAAACATGCTGAAGATGATCGTCATCACAGACTACCAAGTAAAATTCCTTTAGCAGATACATTATTGGTGATAGCATCAATAGCTAATCCTGACATGTTGCTGACTGTGTCAGGCACTCTTCTAAGTGTTTTTCATTTAGTAAAACAACCCTATGAAGGGTTTTAATATTATTCTTGTTTTATACATAAGGAAACTGAGACAGGAATTAAATCACTTGTTCAAAATCACACAGCTTATAGCAATAGAGTTAAGTATGTTGGATGAAAAGCCAGTATTGAAGCTTTAACTATTACATGCTTATGCCTGAAGATTAAATTATTATATACTAACACAGTAAGATAATAAATATGTAAACACTGTGAAAATCAATGTGCTATAAAAACCTTTTTTTTTTTTTTTCGGTACTGGGGATTGACCTCAAGGGCACTCAACCACTGAGCCACATCCCCAGCCGTATTTTGCATTTTATTTAGAGACAGGGTCTCGCTGAATTGCTTAGTGCCTAGCTTTTGCGAAGGCTGGCTTTAAACTCATGATCCTCCTACTTCAGCCTCCCTTCTCCCAAGCCACTGGGATACAGGTGTGTGCCACCACGCCCGGCAAACATCTAAATTTTTAAAATGAAATACAGCAGCTGGATTTTAGTAGGGTTTGCATATGGTCTGTCCCCCAATGGTTCATGTGTCAGAAGTTTGGTCCCCAGGGTGACACTACTGGGAGATGGTATGGAATTGTTAAGATGTGGAGACTAGAATGGAAAGTCCTTAAGTTATTGGGAGCTACCTCAGAAAGGAATACTGGCTTCCTGGAGTGAGTTCTTGTGAGAGCAAGTGGTCATAAAAGCCTGAGCCACATCAGAATCTCCCTCTGGCTTCCTTTTCCCAGACGTGATCTCTTTCTCCCACACAAGCTCCCACATGCAATGCCATCCAACATTAGGCCTTCACCAGAGGCTGAACCAATAGGGCTGCCCAATATTGGACTTTCAGCCTTCCCAACCATTAGCCAAAATAAGCCTCTTTTCTTTATAAAGTTGGCCTGCTTCAGGTATTTCATGACAGAAACACAAAACTAATGCACTATATGAAAGAGCATTAAAAGAAAAAATATCCAAGACAAGACACTTCTCAGATCCTCACTTGTGAATCCAGCTAACATTATTAAATGGAATAGAATAATTAGTGAATTAATTAACTATCCTGAAAATTTAGAGAATATGGAAATTTTTTAAGAGAAAAAAATAATAAAAATTGAATGTCAAACATACTTGCAACCCGGGTTGCTCCCAGAACAGTGGAACAGATCCCCGAATTTGTATAAAGGAAGAAACAGAGTCATCCAAGTACACAACCTGCCGAAAGGAAAGAAAATAACAACAGCAGCAATGTATATTTTCACAGGTGGTGGGGTTATTACCTCTATATCAGAAAAACAAAGTTACTACAATCTGTTGCACATTTTTAGTTTATAACTTATCTCTCATAATTTGTCCTAATCAAAGTATCCAAAATATGTCTCTAAATAAGTTTGATTTTTTCCAGTTAATAATATTAATCATCCAAATAATAAAAAGAATCTCCTTATAAATCTCAGTATTTTACATACATACTTTTATGTTTCCTTCAATTATTTTCCTTAGCTTTTTTTTTTTCCTTTTGCAGTGCTAGCCCCTGGTAAACAAAGAAAGAGCCTTGCACATTCTACTACAGAGCTACATGCCCAGCCTTTTTAAATTTTTATTTTGAAATACAGTCTCACTAAGTTACCCAGGCTAGCCTCTAACTTGAGATCCTCCAGCCTCAGTCTCCAAGTAGCTGGGATTATGGGTATGTTGCCACTGAGGGTAGCTTCCTTAGCTTTTTATATTTCTCAAAACTTAATTTGATAGATCTGAGTTGGACTGGTACATGGCCTGAATTTATAATTATACAGTTTTACAGGCAAAAATGTAATTTTTAATTTTTAGGTAGTACACATATTTATCTTTAAGAGTTGGTTTTAACTGCATAAAAATATTCCTCTTGTCTAGCTCTATAATTGAGGATTTTAATTCAATATCAAATGTACACCACTGACTGTGCCATGCTAGCTAGTGAATAACTTGTTAACTATTTGAAGAGTCATACCAAAAGAAGTTTTTTTTTGTTTTAGGGAAGCCTTCCCTAGAAAGTTGCCAATTATACCACAGATGAGATTACAGATGTCAAAATGAGTTCTGTATCAAATAAAAATCGGTTATCCTAGTATTATCTGTGCCTCTCCTATAACACATTGATAAGCAATATAAACTGTATATACCTGTTCTGTTTCTACAAAATTGGCGACGTGACCATCATCATTTGTCCCCCGGACATTAAACCTTGTCCCAGCTCGTTCACAGCTTAATCTTGAAATGATGCAAGCCTTTGCCTGTTTATGAGCAGCATAAATTGTTCTTATTTCCACTCCCCCACACATGAGGCGTAATAACCAGTCATCACAATTCACACCATAGTGCTTGAGATGCAAATGCAAAGACTGATTCCTAACAGAAAAGGAAATAACTGCATTAGGCAACTGAGTACTAAATAACAAAGTACAAATATTAAAACAGTGCTCCCAATACTACTGAGCAGTGCTAACATTAAACAATAATGTTATTAAATTAAAAGGCAACAAAATAATTCAATCCATTACATGTACTATAAGGGAAATCATTTTTTTTTAATATTTATTTTTTTGTAGTTGTACACAATAACTTTATTTATTTATTTTTATGTGGTGCTGAGAATCGAACCCAGGACCTTGCACATGCAAGGCGAGTGCTCTACCGCTGAGCCATAGCCCCAGCCCCAGGAAATCATTTTTTTTTGTTTTACATCTACATTCCATTTGTTATATCTTTATGTACAATGTAAATAACCTAACATTTCAAAATCTAGTACATACATACCCCACTTTATAAAGCTGTATTCACAGACTCAAATTTAACAAGGCTCTATTAATTTAAATATGCTATACTAAACAGTACAACTGTGGTGCAGGCATAGTGTTTTCCACTGCCCCAAATACTTTTTTTTTTTTTTTTTTGGTAGTGCGGGGAATGGAACCCTGGGTCTCATGCATGCTAGGCAAGCACTCTACCATGAATCTACACCTGCAGTCCACTCCAAATATTTTTAGAATTGTAGGTAGCAGATGGAACCTGATTTTATAAACTTTTGCAGGGGAATAGTTTTATCCAAACAAATAGATAAGAGCAATTAAAGCAGGGAGCAGGGCTAATGCTACTTCCAGATTGGCTTTCTCACCCTGCTAGTCACTACTCAAATCTCTACTGAAACCTCAGTTCTCCTTAGAACTAATACGAAAGACCCCAACCAACCTACCATTAAGAAAAATGTTTTGAAAAAACAAAAGTATTTCGAGAAGAAAAACAAGAAACCCTCTTTCAATTCAAAAGTGAATTTTCTGTATTACTAAATTTGATTCTGAGTTTTAAAACTCTGCTACCATTTTAGGCAGAAACCTTTCTTAAGGGGCTGTACACTAGCTTGCCATCTTAAACTAGATAAACAAATGTAATAGCATTTGCTTGAAGACTTACGGTTATTAATAAAATAAGAGACAAGAACAGTAGTAGTTCTTGGTTGTCCTCAAATCCCTGCCCTCCGGTACAGGTACAGGTACAACTGCTGCAACCCAAACCCCTTTTGTCCATTTAAGAAAGTACACTAAATGTAAATGAGTCATGAGATTACTACTGGGATAATATTAAATCTGATGACCATTACTTATTTAATGAATACAATGACTTTAGGTTTCATATTTCACTAATACTTACATTCACCTGAGTGTGAATGTTGAGTGTGACCGAGAATACCCAAGGCACCAGGGCTGATAGCTATGTCATGCTATTAAGTTAAGAGACTCACTTGCAATCATTTAAGTAGACATTGAACCTTATGTGTTTCATACCGGTAGAGTTTCTTCCTCTGCTGTGAGTTCTCATTTTTCTTTACTATCAATATGTGTGTCACTCTCTAAATTCTATTTAAATCCAGAATGGCAGCAGTTTCAAATCTCCAATGAAGGGGCTGGAAGTGTAGGTTAGTGATTGAGCATTTGCCTACTCTAGCATAGGTAGGGCCCTGGATTCCACCCCCAGCATCACATACAAAAAAATCTCCAATGGTAAATAAAACTACTTTGTTTTTGTGTAGATATTTGGCACTCTTTAGATACAAATATTACTAGATCCTGAAAAATATTTACACTAAACTGTTAGGGTACAGAATTAATTCTAAAAACTTTGAGTTTTCTATGCAAAATAAAATTCACATGCAAATCTTTAGCAAAATAATAAAAATTGTAAAACGAGGAAACTTCACCTTTGGTATTTTAGCCATCCCTTTGTTCAACCTGTCTCCTATTGGACAAAACCCTTAGACTTTCTGTGATCTAAATTTGTCCCCATCTCCATCCTTAATTGAATGAAAACATAAATGAATTACTCCTACTGATTAAACTTTAAAGTTGTATATTATCTGCATCTGCTTGGCTCCCTGAGGTGGCAGGAAAGCATTTTTCTCTCAATCTTAAGTAATTTGGGACAGGAATAAGGAGGGACCAAAAAGGTAACGACAGCTGCCCAATGCACAGCTGCAACACATTTACCTTTTCCAAAAGCCTTCATTGTCTTTAGCCAGGAAAAAAAAAAAAGTAGGATTGACAGAGTTTTAACTCTTGCCTATTTCTGAATGCTAGACGAAAGTACATCTATCATCACTAGCTTCTCTGAGCCAAGAGGGCTTTCTGCCCATTCAACTGCTCTATTTACCCCTCCACAACTACTTATCTCTTCTTTCCCATCACTCATGTCTCCTCCTTTGCTATAGACAGTGCTATAAAGCTTTGATTCATTCTGCCTTCTCTGCTCCCCTGTGTCAAGACCCTTTCATGTAAGCTATGAGTTAGTTTCCTTCCCTAAGGCTGTGGTTGATTTTGACCTACCTGAAAGCCAAAGCAAATGGATCATACCTGAATGCACTACTCAAAGACCATAGAGTGATGGTAAAAGTGTGAGGGGGAGAAAATACATAGGAGAAAATGTCTTGAATCTGAACTACTAAGGCAGGCCAAGAGCAGAGAGTCTGGGGCTTTGGCCTTATAGCACATATCAATATAATGAAATAAAATCTGCATACAGCATTAAGGAAAAACATCAAGGTCAATGCTGGCTGTAGACAACAGAGCTACTATACTAGAAGTCTAGTCTGCTACATAGAGCCATACTAGTAGAAGTGTTCTATTTACTATTCATGCTTATTGATAACTACACACAGTTATGCACCATCATGTAATATATCACAGTTAGCTACATATATAAGTTTTATTTACTACAGTACTGGACTTTTCTTCACAATCTGTTGCTCTTGAATTGAAGTCATCTACTTACAATCTTAAAATTGAAAATATAAGAGAATATTGGTTTAGAATGATGACAACGCCAGACAAGAGCTCACTAAGAACAGTAAATATGAGTAACACAATTTTATTACCATTAAAGTCATTCCCAAATTTATAACAAATATTTTAAGTCTATTCTAAAATGAAAGATCAGTCAGGATCAGGAGAGAAAATGAATTTTATGTCACATGCCAACTTCAATAAACTGACAGTCGCTACATGCCACAAGTGCTCTGTTGAGGACTCAGAAGCAGAAAAGAAGAATCAGTAAAGTTCATCCCTTGCTATCTCCAGAAACAGCAATTGATGGATATCATGACCACAAAGACCAAGTTGTTGCACAGCACATGATTAAAAAGGGAAAAAAATGAAACACAGACTCACCAGAAAAATCTGTTGTCAGTTGTGTGTTCTTGCATGCTGCGATGTGCGTTAAGACTCAGATCTAAACTGACTCCAGATGCAGACCATGCAAAATAAAAGTTTCCTGAATTCAAAACTTTTCGCACTTCTGAAATACGATCCTCATCTGAAGCATCAACTCGAAGAGATATAAACTCAGTGGAAGTAACTCGAAAAACTTCAGATTCTTGAATTTTTCCAACAGACATACATCCAGTGACTAGGACCAGATAATGTAACATAGTATCACCTACAAAACCCAAAGATTTTACTGGATGAAAAATTCCAATATTTTTATGTTATTTCAAGTTCTTTCTTCTTGTATTTCCATTTTTTAAATCTGATATTGTGATTATTCTAAACTTGTAATGAACATGTTTAAACTCACCAGATTTTTTTTTAGTTGGGAAAAATCCTTAATTAAATACATTTTTATAATAAGCATTTAAATATTAACAGGGAAAGCTCACGTTTACAAAATTGTTCCTCTACTTAATCTGAGCCTATAAAATCTATCAAATAAAAAATATCTTTTCTAGGGCTGGGGCTGTGGCTCAGTGGCAGAGTGCTTGCCTCACGCAAGTGAGGCACTGGCTTTGATCCTCAGCACCACATAAAAATAAATAAACAAAATAAAGATATTGTGTCCATGTATAACTAAAAAATATTTTAAAAATATCTTATGATAGAAAGTTCAGATGAGAAAATGAATGTGAAAGTTCTTTGTGAACAGTAAAGGTGGAAAAATAGTATATAAATTTGAGCTGCTCGTGATGATATATGGACAGAAAGCAATTTAGTTTATAAAAACGTTAATAGACTTTTTTATTTAATTAGAACAAAATCCTATGAAATTAGTATGAAGTTATAAATTAGCAAAAGTGTATTCTAAGCACAATCTCTGACATAGGTAGAAGTGGCTCTGAATCTTGGCTCTATGATTTATTTTCTAGGCCAACTTCAGTACGTGAGCTTAACCAACCTGAGATATAATCCCTTATAAAAAAGGGATTAAAACATATACCTCAGTATTACTTAAAATTAGCGATGCACTTATGCACAGTGCTTTACATATAATTTATTAATAACAAAAGACAAATCTCCATTTTATAGACCAATGCTACTCAAAGCATGATCCAGAAACTGTAAACAGCACACAATGAAAAAAGTTGCCTGTACAGAAGGGAAATCGACAACATCAGTGCCAAGTGCGGTGGCACACACCTGTAATCCCAGCGGCTTGAGAGGCTGAGGCAGGAGGACCATGAGTTTAAAGCTAGCCTCAGCAATGGTGAGGCGCTAAGCGACTCAGTGAGACCCTGCCTCTAAATAAAGTACAAAATAGGGTTGGGTATATGGCTCAGTGATTGAGTGATCTTCACCTGAGTTCAATCCTGGGTATCAAAAAAAAAAAAAAATTCCAATATCAATAAATTCACCCTTTAGTTTAACTGACTCTTTTCTTCATAGTTCACTAGACTTTATCAGAGAAGGAACCATGTGTTGGATTTATATGACAGTGCAAGCTCCTTTCTCACTCACAGACCAGTAATAGCCCATACTTCAAGCCACACCATGACTAACATGGACAAACTAACACAAAGGTTACTCTACAGTCTATGGTCACATTAAGTGGCAGACATAGGCCCAAACTGAGACCTTTGAATCCACTACACCAAGAAGTTTGTGGTTCAATAAAGACACTTGTTTCCTAAATACAATGAAGCCAAGAAAAGAAAAATGCTTTGATTTTCACTTAACATGTTGAAACAGGAAACCATCTCTGGAACTTAAAATCAAAATAGCTTGAGAATTAGCAAGCTTTTTTTTTTGTTTTTTTAAGAGAGAGAGAGGAGAGAATTTTTTAATATTTATTTTTTAGTTCTCGGCGGACACAACATCTTTGTTTGTATGTGGTGCTGAGGATCGAACCCGGGCCGCACGCATGCCAGGCGAGCGCGCTACCGCTTGAGCCACATCCCCAGCCCCGCAAGCTTTTTTTTTTTGGACAAAAATATAATAAGAGTAGCTTAATTAAGGTTTAAAAGATGTTATCACACTTATAGCTCCATTATAGAGTTAAATGACATAAAGGTAGTCTCTTTCAAATTCTTAGGATTATAAAACTAGAAATAAAAAATGTGGATGAAGTATATTGAACAAAAAACTTACCAAGATTTAACCGCAAAACACCTAAGAGTCCATAGGCATCTAGTACTTTGGAGTATGTACCTTTGATTGCCTCTTTTTCTGCAGATGCTAGAACAGAAGTTTTAAAGAAAAATGACAAGAAACATTAGATTGCATTTAGCTATAAAGTAGGTTTCAAGCAAAAATTTCTAAATCTGATATTAATATAAGCATATGAAATATTTCTCCAACTAGTAACATAACTCAAGAGTCAAATTATTTCAGCACCATGTAATAAATTAATCCATCCTTTCCCACTGACCTGAACTATTTTATTCATCCTTTTGTTCCTGATACTTAGAACTGGACACTTAGAAAACTGATAAAACACTGAAATGATGAAAGCTATAGGCAATACTTCACCACACAGTCCAGTATAGGAATAAGGAAATCTCAAACATGCCATTCATCTGATTGTTTTCTGCAATAAAATTCATGGTATCTTGCTAATAAGTATAACCCACAAAATAATTTACCTAGGGCAGGTTATTGTGGCTGTTTTACTGAGAGAAAAAAAATTCCACCCCTCCAAGAAAAAAAAATCAGAAAACTTTAAAGGAAAAACCTTCCTAGTACTTAGCAAATATATATTAAAAATGTTACAAAGAAATGTGAACTACAGCTAGTATATCAAAGAACAATTAGAAAGAATACATTCTAAAGCTGACAATTCAGGTGAGATCCTCCTCTTCCCTTTCCCTTCTGAGGTCCTGTCCTTCTCTACTGCCCTCTTTTTTCTGTCCCTCATCCCATGCCCAGTTCACTTCTTGGCTGAGTGATTCTCTCAGAGCTTACTGCTTCTTTCTTAGACTTACTAATTTCCTCTTATGTCCTTCATCTACAACATAGAAACAGAACCTTTGGCAGCATTCATGTATTCCACATTAGAAAATCATGGAAGTAGATCCATCTGACATTCCATTTCCAGTCTCTTTTTGCCAATGAAAGAGCCCTTCCATGTCTACTGCTTTGTCCAATATTCCTTGCAATTTGGCACTCCTACTTTGCCCTGAAATTTTTTTCCCGATTTCAGAACATCTCACCTTCATTGTCTGCCTCACTGCTTTTCAGACCATCTACTCATAAGCCCTCTTTCTAGTGATCTCACTTCTGCCTTCCAATGAGTTGTGTTCTATGGGTTGGCAGCACTGGATAAGACTAAATGACTCAATCACTCCATGAATTGATAATGTCACAATTCTGTAATACGCTCATAATTAAGTGTGGGCTTTTACCTAACCACCCAGAGTGGGGAAAATTTCACCAAGCTACTACTAATGGTATTGGGAATGGTATTTCATTCTGCATTCCCAGAGTTTCTAGTATTATTGTATTGCATGTTTATAAAACAGTTACTTCTGACCTCCAATGGTAAGTAACACACATATAAAACATCATAGATTTAATTATATTTTATAAAATAAAATATAACTGCTTTCCCCTAAATACTGCCTCTGTAAGTGCATTGCAAGATTCTCTCATCTGCCCTCCCCGTCTCCCCCTACCACTTCTGCTTTATGGAGTATTATTTTCTCCTTCAATAAATCTATGCTTTGTCAGAAAAAAAAAAGAGTACTATAACAAAAGCAAACATTAGAGACACTTGTTATTGTCCTCATGATAAAAGATATGCTTTCCAAGACAAATATTATTCTAGAGTTTTACATGTCACATGTTATATTCATTTAAACTGACAGCACTAATACGGTAACACAGAAATTACTAGATCTATCAGTTTCAAAGCAATCATTATTTGGTTCAAACACTATCAGCTAATAAAAGTTAAAATGAAAATATAATTTAACATTAAGTCATCACCCTCCCTTAGAAAACAGAAAAAGTCACTCTGTAACTTAAATACAATGCAACAAAATATTCTCTCTTCTAATAATGCATAATAATTACCTCCTCATTAGTTGTGTTCTAAATATATGAACAACATACCATGTCTCTCAGGACCAATGAAGGTCCATCTATTAGAATGTCACCCAATTAAAATATGTAATCAAATGCCATTCTGCTTAGTTATTTGCACTTTGTTTTATATTCTGAGACTCAGGAAAGAGGATACACACATGAACTTTAACTAATGTGCACATTCCTAGATAAAACTAGAAGAAAGGAAGAAAATAATTCAAAGAGTAGATGTCATTTTCCCTGACAGGAATTTTTGGCTTCCTCTCAAATTATAAAAATAAATGTAAAAACAATATCTCAGCTGAGGTACTTATATATTATTTCTGTGATTATTATGACAGTATCTAACAATGAGCTAGATGTTTTCATGCATTATTCAATTTTCACAACAACCCCAAGAGCAAAATTACCATTTCCACTTGGCATATGAAAAAACAGATTTAGAAAGGTTATTAATTAGCTACTAATTTGTCTAAGCCTAAACAGCCAGCATTTGAGACTGCAGCTTCATGAGAAGGAACTTGGTCTAGTTCCTGCCCTAACCCCAGCAGCCTAGCACTCAATAGAAGGTTCTACAATTGTAGGTTTGATGAATTCGTGGACTATATGTACTTTTAACTCCAGATAATTCCAATTCCATAAGAGAATACATCCACTCTATTTTTTTAAAATTTTTAATCTAAAGGCCTGGGATAGAGTAGACAAAAGGCCAATGGAGGCTGTCAGAGCCCAGGCAATATGGATAGCCCTATATGTGAAGCTGAAGTCAGGGGTGGTAAAAGAGGACATCCACTTGGAGGAGGGACAGCCTGCATGAGGTATGGGAGACTCCAGGGATGCTGAAGTATACTGACATGATATGTTGCAGTTGAGAGCAGTAGAGGGCAGGGTACATAGGACAAAAGGCTGAGGCAGGGTGTTGGAGCCCCAGTGGGATGGAATGGGTAGGAGAGTGGTTATATACAAGAGAATGACCACGGATGAGACAAGTTTCTCATTGTCAGAGAAGGAAATTACAAACAAGGAAAAGAAAGAAAACTAGAATGGAACTTCAGTGTTGATTGGAATTGGAGGTACTAGTTTGACCCCAATTTTCTAGACAGAAGAAAGATATAATTGAGTATATAAAAGATACAAATGAGTATGATGCACACAGACACATTTACATATACTTCTTAGGATACACAGTGAAAGAACCTGAAATCAGCAACACTCCAAAGGCAATGAACACACCCAGATCTTGGTTTCTAAATATCATTCTTGCCAGGCTCAATAGCACTCGCCAGCAATCCCAGAGGCTTGGGATGCTGAGGCAGGAGGATCAAAAGTTCGAAAGCAGCCTCAGCAACTCAGTGAGGCCCTTAGCAACTCAGTAAAACCCCGTCTCAAAATAAAATATCAAAAAAGGCTGGGAATGTGGCTTAGTGGTTAAGCACCCCTGGGTTCAATTCCTGGTACCCCCTGCCCACCAAAAAAAAAGTTAAGCATCATTCTCCACTAAGGATTCTAGAATGCATTGTAGAAATAGCTGATTCCAGGGCAAGGACAGGGACAAGATGAACCTAAAACATTCTTTTACCAAAAAGAAAGGAAATGTTCAAAGAATCATGTAAACATGTCACAGAAACACATAAGCCAACGTAAAGGGCTTTTACTGATGAAATCTGGGACAACATGAGCATCAAAATAAATAAGAGTACTGGATTTTAATCCACTGAATAAGCCCAGGAATTCATTCTGATGAGGAATGAGTAATTTATATCAAGTTTCAAAGTACCTCCCCTCAAAACACTTAACTGTAAAGAAAACAAGTCGGCCACACATGCTCGGTAGACCATCATCTTAACCAATCCAAGTGGATAACAGTAATGGGATAAGTCAAAACTGTGTACCATCTACAGGATACAATGTAAAGAATGCAATACCATTTCTGCAATAACGCCACTAAAGATGGAGAACCTGGGTCTGGGATTATAGTTCAGTGGTAGAGTGCTTGCCTCACACGTGTGAGGCACTGGGTTTGATCCTCAGCACCACATAAAAATAAATAAAGATATTGTGTCCATCTGCAATTAAAAAAATAAAAGATGAAGAACCTGGGGTTTCTGGGTTGTGGCTCAGTGATGAGCACTTGCCTAGCACATGAGAGGTAAGGGGATCAGTTCTCAGCACCACGTGAAAAAAATAAATAAATAAAATAAAGGCACAGTGTCCATCTACAACTAAAAGTAAAAATATATATATATATTTTAAAAAAAAGATGAAGAACCTGGATCTAAGCATGAACCATCAAACCCAGACTACTGACATTCTACAAGATAACTAGCCTTAGTCTTCAAAGTTCTTAAGATCATAAATGTCAAAGACTGAGGAATCTCCCCAGGTTTAAGGAAAAAAACATAACAAAATAATAAAATGTACAAATCTGAACTGGATCTTTCTGCTATAAGAAATATGGGACAACTGGTAAAACCTGAATGGAGCCTGAGAATTAGTAATTATCACTATTAATTTTATGCAGGAGAATGTTTTTCTAAAAAACATATAATAAAGTATTTGGGGGTCATTAGGTAGCATATAAGCAACCAACTCTCAAATAGTTCAAAAAATATGTTCAATTTTAAAAATGTACACATACATTTCTAAATTAAGAAGCACTTCTCTCTAAATGACACAAATAAGATAAACTCTTATAAAACCTTAGTGTCCTACTCTCCATACACGTTTTTAACAGAGAAAAAAATTTTCTTATTTTATGAGTCTCTCTGAAAAAACAAAAAGATACATGATTTAAGAGAGATAAGCCTAATCAGATTACTGTTGTAATTCTCTAATAATTCTATAAAATAACTTGAGGATCTCCCACTTATGAAATTATTTAAAATAAGAAAGCCTATACTACATTTTTTAAGAAAATGCATACAATATTAAGATGAAACACAGAATTTAGACAGGCGTGGTGATGCTCGCCTATAATCCCGGCAGCTTGGGAGGTGCTAAGCAATTCAGTGAGACATTGTCTCTAAATAAAATACAAAATAGGGCTGGAGATGTGGTTCAGTGGTTGAGTGCCCTTGAGTTCAATCCCTGGTACCTCTCCCAAAAAAAATCACCTCACAGAATTTGTAAATGTTTTACTCAATTCATCCCTATCTTCCTTTTTCCTTAATATGATCTCATTGCATCCCATACATCAACCAAAATGAATAATCTGTTGTCCCTTATACATGTTCCATATTCTTATATTCTTTGCCTTCTCTTCCTCTGTTCATAGTGCCTGGTCCATCTGTAAGAACCTTTAGTCATCTTTTGTTTTCAAATATTACCCATCCTTCAAATTCTAAGCAAAACGCCACTTCCTAAAATTTTCCTGGATTACTCTAGTTGGAAATAAGCTTTTTTCTATTTTACGTTAAGTACAGTAACTTGAATACTAATAGTAATAGAAATGATGTTTCATTTCTTTATAGTGCAACATGATGCCAACCTAATTCAGACACTCTGAAAACTGTGCCTCTAGATGAAGTATTCATCTAGTAGATAGGCTGAGAGGTTTTAGCACAAAAGGAAATGTTCTATAATTAAGGAAAATAAACATTTTACTTTGCCACTAGAAGTATTTCAGTGCCCTCATTATTGAAGCTCACATTTAATTATTACTCTTAGCAAGATTTGGAAATTATCAAGTGTGCTGTCTGTTTCAGGGAATACAGGTGGGAGTGAGAAGGTGGGGTGGGGAAAAATAGGCCCTGTTCAATAACTGCCAACTGGGTATCAAACTAGTAGAGTTTATAAAGTGGCAGAGTGTGTGGAGAGTTCAGAGGAAACAAACTGAAAGAATGAGTGGAAATGAAAGTTGGAGAGATACTTAGAAGTTCAGTAGACTGCTTGTGCAGTCTTCCAAGGTATATACTGTGCATTCAGTGACAGGAATAAATTGCCTTTTGTAAGAGGTTTGTATTTTTTTCTTCTATTCATAGTAGTTATTAAACAATATCCTAAGAAAAACAAACCTTTCTTTTTACAAGTTGTTATGAATGTCTAAAGAGCACACTGTTTTGGGAGTAATTCTAGCTGATCAAGATCTTCAACAGTTCAGGCCGGGTAAAGACGTCATTAGTTCACAAACACATAAGCTAGGGTAAATCCCAACTTCCAAAAAGTTACTGCTAAGATACCTCAGGAATAAACAGTACCTAACTCCTTTGAGAGCTTATTTTAAAATAAAAACTCTTCTTCCTACTTTATACTTAACACCAACTTTCATTCATGTCATAAATATTTTCTTAGTTTTCAAGTTCATGAAAATATGTATTTCCTAAGAACACAGAGCCATCATAAATATAAATCTATAAATCTACAATTACAGCTATACATCCTCAGATGGTAGGCACTGATCATCTGAAGACCCTCTGATTCTATTACTAGTGAACATATAAACAGAAATAAGGCCACAGAATAGAATCTTAAGCAATATAAAATAAATGACATAAACATCAATTAAAAAATATTTATGAGGCATCAGGAAGATTTGAATGTTGTCTGGATATCTGATTTTTAAAACTACTGTTAAATTTTCAGTGTTGGTAACATTGTGGCTATGTTAAAAAAACAGAGCCCTCATCTTTTAGAAGTGCATTGTGAAATATTAGTGATATCTTAGATTTGCTTCAAAATAAAGAGGGATGGGGAGATAGATGATAAAGATATAGATAAAAGTGTCCATGAATTCATAATTAGTGAGGATGGGTAATACACACCTGGGAGTCATTTATACCACTCTTTCTACTTTGATTTATGTTTAATACTTCCCAAAATCAAAAGGTTAAAATTTATTCTAATAATACTCTTGGTATACTAGATAAATTCAGAAAGGAGAGAATACAAGATATTTCTGGCCTGTCAGTGAAACAACTAGAAACTACTGGAATTCTACGTAATCAAAGAAGTTACTTTTCTCCAAGTACCCTAAGTCAGAGGTATTAGCCAAAAGTTCAATCAACATCTAGACTTTTATAAATTTGAAAGAAAGCAGTAAGTCCTACAACCACTACTAATCTTCCCAAGTTATCATATATGCATCAAATAATGAATATATAATAAGTTTGGAAAGGATACCTATGGCAATTCCAAAATGGAGACACTAAAACAAATGTTTTCTTCACATGCATCCTAAATAACTTAGCCTTAGTCTTCTATCCTGTTGAAATTATCTTTAGAAAATTAGCTTAGCAGGGCATGGTGGTGCAAGTCTGTAATCCCAGCAGCTAAGGAGGTTGAGTCAGGAGTACTGCAAGTTCAAAGCCAGCCTCAGCAACTTAGAAAGGCCATGAGCAATTGAGCAAGACCCTGACTCCAAATAAAATATTAAAAGGGCTGGGACTGTGGCTCAGTGGTTAAGCACCCTGGATTCAATCCAACGTACCAAAAAAAAAAAAAAAAAAAAAAAAAAAAAAGGAAGAAAGAAAAAGAAAATAAGCTATTGTTGATCTTCACATCACAGAAGAGGAAAATTTAAAACTACATGGTAGTAATATCCATTAACGTAATTCAGATAACTTTACTCACTTGTATTTTGGCTCTATGCATATTATTTTACCTGAACAAATCAGTGATTGAGATAGGCCTAAGCTACCAGAAAATAAAATAGAACTGCAGAGATGGTTTACTTACAGACTACAGAAAACTCTGAGTATAAATATATCAATTATTCTCTATCAAAATTTAACATATCAATATTTCTTTATTATATTACTCATTAACATATCAATAATTCTGTATCACATTATTGGACCCACTCTTTTTTGTCCTGTAGTAGCTTACTTGTATAGTACTATGTCATAGCTCACCATTATTAGATTATACCCTCCCCCCTCAAATTAGAATTTAAGGCAAACAATGAAGTGTTAAAATCAGAGTAAAGAATTCAAATGTAAGCATAATCATTTGCCTATTTCTAAAGGCACTTTTAGGACTAAATTTCAATGTAAAATTTAATTGATGATGAATTAAATAATTCAAACTAAATAATAAAGCCATCCAGTAAAGGTCCTATCCAGTGTCAACATTTTGCTATGGCTCAAGCATTCCAGAGCAAATAAGAAAATGAAGACAAGATTGTAAATTAGATGTTCTTCCTAGAATCACAATTTGCCTGTGGTTGCATGCACAGTAATTTGTGGTCAGGTTATTTGCATGAAGTTAGCACTTTGGTAGAGAACCTCCAGTGCAGCGGATGCTAGATATCATATAGCCCAAGCTTCCCATTCTAAGAAGAAAAAGCCAGAGATTAGGTGATTCATCCAAGATCATATAGCTAGCTGGCAGTAAGGCCTCTTTCCATTTCATCATACATAAAAAGAAAATTTATTTTAAAAGATTTTCCTTTTATAATTAATTAAAATTCTAGATGAAAGACATTAAGCCATCCAAATCAATGATCTACATAAATTGCATAATACAATCTTGGCAACATTTCAGAAAAAAATAACGTTTCATTCATTAATGCAATAATCATTTACTATGCTTACAACACACCAGGATCCTGGCAAGATTCTAGGAATAAAAACAGAGGACCCCGATATCTTTTTTTAGAAATCATATTAGGAAGACAGGCATTATATAACCAAGAAATGCAAAATTACAAATTGTGGTAAATAATTATCACCAAATTTAGAAAACTGCCAGCTATTATTTCTTCAGACATTTTTCCTTTTCAGCTCATCCTTCTGGCATTCCAATTACATGTCCATAGTGGAACACTTGAGGTTGTGTCACAGTTCAATGATGCATTTATTTTCATCTTTTCTCTATTTCATTTTGGATAGTTTCTATTACTATGTCTTCAAGTAATTTTCTCTGCAGCGTCAAACCTACTAATCTCTTTCAGTATATTTTTCCTTAGATATTGTTATTTTTATGTCTAGAAAACTGATTTGAATCACATTTTTATTTGTATGTGGTGGTGGTGGGAGACTGGGGATTGAATCCAGGGCACTCTGCCACTGAGCTACATCTCCAATCCTTTTTATTTTGAGACATGTTCTCACTAAGTTGCCCAGGATGGCCTCAAATTTGCAATCCTCCTGCCCCAGCCTCCTGAGTAGCTGGGATTACAGACATGCCCCACCAAGCCCAGCTGAGTCACATTTTTCACATCTTTCCTTATGCTCATTCTTTCCTCTACTTCTTGAACATATGGAGTATATTCATGATAGCTGTTTTTATGTTCTTTATTAATTTTAGCATCTGTTTCTACAGACTGACTCTTCTTCTCATTATGAGGTATATTTTGTTTCTTTGCTAATTTCTAACTGTAAATTTTATGGGGTTGATATATATAAATATATAATATATAATCTCATATATATTGTATATATAACATATATACTTGAATTCCTATATTCTAAATTTGACCAAGTTGAATGATTTATATATATGATATACATGTTATATATTTATATGTTATATATAATATATGAAACTTTGTTCTAAGATAGTTATTTGGAAATTTATTGGGAAACAGTGTGATCCTCTTGGGGCTTGTTTTTAAGCTTTGCAGGCAGGATGAAAATAGAAGTTATTCTAGGGCTACTTTGCCCCATTACTGAAGCAATAAATCCTTTTGAGTATTCTGCCCAATTCCCTGTGTATTATAAGATTTCTCTACTCTGGCTGTTCAAAATGAATTCTCAGTCCTGTAAGCTTCAGAAATTTTTCTGCCTGCTCCTTTTTGGTGATTCTTTCTCTGTCTTGGGTAGTGTCTTCATACACTGGCATTGGTCAGTACTCAGCTAAAGTCTCAAAGAGAGCCCTCCACAGACCCCTGGAACTCTGTGTAGCTATCTCCTTTCTGACACTAAGAGCCACCCACATTTCCTACCCTGTCCCCTCAACTCAGAAAGCCTGCCAGATTTGTCTGAGTACCTCCCTTGCTGCTGTGGCCTGGAAGTTCTCAGGCACTAAGTAAGTGCAAGACCCCACCGCATTTGTTTTCCTTCTGCCAGGGGTCAGCATCTTCTGCTGCTATTGATCAATGTCTGAAAAACATGTCCTATACTCTTCTCATTTTGCTGTTGTAATTTAAGGTGGGAAGATAATGCAATGTATGTTACCTCATCGTGGTCAGAAGCCAAACTCCTATTATAGTTCTGGGCTAGTTAACAAGTTATAACATCTGATATACTGAAATCATGTAAGAAAAAGTCACCTGATGAGGTTCAGTTACAGACAAATTCTACCTTTCTTTTATTTTCCCTTGTAGCAAGTTAAATGATAAAGAACTATAAGTACTTAGAAACTACTGGTTTTACCCAACATTAGTGGGCTAATCCTGCCACTGGCCCAGGTTAGAGAGCTGGTTTGAATTTTTTTTTTTTTTTTTTTTTGTACTCAGGAATGAACTCAAGGATGCTTAACCACTGCTTAACTCACATCCTCTGCCCTTTTTATTTTTTATTTTGAGACACGGCTTGCTGGGTTGCTTAAAGGTCTTGCTACGTTGCTGAGGTTGGCTTTGAACTTGTAATCTTCCTGCTTCAACCTCCCAAAATGCTGGGATTATAGGAGTGCACAATCGTGCCTGCCTTGCTTTTTACTTTTTATTAAATATGTACATTTCAAAAATTATTCCTAAAGGGCTGGGATTGTGGCTCAGTGATAAGGCACTTGCCTGGCATTCGTGAGGCACTGGGTTCAATTCTCAGCACCACATACAAACAAATAAAATAAAGGTCCACCAACAACTAAAAAGTATTTAAAAATATTATTCCTAAAAATAAATTGAAATTCTGTTACCCTAATGTACTGATCCATAACAAGTCTAAATTCCATCATTTTTGTGCTAAAAAGTCAACTATAAAAAGTCACTTCTTCCCTAGCTTGCAAATTTTTCTTAAAAAGAGACAGAATACTGAAGCTTATCTAAAGGACAATTATGCTGACAGCATTTAGCAATTAAAACAAAACAAAATCCATGCACATTGCTTGTCATTGCCACCTACTTCATTTGACATCCAAAATTCTAGAACCTGATATTTAACTTGGCCCAGCAAAGAAATTTCATGTTTTTATGACCTTACTTTAGATCAAATCATATTTCCCCTCTAATATATTAACATATTAAAGTTTATAGGCAAAAACATATGTTTAACAATTCCCTCACTAAAAAATGCTACTATTTTAAACTTTTAAATTTTAAACTCCTCTATTGACTTTCTTTCCTTTTTGCTCCTCTTGCCCACTTACAAAAACAGCCACCATCCTCATAACACCACAAACAATAATTACAGTGGAAAAATGGAAAAATCAAATGGATGGACCATGTCATTGAAGTAATTACTTAATCTTTCCAGGACTCAGTTTCTACCTCTTAAAACATGGGTTAAAGCATAATCCACAGAATTGAGTGAAACAGGTCAAATGCCAGATCTTTTAAACTGTATGCCAAGATGTCCCCAGGCACTGCAGCAGACTCTCAGGGGAACTGCAAGATATTTTAAAACGAAGGAAAGCATCTCAACATGTCTTAGACACCAACTATCAGCTTGAGATGTTTCAGAGTTTAATATTACACTGCAGCACATTTTTTTGATGACCTATCTTTGTGAAGTTATTTGGTGATTGTAGTGATAAAGAGCAAATACCACTCAAAAATCAATGTGGAAAAGGAAATGAGGGTGGCATGTTCCCCCTGATTGCAAGGTTTGAAAAGCTACGTAATACTCAACAGGCACCCACAATCCATTAGTAAATAATTGTGGTTTTTTTATTAAGGAAATAATTATTCTAAATTTATTTGCATTATTTATTTGAACAGCTACTAAAACTGGGACTTAAATATTTATTGTTTGGCCCTAACTATTTAATAAAAAGAACTATTAAATATCGCTTGTGGCCTAAAGGTGTTGTGAAAACTTAATGAGACTCTAAAGGCACCATGAAACAATACACTGGCTTAATATTGTGACAATATTTACTTACTGTAGATAGCAACTATTTTTCATTATGATTCCTTTACACTGTACAATTCTATAAAAAAATCAGGACATTTCACATTCTGAGGATCTCCAGAATAAAGTTCTATTAGTTTTATGATTCATATTTCCATAATTTGAAAAAAATTAGGTTGACAAAGAAACTCAGATGGACAACCTGGAGTAAAGCCAAGTCAAGAGTTAAGTGATGTGGTCTTGCTGTCTATTAAGTGTGGTGGCTTGAATTATTCGAGCTAGAAAAAATGAAAATAATCTTAACACAATAAAGATAAAATGCAATTCATCTTTACCACCATACTAGCATGTGATATGGAAAAGAACAAAAGCTTTAAGAGTTTTCAATTTACATTACCACCTCATATTCCTATCTTTTATTTTGTTGTGTTTCTTGTAATGCTAGGAATTAAATATAGGACTTGCACATGCTAGGCAAGCACTACCAGTGAGCCACAACCACAGTTCCCAGCCCCATCTTTTAAAGTAAACTATAATTCCTGTTTTTACTTATTTTTATGTGTGGGTGGAGGTAGTGGGGACTGAACCCAGGGGCATTCTACCACTGAGCTACCTCCCCAAACTTTTTATTTTTTATTTTGAGACAAGGCCTAGCTAAATTGCCCAGGCTGACCTTGAACTTACAACTCTCCTGTCTCACCTTCCCAAATAGCTGGGATTACAGATATGCACCACTGTGCCTGGCATAACTCCTGTTTCTAGAATCATCCTTTCAATTTTCATCTGTTGACTTTCTCTTTTCTTCATCTTCTATTTAGGATACAATTATTAAGGGGATTATGTATTTACTGAGCATGAGATGGACTGCAAAACAATGACACTGTTTATACATTTAATTCATGTATGATTGACAGCTTGCCTTTTCTTGTGAAAGTCTTTTTTTGTGTGTGAAACTGTAGAAGTCTAGGCACACTGACCCATACAAATCTGAAACAAGTCTTCTTTTACCCCTTCATAAATCTGTTTCTAGGAAAAAAAAAATATGTACTGTTACACTTGCTATCTATGTTGGTCCAATGAAGTACACCTGTCATTGAGTCCACCTGCTAAACTGAACCACTGCTCCACAGACTTCAGATTTCAGTTTAACTGAACACTTTCCGAATTAATAATTTTCAAAAATGGATATACCACTAAAAAACATTAATCATGGGCTGGGGTTTTAACTCAGTGGTAAAGCACCTACCTAGCATGTGTGAGGCACTGGGTTTGATCCTCAGCACCACATAAAAATAAATAAGTAAAATAAAGTTATTTTAAAAAACAGTAATTGTTATCTAAGTTTAAGAATATTTCAAAAGTTTTTTAAATAAATGCAACAGAATAAATAAAAAAATATTATTTACCATTTAAAGAAAAGTAATTTTAAACAAATTGTTAACAGTAATTATAGTATAAACAACATTCACCATAGATTCCTAATTGGCAATTTAAAAAAAACTTAATAATATGGTTAATAATTGTTCCAATAGTATTTTTGAGTAACAAATCTGAATAAGTAAGATATATCTTTTACAGTAGTTCAATTAATAGAAATTCTTTTTTTCGTTTTTTTTTTTCTTTTCTGAGATAGGATCTGTTTGCCAGACTAATCTCAAAATCCTGGGCTCAAGTGATCCTCTCACCTCAGTCTCTCAAGTAACCAACTATAGGCATGCACCACCACAAATAAAATTTTTAAGAAAAGATCCTGTATTTTGTGGCATATATACAAAAAGGAATACTATTTAGTCATAAAAGATGAAATCTTGTTATTTGCAACATGTATGGACCAGGAGGGTATTATGTTAAGTGAAATATACAAGGCCCAGAAAGACACATACTGCATGATCTCAAGTGGAATCTACAAAAGTCACTGTCAGGCTATGGATATAGCTCAGGTGGTAGAGCACTTGCCTAGCATGTGTGAGACCTCTTGGGTTCAATTCCTAGCACTACAAAAAACAAAACAAACAAACAAAAACAAAAACAACAACAAAAAAAGGTCAATCTCATAGAAGTAGAGAGTAGAATAACAGTTGCCACAGGCTGGATAAAGTGGTGGGGATGATGTGGGGTTTGGAAGAGATTGGTTAAGGGGTTCAAAATTAAGGTCAGATAGGAGGAATAAATCGTGGTACTCTATTGCACAGTAAATAACTATAGTGATGATAATGTATATTTCAAAATGGCTAAAGAGGGAATTTTTAATGTCTCCCCACAAAGAAATAATAAAGGTTTAAGGCTCTGGATATGTTAATTACCCTGACTGGATCATAACATAAGGTATACACGTATAAAAACACCACATTGTATCCCATAAATTGTTATAATTATTATGTGTCAATTAAAATATAATTAAATTGGGCCAGGGAAATAGCTCAGTGGTAGAGTCCTCAACTAAAATGTGTGAGTCTTGAGGTTCAATCACCAAATAGTACAAAAGAAAAAAAACTGAAAGAAAAAAATATATTTTCCAACATATAATAACTGTGTTTTTCAACTTTGTAATATAGTTTAAGTTAGTCTTCTCCCTAATATCATTCATTTAATAACTATTTATTCTTCAAATATGAGTAAACATTGTACTAAGCATTGAGACATAACCATTACTAAGACATAGGCCTTTTCAAAGGAGCCCAGCATCCAGAATTTGAAACCTGAACACAATTCCATGTGATATGAAACAATATACTAAGAGTGTTATGATAATATCAGCAGTTGGTTCAGCCTGAAGGTTTCAAGAAAGCTATTTATTAACCTCATCATAGACGGTAATGGCACCAAGATCCTGGAAACATGGTTATTTTAGATAACCCTATATGCCAAAAATAAGAATCCCCTAATCTATAAGAGCAAGGCCTATATAAATTCTGCTCAGAAATTGTCATCCAACAATGATAATATCAGCATTAATTGAGGCTGGAGCCCAGGCACCAGTATTTGTAAATATTCCCTCGGTGATTTTAATGTGCAGCCAGGGTTGAAAACCACTGGTTCACTGATCAAGTCATAGCATCATGACTAATTTAAGCTTGGAATACTATCAATAGGACTCTTAAAGAGAGTCCTAAGGCTGGGTGAGTGGAATTTTGTCCCTACGGATCCAGAACTATTCTCATCATATTTTTGCTTGCAAACTAATTATTCATATGTGCTAATAATTTGAAAAATAAGGTTTCGTGTTTGGAATCTCATGGCAGTTCTTGCATAAGCCAAGAAAATTAAGTGATTGCCAATTAACACTGTGTGTTGACTAAAATGTCAGAATTTTAAAACTTTACTCTTTAAACCTAAGGCAACAAGACACTGTTGAAATTATAAACTTTTGGTACATAAAAACCAAGTATTACTAGGAACACTTTTACCATTTATCTTTTTTTTGGTTCCAGGGATTGAACTCAGAGGCACTTAATCACTGAGTCACATCCCCTGCCCTTTTTTGTATTTAATTTAGAGACAGGGTCTCACTGAGTTGCTTAGTGCCTCACTAAATTGCTGAGGCTGGCTTTGAAAACTCTCTCCATCCTCCTGCTCAGCCCTCCAGCTGCTGGGATTACAGGCATGCACCTTGGTACTGGCATCATTTATGTAGAAGAAAAACACCTATAAGCATTTAGAGAATAACAAAATTCAACATAAAAAGTGTTCATCTTCTAATACAGATGAAGTTCTACAGAAATAAAGAGGATGTAGCAACAAAAGTGAGCTGTAATGAATAGGTGGGGTAGATTCTCAGAAAGGAAGACTTGAGTACAACTGGCAGGGCCAGTCCAAAATGACAGAGAAAGCTAGTGGTCTTGGAGGAAGAAGGTGTAACAAAGGAACAACACGGTGAAGGCTGGAGAATTCACAATACTTTGGGGAAAACAGCATTGAAGAAACAAAAAAAGCTCATGTCCATAAAGGAGTCCTACACAGGACAGCAAGAGAGGGTCCAAATTACAGAGGAGTCCAAACTTAATCTTAGTGAAAAACAGAATTATACTTTGGTTGAATACCAAAATGATTTTAGAAGATTTTTCTGGCAGATTAATATACAGGAAGTTCAGGGGCCTGGGGCTGTTGAAGATAATGAGAACATGTCAAGATCTTCCAAGCACAGTTCCCTACACAACACACACTTTGGTGTAACTCCAAGCTGAAGGCAAGATTAATTTCATAAGTAAAATTATTTATTAAAAATAAGGTTTTTTAGCTCTTAATTACTGATATTTTAAGCCAAGCATGGTGACACATGCTTGTAATCCCAGCTACTCAGGAAGCTAAGGCAGGAGGATCCCAAGTTCAAGGCCAGCCTTGGCAATTTAGTGAGATCCTGATTCAAAATTAAAAAAATAAAATAAAATAGCTGGAAATAGAGCTCAGTGGTAAAGCATTCTTGGGTTTAATCCCTAGTACCCCTCCCACAAAAAATTAATATTTTACTATTGCACAGTAGGGTGCCTATCGATAATAATGTTTTGCACATTCCAGAAAGCTAGAAGAAAGAATTTTGCATGTTTTCACCATAAAAAAGTGATGTTTTAAGAGACAGATATGCTTAAACTGATTTAAACATCCATGTATACATGTATCAAAACATTACATGATACCCCATAAATACATACAATTTTTATGTTTTTATGTATTAGTCAAAAATTAAATTTAAAAAATATATTTTAATTATTACTGCGAAGTTTATAACAGGAAGAATAACATATCCCAGAGATTATACATTCATTTATGCTAGCTTTACAGAGAAAAGCAATATTCAAAGTTTTTTTGCCCTGAGACAGTTTCTCATATAGCCTAAATCTAATGAAGATAAACAGAATTAACAAATAGATAAATGCTGGGAATGTAGTTCAGGGATATAGTGCTTCCCTAGCGTTCATGAGACCCTGGGTTGGAATTCCAGCAACAAACACACACACACACACAAATATATATATAAATAAAAAAATTTTTATACACACATACATATACATGTATGTATGTTCAACATAATACCCAACAATATCAAATAATATCTACTGTTATAACTGACCTACAAGAAAGCATGTTCATTACAGTAAAAAATGTCAAGCAAACCATTTTAAGGGTTAACATGACATAAATTGCAAATGACATTTCTGTGGAAAAAAATATACTTTTAGAAGCAGCAAAATAACCCCAAAATCCTGTAATCAAAACCTATAACCTCCCACCATCCGCCCAAGAAAAACCTACTAACAAAAACTTTACAGGAAAATAAAAGGAAATATTAAATATTAAAAGGAAATAAAAGCATAAACTGTTAGATGTAATATAGTGAGAAATGCTGTTAGGTCTTTTTTTTTTTTTTTAATTGTTGAATCTGAGAATTTCAAATCAAAACAGAGACCATGCCCAGTTTGTCTGTAACAGAGGACTTACAGAGCACGGCCACAGCCCCAGACTCGAACATGAGACATTCTTCCTTATGCCTAGTTTCCACTATGAGACTGAAAGGTGGAGGATCCAATTTGTGATAAATTCGAAATCCTTTGCTGAACGCCATTCTCCTTTCTTCAGAGACAGTCCTATGAAAACCAAGCAAAGCAAAGCAAATGATGCTGAGGGTTCCTTCTGCTGCAAGGACTGCACGGCATCCAGAAGTCCCTCCCTGCCAGGTTTTTTTATTGCGGGGGGAGGGGGGCAAAAAAAAAAAAAAAGAGAGCGAGCGAGCTCGGATTGAATGTTCAATCCAAAACCTAAGTCGTCACTAAATTTTACCAAAAAGCGAAAGAATACACTACAAATTCTCTCTTCAAGACAGGGATAGGCTTTTAGCACTGTAAGTCCATGAACAGTCTGGTTGAGATGAATTCCCTTTTAATTTATGTTTATCAAGGGAAAATTTTTGAGCGTATTTTTGTTGGGGGTTATCAGCTTCCTGCTTCAAGATTTGTCACTGGGTTGGAAGGGAACAGACCAGGAAACTTCACGCCGCTCCTGGGGGGCGGGGGAGGCTAGAATGTGGGAGGGAAGGTGAGAAGGCTGCTTCAAAGCTCCTTAGGGGGCCAAAGGAGGAAAAGGATTATCGGCCACCGCGGGCTCTTCCCGGGCGGCGGCGAAGGGCAGGGGAAGCGACACAGGTTACCACCGCCGCCCGCCCAGCCCCAGGCCACCGCCGGCTGCGGGGACCGCAAGTGGGGCCGGTCCATAAGAAAGGCCACTCGGGAAGAGTCTCAACTCGGAGCAGGGACCCGACTGGCAGTCTACCGCCCGAGAAAGCGGCTTCCTCACAGGGGAACCGAGGCGCCCGGAGCCCAACGCCTCCATTATGCGCCAGAAGAAGTGTCCCGGCGCTCAGACGGATTCAGTTCCTTTCCTGTAGGCAGGTTGACAGCGGCTGTCACCAAAGCCCCCAGCCCGACGCGGCGCCCGGCACAACCCGCAGTGACTCCTCACCTTCTCGCCCGCCCTCCCGCGTCCCGGCTGCCAGGGCCACCCTCACCGCTCTTGCGAAGGCTGCGGCGACGGAGACCGCCTGTGGAAGCGTCGGCCCGCCAACCCCGCTGCCGGTGGGTCTGGCCGCGGCCGCTCCCCGCCCTCCCGCCGGGAGCTCACCTCTTCCTTCGGCTCCTCCTCCTCCTCCTCCCGCAGCCGCCGCCGCCACAGCCGCCGGAAGCGTCACTTCCGCTCCAGCAGATCCATCTCTTCCGCATTGCGCCGCAGCCCGGGCGGAAGACCCACCCCTTGCGGGAAGGGGCGGGGCATAAGATGAGCACCGCCCACCCCGTGCCCTCCCGGGCCCTGGTACCAGCTGGCCGCTGCCGCTACCTGCAGCGACCTTCGATCGGGCGACGTGTCCCCTAGGCTGTTGCTGCAGGTCCCACCGCCGGGGATGCTGGGAGAGGGAGGATCCGACCTCCCCAGCCCCCTGGCGAGTGCTTTCCAGAGCTCCCCAGCCCTCCCAGTGCGCGCCAGGGAGAGACTCCTGGGAAGAGTTTTGGGGGCTGGGTGTTAATACGTGCCCAAACTGGGCGTCGGGACCACCCCTTGCTGCCTCCCCCGGCTAGACCCACTGGGGGAAGCGGGAGGAACTACCAGCACGCGGCGCCAACCAGGTGGCGCCTTGAGAGCTGTCCATGGTGTCTCATAGCAAGCTGCTCCGAGTTCTTAATTCTAAGTGACTGGATAGGCAGCAGTAAGAAATAAGGCCGGCTTTAAAACTGTTCGGTTCGCTACCTTGTGTGTGTGTGTGTGTGTGTGTGTGTGTGTGTGTGTGTGTGTTCTGCAGCTCTCCGGAGCACTATAGGGAAGAATGCTCAACTGTACGTAAGATGGAAACTGGAGAGTCACCCTCCGGGAGCTCAAGGCACAGTTAAAATATGGCTGTCCCTGAATGACGAATAGGTTTTGCCAGAAGTGGAACTTAGTAAATAACGTCATCAGCTCCTTTAAATCTCATTTTTTCAACAAATCATGTCTGGGTAATGTCTGTGTCCCAAGACCTATTCAGTTAACACTTAACAAATTTAAATATGAGAATGAAGTTGAAGCCAACAAAGCACAAAGGAATTGAAAACCTCAAGAACCCAGCACTCTGAGAAACGGTTTCCACTTGCCTTTGCTTTTTCCTTTACCTCTTCCCCTTCTTGCATTTGCCAGCAAAAGCAGAATTTAAACTTGATATTGTGCAAAATCATTTCCCCCTCCAGGCCCTGTCATGTGACTTGATTTGACATTCCTCTCTATTTTAGAGAAGCTGGACGCACCCTGGTTTCAGAATGCTAAGAAAGCTAAAATTCATTAGAAAAGCCACTTTTAAGTCAAGGAAAAATGCAGACACTTGGATTAGTTCTGAGAACTAGAGATTTCTCTCATTTAGTACTATCTTCTTAGGAAAAAAAAAAAAAAAAAAAGCTTTGCTCTTTCTAGTGGTTTACCCATAGCAGCCTTAAAATTAAACTAATAAGAAAATAATCTACTTGTCAGTGGTCACTCATTTCCCTTTCTGGAAGAGTCCATTTCAGTTAGGGATGGCACTCAACAAAGAAAACCAGGTGGAAGTGGTTGTGTTTGGAATTTTTTGTCTTTTCAAGTATAAATACCTCCATATCCCTGGTATGCACCAGCTGCCACCACCCCCCCCCCAAAAAAAATTAATGGCTTCAGTAGCCATATTTTCAACTTCTTTGCTTGGAGGTTTTATTTTTATGACAATGTTGAAATCAACATTTTAAAAGTGGGACTGTAAACCAAACTTAACCCCAAAGCCCATGATTTTTGCACCATGTCTCTGGGATTCAGGAAACCTCTCATATTCAAGTTGGGATTCTTGGGCACGGGAGGGTAGCAGGACTCTTGGGTTACAGCTTTTTCAAATCCTTCCAAAATATATCATTTTAGTTGGAAAAAGCACAGGATTTGAAAAACAAAGGCAATTTTACTAGTCACTTTTAAAATGTGTTATTTCTTCTCTTTCTTATTTATACCTTTTACAGTATTTGAAAATAGCTGCCCAGATTTCCACCAAACTTAATGTCTTTAGAGTGAGCTAACTTAAAATACAAGTTAGGTGGCATACAGATTTAACAGTGAGATCCTAGGGGCTTTCAAGACAAGCCAACATCCTCTTGATTCTTGAAAGTGAGCAATGAGGTGCCTGGGGTTGGGGCTCAGCGATAAAGCACTCCCTTAGAATGTGTGAGGCACTAGGTTCGATAATTATACACATACTCAGAAGGCAGATACAGTGATAGGTGCAATATGACTGCAAGCCAAAGAGTATCAACAGCCACCAGAAGCTCTAAAGGAAAGGATTTAATCCTAGAGACTTTTGGGGGAGAATGGCCTTATTTATACTTGATTTCTAACTTCTGACCTCCAGAACTCTAAGAGAATAAATTTTTGTTCTTTAAACTGCTCACCGAGTTTGGGGTAATTTATTACCTTAACAAATAAATTTCCTTCAAATGAAAATCTTCTGGTTGAAATATAAAAACATTTGTCTCATGCCAGTTCTATGTTAAATTTACCTTACAAAGTCCTAGTTCACACCCATTTCTGAAACCCAAGTTGCCTGATGGATTTCACAGGACAAAATGTCTGAACTCACTCTAAGAATTCTTAAAAACAGATAAGGAAGAGTAATAAGCCTAAGGAGTTTAGAAACACAGTTTGAAGTATAAGGCCCAAATAGATATTTATGTGTATGTTTTATTCAGTGAAGTTGGGAATGTGTTCTGTCTGACTTAGTAGGCCAGTAAAGTATAATAAAAATTCACCCAGAATGAATGTGTAGGGAGATAAGCAATGTTCCCACAATAAAGATACAACTGACAGAGCAAGCACGCTGCATGACACTATTCTAAACGCTACTTGCCTTGATCAAGGATACATATGGAACTGTTAATTCTCGCTATACTAGACTCATTTTGAAATGCTCTAAAATTAGTCACCAGCAAAATACAACAAAGGGTATATTTAAAAATTAATTTAATGCTTGGCTAAAGCGTAATTACATATATAATTATCAAACAATAGTCCTTAATTTCCAAAAAGTTCCTTTTGAAAACCACAGAATCTGAAAGCATAAACTTTAAAACAAGTTCTCTTGAGTATTTACAATGTGGTACAAACATTATAGAAGACCATGGATATTAAATTGCCTGGGTGTGGCTAATCAGCAAGGCGTATTCTTTATTGCATATATAACTCACATATGTGGGATTTTAAATATAATAAGACTACTAAAATTCAATTCAGATGCATGTATCTGTAAGCTGGGCAGGGAGTAAAATTATGAATGAGACAGGACAGACAGCCTAAACCATGCAGTTAGGTTGTGGGCTTATTATTTTCAAAAAATTAAACTTTCACGTTCCATTTGAAACTATATTGCATATATTAGAGTTCACATGAAACCCACATTTGCCTGTAATGCTGATTCAAAGAACAAGATCAACATCCACTCAATGACTGAGTCCACAACTCAACTCTCAATTTTAAGGCAGCACAGCTACAGTGAGAGCGACGCTAACCAAAAAGGGATGAACATTTATTTAGTCACTTGCCAGCCCTTTTGTTACAACAGTGTAGTAATTTTCCTAAGACAATTTGCTACTGGATAATTTTCTGCTGTTAAAAGGCTTTCTCTGTAGAAAAACACCACAAATTTCCAGTGTGAAAGTCCATGGTGATATAAATATATATATATATATATATCTATGTACACATATGCATAATTATACAATTTACACTGCACACATTGTTTATAGAGGACAATTAACTGAGAGGGTTAATTTGAATGATCATACAAAATACTTCTGTAAACAAAGTATGACAGGCAGTAAGGAAAACATAGACTCCTAGAAATAATCTGAATTCCTTTCATTCTGAAGAAATTGCATTTAAGGACACAGTATTGAATATAATGGTTTTTTTTTTTTTTTGTATTAAAATGAAAATCAGTATTTTACAGTGTAAGAAACTTTACATATATACAAAATTTATACATTGGGAATGGTATTAAAGCAAATAAGCTTTTCAGTCTCATAGGTCTATTTTCCTTCAATCAAAGACTTAAATTCTTTCACATTGTGGTCACTTGCAACAGACATAGCATGATCCAAAGCTCGAATACTTGCAAGAAGTTTTACTATTTGTTTTATGTTTTCCCTAAAAGAAAAAAGAAAAAAAAAAAATGTAGCAGGAGCATTTCATTAGCACATTTAAAGGAAATTTGTTCTTGATGTTATACAGATTTTGCAATCAATTTGTCCAAACATGCATTTTTACATATGGGAAACAGAAATGAAAATTACATCATACATAAAATCTTGACATGTATTTATATAAAATTAAACTTGCATGTTTATATGACTAGCCCACAGTTAAAAACAAAAACTTATTTCACTCAGATGAATGGTTTTAATCAATCCATGGTAGTATAAACACACACTTATATATGCATAATTACACAATTCACACTCACATATCATTTTTAAAGGACAGTTAACTGAGAGGGATAATTTGAATGATCATACAAAATAAAAAAGCAATCTGTTCCCAAAATTCTTCAGAGCCCTATCTCCCATTACTTCCTAAACCACAGTGCCAACTCTTTGGAGAAACCCTGAAACACAAAATTTTACTTCTCTTATCAATTCATCAAGATCCTGCCTGAATTCCACTCCTCTGAATTCACTACACAAAACAGTTTGGCTTTCCTTAGTGCACTAACTACCTTATTATTAAGTAATCATCCCATTTTAGCAACATCAGAATTATCTAGAGCGTTGTTAAAACATTACCCAGCCCCACTCCAGGATTCTGACTCCACCCCCACTCCAGAGATCTGACTCAATATGTGTTTGAACCTGAGAATCCAAATTTCTAACAATCTCCCAGGTAATGCTGATGGCCAGGAAGCACACTTAAAGAATGACTATTTCAACACCAAGTTTGAACCACTCATGAGAAAGCATAAATTATGACATTATTGACTCATCTCCTCTACAACACTGCAATAATAAGGCCCTTTTACGGGAAGGATTATAATTTGTAAAACTTTGCAAACTAGGTGGAATCTACTTTATGTGCAATGCAAAGAACAAATGCTTAAATAGCTGAAGTACTTTTCTATAGGAAAGCAAATACTACTTTGCATATGGATTTCTAGTTTTCCCAGCACCATTTGTTGAAGAGGCTATCTTTTCTCCAATGCACGTTCTTGTCACCTTTGTCTAATATAATTGTAGTTTTGTGGGTTAGTCTCTGTGTTCTCTATTCTGTACCATTGGTCTACTAGTCTGTTTGGTGCCAATACCATGCTGTTTTTGTTACTATTGCTCTGTAGTATAGTTTAAGGTCTGGTATAGTGATGCCACTTGCTTCACTCTTCCTGCTAAGGATTGCTTTTAGCTATTCTGGGTCTCTTATTTTTCCAGATGACTTTCGTGGTTGCTTTTTCTATTTCTATGAGGAAAGGAATGTTATTGGAATTTTGATTGGAATTGCATTAAATCTGTATAGTGCTTTTGAAAGTATGGTCATTTTGGTAATATTAATTCTGCCTATCCAAGACAAGTAGATAGATCTTTCCATCTTCTAAGGACTTCTTTGATTTCTTTCTTTAGGGTTCTGTAATTTTCATTATATACATCTTTTACCTTTTTCGTTAAGTTGATTCCCAAGGTTGTTTTTTTTTTGAGGCTATTGAAAATGGGGTAGTTTTCCTCATTTCCCTTTTTGAGGATTTCTCACTGATATACAGAAATGCCTTTGATTTATGGATGTTGATCTCTCACCATGCACAAAACTCAACTCAAAATGGTTCAAGGACTTAGGAATACAACCAGAGACTCTGCGTCTAATAGAAGAAAAAGTAGGCCCTAATCTCCATCATGTGGGATTAGACCCCAAGTTCCTTAATAAGACTCTTGTGGTGCAAGAATCCAAATCAATAAATGGGATGGACTCAAACTAAAAAGTTTCTTTTCAGCAAAAGAAACAATCTGTGAGGTGAATAGAGAGCCTACATCTTGGGAGCAAATCTTTACCCCTCACACATCAGATAGAGTATATAATTAGTATATACCACTGTAAGATTTCATCTCACTCCAGTCAGATGGCAGCTATTATGCACACAAACAACAATAAGTGTTGGCAAGGATGTGGGGAAAAAGGTACACTCATACACTGCTGGTGGGACTGCAAATTGTTGCAGTCAATATGGAGAGCAGTATGGAGATTTCCTGGAAAACTGGGAATGGAACCACCATTTGACCCAGCTATTCCTCTCCTCAGTCTACACCCAAAGGTCTTAAAAACGGCATACGACAAGGACACAGCCACATGGATGTTTACAGCAGCACAATTCACAATAGCTAAACTGTGGAAGCAACCTAGATGCCCTTCAATAGATGAATGGATAAAACAAATGTGGCATATACACATTACTCAGCAATAAAAGAGAATAAAATCATACCATTTGCAGGTAAATGGAT
The DNA here is from genome assembly GCF_047511675.1 of Marmota flaviventris. NCBI lineage: Eukaryota > Metazoa > Chordata > Mammalia > Rodentia > Sciuridae > Marmota > Marmota flaviventris. The sequence continues at coordinate 10,845,683 of NC_092505.1, read as the reverse complement.
GGAGGTAGAGAAGATAATGCTAAGTGAAGTTAGCCAATCCCCAAAAGCCAAATGCAGAATGTTTTCTTTGATATAAGGAGGCTGATACATAGTGGGATAGGGAGAGGGAGCATGGGAGGAACAGATGAACCCTAGATAGGGCAGAGGGGTTGGAGGGGAAGGGTCGGGGCATGGGATTATTAATGATGGTGGAATATGATGATCATTATTATCCAAAGTACAGGTATGAAGACATGAATTGGTGTGAATATACTTTGTACACAACCAGAGATATGAAAAATTGTGCTTTATATGTGTAATAAGAATTGTAAAGCATTCTGCTGTCATATAAATTTAAAAAAATATATAAAGCAAATATTATTTGTAAATAATTAACTTTCAAATAAAGATCAAGTTAAGTATATGTAAATCAAAATTTTTAAAGTGGTAGGCTTTAAGTAGTAAAAAAACAACACACTGGGGGAAAAAAGTGCAAATAATAATCAACACCACAATAACAAAATTAAAATGTAAAGCAAAATTGTCTAAGAATCTTATCATTAAAAGCTTTACTACTTACTTTTAATTGTATCTTGAAAATCAAATTTTCTCACAAGAAAATAATACTATTTTTGAGAAAGGGAAACAAGGCCCCCAGAATATTTCCTAAACAAAAAAGTTTTCTTACAGAGCTATACTTGTGGTATAAACAGATATAAGAAATATACAAAAATCACAAAATTTTGAAAATTCCTTCAAACTGTAGTAGTTATATTACATATTTTATGCTAAATTTTTAACCCCACATTATACAAATATTCACAACATTATTGTCCACAGAAACGATAACAGTTCACTCATTTCTTCCTAGCAATTCTTGACAAAAATTAGGTTTAAGTTGTTCTAGAAATTATGAATGGTGACTTTTAGTCCATGATATGATAAAGGAAAAACATGGAACATAAAGATTCTAAAATGGGGATATTGTATCAACATATTCTAGGTTTAAATGGTCAAATTTTCTAGGATTCACGTTCTATATAATGAATCTCAAAAGACCAAAGTTCATGACATTCCTAGAGCCTGTGTTCTCCCCAATTCTTCACTGAGGAGATAGAATATTCATTCTCCTCAAGGCTGGCCCTCACCAAAAATCTTTCCCTAACAACCTTCATAAGTTCAACGTACTGAAAAAAGACAAAAACCAAAAAAACAAAGTTATGTGTACTTTGGGTAGGTTTAATACTAAGTGAATGTACAATTTATATTAAAAAATGACTACTTAAAAAATATTTTAATAACACTAAATATGACAACTAAAACTACAGGTTACTATTTTAATAAGTGATTATAAAAAGTTACCTTGCATTTCTTTTATCCACATCAGAGCACCCAATACTATTCCTATAAATTGTATCTGCTAAGTGCACAAGGTATCGGCAGAAGTTTTCTAACTGAGAAATAGTTCTTTCTCCTTTCAGATTCATGAACCACTGTTTGGGGAAACAACTGATTACCTATGTAGGAAAGGATATAAAATACAATAGTTAAAACAGAATAAATGACAATATGTAAAAGTTGAGTCTAGATAATGGATATAATGTATTTGACCTAAAGAGGTGCTATTAGACTAAATTAATTAATCTGAAGAGATTTTTTTTAAAAGACTCACTTTCTGTATTAACTATACATGGATCAGGTACTCAATACAAAAGATGATTTGTCCCATTTTTTAATAATCTATAAAATGGATAATCAAGTGCTTATTTTCCAGTCTTGCAAGATACCCTAAATGAACTGAGTTCTCTCTTATGGAATGCTTTTGTATAAAAATGCGTGTATAAATATGACCCAGAGTAAGGCTAAGCAAGCATTCACACCACAGGTGCTGCCCAGGGCAAGAGTCTTAGTGAGGTGTATAGGGCATCATGCCACAGAATGCCATAACTCATAAGGGTGAAGATCTGGGGAGGGGCAGTTGGTAGAGCGCTTGCCTTGCATGCATAAGGCCCTGAAAAGAAGGGTAAGACTGGTTTCTCCTAGGAAAGGGCAGCCTGGTGTGAGTACTCAAATCAGAGTCCAAATGGATAAAGAAAGCTCATCACTACAGAAATACAGGGATCACTAGAAACATGACTGATTCCAGGGCTCGGGCAGAGCAAATACAGTTTAGACAAAAAAATGTCATGCCAGAAAGAAGCAAGCATATACTTCCGCCAAATGAGGGGAAATGTCATAAGATTACAGAAGTCAACTCTTGAAGAACTCTGCTCAGGAAATCTGGGACAATTTCTGCCAAATATGAGGAAGAACCTGAATCTAATTTTGACATAATATCGGGTAAACCCAAATTGGGGGATATTCTAAAAAATAAATGGCCTAGGGGCTGGGGCTGAGTGGTACAGCGCTTGACTGGCACACATGAGGCACTGGTTTCGATCCTCAGAACTTATATACACAAGTTATACATTAAAATAAAATGAAAATATTGTGGTCTTATAAATGTATTTCATATATATAAAAAAATAAATAACTGGCCTATCATTTTCAAAAGTGTCCAGGTTATAAAGGCCAAGGAAAGAACTGAAGAAGTCTTCTAGATTAAAGGAGGGTAAAGAGATATAACAATTAAACAGAATGCATGGTCTGGGTACTATTTTCATTTTTAAAAGAATTTTTTGAAGTAAGGGTGACTGAACACGGCCTTGTGCATCCTAGGCAAGCATCCTACCACTAAGCTATATTCCCAGCTCTTTTTATTTTGAGGCAGGTCTTGCAAAGTTGCCCAGACTGGCCTCTAACCTTCCATCGTCCTGCTTCAGCCTTCCAAATAGTTGGGAGTATAGATGTGGGCGACCCTACCCAGCTTCTGGATATTTCTTTTGCTAAAGAAGGACAGTGCTGATGTAACTGATAAAATGTGCACTGGGAGGCATTTCTAAGGAGTAGGCAACAGTAATATATCAGCGTTAATTTCCTGATACTATTCTCTATGCTATAATCTTGTAGACTAATACCCCATGTTTGTTAGAAATACAAAGAAACATATCTGAGGTATTGAGGCATCATGTCAGAGACTTTGGGTGGGGGGACTTTGTACTCTTACTTGTAAATTTTCATTAATTTTGTAACTGTTTCAATTACATATTACTGTATAACTTGTGTATGTAAGTGGAAAATAAGATAATATTACTAAATAAGTGAAAAAAAGCCATTTATAACACTCAAAATAGCATTCATTTTAACTGTGAAAAAATTATCATGAAATCAAAACTTTTACTAATACCAAAACACTGATACAAATAAATGAATAGATATAAATATAGATAACATTATACTTTCTTCCTCCTCCCCTACACCCCCTTTTCTGGGGTACTGGGAATTGAGCCCGTAAGCATTTTACCACTGAGCTACATCCCAGCACTTTTTATTCTCTATTATAAAATATCATCTAAGTTGCTGAAGCTGGCCTCGAATTTGCAAACCTCCTCCTTCAGCCTTCCAAGCTGCTGGGATTACAGGCATGTACTACTGCCACCACATTATATACTTTGATATAAAAATGCTAGGGAGTGGGGAGTTTGGAACTACCTGGGTAAACAGATAGCCAACCTTACATTAAGTCTGGTAATAAAGGGCAATCATAAAGTTTTCATATCCCTCTTTGAACAAAGGAAATTAACATATATGGTTTAAAAATAATAATATGTATCATTCAACTCACATTTTGGGCTTTTTTGATGCTGTCATCTCCATATTCTGAATTCTGAAAAGCCATGAGAATGTATCTATTTAATAAACCATCTATTGATAATTCCTGAAGAGTTTTATTTGAGAAAATGCCATACCACTGAAGAAAATTTCCTAAGAGCTAGAAATAAGGGGAAAAAAGAGAGAAGCAATGTTATGCAATTAAATTAGGTATAAAGTAAATTAGATACACAATAAAATACCACATGTAATATGCAGGATAATGCCTTCCCAAAGTATAGCACTTTTAAAGTGTCCAGATATTTCCTAGAATGGTGGAACATTTTAATTTTAATTAGCTAAAATTTGAATAGCCACATGTACCTGGAGACTACTGTATTGGTCAGCACACATATAAAACATTTTCATCACTGCCTGAAGTACTATTGAGCAGTGATTATTCTTAGATAAGTGTCCTCTATTCAAAATTATGCCTCAGACAGTCCTATGACTTCTAGGATGTTCTTGTCATTATCATAAAATGGAGACTCTTTCCCACCCCACCAAAAAAACTTTCTAACTTGTCAGTAAATGGTAACACTATCTAACCAGCTGCTCAGGCAAAAAACCTGAATGTCATTCTTAAACTCTTCATCAACTTATTTGACTCCACCTCCATCCAATCTGACATTTCTCTAGTTCCTGCTGCCATCCCAATAGTCTAAGCTACCATAATCTCTTTCTGAACATTGCAGATACTCCAGTAAGATTAAGAGGATGAGCTCTAAAGTACCCTTTCTCAAACAGGGTTCTGTGAGAGAAAAAAGTGATTTGAGTGACTCTCCTCAATTTTTCCCAAAGACTATACAGTTAGTTCATTCCAGATACATAATAAAGAATTCATTATTTACAAGGGAAGCCTTAGAGCATTAAGTATTAACTCAGAATTCCAGGCGAGCAGATATACTCAAGAGGCAGACTGGCCTGAGCTAGATTTCCAATTCTATAATTACCAATGGAACGACTCTGGGCAGGTTATTCTGTGCCTCACTGACCCATCAATAGAGTGAGAATAATAGTGTCTACTATAGAGCCATTCTGAAGGTTCTATGAGATAATCTGTTTAAAAGGTGGAGCACCATGCTTGGCACACAGTAAATAAATAATGAATACAAGTTCTCATTTTCAGTATTACTACCCATTAACTTGACAAAACAGGAAAAAGTAATCTTAAAAATGGTAATGTTGGGACTGGGGATAGAGCTAGGTTAGTAGAGTGCCTACCTTGCATGCACAAGACCCTGAGTTCAATCCCCAGCACCACAGGGAAAAAGAAAAAAAAAGTAATGTGTTCATGTCCCTGATAAGGTAAAAACCCTTCCATGACCCACATAAATAATGGTCAACTACTCTTCAACAAAGGTACAAAAGCAATTCAGTGGAATTTGTCTTTTTAACAAATGATTGCTGAAACAAAAGAACCTTAATACAGATGTCATGCCTATCACAAAAATAGGCTCAAAATAGATTATAGAGCTAAATAGAAAACCTAAAACTATGAAATTTCTAAAAGAGATAGGAGAAAAACTTTGCAACCTTATGTTAAGAGAAAGATTTTTCAAGTATGACATATAAAGCACAGTCCATAATAGAAAAAGTGATAAACTGGACTTCATAAAAATTAAGAACTTCTGCACACAGAATACTACTGAAAGAATGAAAAGGCAAGCCACAGACACACACACTAAAAAAACTCTTTACAAATCATTACTTGACCAAGGACTTCCCTCCAGAATATGGAAAAAACTTTACGTGCAGTAAGAAGAAAACAGCCCAACTTAAAAGCAGTGATCTGCTGATAACACACAATGTGTGGATGAATCTCAAATACATTATGTTAGGTGAAAGATGCGAGACTCAAAAGGCTCCCTGCTACATATAATTCTATTGATAAAGACATTCTTGCAAAGAAAACCATAATACATAGATAAATATACGGGGGAAGTGGCCAGGGAGAGGTCAGGGGTGAGCTTTACTACAGGGGAATGGGAAGTTTCTGGGAATGCTGAAATTGGTACATATTTTCCATTTAGTAGTGATGATACACAACTGTATTCACTCAAAACTCACAGAATACTAAAGAGTGAATGTATATAAAATAATACTTTTAAAAAGATAAATAAATAAGTAAAAGTAAAAAGCATCTAGTGGCTTCCTACAACTTTTACCCATCAATCTTTCACATGACTTACTAGAGTCTATGTTATCAAGACTCTCTAATATATCTCTAACTTAGCCATTATGTATGCACTTTCAGTATCTGTAGTGTTGTCTGTTCTCCTTCACCTCACAGTCAAATTCCATTAATTCCTCTGGTCTACAATCTAAATATGAATTCCTTAGAATGAAATATGATCTCCAACAACTGTTAGTCTAGTTCTTGACGTATGTTATAGCTCTCATTACTATCTAGAATTTCTCCTTTAAAACTCATCACATCTGTGATTACCTGCTATCTGTCAACTGTTCTGGACTATGAACCCCATGAAAGATACACTTCTATCTCATTCAGTGCTATATCCCTAAAACTCAGAAGAGACCCTCTACTCTATTTGCTGAATATATTTGCTGTGGTTTATTTAGTTAGGTGGTTTGTTGATAGCTTGGGCCTCACTTTGAAACTCAAGAATTCATTTTCTCCTGTGGAAATATCAAACTTAAATAAACTTTGGGAATGAAATTAGTTGGTAAAGTGGAGCTTCTGTATAAATAGAGCTATCCCTATACAGCTTATAAAAAATAAAAATATTCTCCAAATACACTATGAAGTCAAAATCTCAAGATTTTTAATATAGCCTATGAATACATACCTTAACTGAAGACCAAAACTGTCGTTGAAAAAACAAATAAGGCCCAGAATTTTTATTTTCCAAGACACTAAGAAAGAGAAAACACACCATGATCAAATATTTTATATATAAGCGCCAAATTATAGCTATAAACAAATATTTCTACTAGTAAAATAGTTAACAACAGAATTAAGTAGGGGGCTGGAAGGTATGTTCATTGGTGGGGTGTATGTCTAGCATGTGTGTGAGGTGCTGGGTTCCATTCCCAGCACTGCAAAAAAAAAAAAAAGTAATTTTTCAAACAATTATATTCTGGAAAATACTACATTTAAGAGTCAATAGAAGCTGGATGTGGTAATGCACGCCTGTAATCCCAGAGGCTTGGGAGGCCAAAGCAGGAGGATCGCAAGTTTAAAGCCAGTCTCAGCAATGGCAAGACACAAAGCAACTCACTGAGATCCGGTCTCTAAATAAAAAACAATATAGGGCTGGGGATGTAGCTCAGTGGTTGAGTGCCACTGAGTTCAATCACTGGTACCCCCTCCCCCCCCAAAAAAAAACAGTCAATGGAAATTTATTTCTGAGGCTGAGGGGGAACAAAGACCATCAACTCTTTTATGGCACTTAAGGGAACAACTTTCCCACTGAGCCAGTCTGTATGTTTATACTATATAGGTTAAGTTTACATTTCAAGCTATCTTTTGTCTTCTAGAATTTTAGAACCCTTCTCTGAAAGACAATAGAGAATATTATGTTTAAGGTTCTTAATTGTTACTTACTTTTTTGGATATAAGGGCATGAAAACATCGTCATCCAAAGTTCTTCTCATTCTCAACAAAAGTGCCTTTAGGTAAACCTGAAGAATTAAAAAAGTAGATAACATGCTTTAATAAGGGCTATGATAATAAAAATAAGCCATATTCTAAACCACATAATTGAGTATTGAATTTTGAGTGAACCATTTTCTTAAGTTTTTTTATTTTCCTCACTGAAGGCCCTAAACTCATTAATACTTACAACTCTCTATTAAGTGACCCTGTGGGAGGCCATCCTCGCATGTGATTTGACTTACCTCCCTAGCTAGGTGAGAGGCACTTAGACACAGCTGTGTCAGAGCTTTCCCCACCCTTCTCCAGGTCTGAGGGCTTGTCCATGCAGAGGCGTGCCTGGCCACTGCCCTGAAGACCCAATCGTCGCCCCTAACCTTGGGATGCTGCCCCTCTTAATCTTCATTGGATGGGATTTTCCCCGGAATTTTTTGTTCCCCAATAAAAGTCCACTTCCTGGTGTGTTATCTCTCTCTCTCTCTCTCTCTCTCTCTCGATAGCCAGTAAACCTCGCTACCGCATTAGGTGGCTGGAGGCTGGAGCTAGGAGAAGCCGTCCTGGAGCTGGTTTTAAAGGTAATTAAAGTCTTGTCTCTTTAATTTAAAACTCCCTAGCGTTTTCTCATGGTTAGAACCTTCTTTCATGAAGCCAGCACGGGTCGCAGGCTAGATGACCCCCCAATAATTACCAAGCAATGAAGCCATTTAGAAAACTTTCCATCCCCTAGTCTACCATATAAGTTTTAAGATCAGACACATACTTTGTTTCTTCTCAAAATGAGGTTAGTAAAAAGTGATAAAGAACACCTTTTCCATATTTAGGTAAGGATGCCCCAGAAGGGAAAATAGCATTTTAATCTTGGAAGTAGTTAAAAAACAGTATCTAGTTGCTTTATATGCTGTTGTAAGCCATTTTAGTAGTTTTACATCTCTCTTTCTCCCCCAAAACACAGTTCTTAAAGGTATATCAATTAGTTGAATTGGGAATAGAGTTGTGGTGGTGAGAAATAATAACGAAGTTATCCAGACCAATAGCCTTTCTTCCACACAGATTTTTAAAATTGAAAACTAGTATTTCCAACTTTGTGTATTTTACGCTTTAAAGGCTCATGCTGTCCAAATAGGGAAATCAGATTTTCAGCTGATTTAGAATAACCATTCATTTTCAACTCTTATTCATTTTCAAGAGAAAAAAAAAAAAAATGTCTCAGGGCTGGGGCTGTAGCTCAGGTGTGAGGCCCTGAGTTTGGTCCTCAGCACCACATTAAAAAAATAAAATAAATAAAGATACCGTGTCCAAAAAAAAAAAAAACCCCTAAAGATGATTAAATTACCTGTGTATTTTTATTTTCTGCATTCACTACTGAAGGATATCCATTTATTAATTTTAGTGTAATTCCAACCATTCTTGAAGTCTGTGTTGTAGAAAAAGGATCCCACATATTTTCAGCTATCACTATTAAGGAAAAAATAGGATATGTTGAAATATAAAAGTAAACTGCAGCTTATTTAAATCTGATGTCAAGCAGTCTCTAATAAATGTCAATCCTGATTTATTTCTTCTCTCTATAAAACAAGCTTCAGTATTCTTCAATTAACTGTGGGAATGCTGAGGGGGATAGGAATGTGGAGAGGTGATACCTTCTTATTTATGCTCCTCAGTGAAAATAAAAATAGTGGGGAGGGATTTCTATATACCAAAGGATGTCTTAGTATAAAGATTTTCTAACTAAACTTACAAGTTCATTCATTCTTCTTCCTTTTTTTCTTTTGGTACCAGGAATTAAACCCAGGTTCACTTAACCACTGACAAACATCCCCAGCCCCAGCCCTTTTTCTGTGTTTGAGACAGGGTCTCACTGAGTTGCTCATGGCCTCACTAAGTTGCTGAGGCTGGCTTTGAACTCATTCATGAGTCTCCTGCCTCAACCTCCCCAGCAGCTGGGATTACAGGCATGCACCATCGCACCCAGCTATTTAAAATTCATTCTTATTACTTAAAATAGGTTCCTATACTGATTATCCCTAATCTTTTTGAGAAATTGATGAAAGCACTGAAATTGTTCCCCAGATATGCACACACATCCCAACAACCCAAACTATGTATTAAATTTGGCTTCAGGCTGTGTGGGAGTCACTAAAACTCACCTACAGATTAATTACTGTCCCAATTCTAGGCCCACCCATCGTGGTCTTCAAGTTTCAGGTTAAGAGTTCCCTACCACTTAGCAATCTCTGGGCCAACTGGTAACTATTATTTACTATATAATGTTTATAAGGAAATACACTCTAATAAATACTCTCAAAAATAGATTTGGGAAATCCAATGTGTCAAATGGTCAATTCAGAAGACAGGAGATTTACCTGTTAGTTTAGGGAGAATCACTTTTTCCACAATGGTAGGTAGTAGTGCAACATCTACATCATCTTTTTCTTGCTCTCGTTCTTCACAACCATAAAACAGCAAAGACTCAAACCACAGCATATTCTCAAAGTCACGACATTTTGCCTAAAACATTGAAAAGATTACCCAAACAGTTAAAATAGTGAGTGATTCTGCTTCAAGCCAGAAATAAGAGAAACTAGATTGAGCCTTTGGTTATAATCAGTAAAAACTGTACAAAATATATAAAACATGTATTTCCAAGTTATGGACCAGAGAGAGCAAGGATTACGATCCATTAAAGGAACTCAAATGAAGTCAAATGCTGGCTCAGGACAGAATGAAATGGTGATTCCATGCAGAGCACAGCAGACTTGCCAAGTTGAGGAGACAGCAATGGGGGAGCTGAAATGGCAGGATGTTGTGGGGCAAAGGAAGAAGCTACATAGAAAAAGACCTCCAAATACACACAGACTCGAGCTTCTATTGTCTACCAAGCCCGACAAACACACAGGGAAACTCCACAAGGTCTGGCAAAGCTTATGAGCAGAATGATTCCCAGAGCTCATTTATTTTAGTTGTGTGTCCAGGGTTACACTCTTTTACAGTCCTTTTCTCTGATTTACATATTCACCCAACTCAACATTAGTCACATGCAGATATACACCCAAATTATTCCAACTTCCAAACCCTATCATAAACATCATTAGTCTCAAATAGCCAGTTCTAGTTTCTTCTCTTATATAGAGGCAAAAAGGTCCTATCAATTCTATCTCCTACATTTAATCTGTATTACCCTCACAATTTCCACTGCCACTGACTTAATTCAAGTCTTTTCCCACCTGTCCAATTATGCTTTTCCATTAGGTTAAGTTTTGTTAGGATAAAAGGTCCAAGTTCTCACTATTCATATACCATAATTAGTACATATCATTTTAACTGAGAAAGAATTTATATGTAAATTGAAAAACAGAAAGGATAAAACTTAAAAAATTATAAGATTATTCCCAGATACAGTCTATATTAATTAGTTATAGCCTATGCCCTATCTCCTCTGAAAAATATGTTGCTTAAGCATATATCTCTATTTTGAGACTAAAATGACAGAGAAATCAGGTTACATTCCTTATCAACAGTGATAAAAGACACTTACCTCAAGAGGAGTCCAAGTGAGGAGCTGCAATCTGATGAGGGGGTTGAATAACTTTGGCAAACAAAGGCCAATGTAAGCATCCTTATAGGACATGTAGTATTTTGAACGCCATGCTTCAAACTGTGATTTAATGCAGTCAATTGAATAGAAACTCTCAAGGACATCTTCAAAAACCTTGCTGGACTCTTTTGAAATGCGATCTAACAACAACAAAATCCCACAGAGAATCATAATTTAGTGTGAAGTAGAAAAAAAAAAAAACACCACAGTTCACTATTTTCATTGTTTTCTTTGAGGCTTGAATATCAATAAGAGGCTCATTAACAAAGGACTAAGTTATTAATTGCAATTTAGAATGAAGGACAAACAGAAGTTTAGGTTTCATTTTGTCTTTTATGAACTCTAATACACAACCAGTTCTTGTTTTACAAGTTTCCAATATGTACAACTTTTTTTCAATATATACAATTTTCCGTTACAGAGGTTTAGTTTAGTAATGCCTCTTCCCCAACATGGTTCAAACTTCAGCAACCCTGCTATATTAATTACAATTGCATAAAATACAAATTTTGCTGCTGCTAGCTTTTCAGTACACAAACTGCTATGTAAACAAGAGCTATGCCTCATGATCAGTGACCAATCATCTTTTTAAAGTCTATTGGTAGCTAAGTGTGGTGGCACATGGGAGCAATTCCAGATACTCAGGAGTCTGAAGAAGGAAGATTGCTAAGTTCAAGACCAACCTTGGCAACTTAGCAAGATCCTGTCTCAAAATCCAGAAAATGGGCTGGGGATACATAGCTCAGTAGCAAAGCATCTCCAGATCCAGTACCTAATAACATGCACACGCACGCACACACAGTCTGTTGGTGATTACAATAACTTCACCTAGTCAAGTTCCCGATGAATAGATACTAGGATTTCTAAGTGAAAGTTTACTTTGGAATATATGTGTGATGCCTCGGATGATTTAGGAAATCTTTTTAATGGAGATATTAAAGTCCTGATTATCTTCATCATAAAATCAATCTTAACATCCCTTAAAGTGAGACAATCTAGCATCTGCCATGTGAAATTATACAATAAGAAACAGTATCCAATATGAAGTACTCTTATTAAAAAAAAAGACAAAAACAAAAAAGGTTTAACCAGAATCTAATCAACCTTTTAATCTTGCAAATTCCAATTTACAATAAATGTAAAAGTGATAAATGGAAGAACAAGTTCACCAATACCACAAGAAAACAGACAGATGAATGCAGAATTTAGGATGTTTTCTGTAAAACAAGTGGACTACTCTATTTAAAAAGTTAACATCTTTAAACGAATAATAAAGCAGGAGTGAGTATTAAGGGATACTCATTTATTCTAGATCAAAAGCTATAACAACCAAATGTGGAGCATGAACGTTGGGAGGATCCTGGTTTGGACAACAAGCAAAAACATAAAAGAGTTCCAAAATTTTTTTCCCTGAGACACCACTGAGGAAGACTGAATATGATACTAAAAAATAGTAGTTAATTTTCTTAGGTGTGATAATGGTACTGCAATTTCACAGAAAAATAACAGTGTTTTTATAAAATACTTCAGGCTGTTTTTAGGGGCGAAGTGCCACAACATCTACTGCAATTTACTTTCAAATGGTTCAACAACATGCACACACAGATAAAGTGAAATTGGTGAAAAGGAGGCACTGTTCAATCGGGGTGATGAATATGGGGTGATCACTGCTGTTCTTTCGAAATTCCTATACATTCAGAAATGTTCACTATGAAATAAGGAGGAGGACACAGGCTTTTGCAATGGCCAGCAACCAACACAATTTCAAATAACTACTGCCAAAGATGGGAAAGATATATATGGGGACCCTCTGGGAATGCCTGGTATTCCTAAGAGTACTAACTGGTAATCTTGATAGAAATCATCCAGGACTCCCCAAATCAGGAAGTTCCTTTAGGGCAAGTGCCCCCACTGCCCTGCTATATACTCCTCCAGACTAGATAGGCTACAGCAAAGCTTTGCCATGGTCACTTAATATTCTTAAGAGAAACATCATGTATGCTCTTCAAGTCCTAAATACACCTTGAATTCTTTGAGAATTCAGTATGATATTCATTATCTGATTTAATGTAGAGGTCACAAAAATTCCAACCATTTCATGGTAAAAACCACAGCCAAATAAAAACCAAATTGACAAGTCCTATTTCCAAATAAAATCTTACCTTTTTCCAGATTGAAATTAGTAATGTCTGTGGAAGTTTCTTCATCATCACTAGAAAGGCCTTCAAGGTGATCTGCCATCTTCCCCGTTTGTTCTCTAGCTTGTCTACGGCGGGTCCTATGGACCGACACAATGTTAGATAAAAGAGACTCCTCCCTTCACAAACAAAGCCACAGTAAGCATCTTTAGTACTACCTCCTGGCCTCCCGCTCTGCTATCCGACGTTTGGCATGCTCTTGATACAGTGCCCGATCACGCCCAAAGGAATCAAGATTTGGTGCCATCAGTGCTTTATCTGTAAAACAACAATAGTTAAAATTAAAGGCCTTCCTTCAACAATACTGAGGAAAGAGTTTGTACAGAATAAGCCATTATGATAGACTGCTTGCTAATCTCAACAGCAGGATTCTTCAATGACCGGTAAACGGGATAGGTTTTTAGTTTAGAACAAATCTCAGTATTATTCTAGGTTCCCATAAAAAGAAGCAGAAAAATTAAAGAACCAATTCTTTTTAAGAGTTCAGTAACCCTACCCAAATGCAACTGGGCTTATTCACTATTTTTATGTTTAAGTAACAGGACTAGTTAATGCTATTATGATGACCGCAAAAAAAAAAAAAAACTAAGTTACCTGTGCAAAGGGGAAAATAAAAGATTATATCTTTAAGAAAGAAGAATGCAGGCATCACATATCAAATGGCATGAAATGACAGCAAAGAAACAGGTAGAAAGATGTAAGAATTAACAATTTTGTTGCCAAGACTTTAATAACTTTTTCCATTTTACTCTAATTTTGCTTCATGGAAATTTATTTTTATAGGAAGGCAACACCAAAACTAAAAAGCCTATCTGAGTAGGGCCAACTAATACCTTCTCAAATACTACTCTTTCACACACACTTTACATCTCTCTCCCTACTTCCTCCTATTTTCCATCTCTCATTTTGCAAACTTTCTAGGGCATTTTTCTAGCTTTGGTTTCTAACTCTCCTGTTTAAATGTATATTTTATTTACCATAATTTTAGTTTCTAAGAAGGAGTTCATATTTTTTAAAAACCATTCTTCTATAGCATCCTATACTTTTGTTAAGATACCTTTCTATTATATCACTGAAACTAGCAATTAAGTGTTACAGTTTTGGGGTGTTTTGTTTTGTTTTTGCCACCAACATTGCCGGTTTCTGCAATCCCTTTAGTTCCACTGCTTATGTTGGCTTTTCTGGTGATAATTAACAGTCTTCACATATATAGGGCACGAAGGGAAGTTCTGTGTGCACAAGATGGGAGCTGTCCAGAAAAGGCATCTCTATCAGATTACTGGTAGGTTGCCTACTATTTTTGTTGTCCCCCAACCCCCCATATGTTAATGCCTCAGGGTCTTTCCTCTGGATCCATTTTATTTTGCCAATAAAGACACCTTGGCTCTCCTTCCTATGGTGGAAAGGGTAGGGAAAACATCTGTCTGCTACACTTCACTCATTTCTGCATTTGACTCCCATACTATGAAGATATTCTGGAAAAATACAGGATAGTAACTGGAAGGAAACAACCTAAGGGATTGGGTGCGAGAGGACAGGACATATGTAAGATGAATGAAATCCCTTCAAGGCTTGTGTATATTTTCCCCCACATATCAAGAGATGTCACTACAATTGGCAACAGGAAAACAAATTTGAAAATTAGTTCCCCATCTCAGTGTATCCTGTTCTAGATCTTATTATTTTTAGAAGCTGACATTTTTAACTGAATTCTTCATTAATACTTCAAAATAACTGATATAAGGAAGAAGGCGTGTTCCAGAGTTCACTAGTTAGTAATGTCAGTTTAGATGACTAAAGTGATGACCTCCTTTCACTTCTGTAAGAACTATTATACACAATAATCACAGGTTGCAGATAAGCACTTATTAACAAATGAAATTTCAGCCTATGCTTTGCTTCTTTAAAAAAAAAAAAAAATCAGAAAATGAACTGATTCTTCAGTGTCCCATGTAATTTTCCTCAAATCTTTTCTCAATTAACGTGTACTCCCACAGGATAGTATTTTCCACTTTCCTGTCATTTAAATTCTTTCCAACTTTCCATCTAAATTAATATACATCATTCAACTCTCACTTCAAATTCCACTGTAAGTAAATAGCTGCTTATTATGAAAAAATAGATTATAGATGGAGGGAAGATTTAGTAAGATATATAGCTCAAACAAACCATTTAACTTAAAAGGAAATTATTTTCCTTCATCAAATCATGTTTACCTGTAATCTTCCCCAGAAATCTGGTTCAGTCTGGATCAAAAAGTGATCTGGGAGGGATGCATTAGTTATTTAAGTGCCCAGTGTCAAGTCAACTTAAACTTGTGTGGCAAAAATAGGTCAAAGCCATTATAAAGCTCACAGATGAGTCTGTCTCAGCTCTGAGGGCCACATTACCATGATTTTAAGCCTCTCCAAAACCCATCCCACACACAGGAGGACTCTTACCCAGAATACCCTATATGGCAAAGCACTGCTCTAAAAATAACATGAAGACTGTGCCATCTGAATCACCTGGAGTAGTTGTTTAACATGCAGATTTCTGGACTTGGAGGACCTAATAAGAACCTCTAGGGACAGGACCAGGAAATCTGCATTTTAAATGAGTATCTCAGGTAACTGTGATACATACTTTCATTTGACTGTGAGCATAGGGGAACAATGAGATGATAAACAAGCTATGAAGAACCCACATTAGTAAAATTCTTCACAGAGCACCCAAAAATATGGAAGTCAGTGGGAAAAATGGAATTAAAAAGATTTTCAAAGCATGATTAAAGAATCTCTACTATTCTATTTAAAGAGATTTCCAATTAAATTTGGTTTTCCAAAATTCAAGTCATAAAGAAAGGATTATAAATTAAACAATTTCTACATTTTATATTAAATTTCAAGAACTGTATGTAGGTATCAACTGACTTAAAGGAAACCCAGTATATAAAGCAAAGTGGAAGGAACATTAAAAAGAAAAATACTTGGGCTGGGGATATAGCTCAGTTGGTAGAGTGCCTGCCTCGCATGCAAAGGCCCTGGGCTCAATCCCCAGCACCACCAAAAAAAATTAAAAAATAAAAAATCTTTGCTTTATCCAAAGGGTTGGTGAAGCTCAAAACTCCTTTAATCTTAGGACTGGCATTTGTTATGCAATGTAACTCCTCTCCTGCTTACCACAAAATTCCCCAATCCCTAAACCTAAAATCTTTTACTATGAACAAAAACAGCATTTTTATCAGTGTTATGGACAGGATGAAAATGAAAAAATAAAGGGCCAGATAATGGTTTTAAGATAAAATACTGATAATATACTTTCTATACTCTCAAGGAGAATGAAAAAATATGTCCAAAGAAGAGTACAACTGACAGAATATTAGTGCATGTTCTTGACCTTCTTCGTGAGGCCATGTTTTCTTAAACACAATTCAAGTACATGCTATTATAATATTAGCTCTACCTGACACAACAAAGAAATTTCTTTAAAAAAGAAAAAGAAAGGAAAAAAGCTCCTCGATTTCTAATTTTCAATTAGGCTGCACTAAGTAAACAAGGTTGTTTAATGAAAAATAAAAACCTTCAAGATGGACTGACTTGAATGGCTTGAAAACTCCGAAGATTCATCTTTAATATCATCTTGTCGTCTTTGGACAAGGCGGGAAGCTCGCTGTTTGTACAGCTGATGTATTGCTGATTCAAGTTCATTAATCAGTGGCACCTGTAAAAATACAACACACTCCGTAACACCAAACTCCTCAGCTGCTTACTTATTTGAGGGTTCCATACTATTTCCGGATTTCTGAAAAAGTACCCTCTCTATGGACAAAATAATCATGAATCCCCAACAGGACATGAATAGCAATTCAGCTTGGCAATGCTTATGAAACATCACTTCTTCTTTAAATCCATGTAAGTGCAATAATGTCCAGTGCCTAGTTATTGGAGCAAAAGTTTGGTTAAGAAATTCAACACTTCGATATCAACAGAGAGCAAATAAAGAAATGTCAAAAGTTCTAGTGCTAAAGATAATATTTAAGTACTTAGAAGTCTTGTTAATGTCCATTTTTAATTTTCTAGCACCAAGATCTGCACCACAATTTTTGGAGATTAAAGTAAACCATCATCAATCTGCA
Organism: Marmota flaviventris; assembly: GCF_047511675.1. Taxonomy (NCBI): domain Eukaryota; kingdom Metazoa; phylum Chordata; class Mammalia; order Rodentia; family Sciuridae; genus Marmota; species Marmota flaviventris. The sequence goes on along the minus strand of NC_092505.1, from coordinate 10,828,428 downwards.
ATGCCAAAATACCCACAATTTGGCTCTATGAGTACATAAGAACAAGAGTCTGCTAACTACCCAATACTGAACACTTAAACTGCTTTCTCGTTATAGGCCAAGTACCTGCTACACTACATATTTTATATGTAACTGACTGATTAATAGGGCAAAATTTCTAGCTATCACTAACCTGTCTGAAATCCATACATCTCAAACTTAGAAAATTCTCTTTCTTTCCAACGTTTAAATTTATCCATATTTTGTAATAAAATTCATCACATAAACTGTCAAAACTTACAAAGTCAATAAAAAATTTTCCAGGCTATATCCATAACTAACTCATTTACTTGATTCATATAGAATACAACAACTTATAGAACCGGAGAACTAAGTGTAAACAAAAATAACCCAGAAAGCTTTCTCTTTATAAATACTTTATACTATAGCCAAATGCTACGAAACTTTCACAAATCACTAACAACCACTACACATACCTGAGGAAACCAGAAATTCTAGTTTCCCGATGGTTAGTGTAAATGGAAAACACACTACTTAGAGTTTGGGAACACTGGCACCAAGTGTTATAGCAGCTTCCTGAACTGAACAGACTGCAAACAGAAAATAAAAAGAGGCAGGTGGAATACAAAGATGTCTAAAATAAAAGCAATTGCATATACTTGCATGATTCCATTGCAAAAGTGGCAAATGTTCACACAAAGGTCAAACTAATGGGAGTTATTTTGTTCTTTAGTATGCCACACCATGGGCAAACAATGCCCCCAAATCTGCAATGATTATCTTGGACAGCTGAGTCCAAAGACATTAAAATTTGTTATAATCTGATGTTTTTCATTTTCTTAAGCAACTACTGCCAAATCATTTTCACTTACACTTCTCCACCTCCCACCCAACCACACCCCTCTTTTTTTAATCACACAAGACTAAAGACAAATGTACCTAAGATACATTCTTTTAGTCCTGGACATTAAAATTCCTGTAGGAGCTACACAACCAAGCTGGCAATATAAAGAATTTATCAACTTATAATTAAGATTCTGATTATGTCATTTTTCTCTTTAGGTACCTGAATACACTTTAACAAAGCCTAGAGAAAACTTGGAGAATTAAAACCTTAAAATTCATTTTCAGCTCTCATTCAAGTTTTTTAACAATATGAATTTGTCTCAAGAGTCTGCACCATGACAATTTCTTTACCCTCTCCAAACTCAAAATAATCATTATTTTAGGACCAAATTTAAGGCAAAGAACACAAGAAAAAAGATAAACATAGGGAAACAAAACAATGAAAAGTTAAAATGACTTACAAATAATTTAAAATCTAAGTTCAAAAATCACTTAAAAGCTTAAGGAAAGAGGGAAAAAAAAAAAGAAATGTTTATCTTTAATGGTCTTACCCTTAAAGGATATTTTTATAACAACTAAACTGAATATTCAAACCTATCCTATTGTCCCTAAACACTTTTTAAAAACCCCAATATTTTCTATGACAATTTTGATATTAACAGCTCATCAGCATACTCTTAATACAAATGAATTCAGAAAAAAATCAGAATAAAATACTCTTCTTCAAAATAACATGTATCTACCCCTTTTAATTAAAATGTAGTCACGGTAAAAGTTATACGTCCCATTTCCAGTCCTGATTCTCGCCCCTGCTTAGCACAGAGGAGCTCATGCTTCTTCCCCACCTCCAGGCAAATGATCGGTCACAAGGGACATCATAACTCAGACTGTTATTACTTCTCCAGAAAACAGGGGAAGGGGATGTGGTTTACAGGAAAACATGATAAATCCTATAGAGAAGACACAATGAATGCTAACCATGCTGGATTTGACCACAAGCTGATTGAAACCACTAAGAGCCATAACAAAGACAGTGTTCTTTTGCTAGCCTTTGATTTTTATGGTATTGAAGCAATCAACAAAGACAAAAGTAAAACACTCATTTTATCATACTATATGCTTACAGATTCTATGCTAATCCTAGCCAATGATAAAGAGAAATATGCTTTTCAATCTAAAGTTTAGAGAGAACATCTAAGGCCATGACTTCAATTTTTTTGAAAGATAAGGTGGTAAAGTCCACGAATATTTATAAGCCAGTGTGTCAAACAGTACATTTATCTTAAAGAAAAATTGATTAGGACATTACTTGAGAAATTAGCTGTATGCAGCTAATTTTTAAAGATGTAAACAACAAATGGTTAATAGGATACTAAAAGTTGTATCAACTATCATAATTAAAAAAAAAAAACTTGGAATAAATAAGACCTTAGAAGAAATTATGCCCAATGAATGATTTCTGAAATAAATGACAGGTTTTTTTAGACAAAAAAACTAGTAAAAGCAATGGCAACTAACTACCTAGGATAAAAAACTAACTACCTAGGATAAAAATAATATAACTACTTGTAGGAGTATTTTAAAAATAAGTTTAAATCTGAACCATAAAATGAAAATTCCATCAGATAAGTACCTTCTATTCTATTCAGCACAGGCCAATAATCTACCATTATATTGAGGCAAGACTTGCCAAAGTCTTATTTAAGTGTGCTCTGAGGTATTCTCTTTTTTCCTATTTTTAACAATGGCACTGTATTACCCTCAAGTGAGAATGCCACTAATGAATTGAAGAAAATGAAGCATGACTTTTCATCACTTCTAAAGTTGAATTCAGAGTATATTTTCTGAGAATTAAAGAATGTTCTATATACATAAGGCCGTCTAGACCTCCCTACTTTGCCTTATTCAAAGAGATTAATATTTTTGCATTCTTACCTTTTCACTGAAACACTCAAGCAAGTCTTGGACATACCCTCGCATTTCTTGCAAAAATTTATACCGTTCACCAATACCCCCAGAAGACCCTTCTAATCTTTCAATAGCCCTGGTAGAATCCACTCGGCTTTGCAGATGCTTCTCATGCTGCTGTCGATTTGTTTTGTGCAATTCTTTCATGGAGTCCAACCTTAAGAACACAAAAGGATAAATATAACATATTTACATCCAAAAGTTTATGCTGTCAGGACTCTTGCAATATTATTAAAATGCATTTAGATCCATTATTAGAACATAAAAATACTTGGCATGGCATCTTTTCATCTGTACTGCTCTTTCAAAAAATGGCAGTTTATAGACTTCATATAATGTTATTTGGTGGGCTAACCAAAATTTCACTGTTTTGCTTTTCCCCCCATATCTTGACTACACTTTTTCAGAGTCCAAGAGGTGCAAACTCAGAACTTTCTTCAAAAAGATCATGGAGTGGCATTTTTTATAACTTTTCGAGGCTTCCACAGAAGTAATCCAAGAAGGTAGCAGAACAATCTTCTGTTAGGCTTTTGAAGATGGGCCAGTGAATCTTCTTTGCTGATATTCTGCATCTGCTACCCCAGACTACATGTTGCCTGAGGGAACAGAAAGCTAGAGGACAGGTCTTTAAGAAGTTGATCTGCCCTACCTGTCTTTAAGCTGTTTCTTTACCAAATCAATAGTAACGGGAGTCATCTCATTACTGGGAGTTTTGAAAGGGGCTGAATTATCTGTTTTTTGAGATTTGGCATCTGATGATCCATAGGCCGTGTAACTATAAGGAATGCCATAGGATGAACCATAAGGCATTGCCTGGTAAGTGTTCTGGTAGTACATATTCACTTCAGTGGGTTGACTCGCTTGAACCTAGAAAAAAAATGGGATTTATATGAAAACTAATAGTTAGACTTTAGAAAAGAATAAAATGCCTTTAGCATTTAAAAAGAAAAACAATAAATATTATGCCCATTTCCCAAATATCATGTAATTAAAATAAATTACTACAGAATTCTTCAAAGTCAAATACAAGAAGGGTTGGATGAATGTCTTATATCTTCTTGGTGGACTTGATGAATGTAATTTTTGGAAAGTTAGATCATCCAAAGTTTAAAATTGGAACAGACATTAAAAAAAAAATCCAGAGCCATCATTTTATCAATGGAAGAGGGTAAGTGACTTGTCTAATATCAAGAGAATAAATGGGCAATCAGAGAATCAGATTCCTGAAATCTAGTCCAAGACTTTCTCTGGGTTTGGTTTTTTTTTTTATACTTTTTTGTTAATACCACTCAAATACATGCAAATTCTGCCTCAAAACAATATTAAAAAAAAAAATGTTTTCATTCATGCAATTTTACCCACAATACTATTTACTTCTATAAAACAAATCACTGTAAATATGTGGGGAGACCTCTTTCACCTATCTGTATATTTTCACATTCATGGGAAATCCCTCTTCTTCAAAGTAATTTTTTTGAAGTCAGAGGAAATAAGGCTTAGAGGGAAGAAACATTTTCTCTGCAGCAGTGGTTCCCTAACATCAGCATGAATCAAAATCACCTAGAGAGCTTGTTAAACGAGATTGCTGGGTATGACCCTCAAAGTTTCAAACTTTAAGTTTCATCTTTCTGATGGGCTTCCAGGTGATGCTAATGTTACTAGTTGAAAAATCACTTTGAGAAACACTGATCTAAGAAACCAAAAATTCTTTCATCATTCTGACTGTAAAAAACCAGTTTGATACATAACCTCATGTGATTTTCTTGATTATGCTACCTGAATCAACGACAAAGATTCAATATGGATTACAGTCACTTTAACAAAATAGACAAAAGGTATTTTTTAACCTATTTTTTAATTTTTGAAGTTTAATTCTTCTTACCTGAGGGATATTAATTCCTTTTCTTATCTGCTCCTGTTCCCATCGGCTAAGCTCTTCATCTTGCTCTCCAGTTACTAATGCATCATCGTCACTCCCCTCAATACCTGCAACCATGAGCAACAAAGGAAACTAAGCAATACCCAGAAAGTGGGGTGGGGGGAGATGCAGTCCTGTTTCACAATTGAGCACTATTGTTATTAACTCAATCTTACTAAAAAATGTCTGTTATGATTTCTCTCTTTTGATATTTGTGACTATGCCTAGCTTGATCAAAGCACCCCTTGAAGCTAAAGGCAGTATTTAAAGTAATGGTTCAAATCTTAGGTTTCTTAATCTTTGCAAGTTCGACATCAATTCTACAAAGAATAAAATCCACTGCGTCTTAAGAACACTGAATTATATAAATTTATGCATATAAAGTGTTTAGGAAAGTGTTCAACAAATACCACCAATTACAATCATGTTATAGTTTTCAAAAAATTTCAATTAGCTATTTGTACCCAAGCAAGAATAGTCCTCTAAAATAAAAGTTAAATAAATGTAAAATCTTTTTATTTGGTTAAATCACATTTAATAGCAATGTAATGGACTTTCTATCCAATTAAATCAAGTTACCTATTTCCTCGGCAATTTTTTGTCTTTGTGACTTTTCTTTCACCGAAAAAACTATACGGCGTTTCTCATCATCATCTTCATCATCACTGGCATCATTTTCATCTTCTCTAACAAGGCGGCCTTTACCAGGTTCATTATCATGAGGAGTGAAATCTCCCAATTCCCGAGCCATTTGACGCTTTTTCCTTGCAGCATGTATAAACGCTGCATCTGGAATTTCTCCTGGAAACAAATGCTAAGAATTATAAAATATGGCAGTACTAGGGTGATAAAGTCTGTATTTTCTTATAAATATGAAGAATATGATAATGCAAGGTATGTGTGTCGTCATAATGTTTTAATGCTAGCTGCTGGCACCCCCTTCCCAAACTGTGCCTGCAATCTGTTTTATTTTTATTTCAGTTTAAATGGAAACCAAAAGTAAGAAAACTTAAAAGCAGTATATATGGAAAAGAGATGAGGGAAAACCAAACTAATTTCATCTGTATTTTTCTTTTTAATTTTTAAGAAGTAATAAAACCATATCACTAACCTGAAAAACTGATAAAAATAAAAATGGTACCCAGAATCTCATGATTTTATAGTACACTTCTCTTATACTTTTTTAGTTCACATGTATAATTTTGTACCTAATTGTTCTTCATATTAAACCATAAAAAACTTTTCTCCCTACTGTTGTTCTATATAAACATCATTTTTTTATTATTATTTATTTTTTAGGTGTAGATGGACACAACGCAGTGCCTTTATTTTTATGTGGTGCTGAGGATCGAACCCGGGTCCCACCCGTGCTAGGCAAGCGCTCTACCACTGAGACACAATCCCAGCCCTACGTAAACATCATTTTTAATGACTTAGCAATATTGCCTGAACTGATAAAGTATAATCGACTATACATTCAAATTAACCTTTTGCCTATGTTAAGAATTAACAGCTTACTACTGATGTAATTGCTATTTTTCTAAATTTTGTTCTTTGTAAATAATGTTGCAATAAAAACACCTCCTAGATAAGTTTCTAGATAGGGAATAACAAGGTGAAGGGTAAGAAACATTTGAAATGCATTTATATCGACAAATAGCTTCCCATAAAGACTATAGCAATTAGGTAGCCACTAGCTACTAGAGATACATTTAGGCATTTATCACCATTTCCCCAGCCCAGGATAGGCTTTTTTTTTTTTTGCAGTACTGGGAATGGAACCCAGGGCCTTGTACATGCAAGGCAAGCACTCTACTGAGTTACATCCCCAACCCCCAGGAGAGGCATTTAAAAAAAAAAAAAAAAAAAAAATTCTTATTTCTTTTTTAAAAAGATTTTAATTCTATTTAGTTCAATTTTATTCAGCATTTTTTTAAATTTTTATAAAAATTAATAAGAAATGGTACTTCTTCATAATTTAAATTTGGCTAAAAACCACTCATTTATTCCAAAGCTTATTAGCCATGTATGGATCTGAAAACTATTTCCTATAGAAAACTAAAAAAGAAAAAAATATAAAATGTAAAATTAACAGCAATTTTTGCTTTTTATAGCAGTTCTGGAAAGAATTGAAGTATTATTCTGAAAAAAGACTTTAGGACTATTTACCCATTTATTTGAAGCCCATTTGCTTTAATAATAAAATTGCCTGAGAATAAACTTAGGAAAACTGGGCAAGTTTTAGTTCTCTCATTTTCTGTATTTGCAAATGTAAACACCCTACCTTCAGAGTTGTCATGTGAAATATCACTTAACTAATTTCCTTCCTTAATAACTATCTTTAAAGATGACCCTTCATGAGAACTTAGTTTAGTTCTGACAACCATTTTCAAGTACATACCTGGACGGAGAACATTCAAAGAAGATAAAGCATTTGAGAATGTTCCACCAGCCTTTGGCTTTTCCTCTTCCTTCTCACTCTCCATATCCATTTCATCTTCACCATGCTCACTGATGATAACTCCATCTTCTGGATTTGTGTCTTTGACATGCCCTGTTTTGTCCAGAGGTTGTTCATCTAAATATTTGAAGTAATTAAAATATAATCCATAAATTAAGTAGGTACATTTTATTCAATTGTAGGATCAATCCACTAAAACTTAGAATATTTCAATTGTTTATTAAAAACTCAAAACTAATGCATGAATATAAAATGGCTCAACAGGCATACTTAGGTGAAAATAATATAGAGCACACAGGGATTCTTTGAGAATTTAGTCAAAATTTTAACAATTTATCAAACTGTCTTTCTCTGAACTCCCACAAATCACTGCTCATATTTCTTTTAAGCATTATTTCATTTTGTATGGCAATATTCCACTCTAAACTCCTTTAAGGCAACTTTCTGTCCCCCGCCTTCCCCCCAAAAAACCTCTTTTCTTTCAGATCAGATAGAGTTTCTCTGGAACTTGTTACCTACCATCGAGGAGGAAAGATTCCCCTAACAGTTGCATTTACACTGTGCTAGCCTGACCCCACTTCCATGACTCAATGTTTTAAGAATGAGCTCTGACTGAAAACAGAGGCAAGTGATTCTCTTTCTAGAAATCTGGAACTGGGACAGAGACAAGTCAGAGACAAGGTAGCTTTAAGAAGAATCATGATATATAAACCAAGACGGGAACTATGGAGTGGCCACGTTCTGTCAGAGGAGCAGAAAAGAGGGCTCTTTGGTTCTCAATTCCAGTCCATTCATGGGCTTGTTTCAAGTCTGCTTTTCTTCCACTTGGGTCCAACAGACATCACCACAGCTTTAAGGTAAACTGTCCTGGGTTTACTTTATCTATAACCAACTAATCCTATTATATCTTCCATCCCAAGTAAAATAAAAAAAACCCAAGGCCTTTTTACACTGAAACGATGCTCACAATGGATACAACGAATATACTGTAAGAGTAAAGCAAAAGTTTATTCTAATTCAGAAAAATGTTCTTCTGTTGTTTCCCTAACATGTTCTCCCCCTGAAACTGCTTCAAAAGTTCTCCCTTCTTCTCAAGCCATATTCTAATCTCTTAACTTACAGTCCCAGAGATAATATCCTTCTTTTAACTTCCCTACCACCTATCTCATTAGCCATATACTTCATATTCTGAAGCTACAAGACTTTAAATCTACTTGATCATATATGCTTGGATAATAAATAATTTCGGCATATTTCAAAGATTCAATGTTTTACTGAGTTCAGAGTTACTTGCTTGGGATTGACCAAATACAGGGTAAAGCATGGTGACAACTGGATGTTTTGTTAGTGGTCTTGTGACCCATCTAGACATATCTATAGAGATGTAAAATAAAATTGTTCAAGGTTCTACTGGTGATTTTGGTTTCATTTACTACTACTTCAGGAAATTTGCTCTCACAATTAACTATCCGCATCACAGTAAACTTGGTCAGGCTCTCTTTCCTCTTCTACTTGACTTAATTGGTCCCTCTAGCTATTGTCCTCTACTTCTCTCTGCTCTCTTCCACTTCCTCAACAATTTTCAGAGTCTCAGACTTAGCAAATGAAGGGCTTTGATATCTTCCATTCTAAGATAATCCAATGACTGCAGCCACAGGTAATTCTGATAGTATGGTTGAGCAATTTAGCAAAAGGTGTTCCTTCTTTTTGTAGGCACAAAGCTTGGCTAGTGGCCAGAAAACCTTCCCCCAGAAAAAAAAAAACTCGGCAATCCTGTCAATAGCCCTTTTCCTTGGTCCTCAACCTCTTTTCCCAACCTCTCTTATACAACTGACAAGCATCTTCAAGATTTCCTTCTTTTTCCTCTTTGGTCTCTCTGGTAAATCTTCTTCTCCATGATATGTATGCTTTATTACAGAGCAGCAGTCTTTCGTTCTCAGTAACTTTTCCTTTATACTGCCTCCTTGTCAATTCCATTCAGTTTTAATTATCACTTCAAATAAGCACTATACCTAAATCTACAACTTCAGCTGTTCACTAGTCAATTTTACTCAAATTCAAGTTAAAAAGTAAACATTATTTTAGGAATATCACAAAAATGGAAGTTGAGTCAATATTACTCATTTTGAAGTTAATTCATCTTTGCCTATAAAGGAAGACCAGAGGCAGAAAAAGTTTGATTAACAAAAGGGCCTCTAAGACCACGATTTCAGCAATAACAATGATATCTATAACACAATGGCTCCACCTTTGGGGGAGGATATTGAGATATTTGGTGAGTGAAATATCAGAACTATGTGAGGATAAAAGGCAGGAAGAAGTCACAAAAGGAGCCTCATAAACCTCATACTCACTTCTATTTCTAACTTAAGTGTGAATGGTTTTATTTACTAACAAAAGCCATAGGTAAAAGGCCTTTTTCAGTTCCCACTTGCCAGGACCTTTCTTACACTATTTCATTGTACATAGTTGTTTCTCAAGAGCTCCAGGAAAAATGAGGCAATTTCCTAGACTCCTAAAATAATCACTTCCTCTAAAATTATTCCTCCTACTACCTGCCTTCCGCATTCCTATATATAATTCATAATTATTCTCAGCCACCCTGGCACATCAAATTTGACTACTTCTTTTAAATTTAGCATCAAAAACATGTATGATGTCTATCAATTCTCCCTTGGAATGTTTCTCAAATAATCCCTTCTTTCCATTTCTTCTCCCATACTCATAGCAAATATTTTTCATCTTTCCACTATTTCCCACCCAGCCAGGAAAAGTCTCCATCTTGACATTTTTAAACTCATTATTAATGGATCAAAGCTGTCCCCTGAGTTTAAACTGCTTTAGGTCTCCAGTCTTCAACCACGTGCCAATCCATGCTGTATGTCAATACCAGGTTAAGGTTTCAAAAGGCATGTATCATGTCACCATCTTGGTGTGCCAAGGAACCCAGCTCTTCTAAACACCTTACTGCATAGTGAATATCCTTTACAATCTGTCAATAATGTATTTTCCACATTAAGCCTTTTAATTATTTCCTTTACCAATCACCTGCTTTTGCCTGTCAGATAATACTTGCTTTTTTATAAACAGTTCTAATCATTTTAATTCTTGATATCCCCATACATTCCCTCTTCTATTTTTTGGAATTCTAATTATCAAAGACCTAGCTTCATGCCCCACTTCTCTATGAAGCAGTCCTCCCTCTTCTGGGGGGGAAAAAAAATGTAGTTAGCCTCTGACCACTCACTGGGACATTTTGCTAAACACTAAGTCTTGTTTACATGATGTTGTCTCCACAACTAGATTGTAAATTTGAGAGAAAAGCATACTTATCCCCAAGAAGTCTACCAATGAGAACCTGGAAAATAATAATTCTACCTTTAATTTTACAAAGTAAAAATATATATAAAGCATTTGTAAATATATATAAAGCATTTGTATGAGAATAACTCAGACCATAGCATATTATAATGAGTCTACTTTCCTAAAGACAAAAAAAAAAATGGCTTAAAAAATGTTTAAACTTAGGGGTAAGGAGTGAGCTCAGTGGTGCCTACATGCATGAGGTCTTAGCTTCCATCTCTAGTCACAGTGGGGAGGGGAGATTAAACTTAAGTTTTGAAAGGACACAAAAGATATTATCTGGGGGCCGGGGTTGTGACTCGGTGGTAGAGTGCTCTCCTAGCATGCATGAGGCACTGGGTTTGATCCTCAGCACCACATGAATGTAAAATAAAGATACTGTGTCCACCTAAAACTAAAAAAAAAGACATTATCTGTACAATGTACCTGCCTCACACTGAGGACTCTTCACCCATGTTCAGATAAGGCTGCTAAGGGAGGGTATTATCAACACTAATCTTACTGCATTCCTAAATATTCTCTAAGAATTAAACCCAGTATAGAAATAGCACCAAAAATGTTGACAACTTGTCTCCATAAAATACTAGTAGAGGGATTTATACAGTACTCCTTTAAACAAGAATAAACCTGTGCCTGAACACTAGTAGGAAAACTGAAAGATTTAATTATTTCAAAAGAAACATTCCAGTAGCAACAATCTATCTATTTAAAAAATGCATTTACAAAACCAACTGTGTGAGAATTAAACAACAGAACTGCATTGCTATTCAAAATGGACATTTGAGAATGACAGGGTGAAAGAAATGAATTCACAATATGTCACAAATCACAGAAGAAGAGTTGTCCATTTGTCACTTCAAAAGAATAATATTAGTTTGGTACTTACTGTCTGCTGATGAGTTGAGTTCTGTCTTAATCTTGGACTTTTCAAGATCTTCTTTATATTCTTTCTTGAGCAATTTTACTATCTTTTTGCTGTAACTTGATTTCTTCACTTTAAAAACTTCTTCATTTTCTTAAAAAAAGAAATTAAATAAGATCTATACCAACTACTTTCAGAAAATATTTTCCTTCTTTCCCACAATCACATGTGCTGTTCAAGTTCTTCCAAGTGTATACTCCCAAATATAATCATTATAAAATTTGAAATTATTTCAAGTATCTATCATAGACTCTCAAAAACTGAGATCAACTTCCCAAATTCATCTCGAGTAATGAAATCTTGAGACTTTTAAGGCATAACAGAAGTAACTTCACAAAAATATATTTATTATTACTTTCCTTAAATCATCTACTTCAGGAGGAAAAAAATCACTCAGAAAGTCTCAAATAATTTTCAAACCTGAAACAATTTTATATCCAAAATCAAAAGGTGCTGTCAAGTCTGAGTTAACTCCACATCCATCATAAACTGACAGTTGAAGACTAAGCTAAAAGCAAATTACTTTGCAAAAATAAGTTTTAGTCATGAATCCACCCTTTTCAATTTTTAGGTCAAGCACAAAGCTACCAAATAGTCTATGTATCATCAAAGACAGAAACTGACCTGCACTCCTCTCAAACAAAATAACAGAAATGCAAAGATAAATTGCCTACCTTACTAGAAACATGAAAGCATTTGAAACAAGATGTAAGACTTCCAAAACTCTTAATGTCATTTTTCATAAAACAGAATTAAGTCATAAACACTCAACTGTGTGGGAAGTTAACAATAAAAAAAAAATTTTAAGGCTCGTTTAGGTTCGGAAATCTAAATCCACTGCAGCCTGATATCTCACGGGAGACTGAAGAAACTGCATGTTTACTTTTACACCGTCTCTTCACTGTTCCAAAATCCAAGGCGAAAGCAGACTTCTGCTACTTAGAACCAGAGCTGTGACTGTGGACTTCTGTTCCAGACCTAGTACTCCTTTTCAAAACCCAGCCTTCCTGTTCAAAGATGCTTAGGACCAGAGCACCGGCGAGGCGTGGGCACAGTGGCCTGCAGAGGGCTCAGAGAGCGTGCCAAGAGCAATCTACTGAGGAGCTCAATCAAATCAAGTTCTCTCTGAAACACCCGGGAGAAGCGACAGGACAGGAAGCACGGATTCCCACTTAAAAGACTCCGACGACAGATCAGAGTTCCTTCCCCCCGGGAGTGGGAAACGCACGGGAGAACAAGCAGGAGCAGGCAGAAGAGAAAAGGCTGGTGGCAACGCGGGAACGCGTCCCCCTGCCCGAGCACAAGGCCGGAGGCGGGGGAAGATTCGCAGGCGGCCGGGAGGAAAGGGGCTCTGTTCTGGGGTGCGGGAGCTCGGCATCCCGGGACGGCGCGCACTGGGGTGGGGGTCTGGGGGTCGGGATGCGAAGGTCTGGGTGCCCGAGGCGCGACGGTTACCTTCCTCCTCGTCCTGGAAGCTGAGTAGGCTGGCCCGGGGCACCTCTTTGTTCTCGCGAGGCCTCTTGCGCGGCTTCAGCCCGTTGCCGGGCTCCGCGCCGCCGGGGAAGCCGCCCCCCGCCTCAGCCCCGAGGCTCGGGGTCAGCGCGGAGGGCGGTGGCAGCCCCGGGCTCAGCAGCGACTCCCCCCCGGGGGCCCTTTCGCCGCCGCCAGGGCCCGGCTCTTCGCCAGTGGCCGGCGGCGGCAGCAACGGCGGCGGCTCCTGCTCCTCATCGCGCTCCCGCTCCTCCTCCTCCGAATCGTTCCGCTTGCGCACGTTCACCCGCCGGGCCTTTCGGAACATCCCTGCGGTCCGCACGGTGGTCACACACCGGCTCCCACACTGCGGCCCAGACAGCGCGAAGCTCACCACGGCGCACGCGCGCTCTCCGGAGCTCTAGCCGGGTCGTGTCTTCCCTCTCGCTAGCGCGCACCACCGAGTGCGCATGCGCCTGAGCTCCCACGCTCCCTCAATACTTGGAGAAAGAGCGCCTCGCGCCTGTAGTGAGAACGTCAGCTTTTGCACCGCCCTCTTTTGGCTTGGAGGACTATTGGCACGGAACTCTGGGACTCCCGTGTTGTTCGACGGGTCACAAAGAGGATCATAGAGATGGGAGTAAAGAGTAGACTCTATCATGTCTTCGACTAGGTTGCTGCAGTGCGTCTTCCGCACTTACGCGAAGCGGTCACGTGAGAAAACCTCCCGCCAAGCTCTGGGCGGGGCAGATAGAGGCGGAGGGGTGGAGTGGAGCAGAAGGAGAAGGCGGGTTGGGGAGGGAAAGTGTGTCCTCTGGGTGGGTGTTCCTCTCAAAACTGAGACTGTAGGAGTTATCAGTAATTACATTAATACTTAGTATTTCTACAGCTTTATAGCCATAGAGCACTTAGACATTAAGTTTTATTTATGGTAAACTGTTATCTGGGTGACATCACCCACACAAAGCTGTTACAAGGAAAGCAAATGTAGTGTTTTGGAGACAGGGACAAGTTTAATAGCAATTCTGTGACTAAATTCTTTCCGAAGCATCGTTAATTTCAGAAACAAACGGGAGGAAAACTGGGGGTGGGGATGTTGTGACAGTCTTCAGACTTGTGTTACAAAGGGACTATCTGAAACACCAAGGTCTTAACAAGGTGATTGCTTCTGAAGTTGAACCTCATTTCTCTTTTTATCGTCAAACTTGGAGCTTGTTCTTCCGGCAAGCTTAGCCTTCGGGTGTGTATGTGTGTTTTGTGAAATCAGTTTCATGTTTGAAAATTCAAAAAAGTGGTGGGGAGGGGGGAGGGTGGAGGATGGGAAAGGCAGCGGAGCACAACAGACACTAGTATGGCAATATGTAAATCAATGGATGTGTAACTGATGTGATTCTGCAATATGTGTATGGGGTGAAGGTGGGAGTTCATAACCCACTTGAATCAAAGTGTGGAATATGATATGTCAAGAAATTTGTAATGTTTTGAACAACCCACAATAAAAAATTAAAAAAAGAAAATTCAAAAAGTATTCGTTGTGAAAAAAGTGCACATCCTCTGCAGCAGTGTTAACAGTTTAGCATGATCTTCCAGAGGTATTCTATGAACACAAAGGCAAATGTGCATATTTTAAATGAATTTCCCTTTTTACACAGACGGTGTGTAAGCTGTATCTTTAACCTAATAAATTGGATATCTGTCTATATCTGTAACCCCCCCTCCAAGAAAAGAAAAAAAGCTTGTCTCGTTTTTCTTTTACACAGCTGCATCATTTACTTAGAGTCTGGTAAAATTTGGTATTGAAGTTATTTCCAGTCTTGCTGTTGTTGGGGTTTAAATAAAAATGATACCTTAAAATCTGGGGCTTTGGCATTCTGAGAACTTTCAATTAAAATAGGACTAAGATCTTACTGGCCTTCTGCCTTCTTGTTTCCCTTCCTACTCCCCACCACTGCAACCACCAAAGTGCAGAGAGGGGGCATTCTCAAGAATTCCCTTATCTGCATAAAAGTGTTGTAGGGACAAAGGAGGCAAGGCACAGAAGATAGCAGGAAACAGTTTTATTTGGCTGCAGCCAGGTTCAGAGGGCACAGCTTTTGCTGTAGTCAATCAATCCCCTGAACCCCGAGTTCAGGGAGTTTCAGAATTTTATACCCAGCGTGTAAGGGGAGGGGCTCAGAAGTTCACAGTCTGCAGAAGTTCACATAAAAGCAGCTCTTTCTTTCACTGTGCTGGGCAAGTTAACTCTTCAAGGACAACACCTGAGAAGGGAGAGCTGCTTCTCCCCTTTCTTTCCTCCCCCTGCCAGCTGTTACCATGGAGCCCAATTGTAACTTATCTTAAAAATGTAGACATCTCTGTGAAGCCCAGCTCAAGGCCAGAGACCTTGTTTGCACATTTCTTCAAAGTACTGTACTGGATATGTTTGTGAAAAACTAGTAAGGGGGTATCCAGCACCTGGAGTGCTGGTATCTTCTCGGCCAGTGGCCAAGTAAACAGGGCAACAAGGAAAATTGGAAGTTTATCTACACTGAAATCTTTTGCAGAGACTCTAAAATCAGCCATGGTGAAGAGGGCTTTTCTGTGGAGAAGGGGGATGCCACTTCAGTAGAGTTCCCAAAAGAGAATCTCATTAACCAGGCAACATTGACTGTATCACAGCAGAACAGAGCCCCTATTCTGATGGGCTCCTCCAAGACAACCTGTATTACCTAAGAGGCTATCTGTGAAACAAGACAAACTTCATTCACCATACAGCTCTTCCCTTTACCCTCTCGTAACTTACCACCACCTCCCACCAGAAACCATATGTTCCTATTCTTTTCTGTAGCTCAGTATGCCATAAAAACTTGAATCATCTACTTCTTCATCAAATCTCATATTTTGTGGGATTTTGTGCATATGTACATAATTTAAATGGTTTTTCTCTTGTTAGTTTGTCTACTGACAGTTTACTTCATAGCCTCAATTATTGAATCTTTGGAGAGTAACAAGTTTCCCCTCCCCTACACTATAATAATCAATGTTGCAGTGAAACACTTTGGAACATATTCATATCATTAGGATGTACTAGAATTAGAATTGCTAGATCCCAATGTATGCGTTTTTCATTTAGCTAATTCTAAATTGCTCTTTATAGAAGTTGTTCAATTCACTTCTACCAGCAAACACAATTTCACTGATATTTAAATTCCAAGTTAAATCAGAAGGTCCCAAGACCACCAAGAATTTCTATTTTGTACACATCTGTGTCTTTTTTTCTGATTTTCTTTGACTGGATTTGAAATCTGCCCACATCGAACTTAGTTTTGGAACTAAGAGCACCTCCCTGTAACATTTTTCCTTCAGTTAATAGGAAAAGTTAATGACATCATGGCTTCTATTTTACTCACATTACTCTTAATTCTTATATTCTGGCTGTTCAGCATTGGTTTAAGTTCTGATTCCAACAGCATGTTTCACTGGAGAAGCAGAACTCCCATTTTCAATAAAAGAAGATTCAAATTATGGCTGGTCAGCCAGGAGACACCTGGACCTGGAGACAAATTTGCTGTAAAACAATTAAGGTAAAGGTAACAAAGATAAGGCCCAGAAGCAGAACATGGTAAAATAGTGGCCTGAAGTTTTAAAAAGATCTCACACATTGAAAAACACCAATTGGGTATGAATAGAGGGAAGAACACTTCTGATTTTATAGTGAGCCCAAATATTTAAAGATAACAAATATATTTATGACTTTGCCAGTCTACCGTATTCAGATACTTAAAGGGCAAAGTTAAACACTAAAAAGTCGCCTTGCTGCCCGAGTAAGCCAAAGTTCCTTCTGCTGGATATTATAGATCTTGTAGAAATTAAACTCCTGAGGCTGAAGTGCTGCTACAATTGCCTGTCAGCCATTGGAAATGAATCATTTGAGAAAGTGCTTCTGTGCTTTGAGTATTAAATTGATTAATATTTTTTAAAATTTATTAACATAGTATATCATCACCATTTAATATTGGAGTGTCTTTAGTATTCTAAGATGATAAGGACTATATAGAACTGTTATGTCAACCATTTGATTTGAATCAATAAGTTAGTTTAAAAATGTATTTTCACCAATAGTTTTAATGATTTTCTTCCACCAAATTGTGACTTGGATTAATTGACCCACAAAAATTCAGATAAAACAGACAAATCAGTTTTGTTTGCTGACTCAGCCTTAGATTCTTTAGTCTAGAAAATGATTACCAAATGCAAGTCTATGAACCTCTAAAAAATTGCCCCTAGGCAGCTGCCAGGTAAGAATAGTAAGGACAGTCTGTTCATAGACAGTAGTCAAAAACCCATTTGTGAAAGAAAATGGTTCTTTAGTCTAAGATTATGTCTTTCTCTTCAGTATTAAGATGAGAAAATGTCTTTATTTCTGTGAATTTCTGTGGTAATATATGGTAGTGGTTTTCAGTTTTTTGGTTTCTTGTGTGTTTGTTTTGCTATATTGGGGGTTGAACCCAGGGCCTTCTGCATGCTAGGCAGGTATCCCGCCACTGAGTTACTCTGCCAACCCAGTGTGTTTGGCAAACATATTCCCTTATTTGGCAAACTAAAACTATGAGTCCTTCCACTGTTTAAAAAATTATTGTCAAGTAAAAAATCTAATAGTCTAGAAATCCATAATCTAGGATTTTTTTCTAAAACTATACCTCTGGACATCTCAGTTCTACTTTGGAAATTTAGAATCATTTGATTATTGAACTAAATTTCTTCAGAACTTTCCTTGATGAAGGCAGGTCTGAGAATTTCTATGTTTAATTCAGTGCTGTGTTTTTGGTACCTGAAAAGGTATTTTGCACACAAAAGTAGTATTTAATAAATATTTGTTGACTGAATGGTATTGGACATTATCTGTTCATCTAGTTATAAATGTTTTACTCTAGGTTGATATATGCATACAGGTAACATACCTTTATTCCTAAAACAAGATCTCGACATATTTGTTATCTCCTCTACCTCTGGAAACTGCCTCCTCTAGGGAGAAGGCCCCCCCCCCCCCCGCCCCACCTAGGATACAGAAAACCTAGTTATATTGTCCTGACTGGGTCAAGGCTGGTTATCTTATATTGAGTGATCCAGAGTGGACCAATCAGGATTTCCCAGGATGTTGCAATTAAGGCAGAGATAATGGCTGGAGCCTGTAATGAACTCTAAAACTATAGGAAAACCATAAATTTCTATGTCAAACTCAGAAACTAAGGAAAATAGTGTAGCACTAGAGAAGGAAGTAGGGCAAGAAGAGGACAGGAAATGCTAGCTGCTACCTTCCCAGGTCCTTGTTCTCAACTGTTTCTGAAGCTAGATTGCCCCTGGCTGGGGGTTCCCTTAGTATCCCTGAAATCCTTGCAGTAAATTTCTTCTTTGCTTTGTTGTTCTTTTTAATGATGTCTTATTTTGGAGTGTGTGTGTGCGCTTAAAATGGTTCAATTTTGGACTGGAGTTGTGGCTCAGTGGTAGAGCACTTGCCTAGCATGTGTGAGGCACTGGGTTTTATCCTCAGTACCACATAAAAATAAATTAATTAGGTTTGGGATTGTGGCTCAGCGGTAGAGCGCTTGCCTAGCACGGGCGGGACCTGGGTTCGATCCTCAGCATCGCATAAAAATAAAGGCATTGTGTTGTTTCCACCTACACCTAAAAAATAAATATTTTAAAAAAATAAAAATTAATTAATTAAATTAAACAAAATGGTTCAACTTTATTTCCGTTAAAATCCTAGGATCTAAAAATCTTAGGACCAATGAATTCTAACAAAAAAACAGTGCTTTAATTTTATATTACGGTCGATTTTTTAAAACAATTTTTTAAAATTTTTTTAGTTGTAGATGAACATGGTACCTTTATTTTATTTATTTATTTTTACATGGTGTTGAAGATCAAACCCAGAGCCCCACATATGTATGGCAAGTGCTCTACCACTGAGCCACACCCCCAGCCCTTATCGTTGATTTTTCCTTGCAAATTATGCAATTTTTAAATAATTTACCAGCTCAGTAACTCTTTAGCTATAGTTTTGGTCAGCAAAGAGTTTGGTGCATTGTATTTTTTTTTTTAAGTTATCCATAAAGTTACCCGCCACAGGTAGGCATTTAAGCAGCAGGCAAAAGTGAGGATGGCCCTTTCTCTTCTAGGTAATTATTGCAGCTAACCTGCAAATAGAGACAAGTGCTTCCATCCATAGCATGTGACTTGCCCTAATTGAAAATGTTAGAAAACTTCTAGCCTGGGGTGTAGCTCAGTGATAGAGTATACAATTAACATGTGGGAGACCCTGGGTTCAATTCCCAGCACCAAAGAAAAAAACATTTTAAATTATTTGTTTTTAATCTCCAATAAATTAAAATTTAGCCTTTGATTCTAATTCAGTGAGAGTATATTTTCTATCAAACCGTTAACCATTACTCAAACCAGGTTTAATAGATCCAGAGTTTTTTAAAGTTATTATTAGAAAATTTAGAAAAATAATATTTGTACACATGTGCCAGTGGCCATTTATGTATTTTTATAATTAGAAAATGTGATTTTCCAGGATTGAAGCAGAATCTTTTCCTGCAAGATGATCAACAATTAATAGCTTCAGGGTATCTCCTTCAATAAGCTTTTCTTAAAACATCTCCTGTAAAATGAGCAGTTGAAATCATCTAACATTATTGTGTGAGAGAGTGTAATTCAGAAACATAGCACCCCATATGATATATATTACATTCACAATGAACACTTTATAGATATATCTAAGAACTATAATACTAAGGCATAAGCAAATAATAGCAATGTATCTTTTCTTTGCAACACTTACCAGCTGTGTTGGACCAGCATCATTTAGACATTATTGTCTGTCCCTCTGGGACTAGGAGTGAAAAATTAAAAACAGATATATTACTGAAGACAGCAGGGTTAAGAACATCCCTTCTGGGTATAAAAGAAGAAAAAGTTTCTCTTAAGTTTTACTGAAAGGTGGCAAAGTTGTACAATAAATACAAGTCCAAAAACCCTCTCAGCTTTGAATTTGTTAAAAACTCTAAGTAGACTTTGAAAAGTAATCTTTCTCTAATTAGGAAAGTACTTCCTACATACTTTGGAAATTTAGAAATACAGAACTTTTTTTTTTTTTTTTGGTACTGTGAATTGAAAGACAATCGAATGAATTGGACTTAATTTTCCCATGTTCATATATGAATACACGACCAGTGTTAACTCCACACCATGTACAACCACAAGAATGGGGTCCTAATTAGAATGTCATATTCCATATCTGTATAGTATGCCAAAATACATTCATTCTATTGTCATGTATATCTAAAAACGAACAACTTTTTTTTTTAATTGGGAAAAAAGAAAATACAGAATGATATGAAGAAGAAAGCAGAAATTGCTTATAATATTACAAATACTTAATTTGGGGGGCATTTTTTTCATTACTGTTTGAGGGATGTTCATTTACTGGCTTATTCTTAGTGACTTTGGTATCTGAGTGGATGATCTTGCGTTCCCAGCTGCCTCACATCACCTCTAATAATCCTATCTACCGCTCTACTTTAGCCATAAAGATTGCATGTTGGACCTCCCCAGTGCTTGCATCACTCATGCTGTCCAGCTGGCTTGCTCTACCTCCAGTCCATTAACCCTCACTTTCCACTGTCCATCCTCTTCTTACTGTTTCCCTCCTTATCCACATTGGATTTCATAGATCACAGCCTCATTTTTTTGTACTTTTTAATTTTTAAAATTTATTCATTTATGTTTTTTTTTAAACAGTCACATTCTTGCAACACCTTCAACCCTCTCTTCTTTGTTGTACTCACCCAGCAAAACTCTCTCATGGCTGTCACATGTGGCTTTCTCTGTGTCCGTCCCTGATCAACAAACTTTTCCTGTTTTGTGTTACATTTGTAAGTAGAAACGTCAAATGGACACTAAATATTATCAACATAAAATATTTTTAAAATATTTATTTTCTGTAGCTGTAGTTAGACACAATAACTTTATTTTATTTATTTATATGTGGTGCTGAGGATCAAACCCAGGGCCTTCCACGTGCAAGGCGAGCACTCTACCACTGACCCACAATCCCAGCCCTAATATATAATATTTTAATATGCCTCTTTCTGAATCACAAAGATCACTTGGCCAAAAATCATGTAAGGTATGGAAAATTTTAGTAATATCATCAGTGACCTCAAGTATAATATAAATAGATAATTTTTTACTATCCAAACTCGATTACTTAATAATCTGTTTCTTCTGTGAAACACTTATAAATATCAATCATTAACCTGGTAACTAAATTTTGAAAAATCTGAAAAAACTCTCAAATATTTACAGGCCAGGTGCTGTAACACATGCTGTGATCCCACTACTTGGGAGACTGAGATAGGAGGATCACAAGTTGGAGGTCAACCTGTGCAACTTAAGGAGACCCCATCCAAAAGAATTAAAAACAAAAAAATAAATAAACAAGTGGGAGTAGCAGGGAGGACTAGCAATGTAGCTCAATACCTACCTGCCTTGCATGAGGGCCTGTGTTCAATAATCAGTATTGGTTAAAAAAAATTTAGCCAGGCACGAGGGTGCCTGCCTGTAATCCCAGCAGTTCAGGAGGCTGAGACAGGAGGATCGTGAGTTCAAAGCCAGCTTCAGCAAAAGTGAGGCCCTAAGCAACTCAGTGAGACCTTGTCTCTAAATAAAATACAAAATAGGCCTAGGGATGTGGCTCAGTTGTTAAGTGCCCCGAATTCAATCCCCGGTTCCCCTCCCCCAAAAAACTTTTATAGGCAAATTTCTCAACTAGAGGAAAAGTTAAATTATAAATCAAATAAGTTAAGAAACTCCTAGTTGAAAGAAAAAATAAGCGTGCTCTGTGGTGGAGTGCTTGCCTGGCATGCACAGGTCCTGGGTTCAATCCCCAACACTGCAAAAACTAATAAGGAAAAAATAAACTAAAAAATCAACTCCTTGGGAATTAATCAAACATCTAAATCTCTGAATCAAAGAGGAAAATAAAATATAAATTATCTGTAAACTATAATACAGACGTTGCTATTTCATATAAAATGTATACACCTCAAGACGCACTTGGAATGATGTGTAGCTTTAAACTAAATTTATTATTACAAAAATAGTAACAAAAAGAAAGTATTCTCAGAAACTATTAAAACACTTAAATAATTCCAAGAATGTAGGAAATAGGAATATTCAAAGACAAATTAGTAGATTATAAAATAATCAAAAACAAATTGTAGGGATTTCAAAGAAAATTAGCTAATAAGCCTAATAAAGGAACAGCACAACACACACACACACACACACACACACACACACGCATGCTCGTGTATGCATGTGCGCACACACACACACATATCCCATAACTTTAGGTGTGATTAGAAATAGAGAAGAGGCCAAATTAAGAGAGAATAGTATGTACCACCTAATGACAATACAGCTGAAATTCTACAGAAGATGTTAGTCTTCTAGCAAAGTACAAATTGCACAAAACCGACTCGTGGATCACCTAATGTCTCCTAACAGAGCAACAAGAGAAGTAGGAAAGGTTTTTAAGCAAGAGGAAAGATGCTTTTGGTTAAAAACCTGGAAGTGATCATGTGATTCTTCTTTTTAAATCAGTTCCTCTTCCTATCACCCTAATAATCCAATGGTAAAGACTTTAAAATATATGGCAATGAAGAGGCTGCACATATGAGGGGCTCCAACAAGTGCATCTGTCCAGCACTCATAGTAGGTCTTCTTGGTAAGCTGACTTTCCATATCGTGAGATGCTTATTTATGTATATCCTCCTCTCAAAGTGCTTCATACTATGACAATATCATGTCACTTTTCACTGAGGAGGTAAGCCCCTGAAGGGAATGGGATCTGCAAACCTGCTTTCATCTGTCCTTGTCATCCTTTCCTCTGCTCATGGAAATGAAAGTGTCCTCTTCTTCTCGAAGATTAATCTGACAACTTGTGCACCGGATCTCCTTCACTTAGGAACCTGACCCTCATACCCATACCTTCTGTCTTCTAAGAGTCCCATGGACCCTTTCTGCTGTGTCATCCCATCAGCATGCGCAACTATGTGTTCCATCCAGACACCTCCTTGGCCTTCTCCAGCTGTGGCTCCATTTCCCTGGTCTCCTTCACACCCAGACTCCTCCACACATTTGTCTGCATTCCTGCAGGTCACTCTCATGTCCTGTTCACTCCTCAAACCACTCCAGTCAGTCCTGTCCCAGCAACTTCACCAACACTCATCTGGTCAACCTCACCCATAACTTACCTCTGCTAGTCCAGAGGACACCCCTGGGTTCATCTTATTGGACCCATCAACAGCTTGTAGCCTGATAGGCCCACTTTCCTGTTTGAAGCACGACAATCACACTGTGTGCTGGAGCTGTTTCCTTTGGGTTGAAAGAACTGATTGTGTCTCTTCTCAACTCCAGGTTCAGTGACAGCACATTCATTGCTTGAAATTGGCCATGGTAGGAGACTTTATGCCATGGAAATCAGTAAATGCCTCAAATCAGAGCTGCTTTATTATGGAAAACTGGCTATGCAACATTTACCTGCTTCCAAACATCCCTTTATCATGTGTTTCTTTCTTCACTGACATTGTCAGCCCTTCAGTAGATATTCTTTAAATGACCCCCACGTTTTCAAATGTTTCTTTGGGCTTTCTTTCTCATTGTCTTATTAAGGGATCAAATTAAATTCCATGGCTTGAAATACTCTCATGATTATGATGATCTTAAGCCCTGTGATTAATATGAATCTGGTATTAAATAGATTTATTGAATTCAATTAAGTGGCAAATAAATCTCCTTTTGAGCAATTGCTCTGGTTTGCCCTAATTCCTAATGGAGAATGAGTGTCTATTTTAGAACGCCAAATGACCATATGATTTTAGTTGTCCCAAATGAGCTGAGGTTATCTGATCTACCAAAACATAAAGTTGGACATGTACTGTATAAATGAATGGAAGTAGTATACACCTTGTTGAGAGCTAGCAGATCTCAGACATAAGCACATTGCACAAGCAGATGACTCCTGCTCCCAGTGTTTACTCTGTCTGTATTGCCACTCTTCATGTCCATAGCCCTTCCTTCAAGCCATACATATGGCCTTTTTAGGAATTCCCTGTGCCCAACTGATTAAGGAAGAAAAAAAAAAAAGAATCCAAGTCTCTAGTTCACAGACAGTTTCACATTGTTATGGCCCCATCTGGAAGAGGACTCAGTAGCACTGCAGTCCCATTAGGAGCAGATCAGAAGAATGATAAAAGAAAATCTTCCCAGTAGGCAGAACTTCAAGCAACTCATCTGGTTTCCTGCTTTGCTTAGAAAGAGTCATAGCTGGAAGGGGAGATATATACTGACTCATGATTTACTGATGGTTTGAGTGGATCACCACTCCCGAGGTGGAATTCCTTAAAAGTCTTAATGCTCTTTGAAATCCATTGTATATAACAAATGAACTTATACCTTTTATGAATCTATAATTAACTTATTTTTGTGCATCTGACTATGTTCCACCCTCAGTAAAATTGAGAAATGTCACATTATTTTCTATGGGAGTTAATTCTCTCACAGGACCCTGGATTTAAAAGGCTGAAGTGAATTGTCAGAGATTTGGAAAGAATAAGACAGGGAGATATGGGGAAAAGTTATACACATAGACTCTCAGACTAGGCAGAAGTAGGAGGATATTGGTGATTAGATGGGTACTCTAAAGTCACCTTACTGAAAAAAAAAATGCTCTCAATAATCCAGGAGATATGATGACTAGTTCCCTGGGTATCAGTCTGCCTCTATTCCATTGCTTATGCAGTGGTCTCATAAAGTGGCTATGGTGTCAGAGATGAAGGTTTATTATGGATTGAACAACAAGTATGTCCTTTCACTAATCTAAATGCTTAGTGCCCAACTCATCAACAGCAGCTACCAGTCCCCAATTTGGAACATTTCCTGGGAGAATCAGTTTAGTTACAGTAATGTTTTCCATCATGAAGGGGACAACAATTTTCCTTCACTGGGTGAAATAGGTGCTTTTTCTATGTACTTCCTGTCTCTAGTACTTCTGCCAATACCACCTTCCATGGAATTAGTGAAGCCATTAATTCACCTAATGCTATCTCATATAGAACATTGCTTCTGACCAGGGGCCAGTTTTTTTGATGCTAAAAGTGTTTCGGGGGCTCCTGTTGCCATAGTGCACTAGTGTTTCCACTCATCTCATTACCCAGAAGAACCTGTGTAATATACAGGGCTATATATCTTGTAGCACACTGGAGTGGCCTATTGAAGACTTAGCCATGGCACCAGCTGGGAAAATGCTGGAGAGGCTGGGGTTCTGTTCTGTGGAATATATGTAATATATATTTCAAAATTCTAACTCTATAGTGAGAACACATAAGTCTTAAAACCCAGGACTGGAAGTGGTAGTGTCATTTCTATTATACTTAATCATTTAAAAATGTTCACTTCCTGTCTCTGCAAATTGGGCTTTATCTACAAAGTGAGTTTTTATTCAATGAAGAAATGCTTCCATCAGAAGACACAATGAAGGTTACATTTAACTGACAGTTGAGTATGTACCCTGGCTATTTTTGGCATTTCATGATTCTAAATCATCAGAGGGGAAAGGGGGTTACTGTATTGTCTTGGGTGATTTGTCCTTATTATTAAAGGAGAATAAGGTTGCTCTAGCATGGTGGGGTAGTGAAGAACATATCTGGAACCTACGGAGTTCTAGGGGTCAGTTACTGGTATTTCCATATCTGGAGGAAATTTTTAATGGAAGACTATTGAAATTCAGCTGAGGCCGGACTGCCAAGGGCTCACACCCCTCAGGAAGAAAGTTTTGGGTTATCCCAGCAGGTAAAGATCCCAGCTGAAGGAGCTAGAGGAACATGGAA
Source organism: Marmota flaviventris (assembly GCF_047511675.1). NCBI lineage: Eukaryota > Metazoa > Chordata > Mammalia > Rodentia > Sciuridae > Marmota > Marmota flaviventris. Next base: position 10,802,542 of record NC_092505.1, on the reverse strand, counting down.
TGGGCCACAGAGGCAAGAGGTATAGATAACCAGTATGCCTTGTGACAGTTACATGAATGAAGATCACAGTAACCATCTTCCTGTTCTTGCTTACCCTGTTATGCACATATATTTTATTAGTTATCCTTCTGTATAGCAGAATTTTTTTCTTCCCTCTTCCAACCTTTGTCTATATTTTGTGAATAGTATAGGCTCTGGAATGTTCTTCAAATCAACACACTGCAATCCACTTCCATAATTGATTATTTGATGTCAAGATTGTCCCTGATATGGCCAGTAGAATAATTTAAGCTGGCCCCTGTATCTTTTTGATAGGTCCCCAATCAACTTTTTGAGCTTTTCATAGTGACCCAGTAAGGTATTCCAGGTTCACCTTATTTTTTGCAGCTCTGCCCTTTGGAATCAGCCATTTCTTCATCATCATAGTTTTTGTATATTTGTTTGTCTTAATAGGAAATGACATAGAAGAAACCAAAATTTGGGTGTGGGGTGTGCTCTTTGCCACAAGAGTGTCATTATGTCTAGGTCCTCTCCATGGATAAAATTATATAATATCAAATAACTATTTTTTACTAACATGTCTTAAAATTCATGAGCTGGTAATTTAAAAAAATTTTTTTAAATCATGAGCTTGTATAATACCTCCAGTTTAGTCTAATATCCTTGGCCACTCCCTCTCCCTCCCTCAACTCATATTTCTAACAGAACAATAGATCTCTCAGAACTTCAATATATCTACTCTTTTGCACGATCCTACAATACACTCAATACAGTTTCAGAATTGTGGTGTCAATACTACTTCCAACAACAAACCTACTATATAAAGTTCATAATTGTTTTCCAATTTTAAAAACTAATAGTGTTTTATTTCTTTCATTTAAAAAATCTTAGGATAAACATGACAGAGTGTTCATATTTATCAATTCTAGATGACAATTACCCAAGTGTTTAGTTATTCATTGTTTTCTTTTAAAAACTCTTTATTGAAGTATAATATGCATATGAAAAATATGCTTATAGGTGAATGGTTAAGTGAATTTTTATTAATTGACATGTGAGTGGTTAAATGGATTTTTATTAATTGACATATATCTCTCTCTGGAAGAACGTTTCTTTATGGCAGATATGGAGAAACAGAATCATTGGCTTCAAGCTTGTATTCATTTTAAGACATATTCCTAAATTGTACTTCAAATTGAGTTTATTCTCCCACCAACATTGTGTGAGAATATGTATTTGCCTACAGACACAACAAAAGTTAATATCAAATAACTATTTTTTACCAACCTAATGGATGAAATATTAGTATCTCATTGCATTTCTTTTAATAAAGGTAATTTTAAATTCAGTTATTAGCTATTGAATTATATCTCACATGAATGTTTATTTCCCCGTTTTCCTATTTGATTGTTAGTCTCTTTCTGTTTCCACATGTACAAAATTTTTAAAAATTGGGTTAAGTTTGGGGCTATTTTTTCCACTTTGTCTGTTGGTTGTGCTGTGTTGGTTAAGTCAGTAAGGCTTTATGATTCCTTCTCCTCTCTGCAGATCCTCTGCTTCTCTGGAGATGAACTGAGTAAATCATGACCAACCTTGTGCACCACTGAGTTGTGATTAGTGACTCTGTTCAACTTCAAATGCATAAATAAAGGACCTTGTCACCTCATTTTTCCTGAAACAAATCAAATCAAATTTCTAAACTTCTTCCTGTAAATTATGGACAAAGGAAGGTCCTGAAATTACCAGGGAGAAAGTCTGAGAAATTGAAATTGATTATCTGATTCCCATCTTTACCAATTTAATTTGCATAAAATATCATTCATATCTCTTCTTCATTCCTTTGTTTCCTTTCTCTTTTTCTGGGGTGGGGGCTTTTGTAGTTTGACTGAAGAGTTTTAGCTCTTAACTCATATTTTCTCATAAGATCTTAAATTCCTCAACCCCACCATCTCCCACGTTAGGAACTTTTGGGACCACTGCTCTGCATATTGAAGAGTGGACTACTGCATGTAGGGTGGTTGCTAATCCCTAAGACTTCCACCTGTGGGTCTGGAAGGTGAGAAGATGGGCATTTCTGTACTGAATCGACTCTCCTTCCCTTCCCTAAACTCATCGTCTTCATGTAGATCCTTCAGCATCTCTTTCTGCCAGTGGGTGGCATGGACTTATATGGCTGGCAGGACCTCATTGGCAAATTTTTAGAAATTTTCCAAGCTGGGTGTTAAGCACAGTCATTGTTAAAAGTTAAATTATATAAACTTACAATTATATAAGTCATATAAAATGAAGATAATAAATACTTAAAACTCATGGCTCCCTAATTATTTTACTACACTTTTCTATAATGCTCTTTATATTATTTGTACCTATTGCATCTGTTGAGAGGATGTCATTTAATGGTGTCCTACTGTGCGTCTGTTCTCAACTCTGTGTTTTCTTGGTAGCTTTTGTTTGGTTGTAGTGACAATATTTAAAACACTGAAATCAGAAAAGCACTGCATATATGAGTTTGAGTTATTATTTTGTTGAAAATGATAAAAAATGTAGATTAAACTTAAATCATGTCTATACCCTTTAAATTATAGATAGCCCCCAGATAGAAGAAATACTCCTCCAGGATTTGAAAACTATCACTTGATTTAGCAAAGAAGTTACTTACATCATCAACTAACAACTAATGTTCCCATGTGTATTTTTGTTGTTTAACTTTGCTCTTATTCCCAGCATAAATGAAAATCTCAATCACTATTCATGCCAGAACTGCACTTTCTCATTGGTTGCAACTCTAGGTTGGTTTTAGATATGAGAATTTGACAAAAATCAAGCATACTATTCTTTGAGAATTAATTGTGCTGTAGAAGTCTTAATAAAGAATAATACATACTTATTATCATTTTCAAATTCTGTACAGCATATACTTCATAATGAACTATGTACATTATATATATCTGTATATAGACACACACACACACACACACATATATATATATATACATATATATATATATATATATATATACAGATACCTGTGTGTGTGTATCTGTATATAGACCCATATAATCAGATACAGATAGAGATATAGATTTTTTTTAAATGGTGGCTAAACTTTCACCAACTTGCTACTGGCCCCAGTCCAGTATTAGCATAGTTTGTTGACCACATGATGTTATGAAAAAAAAAAAAAAACTGAATGGCATGTCAACATTTGCAAATTGCAAATTTTCACATAAAAAGCTGGAATTCCGAATTCTTTTGAAGCATCAGATCTGGTCCCACAGTGTTCCAGGGCAGCACTCAGCAGCAGCTGAGCCACTGGAGTTACACCCTCAGTTTACAGCCATCCCACCACTCCCTGCTTTCCTCCGACCCTGCTGCTGAGTGCAGAATTCCCTTTATTACCATGTCTGTGCTGTGGATTTTCCATCCCTTATTTATCCCACAACAGCAACACCCAACCTACAGTTGCAGTTAGAAATCTGGAAACCTCAGCCTTGACTAATAGCTAAATTAGATCCCACCTTCTATTGGTTTAAATCTCATTAGCTCTCAATGATTTCTCATAAGAACTAAGAAAACATATGTGAAAGGGTTTTGAAACTATTTAAAGCTACCAAATGATAGGTTTTATAGGACGTACATAATTTATAACATCACTTAGTTTTATGCATTAATAAAACTTCATTAAAATCCAATTTGTTACATTTTCCATAACTAATGACAGTAAAGATATGTTTATTATTTTTCACTTATGCCTTACTTGTCTTCTTTCTCCTCCTTTTCTCCCCCTTCTTTGTCTTTTCTAATTTAATGTTACTTCTGAAGTACAATGCAGTAATGAGGTTGTTGCATTTTTTAAATTAAAATTCATACTCTGGTCTGCATTCTGGCCTAATTTAAACACTGACATTATAAACTCATGCTAATTAGCCTGAATGGCCAAATCCCCCACCAATTAAGCAAATGTAGAAATTTCAGATTACTTCAGTCACCCTATGTTAAGGTTAAAAAAAAAAAAAGTGATGATTGTCATCTGTAATGAAAGTGGCCCATCTCTGGGATATCATATCAAACTATTTTTTATCATTATGGAATCATGGGTGCAATAATATTTTGACATCATTGTGTTTTGAGTGTAAACATTTGAACACAGTTGTCATAGATTCTTTCTGTTCTACTGTAATGGCAAGTTGTATCTCTGTGAGGTGAAGGGTTTTTTTCAGTAATGTTGAACCAATTTGATTTGAAAAAATATGTTGCTTTCATTCCTTTTATCAACACACATAACACCATTTTTTTGTGTGTTCATCAGGTCACATAAAGTGTCTTACCTTTCCAATCTTGAATTTGCAAATGGTCTGAGTACCAAAATTTATTTTTGTTAATTATCAAAGACAAAGAAAAAAGTAAAGTTTACCAGGAACTGCACACAGCACATGCGGCTCAGTGGTGGAGCCTCTGCCGAGTGTGCATGAGGCTTTGGGGCTCAACCCCAGCATGGGATCGACACACACTAATAATATGTTGAGCACCCTTCTCCATGGGAATAAGAAGTGATTATTAGACTCCCAGGCTAGCCCCTAATGAAGTTTAATATTTCGACTGATAATAATCTAAGTTCTAATTTCTGAAGCAAGGAGGAAAGAGGGAAGAGGAAATGAGAGGAAAAGTGGGGGGAGTAGAATAAGCGAGACAAAGCTGGGAGATTCAGAGAATGGAGGATGTGAAAGAGAAGGGCTTGAAGAACACTTTCCCTGGGATTAGGCTGCTCTAAGCAACATCTTGAGATACAATATGCAGTTATTTTATTTTTTGTGCCCTCCAATTTTCACCTCTGCATCCCCCTCTTCAGAACCCTTGCCCTCATTTGGGGTGCCAAGTTCCTGCCCTATCTATGCCTATTCTACCTTATCCCACCCTCCAAAATCATGCTCTTGAAACTCCCATTTCTCAGTGCATCTGTTCTTAGCAAGATATTGGAAAATATTAGCCTCAGAGATCCTAGACATTTTGTGGAGTTCAAAGAAACCCAAACTTCTGATATCTACCATTCTCCACTGAGGGGAATTCCAGACAATGTCACAAAACGAAGCAGAAAAAAAACTTAAAGCAGTACAGAATTCTCCTCTTATCCACAATTCCCCCGCCCGTGGTTTCAGTTACTGGCAGTCAACCATCATTTCAAAATATTAAATGGAAAATTCCAGAAAAAAACAATTCATAAGTTTTAAATTTCAAGTTGTCCTGAGTGATGTGCTAAAATCTCCCACTCCTCCTGTGTGGGGAGCTGCTGTGAATGACCACGCCTTCCAGTCCTGAAGCAGGAGGCTCTGACCAAGCACTGCATTTCATGGTGACTTGGGCATTGTCCCAGCTCAGAGAGCAAGGCATGGCTCCAGGTGTAGGCGTCACCTGCCAGGGTTGAGCTACACTCACCTATTCCTTTGTAATCCTACCCCTTGCCTAATATGAATGGCTTCTTCCCAATAAAATGGTTCAGCACGTGCTCCTCTCTCTCTTTCCGCAGACCCCTAAGGTCAGAGGAGCTGTCACAGGACCCAAAGAAAAAGGTATTTCTCTGTCTCTGTGTGATTATTTCGTGCAGCCCAGTTCACCTGGAGTGACCCTGAGTGTTCAAGTCCAGGGACATGATGCTCCTGCCCTAAGATGCTTCCTTTAAGTATCATTTCACATCATTACAAGAAGAACGGTGAATACAGTGTAATAGATACCTTGAGAGAGAGAAGCACTTTCACATGACTTTTATTACAGTGTATTGTTATCATTGTTCTACTTTTATTATTAGTTATTGTGGTTAATCCATAAGTGTGCATAATTTATAAATTAAACTTTATAATAGGAATGTGTATGTAGGAGAAAAGAGTATAGGTAGGGCTTAGTGCTATCTGCAGTTTCAGGCATCCACTGGGGGGTCTTGGAATGTGTTCCCCCACAGATAAAGGGTGACTATTGTATTTTAAAAGAAGATGCCTTTCTGTGGGGGTGGGGGATGTCTTACTCTATAATGAGCCCCAATAAGCTGTTTCCGGTGTGCACTGCTTTCTTCTCTTCTGGTCTGACAAGCTCCCAGTTGCCAAGACCTAGGTTCTAACTGGCCCTTGAGACAAGTCTCCAGACTGAATCAAGTTCATTTTTTTTGTTGTTGTTTCTTTTCACTTTCTTTTTCAAAATAGCTGCCAAGGCTGAGCATGGAGCAGAGCAGAGAGAGCTGGTTATTTATGTGTGGCTCTGCCATGAGAAGAGTTTGGGGGTTAAAAGGCACAGCTATGAGTAGGAATAGCTGTCTCATGACCTTATTCCCAGACTCCTTGTTCAAATGATCCATCATTTGTCGAAGTTCCTAGAGGTTGGACACAATGACAAAGTTAGTAAATGACTGTGACCACATAGCTTTTGTTGCTTGACATTGGGAAGGTTTTAAAGTAAGAAAAGTCAGGAAAGTTGTTGGCAATGCTAGCAACGTTTTCGATACTATATGATTTTAAGGATGAGTCTCTGTTGAAAAGAGCCATATCTAAGAATGATATATACATACATGTCTGCCAGCCCTTGTGTAATGACACTGGCTTCTCTTTGGAGTTGCTGTCCCCACCACTATGGATGTGTAAACTCTGCTCTGGGGATGGATGCTTGGCTTCTGAGTTGATGCGAAGTCTCTCCAGCCCACAAATAGCCAAGTACTCAGTGGGGAGGGTGTTGGAACTGCACAGGGAAAGCTTCAGGTCCCGGACTAGTGTGAAGTTCAACAGGCGGCCCAGCGCAGTTGTGTCTGTGAACCAGATGGTCAGATGGCCGTGGTAGCTGGTTCTCTCTATTGCAAAAGGCAGGACAGTTTTACAGCTGCACATCAGGTTGGCCAAACTGTAATCACAGTCCCGGATGTCTGCAGAGCAGCTGCAGTTCCGGATGGTGTTTTCCTTTGTGAAAATTAGTGTGCTGTTCTTTTGACCTTGTGTGAAGCGGTCAAATGCAAAGACGCCCAGTGCACCGATCAGAAGGAGGCAGCGTCTGGAAGGTGGTGCCATTCTCGTGCAGTGTGGCCCAATGTGTTCCTGTTTTTCCTTCATGGGCCAATTCATTGGAACTCACCTGAAAGAAAATATGTAGCTTTGTTATCACAGCCTCTCATTAGAAATACTCAGCTTAAGAAAAAGGAGCCCCCTAAATTACCAGTTGAAAACTTTTCTCTCTTGTAATTCTAATAAACACAGGCAATAATGGTCTCATCTCAGAACCTCAAGAGAAGCAGCAGCCAGAAAGCTGAACTCTTTCTGAAGTCAGAAGACTCCTAGTGATGTCTGCTGACCATGAGACTAACCTGCCAAGACAGCTACGGCATCCCATCTGTGGCAGGGGAATGCGCACACCCTCCAAACATCCAGTTACTAGTGTTTAGTACTCGTTAACCCCTCAATGTACACAGGCCTTCCTCTCCCTCAGTATCTGACTTCCCGGAATTCAGGAGACAAACAGTTCCTTGGGAGCTACCCACTCACTGCTTGCTAAACAGCATAGCATGTTCAATGTCGTAAGTGAAACATTTGGTTAATGATAAACTTTTACTGCCCTGAGCATATTACTCTGTTTATAGACCCATTCATCTTTTTTCCTGGCTCTCTACAAATGTATTTATGTATCAGAGTCAATTGTAACTAGGTTAATAGACAATGAAAAAGCTAATTACCCACCAATATTAATCACAGTATCTTTATTTATCTACTCTTATCCCCCCAAAATTTTATAAATTGACTTTTTTCAATTTATTGTGGGGCCCAAAACTAAGCAATATATAAGCACTGCTAAAGGAACTACATAGGTAATATATTTCATTTTATTTTTGTTTAAAAAAATTTTTTTAAATTGTTGATAGATCTTTATTTTATTTATTTGTTTATATGTGGTGCTGAGGATTGAAACCAGTGCCTCACACATGCCAGGCAAGTGCGCTACCGCTGAGCCACAGCCACAGCCCCAGTAAAGAGTAACACCAATGTCAAGTTAGCGAGGAAATGCCCCACAGTGTCTGGTGTATAAGAGATGAGTGCTTCTCTCTTGTGGTATCACTGGTATAAGAGAAGCATCATGGCAGAAGGCATCTGATTTCAGTTTTGCAAAAATAAACAGATTTCTCCTGAGTTACCTTATGATTGAAGACAAGAGACCAAATAATACAGTTCAGTCCATCTGTATTCACGGCACACCATAGATAGGCTGATACTTGGAATGGGACTGAGGCTGATACTTGGAATGGGACTGTGACTAGGAGGGCCCAGAGATATCAAAAAGAGCAGCACAGGAAGGAACAGGGAACAGTCGATGCTCGCATTAAGTGTCTGAAGAGCATGATGACAGTGGGAAGGAGGCGAGGCAGACATGAGGGCGCAAGATGAGGCCATGAAGAGGTGAAATGAGGAGGTAGGAAATGCATGGGAGGCAAAGCTAAAAATGCCAGAGCTCAGGTAGAGAGGCACAGGTCTATCACCAGGCAACTGGAGCACAGGGAGGAAAAGAGAAGCTCAGCTGAGTAAACTGGGACAGAAGATGAGATTTGGTTCCCAGCAATTGTAACTTATTCCATCCTCCCATCCATCCTTCCTTCCATCCATCCATTCATCCTTCCATCTCTTCCTTCACTCATTCATTTACTCAACTAATGATTATTGAGAGATTATTAGGTGGTATGCACTTTGTAGGGACATGGCCCTAACCTAGGATAGGACTAACCCTAATGGAGCTTATGTTCCGATGGACTTGATTCTAATTGCAACTGGCTGTGGCATCAGAGCCCAAGCCCAAGCCCAAGCCAGGCCTGCACATGAGGACCCAGAAGCTGCAGCAGTAGAAATGGGGAGAGAACTCTATCAGGAGGTAGGCAGGGCCTAGCATGTGCTGTGTCAGGCCCTGGCCAAGCCCATGGGGCAGAAAAAAACAGATAAACAAGACCCGGATCTTCCCTCAAAGGGTTCCTACTCACAGGAGGAAGACAGACAAGGCTGAACTGAGAAAGGCTCTACTGAACATAGAGATGATTATAAGAATAGCAGACAGATAGATTAAATTCTACTTGGGGGAACTGGATAAGGTGGTTTATAGCACTTTGTATTTATTTTTAAGTTGACACAAGATTTTCTTAAAGGTTATCTCAACGGGTCCATTTTGTAATAAAAGAAGGAACTTTGAGAAACTTGGAGAACAAGCGCTCTCCCTGAGTAAGAGGCTTAAGGGTTTTGAACAGCGTTAGAATGTGTTGGTGACTCCCTCACTTAGTAAGAAACAGAGAATAATTTATTAATTGCAAGATAATTTTAGATGATCAGCTGTCCCAGATTCTGTCAGAGACTTCTGGGACTTGACGTCCCAGTAACCCTGCCTTCCCAGAACCAGGAATGCTGACAATACCACTAGCCCCTCAGACCCCTGGCTGCAAAGGGGAAGGGAGGGTGAAGCACCCACTCATCAGCCACAACCTGGTGAGGGGGAGTCTGCCTCAGTCTTTCAGGTGCTGCTTCTCTTCAAAGACCCGCAGGGGAGAGGGAGAAGGCAGGAAAGGGAAGGAGGTTGATTTGCCAGGACATGTGGGTCTGGAACAACTTCCCAAAAGTCGGGGCCCTGAGTAGACCTCAGGTGGTCCCAGCCTACTGGACATCAGGGAGCCCAAAGGCCAGAACAAGGAGGCCAGATGCAGGAAGCCTCAATAAGGGTACCCAGGTTGAGGCAAATACCCCTGGTAACCAGGCACGGGGGTAACCACAAAGATGCCAGTTAGACATTTTTCTCCATCAGTTTGCCATGAATTTCTTTCTTTAGTGTGTTGAACCATAGATTGTGAACACCCTCGTTTCACTGTATATTTATTGATTTGTGGACAGATTCTACTACGGCATAAGCAGAATGGCATGAATAAATTATGTTTCTCCTACCTTGCTATTCCCCTGCCCATGACAGGGGCGTTAAGGGCCTCAGATAATGGCATAGGGGGAAAATCTCAATGATGGGGCACAGAAAGCTGGCTGCCAAGAAAATGATGTGTCTGGCCAAGGTAGGTTAGAGGGTTCCAGCCCAAGAGAACTCTTAACTCCTCCTTCCCATGGGTGCCTGCCAGCCCCATAGTCTGCCAATCCTCTGTCCTATTTTTTTGATTTTTCAAACTCTTGTCTCCCTGTACTAACTATATAGGTAATTTTCCTTTTATTATTTTTCACACTCAAGAAATATTCCCCTCCTTAGATATTACCTCTTCTATTAGTTTAGCATGGCATCTTCTAACCCCAGGTAATTCCCCCCACAAAATGTTATTATAGACATCGTCACACCACACTGTCATTATTGTTTGAATGTATCTTTAGGGTAGAACCCCTCAAGAGGGCTCTTATCTGCCTTTATACTCTTTGTTTCAGTGCTTTCTTTGTACAGAGCTTTGCACCTAGCAAGGACCCAACAATTTTTATTAATTGAATGGAAAAACATAGTTTACCAAATGCCAACGGACTAAAAAACTTTTAAAACTGTCAGTTGTATGAATGAAACCAGGGAGCAGTACCACACAAAGGCAAGGTGAGCTGAACAGTCCTGGGTGCAGCCAAGACTCAGAGGTGAGCATGACCACCTTCCTCCTATCAGTTTCAGCCAAAATGGGCACCACTTTGATGAAATACACCCCAAGAATGCAAATACATGTCCCACCACTGTGGCTTAGATGTCGTTTGTCCCCCCAAGTGTTTATGTGTTAGAAGCTTTGTCCCCAGCTTGATGATGTTAAGAGGTGGCAGGACTTTTAAGAGGCGGGGCCTAGAGGGAAGTAATTAGGTCATGAAGGGCACTGCCCTCAAAAGGAATTGATGTAGTTTTCCAGGGACTCTGGTTAGTTCTTCCAGGAGGATTATTATATACGTGAGCCTGACCTCTCTCTGAGCTCTGGTTTTCTATTTCAACCTGTGATCTCTCTTTCCCACATGCTCATGGTCTTCACCAGAGCTGATGTTATGGCTGTTTGGATCTTCAGCCTCCCAAACTACGAACTAAATAAACTGCTTTTCTTTGTAAAGTTCCAAGCCTCATATATTTTGTGATAGTAACAGAAAACGGACAAATACACTCATTTTGTGGCATAGTCCCAGGATTCTAAATTGTCTTCCTTACTGGAAGACCCCTCATTTTCACCTTCTCAGAATCTTCAAGGATACTTGCAGGGGAACACTGTGGGGACTGCATTTGTGAGAGAATTCCTTGTTTGCTACCAAAGTCCTGGCTCAAAGTGTGTTCCTTAGGGTGTCCAGGCCCTGGCTTTCTTCCATCCTTATTCCCAGTGCCATGGCTCAGTTTTATATTTGACTGTCTGCTTTTTGTTGTAGCACTTCATTAATTTCTTCTGGTCCTCATATCTCCCCAGTTTCTTCACTTAGGTCTTTTCTCTGATTGCCTTTTCTCCTTTAAAAGAAAAATCACTCTGGTCTCAACTTGAACTCACTTCTGAATTAAAATTTTAATTCACATTTGATTTTTAATTGCTACAAGGATTTGAAGAATGTCACTAGATTTTTTTCCACAAAAAGTCTATAGAATTGAAAATATCATTATTTATGACATTTCAAGTCTGTTTAGGGCAAATGGTCCAAATGCCATCCTCCCACCAACACAGTATCTCCTTACTAGTAATAATCTTCTTATAAACAGTTTCAGACATTCCTTTTGGAGCCAAATATAAACATGATCTAAATGTTGGGTGTAATCCTAGATTGAGAAGGAATCTGTGTGGAATTTGTTTTGAAGTAACTAATGTCTGTATCTGCTTAATTCAGAAGTCTCTGCCTTCCTGCAGCTAGTTGCTAGTATGAATTACTGTTGAGGTTTCTTCAGCTGCAATACAAAAACAACATTTAAGCTGATTCTGAATATTAACTGTGGTTTTTAAATAGTTCAGTAATTTAAAGGCTTAAACATGTAATGACTATATATAGTTTTCAGCAACTTTCTTGAAAAACTCGGATGCATTACACTGTCTGAGTTTTTGTCATGGTTCCATAAAGCCAGTAATTGTGTCTTATAATCTGGGGCTATTAGAGACTTCTGAAGCCCACCAATTCTCATTCTCTTCTCCCACTTTGGCACACCACTGGACTTTACTTCTAAATTTCTTGTAGTGAAATGGTGATATAGAACTGAATTCTGACCAGTAAGCATATGGTGGAAGATTCTGTGGAGGACCTGAGGGTCCCAGGAAATGGTAGAACTATAGCTAGAAACTCGAGTCTCTGAAAGATTCTATGGAGCAGAGCACACCCGTCTCCTCCAAGGACTCCAGACTGATGTCAGAGGAAGATAGGCCTTCTTATCCTAAGTACAGATGTTTGGAAGTTCACCACAGCATTTCATTTACCCTTAAGTGCTAATGTTAGTTTGCAACTTTAGCTTTTTACATCCTCTTCTCTTGAAAGAAAAATGACATTCTCTAAATCAGCATGTAGAGAACATTTACTTAATTCCAGGCAATGACATCGTAACTCATGGGAAATCAAAAAGGAAGATGTTGTGCCCCCCGCCCCGCCCTGCCCCCCAAGGGATTTGAAATTTGCCCAAGGGATGTAGAATGTGCTCTGGGAACAAACAACTGGGCAACTACTCAGGAGACAGTGTCTTCATTAGTGTTTGTTCAAGATGCAAATGAAGTGTTGGGCTGGAAATAACAGGAAAGACTCCCAAAGCAGGTGCAGTTTGGGCCCAGCAGGGAGGGGGCTGAGTTAGGACAGGTGAGGCAGCACAGATACAGGAATCACTTGAGCAAAACCTCAGGATAACTTAAGCACTTGCTGTGTTCAGGGCACCTATCAGATGTCTGGGGACCCTTAGGCTGAGCACAGGGCTGGACCTTGCTGGCCAAGCTGAGGTGATTAGACCTTATGCCAGCAGCAACTTTATGCCTCCCCCATAGATATAATTTTTAAACTTACAAAGGCCACACATGCATTAACATACTTATATATTATCCATATTATAAACAATCCACGATTGGTAGAATTTTTTTTTTAATGAGATAAAAAGTAAAGATACTGGCAGAGCTGTGTCCCTCCTTCAGAGGCCCTTGCAGAAGCAAAAATGAAGCAGTGCAGGTTTGCAACAGAGGAGACCTCATCAGATCTATGCTGGAGGAAGGTAACTGGGGTTGTCTGCGAGAGACTGAATTGGGGGAAGAAAACAGATAGGACAAAGAGTTCCAAGTGAGGAAACACTTTTCTTTTGCATTTTCTCTGAAGGTTTATATCTATTTGCAAATTCCCAACACTAAGTTCTCTGGATAAAACTATTTCAGTATCAGGAATCATTGAGTGGCTGGAGAGACCAAGAAAGTATGTTTAAGGAGGGAGAGGGTGAGCACGAGGCTCTTTCCTCCAGTGAGTGTGCCTGAATCCCTCCGGGGGAACTAGTGGTGTAGAAAGCAGGAAAGTCCAGTTGCGCCACACTGGGAGCCATTTGTCTCCTTTTGAGCATCCCAATGCAGCTTGCCTGGGAATTCATTCTTAGATAAGTACGCTCTGCTCTCTGATAGCCATCTGAAAGGCACAGCTCACCCTCAGAGACAGGAGGCCCTGAGTGTGTAAGGGTAAAAGAAATTGAAGTTAAAGTGTAAAAGTTAAAGTGTAAAAGACTGGGCATTGTAAAGTTTCTAAGCTGCAAGGCCTGAGTTAAAATGTAAAGGACTAGGTATTGTTAAGTTCCTATGCTACATGCAAAACCTGAAATTCCTGTAGCTGTTAAGACAATACTCGAACTGCCCAGTAGATATTCCCCCTGATCGCCTGGTTGTTTAATAACTTAAGGGCTCTGTGTGGTCTTGTCACGTAGGCATTCAAGGCCCAAACCAATCAGTTTGAATGTAACCCCCTCCTTAGGAATGACCTATCACTCCAGCCTGACCTGTTCCCGCCAATGAATGAACTAATCATGTTTAGGAATTATTGTTTGACTTTCCCGCGGTGTATGGTGATTTGTTAAAGGAGACTGTGATGTATGTAAAGTCCCGCCCTCCCCAAAAAGTGTACTTAAGCATTGCACAACCCCTGCTCTGGGCTCTGGGCTGTTCTCCCTTCTTGAGTGAGCACGGAGCCCCAGCATGCTGGAATCTCAATAAATCCCCTTCTGCCAATTGCATGAGTGGTCACTTGGTGGTCTCTTTCTCCGACGCTTCACCGGACCCTTACAAGTGGTTTGATTAGACTGGCAGCAAGCCCAGCTGCTGATGAGGACTAGCTATGGGCAGGCTATGAAGCAAGTAAATTATATCTCCATTCCCAGGGTCTTCTTGCAGAGCCTTCCTCTCGGTTCCTTGATCATCCTCTACATCCATTCCTTCCAGGTGCCCAGCACTGAAAACCTACCCTGAGAAAGGGTCTAGTGTCAGTTGCTTAAGCCTTAGAGGAATTTAAACCAACTTATCCTTGCCAAAGTTCTTTACACATTTAGCCTTATCCCTCCCTACCTTGGCCCTCATTAGAGGGATAGCAGGACTCAGATGGGATACTTGGGGGGCGGGGGGTGGAGACTCCTCCCTAAGTCCTAGAAGTTAGTGGTCACCTGTCTGTCTGTCAATCTGTCTATGGCTGTGCAATCTCCCTTCCCAACCAGGCCAAAGAGAAGGTCGGCTCTTCTGGGTTTCATGGAAGAGATGGTCACAGGGGCACTACGTGAGGGTTTTAGGGTTTCAGGACCTTGAAACCCTATTGAGAAAGGAGAATTCTAGCATTTTTCTTATTTTGGCTTTGTTCCACAAAAGCACTGCAGGAGGCAGGTTGGAGATAAACACTATGTAAGATGATATTTAAAAGCGGGGAGCTATATCCTTGTTGTTTGATATTTTAAAGCTTATGACGTTGAAAGTTAAGTTAATTTGGGTCTCTCCCCAATGTTTTCTTAATGTAATAAGTGTTGTCTTTTCTTTCTTCTTCACATTCCACAACAGCACACTCCTATACAAGCCACCAAATTTTCACATGCCTTTGCAAGTGCCTGACGCTGAATCTGCTACTCTGTTGACAAGAGCAATTATTTCCCTTTTATTGTGGTTTACAAAGTTCATTGTGAGAAGCAAGATCTGACCTTCTGGTGATTTTTATGTGATTGGCATCTTGTTTGATTTATATAGTAGAACCTAAATTATTTTCTATCATCTGATATATTTGCTTACTTAGAAAAAGCAAATTAAAAATTCATGTCTCCATACGTTGAAATTGAAGCAAAATTAAATTTCAAGCATGCAATTAGGTCTTAAGAGGACATAATTTAAAAGATCTTTGTGATTGTTCATGTCTAATGGTGATATGTGGTCACGCCAGTCTAAGAGCTTTTCTGATACTTATTTCTCTCAGTGTGGCATGTGATTACAAGAGCAAAACTAGATGCATGGGATAATATATAAGTATATATATATATATATATATATATATATATATACATAGACATATATATTTATACACACAGTATATAAGTGTTATAAGTACTATTACTGCTACTCATAAGCATGCTACAATGTCCATATTATTATAGCATTATTTGCAATATTTTGCCATGTCAAAATTATAATGTTAACAGTGCTGTGTTGGTATGCTCCATCAAGGTATCTTCAGAGGCCACCTCAAAGAAATCCAAATAACTAATTCATTTACTGCATCACTATACAAAAAAAAAATGGCTAGAGAACAGTTTCAGCATAAAACAAAAAGGTCTCTTTCCCTGGTTTTTACCATAACAAATTAAATCAGATTTACAACTACCCTCTGTAAATTGTGGGGAAAGAGAAGTTCTGAAATTATTAGTGAGCTATCCTGGGAATTAATTGATGTAAATTAATTGTCCAGATCCCATTTCTACTAATTTGAATTTGTATAAAATGTTTAAAGGGATAGTGAGAGTATGGGATATAATCAAAATGTCACTTCTGCTCTCCTATTTCTAATAAAGTAATAGATTGATAATGGCCCCTCAAGATGTTCATGTCCCAATCCTTGGAAGTAGTGAATATGTGACATTATCTGGTAAGATGGATTCTGCAGATGTCATTCAGTTAAGGATCTAGAGATGGGGAGATGATCTTGGATTGATGAGCTAGGTCCTGTGTAATCACAGGGGCCTGAGGACACAGGAGACAGAGAAGAAAAAGGCAACAGCAGAGATTGCAGTGATGTGGCCCCAAGCCCAGGAGAACTGCAGCCTCTAGAAACAGAAAGAGGCAAGGAATAGTTGTCCCTTGGTGGCTCCAGAAGGAGCCAGTCCTACTGTTACCTTGACTTTAGCCCAGTCAGTCTGACCTCCAGACATGTAGAAGAATAAAATTCATGTTGTTTTAAGTCACAAAGTTTGTAGGAATTTGTTACAGCAGCAATAGGAAATGAACATGGAGATTATGAATAAACTAAGTCATCACATCAAACCACCTCTTTGGACCAAAACAAATCATCCTTTTTTATTCCAGGCCACGCCATGTTGCGATTGTGTCATGTGGCTTATTACCCTCACCAGACTGGATCATGAGTTTGTGGGATACATCCTGAGCTCCTTTAAGGTTCTTCTGAATGTCCAAACTTGACATTGCCACAGAGTAGTCACTTCTCCTGCCCACAGCCAAGCCTAATCTTCTGCATCTGGATCCCTCCTGTGAGTTCAGAATGACCATCTCCAGATGGCTGTTTGCATGAGTAAAAACAGTTGAGGAAGGAAGAAGAAAGAGTGCTGGGGATGCCTGAGAGCTTGAGGCAGGGATGAGCAGAAGAGAGGCATGATGCTCCTGGGAGCTCTGAGAAATAACTGGTGGGGACTAAACTGTGCAGACAGAATGATGGGGGAGCTGTATCAGGTAGGGAGGAGCACAAGCCAACCAAACACAAGCAATTAGTGTCAATTTAACCTTCTGGTGAAGCCAGAACCCCTCAGGTATCAACTGAATCACAACTTTGGCAGTAGATTGACTAAATCATAAAAAAAGACTGAAGTTCTCAGGAACTTCTAGACTGAGTCAAGGAAGAAGAGACTGAAAAGCAGAACATTGAAGTCAACTACATATTGATTTAACCCAGTAATTTGCTTTTTGGATGTTGGACCCCCTGGCTGCTGGTGTGTTATGGAAGGCAGGTTTCTGATGCAATAAGACCCGGTTTTCTTATGGACAGTATTTCTTGAGTCCTTAGCATATTACCTGACACCTAGAGGCTCTTCTTGAATATGTAGATCATCCAAATAAATCCTACCATAGCAAAGTCAAAGATGCATGTTTTTGAACCTTTATTACTTCTTTTGCCTCTAAGATTTGTGTGGTGTATCATGTCATCAAATCAGCAAGCAGGCCAGGAATGGTAGCTGCAGTCTCAGGTACGGAGGAGGCTGAGGCAGGAGAATTGCTTTGGCCCTGGAGTTTGAGGTCAGCCTGGGCAACATAGTAAGGTCCCGGCTCAAAACAAAAAATCAGCAAGCAAAATTCGTCTTATTTTTCAACAAAAATTTTATCACCATGATTAAACATGAATGGCATCTGGCAACCTCCTCTGATCTTACCAATTAGCCTAGTCTAGATTTGAGGTTGCCTTGGAAGTTAATTGAGAATCTGATGGGGACACAGGATGGAATACTTGCCTCAAGTGGGGACAGTAGCTCAAAGTCAGGGCCCCTGGTCACTGTGCTGTCTGATGTTACACATCGTCTCTAGGCCTCAGGGAAACATAAGCAAGTCATCCCTCAATATCCACAGGGGATTGCTTACAGAATGCCCTTTACCCCCACAGCCTGTGGATAAAAAAATTTGCGGATGTTCAAGCCCCTTGTATAAAATGGTGTAGTATTTGCATATTAACTATGCATATCCCCCTGTATACTTTAAACCATCTCTAGGTTACATATCATACTTACTAAAACATAAATGCTATATCAATAGCTTTTATACTTTATTGCTTAGGGAATAATGACAAGAAAAAAGAACCTATACATGTTCAGTACAGATGCACTGTTTCTTCTGAATATATATATATATATATATATATATATATATATATATATATATATATATATTTTTTTTTTTTTTTTTTGAGAGAGAGAGCTTTTTTTTTAATATTTATTTTTTAGTTTTCGGTGGACACAACATCTTTCTTTGTATGTGTTGCTGAGGATCGAACCCGGGCCTCATGCATGCCAGGCGTGCACGCTACTGCTTGAGCCACATCCCCAACCCCTCTTCTGAATATTTTTGATCAGAGATTGGCCGAGTCTGTAAATTCAAGAGTCATAAATACAGCGTGCTGGCCGAATGGGGTTCAGACATTTGTGAGCATGACACAGCCCTTACCTTCACTGCTCTCGCTTAGGGGATTATAACAGCCCCTGCTGCAAAAGTGCCCCACAACCTACCATTTAAGAGTCTAGTCTTACATCGCTAACTCAGGGAGAGCTTTGCTCAAATCACTGGGCCAGCATTTCGTGTGAGGTTGCCAAGGAAATGATTTCCCTAATCCCTTTGCTAGGAGATGAGAAACAAGGCAAGGCTGGCAAGCCTTTAACATTTTAATTACCTGCTCTACAACAATAAAGGGGGATTCAGACCTTCCCCTTTCAGTTGTACATATTACATTCCTATAAGGTACCTTGAACTTATTACTGCAAGAAGTCACTCCTGAGCTGTTTCCTTTCATCTGTGTTCACATTAAACCTATCACCATTAGATTTTAGATAAGTAAAAATGAAGTTTTCCTTTGGTGGTTTAAGATATAAATATTGGAATCAAAGAACGTTTAAATCTCATCGCTTTCTTGAAAGATCTCTAAGAGTTTAAAAAGCCTCCTAGGGATGATGAGTATAAGCTGTGTGGGATTGTGGATGGGAGCCTGGGACACAAAAGAGCATTAGATGAGATCCGAGGAAATCTGAATAGCGTCTGGACTTCAGCTTATAATATAGTGCATCAACAGCTCTTTGTGAACTGTGACAAAGTACTATTTTCACCATTCTTCTGTAAATTTAAAACTAGTCTAAAATACGGAGCTTATTAAAAAGATCCTGATGTCGTTGATGACTCTTTGGAGGTTAATTCAGTGACAACAGCAGAGCTCCAGTAGGTAATTAGGGCATCACAATTTGGGTTAAGCTGAGTGGCCATCAAATGGTGCAGGTGCAACTCCAAAGGAATTCTTCAAATCTCTGGCCACAGAGAAGATTCTGGTTTCCCTAATGACACTGGAGGCCAGGCCTCTCAAGAAATGCAAATGGGAAGTAATCCTTTTACTGGAAACACATCAAACTGAGAAAGGGGAGGCATTGTGGGAAGGAGTTGTGTGTTTGTGTGTGTGTGTGTGTGTGTGTGTGTGTGGCATTATGTTTTCTCCAACCCAGAGTTGATTTCTCCCTCTTGCTGCTTACACTGCCCGCTAGGTCTGGAGACGATATCTGTTTCTTCTCCAAGAAACCACCTCCATTTCCTCAACTGTCTTTAAATTTCATCTCTTTCATGAAACTTTGGGAGGCTAAGGACATAACTGACAGTTCTTACTTGGCCCAGACCTCTTTTTCTTAGTGCTATGTCAGTTTCCCATTAATAGATTGCAAAACAAGCTTTTATAAGCAAATCTGTGGTCATATAGAGGTCAGAACCGGTTTGTGTTAGACTTTTTTTTTTTTTTAAATGCCAGCAATCAAATCTGAGGCCTTTCCTGTGCTAGGCAAATGCTCTACCATTGAGCTCTGTTTTAATTTTTGAGCCACTTCAATAGGCTTTTGTTGCCATCACTCAGAAACATTCTTATCAAGTTTTCAGGGATTTCCACCCCTCAACACATCAAATTCAAAAGCCAATTTCCTGGCCTCATATCTTCAGACTTCTCACCAGCATTTGACCTGGTTGCCTTTTTCCTTCTTGAGTGGAGAACTTTCTCTTCTTCCAGGACACCCCATTTCTCCTGGTTTTTTTTATACTCCCATGGACACTCCTTCTGTCTCCTTGGGAGGCATCTCATCTTCCCACCCTGCCTGACTCTCTTCTCCATGGGCATTACCTCCTGGTGACTGCAGAACACCTCATGGCTTTCAATGCCACCAGTGTGCTGACAACTCGCCAAGATGTATGTCCCACTCCTAATCTCCTCCCCAAGTTTCAGGCTCATATGTCTAGTATTTTCCTTGACAGTTCTTCCTGGATTTCTAATAGACATCTGTCAAACACACAACTCTTAATTCCTAAGAAAATTCAGATAGAAGAGAAATGCTATTGTATCAAAATGTTACTGTTCCTCAGCCCTGTGTCCTTAAGGCTAAGCTAGCTAAGTATAGAAATAGTCATAGAGCCTGTAATCCCAGCAACTCCGGAGGGAGGCTGAGACAGGAGGATTGTGAGTTCAAGGCCAGTCTTGGCAAAGGCAAGGTGCTGAGCAACTCAGTGAGGCCCTGTCTCTAAATAAAACACAAAATAGGACTGGGGATGTGGCTCAGTGGTTGAGTGCCCCTGAGTTCAACCCCCAGTAGGACTGAACCCATTGGAAAAAAAAAAAAGTCATTGATGAGAGTCAATGTGCTTAAAAATAAAAAAGGTGAGATATGTTGAAAACTGGCTGAAATCAGGAACTATATATATTTTTATCTATTAATAATAACCCATAATGAATTCTTCTTTTGTGCCAGGCATTTTTCTAAGTACTTCCCATGTTTTATATAATTTAATCTTTGCAATTATTCTAAAGGTTGACAATATGGTCCCATTTTCATAGTAGGAATTGGAGACTCAGAGAGCGGTTAAATAACTTGTGCCAAGTCCCAGTTCTAGTTAGTAATGGTCAAGATTTGAATTCAGACAGCCAAATATACTCCAAGGATCCACAGCAGAAATTACAGTGCTGTTTCCCACTCAGGGATCACAGGCAGGCTGAAATGATGTCCTGTGCCTTCCATCCCATTACTAGACTCTGTGGCCTTCAACTAAAAATGTCTATAGAGATCTCACACTAAATAGGTAGGCAACAAAAGGAATTAAATGGGTTCTATAACACATAAGCTTTTCAGAAACACTCTTGGAAAAAGAATCATTTATAAATTAAGTATTTACAAAGTTCATAAAAAGTCAAGTTTCAAATGTTTTCTGTCATATGCTGAAGGTAGAGCAAAACAAGGGGAAAAAGGAGGAGACCCCATGAAAATAGCAGGCATGAAGAGGCATAGAGAAGATGGAGGTAAGGAGGGGGGAACGGAAAAGGGAGGAGCTGTGGAATGAAATTGACCAAATTGTGCTATGTACACATATGAGTCTGCCACATTGAATTCCACCCTTGTGCATACCTATAGAGCACCAATTAAAAACAATAAATTAATAGAAGAAAGACAAGTAGAATAGAGGAAGAGGAACAGAGGGAGGGAAGAAAGGAGGGAAAGGGACTGAAATGAAGCAAATTATATCCCATGCATTTCGAATTATGTCACCATGAAGCCCAGTAATATGTGTAACTCTAATGCACTAATAAAAGCATTAAAAAAAGAAAACTGAAAAAAAAAATGAAGTTGAAGTTCATCTTAAGAACAGAGGACACTGTGAACTGAGCTCTGCATCTGCTAACATAGGCATGGAATGGGGGACAAAGCATACCCAAGGGAGTGAGCCACTGGGAGGTCCTGAAGTTCAGCAACTGTATCTTTCTACTCAACACAAGCCCTGGGGAGAACGGCTTCGCCAATGAATGCCAACCCGTCAAGTCTTCCCCTGGAGTGACTTGGTACATGCTCAGTTGACTGTACCACTGAGGTTCAAAACCACAGCTTTTCCATCTGCCCCTGGCCGCATGCCCATAGAACAGCATGGCCTAACTCTCCACACTGGGGCCCACCAGTTTACTGCCTCCTATACACAGGGACAGGAGCCACTGGGCACTGGATTTTAAAAGCTGATTGAATACCAGCTTTAAGCAATAAAAATTGGTCTGGAAAAATAAGTTGGGAAATCCAAGTCAGCTGTTGAAAAGTACTTGCTTCCATAAATGCTTTATCAAAACTATTATTTTCAGAAAATGCCCAATTTTTGTCAGAAAAAAAATTGAATGAAAAATAATTTTTTAGTTCCAAACATTGTATCATTCAGTCTAAACATAAAAAGTAAAAACTTCTCAAGGATTGTTCTTTTCATTAAAAAATCTTTCAAACAAAATTTCAAACAAACGAGGTCTGGTTTTTTTGGTGTTTTTCAAGGACAAGTTTTTCTAAATATTATACACAAAGCTTTTGAAACATTTTCTTTCCCCAAAATATACTAGAATACTTTTGATAAAAAACTGTCCCAAACATGTTTATTAAACAATAAAATCTATGCAGGACTGTGTATGGACTTCTGGATTTAAACTAAAGCACCTCCCATCTTGCCTTTATCATTCATTATTTAACATTTTTTTTCACTTTTAAATAAAAGAAACAATTTTTTTAAAAAAGTTAACTATCCAATTCAAAAGCTAATGCTCATCTAAGCTTACTGTATCTATCTTTCTGTTTTTTTCTAATGAGTTAACTCTGTAAAAACCTAATGTATAAACAGGCAGTAAATACATTACTATTAAAAGACAAACAGCAAAAAAAAAAATACTATATAAGCTGATGCTTTGAGAGTTCCTAGTTTTCTTTGTTTGCAATCACAATAAAAAAAGAAAAAAGAAATTTATTTTTATCTTTGATTTAATTGCCATTTCACATCAAAGAGTAACACAAGAGTATGGGCAGATGTTTTAAAATAGAAACAAAAAGCTCAGATTCCACAGAGATAAAAATCATTATATTTGTTATGCGTTTATCTATCTATTCAGGGACTAGATGAGAAGACCACTTCATTCTTTGCTCAATACACTGGAAACGTTTCCTTTTAAAGGCAGATCTCAGTAAAAAGCAATTCATATTCTTGGGAGCCTAAGAAAGTGTTTCATGGTGACCACGGCCCATCCGCCCATCCGTGCACTCTGTGTTCAGAGAACACAGAAGCCACAAAGAGGTGACCTTGTCAGTGGCTCTTCAAACTGTCTCACAACTTTTCTGCCATGCAGCAGAAATTGTGAAGCTATTTAAAACTGTGTGTCTGTTAAAGTAGATATGTTTTTTTAGAAAAGAAGAGCAGAGAAACAACTTACATCTCGGAGTTCCTGACGGGGCCTTGTCTCCCTGCTCCACAGACCTCTGCCTAGCCACTGATCCTTCACCCTGGCTTGACAGCTGGTGGAATCTGCGAGCCAGGCTGGAATGTGTGGTCTCGCACTTGCTGTTCTGTTCCGTTTTTAGAGGGCCAGCGGCCTGGTCATTTCCATGGCAACCAGGAGGAAGCGGCTGGCCTACCAGTTTCATTAACCACACAGCAGGAGGGAACCTGCCTCAGAGACTGCTGGCCACTCTTTGGGGGGCTCTAAACTGGGAAGTTTTCAGAAGAAACTGAGGGGACTGCTGCTATATGTTGACCCCAAAGGATTGACACAAATGGAAGAAATTCTATTTTAGCAGGAAATTGAATGGATTAAAAGTAGACTATGGAGACTCCTTGATACTTTTACTTCCATGATTTTCCCACTCTTTTTGGCCTGATGAATTGTTTCTTAGGCTAAGTGCCTGCCCTGGTGTAAAAACCATCCTATTGTGGTTGTTCCGAGGGGAAAAAAATGGACTCATTTCAACTTCAAGGATATCGTTCTGTTCTCTCTCTCTCTTTTTATTTTTTATTTTTTTAGTTCATTTTCTTAAATGTTAGAAACCACAAAACAAATAAATAGATTACAAAAAAACTCTGTATACATTCTGCATTAACTTATGGCTTAGTTCTTTTGGACTAATGGATTTTGTTTGTCTTTAAATAGTAATGTGTTTACTGCCTGATCATACACTAGGTTTTTACAGAGTTAACTCATTAGAAAAAAACAGAAAGAAAGAAACAGTGAGCTTAGATGAGCATTAGCATTTGGACTGGACAGTTAGCTTTTTTAAAAAATTGCTTCTTTTATTTAAAAGTGGAAAAGAACACATGATAAATGATACTGATGAACATAATGAATGATAAAGGCAATATGGGAGGGGGGATGCTTTAGTTCAAATCCAGAAGTCCATTTGTAGCCACTGCTACAACCAAATAACAAAACTGGGTGGCTTGTAAACAATACATTTATTTTTCAGGACTCTGGAAGACTGAGAAATTCAGGATGAAGGTACCAACAGATTCAGTGTCTGGGAACAGTGTTTTCTAGCTGTGTCTTTTCAGGGTGGGAGAGAACTCTTCTTCAGCTCCTTTGGAGGGCACTAATCCCATTCATGAGGGCTCCACCCTTTTGTCCTAATCACCTCTTCCTAAAATCCCATATGGAAGATTAGGGTTCAACATATGAATTTTGGGGGATGGGGTACAAACATCCAGTTGTGAGCAACTAATGAGAGCTCACTAATATGGGAGAAATCAGATGGATGGTAGTAATGGAGGACAGGTTCACTAATTAAAAACACTAAGAGACTAGATCAATTAATGTATATTACTTGGATGCAGATTACCCAATATTCTAAAGAAGAGGGCACCTCACTGGGGAAGTTCATTCATTCATTCCTCATCTATCGAGTCTTTATTTCACACTTGCCCTGTGCCAGGAGATTTAAGGGACACAGAGATGAATGCCAGGATCTTGTCCTCAAGGAACCCGAAGCAATTGAATAATTTGATTGTGGAAATGTGTGAGAGGAAGTGGGGTTGTGCTTTGCCAGGGACCCTGGAGAACTCTTTTTTTTTAATTTAAAATTTTTAACAAATTTTTGTTACTTTTATTTTTGGTTTGTTCTAATTAGCTATACATGACAGTAGAATGCATTTTTGATACATTGTACACAAATGAAGCACAATTTCTTCCTCTGGCTGTACATGGTGCAGAGTCACACCAGTAGTATAACCATACATGTATATAGGTAATAATGTCTGGCTTATTCCATTGTCCTTCCCATCCCCATACACCTCCCCTCCCCTCCCCTCAATCCCTCTGCATAATCCAAAATTCCTTCATTCTTCTCTATCCTCCCACTTCTCCATTATGGATCAGCATCCGCTTATCAGAGAAAACATTCAGCCTTTGGTTTTTTTGGATTTGGCTTATTTTGCTTAGCATGATATTCTCCAGCACCATTCATTTACCAGCAAATGCTATAATTTCATTTTTCTTTATGGCTGAGTAATATTCCTTGTGTATATGTGTTACCGTTGTTGACCGGTGACGAGTCCTTGCTTCCCCAATGTTGAAGAATAACACCAGAGAAGCACGCAGAGGCAAGGTCAGAGTGGAAAATTAGAAGTTTATTAAAGGACAGCAGAAAAGACTTCTCCCGGAGGAAGAAGGGGACCCAAGAGGTGGAATCCGTTGAAGGGCGAATGTGTTCCCTTTTTTATAGTTTTTGGTGATGGAATGTAGGTGGGAAGGGTTGGGACACAGGTGGGCCAAAGAAGTAATCTGGGCACTTCCGAGTCAAGTTTGCTGTTCATTAACATTTCTTTGGGATGGGCTATCTTCAAATCTGTTGGGGGCTGTTTCCTGGGCTTTATTAACATTCCAAGAGTTGCTCAACTTTTTCTTTCGGAAATTCATTCTCAACATGGCCTCCATTTTAGATTTCACTCCATATTAGACCCGATATACCTAACTACACTGACTACCTAATTTTAAATCTGGCTTCATATGTACTACATTTTCTTTATTCATTCATCTGTTAAGGGCATCTAGGTTGGTTTAATAGTTTAGCTATTGTGAATTGAGCTACTATAAACATTGACTTGGCTGTATCAATGTAGTATGCTGATTTTAAGTCCTTTGGGTATAAAATGAGGAGTGGGATACCTGGGTCAAATGGTGGTTCCATTCTAAGTTTTCAGAGGAATCTTCACACTGCTTTCCATAGTGGTTGCACCAATTTGCAATGCCACCAGCAATGTATGAGTGTACCTTCCCCACCCCCATCCTTGCCAACACTTATTATTGCTTGTATTCTTGATAAGTGAGAAAAGATAGCCTATTCAACAAATGGTGCTGGGAAAAATATGTAGCAAAATAAAATTAAGCCTCTGTCTCTCATTCTGCATAAAAATCAACTCAAAGTAAATCAAAGATTTAGGCACTAGAACAGAGACCTTGTGCCTAATAGAAGAAAAAGTAGGCCCAAATCTTCATCATGTTGGCTTAGGACCTGACTTCCTTAACAAGACTCCTAAAGTGCCAGAAGTAAAATCAAGAAGCAATAAATGGGATGGACTCAAATTAAAAAGCTTCTTCTCAGAAAAGGAAACAATCATCAATGTGAAGAGAGAGCCTACAGAATGGGAAAAAATCTTTACCACATATACCTCAGATAGAGCATTAATCGCTTTACCTCCCGCAAAACAAAGAACTCAATGAATAAATGAGCTAAGGAACTGAACACTTCACAGAAATACAATCCATCAACAAACATATGAAAAAATGTTCATCATCTCTAGCAACTAGAGAAATGAAAGTCAAAACTACTCTAAGATTTCATCTCACTCCAGTCAGAATGGAAAACTCTTTTTGGAGAGATAACATTTGATCTGGGCCCTAAGGAGGGGTAGGACTTGCATGGTCAGATGTAGGGGAAAAGACAATTTCTGACTCAGTTGGTTTGACACAGTGACTTCTCAGGTAGTCCAGGGGATCAAGAAACTCAAGCAATTAAGAAAATTGCTGGATCAAAGATTTGGAGACAGGAGAGTCCCGGGCGTTGTTGGCTCGTTTTGAAAGCCAGTGAATTATAGCCAGAACAAGGGGCTTTGAGAACACAGAGTCTACTTCCCTGGCATTCAGTTTCAGCAAAGCTAACATAAATTCTATCATGTGAGACGTGGAACTTGGTTCAAGTCTTGATTGTGACTTCTTTGCACATTGTTTCAACTTTATGAGCCTCAGCTTCCTTATCTGTAAAGGGAGGCATTGCTCTTGCTTTGTTAAAAGGTTGAGGTGGGGACTCAATGAGATAATATATGTGCTCTGATGACTGGGGATGCCTGAGGATGGGGGAGGGGAAGGCTGGCCAACCATGCACCAGGCAACACAATTGCTGGAGCAACTATGGCTCCTACAATGGTCTGGAATACTCAGCCTCCGTCCGTCCTAACACCTTTCTCTCTTGCTTTCCTCTGCTCTAGAGGCTCAGAGGATCTAACATTCAGCTTACCAGAGTCCCCTGCAGCTGGTGTTTCAGATTTGATTTAAATTTTCTTAATCATTTATAATTGATTTGGAGCTGAATTTGTGGGAAGGAACCATGAGGCTGTGTGTGGGATCTGAGCTAGACATGGGAAGAGGAGAGAGTCCCCAGCATCTTTGTTGTTGTTGTTGTTGTTGTTGTTAGCAGGGGAATCAGCAGAAGTGGTGTGGTCTGCTCGGTGGGGACAGTTTTCTGATTGAGTTACTTCCTTGTTGTGACAAATATTGCGTTTCCCCAGAGGTGAGGATTTGGTGATAGCTTCCTGTTGGAGAATGTGGCCTTCCAATCCAGCAACTCTCTGACTGTAGAAGACACAGCAGTTCCCATGATGACCTGATTCTATGGGATGACTTTCAGAGTTGGGCAAGAGTTCATTTCCTGAGCTTTCCCAGTGACTGGAGGACCTATGTGTAGGTTTTAGACCACCCCTAGCTGGCTTGAGTTAACTATCACAGACTCTGTTTTCAGCAACCAAGAACCATGAATAACATCCCTATGGCTAGTTCTGGCCAGTCCAAGGTAAGTGGAAGTCTGCTGGTACCATCTCACCTACTTCTTTATTTTAGGGGCTAAGATAGATAACATAAACATGGAGCATACACGGGGCACACAGCAGGCGTTCAGTCATGGTAGCTCTTATGAGTGTTACTTTGTCATCCTCTATTTACGGCCTTCAAGCCTTGCAGGACCTCTATCTGAGTGGGGCACTAGGCTAAAGGCAAAGGCTGTGAGGAATCAGGTACCTCCTTGGAAACATGAAGGCCAAACAAACAGTTGCTGCTGAAATATGACTGGGTCTTTGTGTGTGGCATGTTAAACATTTACCCTGGGTTTCATATCTCCCTATCTTGTAAAAGCATTTACTTCCATTTGTTCTTTGTGTTAACCAGGTCACTTAATTTAAAATTGCTTTAGCAAAAATGAGTGTTGGTTGGGAAGACTAATAAACCACACCTCCAGATCCCAGGTGGAGGCAGGAGGTGGTGGGGTTGAATTCTAGCTTTGTCCTTGGGTAATTTTGTCCTCCTCCTCCTCCTCCTCCTCCTCCTCCTCCTCCTCCTCCTCCTCCTCCTCCTCCTCCTTTATAATCACAAAAACAATACAGGCTCCTTATAGCACATTCAAAATTACATCTTTTGTATTAAATAAAAATGAAAATTGACATCCTCTTCTCCAACCTCTCTTGCAAAAATAATCTCTGGTAAGTACAAATCCTCCTGTGTTTTCAAACTTTAGCAGCTACTGGGATTCTTAGGTAACATGCTGGTCCCTAAAATCTTTTTCCAAATAACACTGTTTCCAACACCTCTTCTCCCTGTGTTCTCATCCAAGGTCTCTACTGCCACCCACTTAACAGCCTCCAAATTGTTACTAGCATCTTCTATGACTGGGCAACATTAGGAGCCACCTCAGGGTTTTCCTCTCCAAAATACTTCTTCAACTATAGACATCTCAGATCAGGCACCTCTTATACACCATTTCTGATCCTGTCAGACACATCTGTCTTTTATTCCAGCAATCACTGTGGCGACCAGCTCTGCCAAGAGTCAGGGCTGCTGCATGTCAGGGCAACCTGCCAGCTTTTTCTGCCTCCCACACTAAAGCTTTTCTGCTGTCACTGTGCCTTCAGACTTTTGGTGTCTTCACAAGTGCAATTGGGAAGTGATGGGGGCTTAATGTCTCAATGGAGTGGACTCTGTGACAGACAAAGATTAAAGCTGATGAATAGATGCCTCCTCCTTTCTCACCCCAGACAGGAAGTACTGAGATGTGTGTCATGCAGCTTCTTGGTGATCCATGGGATCAAGCAGTTCTGTAAGGTACCCTGTGCTGTCTCTAATGGCTTCCCTCTTTCATTCCTGCTTCTTGTGACCACTGTCCTTTATAAAGTACTTTCATGTGTATGCTTATATTTTTCTTATGGTCCACCCTCTGGGGAAATCAGGCTAAGACACATTCTTTATTCATTCCCTGTTCCAAATTAAATTCTTCCACCTGTGAGCTAAAACCCAGCTCTTTCCAATTCCTCACAGCTTTTCTTCTATAACAATAGCCATACCTCTTCCAATAAGTAGAATCTTGATAATTTTAAGGAATGTTCCCAAAGAGCTTTAAAAATCCCACTTTTTGGAGTACCTCTCCTATTTAATTCCTCATTAAATGGACAGAACAATATCTGCAGCATAAAAATGATATCACCAGTCCCCACACCAGGTGGTTTTCCATCACCAAAGTAATTTGTCATCATATATCACTTTTATATCAACATTATGTCTAAGTTTACCTGGATCCACAAGACAGCAGAGTCTCTATTGCTTCCTGATTGTTACAGCATATGCAGCGATTAGTAGAGAATAACAAAGGCATGATATGATACAGATGTTGGGCAGCTGGCTAGCTTTGCTCTCCAAATAAGTGACTCACTGCTGTACAGCAGTTTCTCAGCTGATGTGTTTCCAATATGTGTCTTGGCAAAATTTACAAATTACTATGTGTCTTAGACCATACGGGTCAGTGACAAACTGTAAGAACCACAGATATTAAAGCCATACATGTCAGGCATCTACTGTACTTTCTACCTCTTAATCTCTACTCTCAGGACTCTGGACTTCTGAGGTGGAACAACTCCTCATCCTGAAACAAATGCACTGTTGCTTGATTCTGTAGAGCCACTAGGCTGTCACATATACCCACAGGACCTTCTGTCTCCAGTGTAACCCATGATTTGCTTTTCAAATATAGGGGCTCTTTCTAAACCTTGACCTACTTTCCCTCTCAGTGGTGATGACCATTGGCCCACCTTTCCTGGGCACTCCATTGTCATCCATAAGTCAATGGCTCTTTTTGATAGTCTATCTTACTTCATTGGTCGCATCCTCTCTCTCCTTTCAGCTCCTCTTTCTCCTTCCTTTGGACACTGTCTAAAGTGTAATAATTGACCCTGGTCTTCTCCATGAGTTCTAGACCCTTGTTTCAGTTATATAAAGGTCATTTCCATTTGAAGAGTAAACTCAACCCACACTTAGAAATAGGAGGGCTTTGTCCTCGACGCTTGGTAATTCCTCTTTGGTTTGAATGCTTCCAGGGATGAAGGGCTTACCTCCTTACACGGCAGCTTTTATCATTTTTGGAGAGCTATAGTATATAAAATGGTTTCTTATGTATGGCTTAATCTCCTGGTAATTTTGAGACACAAGCTGTTTTTCTGCCCTCTGAGGTAACACTGGAAAAAAAAAATAAAACAAAAAAACCAAAAGCCTTTCCTCTTCTTTCTGATGGCCTTAGCCATACTGTGTTGGCTCATATTAAGCTTCTCCTTGTCACTTCAGCCCAAACCCCAGAAACATGTTGAGTCTTCTTTCTCTTTTAATCCAGGGAGCAAACAAGTCACCAAGTATTTCCAGTTTTATTTTGAAATTTCTCCTACAGAATGGACATGTTTCAAGGTGGAAGAATTAAATATTATAGAAATAACAACTTGGGTCAGATTAATTTATAGAGCTAATACAATGGTTATTTAAGAAATCCACACTGGGTTTTTTTTTGGAAAGGCTTTGATATAAGTATTTTGAAGTTCAAATGAGAATAAAGAAAGAATATTCTAAAAATAAATAATGATAATGAATATTGGCATGTGAGTCATTAAACCCAAAATAACAATCATGAAAATAATGTGGGCCTGATATAGACATATATGAAAAAATCAATGGAACAATATAAGAAATTCAGAATTATAATTATATATAAATACTTGATATATAAAAGAAGGCAATAGATATCAATGAGGAGATTAAGAATTGCTCAACAATGATTCTTAAGTCACTGGCTATGAATTTGGAGAAAAATCTGTATATAGGTTGTTACTACATATTAAATTAAGTCTACATGGAATTAATAAACAGGAAATAAGACCATAGAACAATAAGAAAATTAATAGAATAGCAATCAAATCTCTGGAACACTGAGAAACTTTAAAAATAAGAAGTGATTAACCATACAACCACTTTGGAAAACATCCTGACAGTTTCTCAAAAGGTTAACATAGTGTTATCAATAAGCAGGCCAATCCCACTGGGAAGTAATCCCCAAGAGAAATGAAGACACATATTCATGCAGAAACGTGTACACAAATGTTCATAGTAGCATTGTTCATAATACCTCCCCAATGGAGACGACCTATGTCCATAAACTGATGAGTGGATAAATGAAATATGATATATCCATACAATAAAATATTCATCAATGGAAAAGAATGAAGTAATGATACATATTGTAATATGGGTAAGACTCAAAAATATTATCTAAATAAAAGAATTCTGTCTGGAAGTACCACGAGGGGTACAATTCCATTTATAGGAAATATCCAGAGTAGGCAAATCCACAGCAGAAAGTAAATTGGTGGTTGCCAGGGGCTGGAGGTTGGGGTGAGATGGAGAATGACTGTTAGTGTTTTGTTTTGTTTTTTGAGGGATGACAAAAAGTTTTTAAAATTGATGGTAGCATTGGTCACACCATTCTGTTGGGTGTACTAAAACCATCAAGTTTTGCACTTTGAATCATTGATTATGTAGCATGTAAATGATATCTCAATACAACTGTTAAAAAAAAAGGTCAGAATAGAAAGGCATTAATGAGGTTCTCCGGAGAAATAGAACCAATAGGATGCACAGATATAAAGAAAGAAATTTATTATGGGGAATTGGCTCACATGATTATGGAGGCTGATAAATCCCATCATCTGCCACCTGTGAGGTGGAAGCTCAGGAAAGCTGGTGGAGTTGTTCCAGGATAATCCTGAAGGTCTGAGAACCAGAAGCACCCAGGGTACAAGTCTAAGTTCAAGTCCAAAGGCCCAAGAACTAAGAGTGCTGATGTTTGAAGACAAGAGAGGATGGATGTCTGTTATAGCTTGGAACTTAAATGTCCCCTAAAAGCCCATGTGTTAAAGGCTTAGTCCCCAGTGTGGTGCTATTGGGAGGTGGTAGAATCTTTAAGAAATAGGCCTAGTAGAAGGTCTTCAGGTCATTGGGGGTATTCTGTTAAGAGGATAGTGGGACCATGGCCCCTTTCTCTGTTTTAGTCCCTGGCTGACTGTGCAGTGAATGGCTTTGCTCTGCCATGATGTGCTGCCCTGTTACAGGCCCAAAGCTACAGGCCCACAGTTGGGACCAACCAACTATGGACTGATGTCTCCAAAACTATAAGCTGAAAGAAATATTTTCTCCTTACAAGTTGATTATCTCAGGTATTTGTTACAGTAAAGGAAAGTTAACTAACACAGTGGCTCAGCTCAAGCAGAGAAGGCAAACTTGCCTTTCCTTCACCAGCCATTACCTTATTAACCTTGATTGTGCAAAGCCCAGTTTGCAAAATACCTGTCCAACGGGGAGGAGACTCATAGAAAATCTGAGAGATACAGAAGCCCAGATATTTAAACAACCATTGTCATGGAATAGGTCTATTTATCCATCTAGGTGGAGAGCCAGTGATTAGGGAAGTTGCTGGGCCTACTTCCAAAATCTTCACCAAACCTGAGCATTCAGCTAAGTATGGTGTGTTCCAGGGCCCCAATCAGATAGATGGAGAGGGTGTTGGCCTAGATGACTATATGGGAGCAGAGTCAAGCTTAGAACTCTATAGCTAAGTTGGTAGAGTGCTTGCCCTGCATGCACAAGGCCCTGGCCCTGGGTTCAAACCCCAGCACCAAAAAAAAAAAAAAAAAAAAAAAAAAAAGCTCCATTTCTCAAGAGAGAGTGTCTGCAAAACCAACATGGGAACTGCCCCAACTTAGTGGTGCCATCCCTCACTCACATCTTACACTTCCAGTTACTCTGGCTTCTCATCTAGCTAAATCCTCACTTCCCCATACTTTCCAAAGTACCTGGATTAGTAGCGTCCCTTCAGATTTCCCTTCAAACT
Source organism: Marmota flaviventris (assembly GCF_047511675.1). Taxonomy (NCBI): domain Eukaryota; kingdom Metazoa; phylum Chordata; class Mammalia; order Rodentia; family Sciuridae; genus Marmota; species Marmota flaviventris. Next base: position 10,769,386 of record NC_092505.1, on the reverse strand, counting down.
ACAGTTTAGACAGTATCTTCCATACACCCTCAACAGGCCTGTGGATTTCTGATCAACTGCGCCACCTACTGGTGATACTCAATTCTCACAGAATCAGACCTTAAACCCTGACCTGCTGCCCCAAGGACTAGACAGCACTTTATCCTGCAAGCTGTTACTTAGGAGCCACCCTTTATCCTATTGCTACTAGGAGCTTCAGACTGGTAACAAAAAATCAATCCCTGTTAGAAGTGCCGTCCATGAGGCAATAATAGACTGATCTTGCTATACTTGGGATGTTGATATGATACAATCAGGAACAAAATCTTCTTGTCTTGGTAAAAGGGGCCTACTAGGAAGGGGGGTGGCAGGGGACGCCAACTGCTTATTTATCATCTTCCAAATTCTGACTTGATGTCTTCTAACATGTAATCTTCAAATGAAATTTGTTTTTCTTTTATAAAGTTCTGAAGTTTGTTATGAAAGAAAATAGCAAACCCTAGATAGTTCAGATCTTTAATTACCACTTGTGTGACATGCCCAAAGTAATGTCTTCACAAACTCATGAAACTCTACTGGTTTTAAAGACAAAATTGTTGCAGAAATTAAATTTAAGGTCTGGATTCACAGAATTAAAAAAAAATAGTTCTCTAGTATTTGAAATATCACTTTGCAAAAATCAGGAAATGCTGCAAATGTGTTAAACTGGGTGATAAAATCAAGACAACAGTTATGAATTTTCCTAGAAAAAAAGCATGGTATAACAGAAAACTTACCACAGGAAACCACAAAATGATATATCTGCATACCACGTTATTTGTTGTGGCAGGTGACTGACAGTCCTATACCCTGCAGTTTTTCATTGTTTGAAGTAAAAATATTATGTTATTAAAAGACTAAAGAAACTAATAAGTGCAAGAATACTTGTAAAAGGTGACGGAAGAGGCCTTGCTGCAAAGTATATTGGACTTCCAAGAAGACGGTGTTTTGCCATTTCTCATTTCTACAGAATCTTACCAGAAAACTGTGCTTTCAAAGTTCATTATGCTATTTATCTTTTTAGCTTCAAGCCTAGAGATTATGTTCCTCAATCATCTGATTTCTATTGGCCACCCCTAATGCACTGTGCCTTTCTGAATATGAAGCTACAGACAAGTCTCCAACCCTTATTTTCTTGATGGGGGCTGTCTGAGGTTCCGCAGGGGAGATGTTCACAGATGAAATGGTAACATGAAAGAGTAACAACTCATTTGCATATGTTTGGTTTTTGATATTAGTGTTTCCTAAACTTTATTTTAAAATTTGTACTGTTTTTTTATTTGTTCGTTTTAGATATACATGACAGTAGAAGCACCTCGACATATTATTACACACGGAGTATAACTTATTCTAATTAGGATCTCATTCTAGTGGTTGAACATGATGTAGAGTTTCACTGGTTGTGTATTATATGAACTTAGGAAAACTATGTCTGATCCATTCTGTTGTTTTTCCTATTCCCATCCCCCCTTTCTTTCCTTCATTCCTCTGTGTCTAATCCAATGAACTTCTATCCCACCCCACTTATTGTGTGTTAACATTTGCATACCAAAGAGAACGTTCAGCTTTTGGTTTTTGGGGATTGACTTATTTCACTTAGTATAATACTCTCCAGTTTCATTCATTTGCCAGAAAATACAATAATTTAATTTGTCTTTATGGCTGAGTAATATTCTATGGTGTATATGAACCACATTTTCTTTATCCATTCATCTGTTGAAGGGCATCTAGGTTGGTTCCACAGTTTAGCTATTGTGAATTGAGCTGCTATAAACATTGATGTGGCTGCATCACTGTACTATGCAATTTTAAGTCCTTTGGGTATAAAGTAAGGAGTGGGATAGCTGGGTCAAATGGTGGTTACATTCCAAGTTTTCTGAGGAATCTTCATTCTGCTTTCCAAGGTAGTTGCATCCAGTTTGCAGTCCCACCAGCAATGTATGAGTGTACCCTACTCCACATTCTCACCAATATTTACTGTTACTTGTATTCTTGATAATTGCCATCCTGACTGGGGTAAGATGGAATCTCAGTGTGGTTTTAATTTGCATTTCTCTAATTGCTAGAGATTTTGAACATATTTTTTCATGTATTTGTTAACCATTCACATTTTTTCTTCTGTGATGGTTTCTGAACTTTTAATTTGTCCCTTCTTGATTAGGTCTTCCTATTTTTTTCCTTCTTTGGTATTTTCCAATATTGAATATCCTTCTCTTTCCTTAATTACTAGAATTTCTGAACATCTTTGGGAGTACATCTACCAACTGGAGAGCACCTGCCCTTGTAACTTCTATAAGAACATTGATGACAACAGCAGATACTACCACTAGCAAAACAAACAAAAAGCATTTGCAAGTCAGGAAGTGTTTAAAAAATTATGCATATTATTTATTTCAGTCTCTCCATCACCTGTACTATTATTACCCTTATTTTTCAGTTATGGAAACTAAGAACAGGGAGTGACTTGCCCAAACTTACACAGTGAGTCATGGAGTTGGGATTGGGGCCAGTTGACTGGCCTTGGAATCCTTCCCTACTCTGAAATTATAAGGATAATTTTTATATTTTCTTCCCAAAGTTTTAAAGTTTCTTTTTACACTTAGTTTTCAACATATTTTTAATTACCTGAGTATGTTATGATTTAGGTATTCATTTCTATGAATAACTAATTTTCACTTATTGATATGTAAGTATTAACTTTTCTATATATGTATGAGATTGTTTCTGAGCTCTTTATACTGTTGCTATGGTAAATATATTAGTCCCCCCCCCAATTCTTCTCTTGAAATCCTTATCCCCAGTATAATATCATTAGGAGATTTGGGAGGGGTTTAGATCATGAGGGTAGAGCCCTCATGAATGGGTTTGGTGACATTTATAGGAGCTGAAGAGACCCAAATTCTTTCACTTCTTCAATGTGAAGACATAGCAATGAACCATCTATGAACCAGAAAGTGGGTCCTCAGCAGATCCCCAAACTGTTGGCACTGTGTTCTTGGAATTCCCAGCTTCCAGAGCTGTGAACGAGAATTTCTAATGTCATCCAGTTTGTGATATGTTGTTACAGCAGCTCAAGTAGACTAAGACAGCTACAGATGATTCATCCGCACTGGCTATTGAGTGCTATTCCAATAGGCAACTATAACACAATTTATTTACATCTTACTATTAATGGCCACTTGGGTTGCATCCAGTTTAGACTTTTACAAATACAGAGGCCACAAACATTCTTATAAATGTTTTTTGGTGAACGCGTGCATACATTTCTGCTGAGCGTGCACCTAGGGGTGGAATTGCTGGGTCAGCGTCAGCAGGTCTTGCCTAAGTTTTGTGAAGTAGTCTAATGGATATCTTCTTTGTGAAGTGACATAATTGTCCATAATTCTGCCTGTCTTCTATTGTGTTGATTGACTTTTAAAAAATCACTTTGTAGGAGTTCTTTATGTAATTTGGGTATAAGTTCTTTGTTGGCTACATATATTTCAAATATATTCTCCTAGTTAGGTGGCTTAACTTTTCATTCTATTATGTCTTTTGATAAACAAAAATTCCCAATTTTAGTGTGTTCTAATTTACTTAAGTTTTTTCTATTATTATTACAATTTGTGTGCCAGTAAAATAAATCTTTGCCTACTTGAATATCATGACAATATTTTCCTGTGCTCTGTATCAAAGCCTTTATTGTTTTATTAGGTTGAACTTCATGATACTACCAATATTTGGCTTACAAAAATGGCAGTTTCATATGTTCAATGTAACACTTTTAACCTACCACTATCTGCAATTGATTTTCACATTTGGTGTAAAGTAAGGGTCAAGTTTTATTTTTTAATTTAATTTCCCCATGGTCAACTTCTTATAAATTGGCTGACTATATCTATGTGGGCGTATTTCTCACTCATTTCACCGTTCTGTTGGGTTGGTTCGTCTATTCTTAAGCCAATACCATACTGCCTTGGTTCCTAGGGCTTTATAACAGAACTTTTATAAATAGGCCCCAGTTTGTTCTTCAGGATTGCCCTAGCAACCCTTAGCCCTTTATGTTTCCATTTAATTATAGTATCTCCTGTTTTCTAATTATTGTTTATATATTTTGATGCTATTTTATGTGATGACCTTGAGTTTAGCATCGTTGCTTTCTTGGAGAGTTGAATTTTAAATTAGAAAGTTAGTTACCCTCTTCATTGCTATTTTGTCTAGAATTATGATGACTACCTCAGATTTTTTTTTGGTTCACTTTGCCTGGTTGATCGTTATTCCTCATCTCACTTTGACTATTCCCTTGCCTGTATGTTTTTCTTTTATAAATGAAATCTAACTGAATGTTTAATCCAATCTGTTTTTAATGTAATAATTTGGTTCATTAATATTATTATTGACATATTTAGATTTTCTTTCATCATCTGACTCCAAGGTAAATTTTTAAAATCCCAATCACCCTATTTATTTTTATTCTAAACTTTCTGAGGTTGCTCGCCCATGCTGTAGGGCAAACTTGATAGTGTTCATCATTCCCAAGTTGACTGTCAGAAATCTTACGACTTTATTTTGAATTTGGGGTCATCATCTCATCTGTACTTTTATAGAGATTTCTTTTCTCTTTTTTTAATTTTTTTTTAGTTGTTGATGGACCTTTATTTATTTAAATGTGGTGTCAAGAATCGAACTCAGTGCCTCACACATGCTAGGCAAGCGCTCTACCACTGAGCTAGGACCCCAGCCCCTACAGAGATTTCTTAGAGGCATGTTTCCCCCAGATGATCACCAACCAGAATGCACACCAGGAGGGTTTGCTATCATGAGCTCTGGTCGTCACCTGTGTAACCTGAGTCCAGGGGTTGGATTAGGTGACAAAGGAGTCAGGCATAGTATGTTCAAGAAGGAGAGGAGAGAACAGAGGGAAATGACAAATTGATGGCAAACCCAAGGTGGCTTTATTCCTCTGTCATTTCCTTTCCCATGGGAAAGCAGCACCCAGTTATGCTTCCTTCAATTCACTGAAGCACCTTTTAAGATAGAAAGACGAGAATAAAAGCTTTTCCTAGGAAAGCTTAAATGTAATTTGGCTTCAAAGAGAGATGATTGTGTGAACTTCCGACCTGACCTGCGTTACATCCTGCGGTCTCGGGAGCAGTCGTGGCGGCGTTGCTGTTCCCCACCGCTAGATGGCAGTGCTTCTCCGCAAACCTAGCCCGACGTGCAGGCTCCCGGCCGCGCCAGCCTCCCCTAGGAGGGCTCAGGGCTCAGCAGCGGCTTCCACTCAGGTTGCCAAAGGAGAAGTTGCAGGCTTCTGTTTACCTGGGGGAAGGTGCAGCGCCCACGGTCCCCGGAGGGTAAGGGGAAGAGATCTAGGGAAGGGAGGAGAGTAAGGGAGACAAAGAGAAGGGAGGGTGCACAGCGGTCACTTCGGGGGCCTGAGGATCTCTGGATCTAACTTTTGGATTTGAGAATGGCGTCTTCTTCCCTTCTTTCTGCTGTCTTGAAAAGAATCTGAATTGCCCTGGGAAATGCTGCTTTAGAGTTGCTTGTCCCCCAACTAGGAGTCAGGATGCTTACTTCCTAGGCCCTTGTGAAACAGGACAGGGCAAAGCTTTTTGGAACATTACTTTTATTTTTTTTATTTTTTAGTTATTGGCAGACACAACATCTTTGTTTGTATGTGGTGCTGAGGATCGAACCCGGGCCGCACGCATGCCAGTCGAGCGCGCTACCGCTTGAGCCACATCCCCAGCCCTGGAACATTACTTTTAATATTGCCAGTTTTCATCAATAGATATTTATGGGGCTAATTCCACCCCCCCCCCCCAAAAAAAAAAAAAAAAAAAGTTGTGCTAGCTCCTGGGTAGACACAAGGAGTTCTTGGCAGTTATGGAGGAAGTACTGTTACACTGTTGTATAATCATACAACTCATCAAAAATGACTTTGCTAGCCCCCTATCTGCGAAGTAGTTGTATTTTTAAATTTCTGGAACTCCAAACACATTTTATAATTAAAATGGTTTATGTGGTGATTCATTTTCTTAGTTAACCCATAATATCACTTCCTATTTATCATTTTCCTTTATCATTTGGGTAATCGATGGTTGTTACGGAATATATAAAGAAAAACATTGTAATCTCTCCAAATTCCATTTCCAGATACAAACACTGTTAACATTCTGGTGCCAATATTTTTCTCGGCACATCACAAAAACATGTCATATATATTTGAATGATCAGGAGCACTTCCTTTCTCAATAAAAAATTCTTCAAATAGATGAACCCTGGAGTGAGACTGCCTGATTAGATTTCTGGAACTAATGCTGAGCTCAGTTCTTTTATCTACACAGCAGAAGGGACTGAGGATCCCTGCCTCCTAGTCTCATTTGAAAATGAGATAATGTGTGCAATGTGTTTGCCATAGTGCTAGGCATGTAAGAAATGCCCAGGAAATATTAGCTTTTGTGTTGTTATTGCTGTTATATCACATGAACTTTTCCCCTATTATAAAATTATTTCAAAAAGATTGGAACACATGCAGTAGAATAAGAACATAATAATCTCATGTAATCCCACTGCCCCAAGATGATTCAATGTATTTGAAATGCTTTTCTTGTTCATTCAAATGGGACTACATGGTTTGGTTTTGTTTTCTTTTGGGGGGGGGCATGGTTATCAGGGATTGAACCCAGGATACTTAACCACTGAGCTATATTCCCCAGCCCTTTTTGTATTTTATTTTGAGACAGCAAATCACTAAGTTACTTAGGGCCTCGCTAATTTGCTGAGGCTGGCTTTGAACTCGCCATCCTCCTGCCTCAGCCTTTCGGCCACTGGGATTACAGGTGTGCAACCTGGAGCCTGGCTTGTTTGCTTTTTGATTTATCATGAACTCTCTCACACAACAAAAACCCACCCTGGTTTTACTGACTGCAGAATATTTTATTGTATGTGGTAAATAGCTGCTTCCCTCTCACAGGGTATTTAAATGGAAATGACATTTTAGGCGGGTTAAGCTGGTCCTACATTAATAAATGTAAGAGAGGGGAATTGGGGAGGAGTGGATGTGAAAGGAGCAGACCTGGCAAGGGAAGCTAAGATTTGAAAAACAAGTCGAAGGAGGAAACTAGAAGACTTGGTGACTAAGGGCAGGAGGGTGGGGAGGGAAAAGCAATTTTCTAGCTGAGAAATTGGAATGTAGGTGGTTCCAGGGCCCATCCTCCACTTTAAAGTGGTCTTTATCCTAACATTTGCTATCTTGTTAGAACCACAGAATTGGAGAGTTGAGAAAGAAAAGTTGCTCCACCCAGTTCTCTCAGTTTATGCACGTGGGACCAGGCCTGCTCCATTACTATTTGGATTTACTTTCCTCTTTCCTCTTTATACAGCAGTTCTGAATGTTACAAAACCCTAGGGAGACTGCTTTTACCTCACTGCAGGTGGGACCCACTTTGCCCAGGGATGGGGCTGGGACCTGGCCCCAGTGGGCACTGACCAGGCAAACTGGTGTGGTCCTTTGTCCTGAGCATCTGCCTCAAGGCTGAAACCTGAGGTCCCAAGGCCAAACCAGATGACACCCTAGAGGCCCCTGGAACCTGAGTCCTGGGTTGCCAGCTGACTTGGTAAGAGTGTGGTGTCTCTACCTTCCCCACCCGTGTTCCCACACTTCTGTGGGTGAACATAGCTGTGACCACCTAACCCTGATTTAAGAGATAAAGTTTAAAATGTAAATAGAAGGGCAACCCAACTTGTTCTCATTTAGATATGAGGTGTCCCCCCAAAAGCTCATGTGTGAGACAATGCAAATAAGTTCAAAGGTGAAATGATTGGGTTTGAAAGCCTTAACCCAATCAGGGCATTAATCCCCTGATGGGGATTAATGGTGTGGTAACCGTGGGCAGGCAGAGAGTGGCTGGAGGAGGTGAGTGGCTGGGGTATGCCTTGGGGTATATATTTTGTCACTGGTGAACAGCGCTCACTCTCTGCTTCTTGATTGTCGTGTCCTAAGCTGCTTTCCTCCTGCACACACTTGCGCCATGATGTCCTGCTTTATCTCGGGCCCAGAGTCAGCCATCTATATGCATTGAGACTGCTGCAACAATGAGCCCCCAAATAAACTTTTACTCCTCTAAAATTGTTCTTGTCAGGTCTTTTGGCCACAGTGGTGGAAAATGCTGACTAGAACACAACTACTTAAAATGAAGGTGTAAACATAGATACCAGATCTTTAGTCAAGAGCTGGGACTGAGGTGGGGTTGGAAAGGTGAAGAAGGGGAGACCATGGGCATGCAGGCCAGTTTCCACCAGAGCCTATGGCCTCCTATGCCTGTTGCTTATTATCTTGCAGGCCTATCTCCACTCCAAAGTGGAACCGGGAAAGGTGGGCAAAGCCAAGTCCCCTCTTGGCAGATGGATGGAGAGGGCGCCAAGCCAAGGTATCTGCACGAACCTGGCAGAGCTAAGTGCTGGCAAGAGACACTGCCCTTTTCCGGGCTCTGATTCTCCCCAGCGGGCTGTGTGTCTCTCCTGTATTTTATTTTCCTCACCAGCAATGCTCCCATGCTGTCAGTATGGTTGCAATCCCAATTCCTCACTCTTATTCTTTCCTGAAGAACCTCAGTAATCAGCCGCAAACTCCCATGGTAAACTGAGGTCCAAATCATGTAAAACCCACTGTACATTTTCAAGAGATTCCCATACATGCCTGTGCTTCTTTGTGGAATATTGGTCTTATTTTCTGTGTAATTTAATGAATGTTAATGTATGGAGAAAGATGCCTGAAACTCAAGAAAGCAGCTGTTTCCATGATCTAACGTATTTCTGAGTTGCTTAATGGGTCTGCTGAAGTGTTGAATCAAACTTGCAAAGAAAGGCCACAGTTTGCAGCCACAGGGGCCACAGGTCTGTCCTCTCATGTCCCCACATGTTCTCTCTTGCTTACAGTTGAAAATGCAGGAAATCTGCTTTAAAGTGTGTCGTCACATCCACTTCCTTGGACGAATTTGCTGTTATAAATTGTTCTCTACCAGTTTACCATGTGCTAATGAACACCAGATCAAAATTAAAATGTGTTTTGTAGTTTGCTCTATTAATGAAACGATTAATGATATAAATCATTGTCTCGATACATCTCAAATATCACCTCTGATAACACGGTTTTGGCACAAGATTGGTTAATAATAGGCAAAGCAAACAGGCAAAAATGTTAAAAATCACCAAATGATAAATAAAATAAATTCTAGTAATATAAATACATTTCAAATTAATGTCATGTAATTTCTATTTCCTAGTTCCTATCATACCTGAAAATTACATTTTAAGAGCATCTGTTTGAATACATAATGACAAAAAATTTAATGGTCATTTTTTAATAAATGAAGCCTTACAAAAGGGTTCTGACTTCTTGAGCTATTAAGTGGCTGCTTAGAATCACTTGCAGTTACTATAACTGAAATACAATCTTTGTAACATTGTACTGGACGCCAAGGAATGAAAAAAAAATCAATAACAAAGCAGATTATATTGAATTCAGAGGATTCATAATCATAGAATCAGCACTACATCTTTTGAGAAGGGAAGGAATAAAAATTAATATGGTATCATGTGAGAATACAAAAATCCCAAGAACCTAAACCTAAAGAATAAAGTTTCTCTGTTTAAATAAAGAGAGAAGAACCTTTTCATTTTTGCTTAAACATTTTTTCTGGGTTCATTATTGCTTTACTTTTTTAGAGTTTTACAAAGGTTGCCACAATCAGATGGAAAAAAAAACCAAAGAAATACAAACTTGCTTTGAACTTTTTTGTCAACAAGTTTATAAATGTTAGTGCATTCTGTGTTAGTGTATGTCTTTTCAGCTTTGGAAGAAGAAACACATCCATTCCTTTGAAAAAAACAAGCTATTTTCATTGACTTAACAAAAAATGTTTGGGTCATATTTCATCATTGCCTGACCCAAGTAAACTGGGAAATAGCAGGATTTGGACTTATTTTAATTAATATACAGTGTAACTGAGAACACCTCTTTTGGAACTAGATTGTTGCTGGGATTGAACTTGAGCTGGAATCCCCTGTTCCCCAACCATGCTGAGAGGCACTGCTCCCTCAAGAGGACCCAGCAGCCTGTGTTTCCCCTTGCAGGACTTGCAAGTAGGCTTCCCATCCAAAATGCTAACCCATCATCTCCCAGGAAGCTGATTGTGTAGTGGAATGAGGGCAGGCTTTGGGGTCAGACAGGGCTGAGATCATCCTGCTCTTCCATGAGCCTGGGTGATTACCTCTCCCTGAACCTCAATGTCATTCTATAAACCAGGGCTAAGTAGCACTGACTTCACATCTAGGAGGCTAGAGAGTACCATGAGGTAACAAGTAAAATGGTTGGCACAATGCTTAGCTATCCTTAGTAGATGCAAAGTAAAAAATTTGATTTTTGTAGATTTTAAGCTGGCTCCCACGACCTTGAATAAGTCATGATTTCCCTGAATCTCTGGGTTTCCACCTGTAAAATGAGGTCATAAAGTTCCATCAAGATAAAAATGGTGAGCTTGTTTGTAAATGGTAAGGCATTAAATAAATTGTGCAAATATATCTTCGGTACACCCCCCCCACACACACACACACTTTTTAAAAAATTGCTCTTACAAATGAAAAAAAACAAGGCTCATGTAGGATAAAGTAAAATCATACAGGTAGCATGTCAACCAAATAAAACCATAATGCTATCTTCCAACATTGTTAGAGTTAGGGTCTGTCATGTCCCCGAAAGTCTCGTATGTTGAAGACTTGTCCCCCAGTGCTGCAATGTTCAGAGGTGAGGCTTCTGGGAAGTGATTGGATCCTGAGGGCTCTGACCTCATGGATGGATTCCTCCCTCCACTGATGGGTTCATAGCTGATGATGTTTTTGGGATGTGGTGGAAATTGTGCAGATGGGGCCCAGTTGGGGGAAGCTGGTCACTGGCACTGTGCCGTTGAAGGTTATCTTTGTCCTTGTCCTCCTCCTTCTCTCCTCTACTTTCTGGCTGCCATGGGGTACGTAGCTTTCCTCTGCATGCCCTCTCCGTCACGATGCTCTGCCTCACCACGGGCCCATAGCAACGGAACCAGCTGACCCAGAACTTCTGTAACCATGAGCCCAAATAAATCTTTCCTCCTTTAAGTTTTTCCTAGGTATTTTGTCATAGCAACAGAAAGCTGACTGACTCAAATATGATACTTAAATGTTAATACTCAAATAGTATAGTATTAATGCTAATACTCATAAGATACCATAGTATTAATCTTCACATATTATTATACCATACTCAAATATTATACTAAAATGCTAATACTCAAATATTGTAATTAAAACACCATCCTCAAATATTATACCACTATACAAATGCTTATATATAGTACTTAAAATACTACCTTATCTCTTTGTGATTAGCCATTTATTTCCAAATTTTACTTCTGCCTTCTGGACCTAAGATTCTCCTGGACCAGGATGCAACTGCCTCAACCCTCCTCATGGGACCACCATGCACAGTGACCTGGTCCCAACTGCTTTATGTGGACAGATTCCCTCTGTCTGCATTCTGCTGCCATTGATCCAACACAGGTTAAGTTTTGCCTCTTCTCTTATTTTTCTGCTCATCCCAGTCAGGCTGCATAGTCCCCCCCATTTCCTGATCTATTGGGGGTGCTTAGAGATAATATCATTAGTTTTCAATGAAGTATGTTCAATGTTCAATGATAGTTTATTGTTGTCAAGTCTTTAAGCTTTTAGTTTCTTTGGGAATCATTTTTTAAGAAGTGCTTAGTAATACCTAATATATACTCATCCATTAGTATATTAATTGACATCTAGCCCTCCCTCAACAAGCCTCAGTTTATAATAGGAAAAGTCTCAGTCCCTAAACTTGTCACTTACCTTCTTCACAATGTAATACCTACATGATAAAAAAAAAGGACCAAGGGTGAAGGACTGGGCACTAGGTCTGAATAAACCATTATGGATGGAAATATCTCAGCGAAACGTTGAAACTTGAAGTCTTGGTTTATGAGAGCTCATTGACTGCAGAATCCTGCAAACCTTTCACATAAGTATTATTTTAAAGTTCATCTTGGTTTTTCTATATGGTATGGTCTCTCTCCCCCCGACACCTTGGAAACTTATTTTTTTTAAATGGCCTTAATATTGTTATAAAAGCTCACCTTTTTTTACAAGATGACACATGAAAAATCTTCAGACTTCACTAGTGACCAAATAATGCAAGCAGCAACAACTTATATAATTAGCTGATATGTTTTTAAATAAAATTTTGCTTTGCCAGTGAGGTTTTGGCAAATGCTTTATCCATATATACTCAGTTGCAATGTAACTTGGTTCAATCCATTTTAAAACCAGGGAGCAATTTGGATCAAAGAACCATAAAAATAATTCATATTTTTTTGATGTAATAATCCTATTTCTTAGAATCTATCCTAGGCAAAGAATGCAAAAGAAGTTGAATCCCATGTGTTTGAAAATATCCACTATAATATTTATTTTTAGTACAGAAAATTTGGAATAAGCTAAAAATAAATCCAACCTGCATGGGCTCTGCAATTCAGGAACACACATACCAGCTCCTTTATTCTATAGTGACCCTGGGAGGCAGGTGCTATATCCACCCTCACTTCTAGATGAAAGGCATGTTCAGACTGAGTAAGGTACTCAGATGGCACTGTTACAAATAGAACAGAACGGAGGCTTTCTGATTCCAAAGGATGGGCTGTCCTACCTGTGCATGATGTCCTTTTCTACACGTGTCCAGCAGCAGGGCGAAACTGACTACATGAACTTGGTGTGAGATGAATTTCTAGCCATTAAAACAATCATTTAAAAAGGAACATAGCAATATTTTAAAAATGCTTGTCAAAAAAAGTACGAAAAAACACATCTTGGCTGTGATTATTATAAAAATTAGATAAGTATGATAGTTAAGGACTAGAAAAGGAAAAAAAATCAAAACCATTGAGAAGTTTGCTGTTACTTTAGTACAACTATGTTTATAATTTCATATCGCTTTGACCCATCTGAACCATCTGAACCATAACTTTAGTAGAATCATAATTTCTTAAGAAAAATGATACATATAGGAAATGGTTCTACTGGGTTGTACTCACCTTGAGAATACTAAATATTAAAGTGCCTAGCCATGAAAATAAAGTTTTTCCTGGAATTATAGATCCATAGAGTAACATAGGCCTGTGGAGGAAGGGGTAGTGCTGGTGGCAGAGGCTGGATCCACAGTCCTCAGGCCATGTTCTGGCTGCTTCATCTCAATGACACTTGGGAAGCCAACCTTGTGTGGAGCCCTGGGAGGTTGAACCTATTTGTGAGGTTGACAGAAGAGGGCAGAGCTTGCCAAATGAGTCAGGGTTGGGAAGCTGGAGGAGCCAATATTGTGCTCAGCTCTGGTGATTACATACTGTATTGCAAAGGAAACATTCCTTCTACCCTCCTGGCCCCCCAACTCCTGCTCATCAGGTCCATTCACAAGGCTCCTTCCGAGAAACCTTGACGAGAGTGCTTCCTATTCATTGCCCTCACAGTTGATGCAGCAACTCACACAGAGGCCTTCAGGAGGTGGATGAAAACCAGGTAAAGAAAAAAATCAAGGACCAACACTTCAAAAATGCCACAGGACCCCTGGGGCAGAGGAAAAGAAACAGTGGAATCCTGCTGGCCACTGTTCCACTCACACTCTGCCTATGGCTGGCACTCGGTTATTTTCTTATGCCTTCTGTTGACCAAGCACTCTATCTCTTACAGTATTTCTTTAATGCTAGCTAGTTTTCTACCTTTTCCAGATGACACATCTTGTGTCTGGTAGCATCATTTGCAACCTCTTTACCAAAAAGACAGTTCTCTTTTTTTTACTAAGAACATTCCTTTCCAGGAGCATCCACAAAGAATCTGCCTGAATGCCATCAGATTAAGTTAGTATATTGATTGAGGTTAATTTAATATTCCCTTGGTATGACATACCGGAACACAGAATGTTGGACAGAAGTGTTGGAAGGTTGGGAGAAAGCCATATGGAAATAGTGTCTGGAATAAAGGTATACAAACTTTTTAGACTTATTGCTTAGACCTAGGTGTTCTTTAAAGTACTCATTTCTTTTAAAAGGTAAATAGAAGGCAGTCAATAGATATATATTGCAGTTGAATGAATGAGTGACTTAGGGAATCTGAGCATAAACTTTTGTGCCAGATTGCCTGGATATTGTTACTTACTACTTTTGTGACCTTGAAAAATTATTAAGCTCAGATTCCTCATATAAAAAATGGAGATGATGATGAAGATAATAATAGTACTTGCCTCACAGAGTTGTTCTGAGTATTAAAAGCCTTAATATATAGGGGCTGGGGATGTGGCCTGGCATGCACGCGGCACTGGGTTTGATCCTCAGCACCACATACAAATAATTAAAAAAAGATGTTGTGTCTGCCGAAAACTGAAAAATAAATATTAAAAAATTCTGTCTCTGTCTCTCTCTCTCTTTCTTAAAAAAAAAATAAAAGCCTTAATATATGCAAGGCTGTTAAATTGACATCTGTCATAGGATACATGTTATGTAAGTGTGAGCAAAATTATTATTAAAAATTGCTTATAGTAAATAAATACTAGAGATATATTAACAGCATTCCCTTCCCTATAGTGCCAAAGAGAACAGAAATGCCAGTACAGAGAGGTATAATTTTGATTATTTCTATGTGTTATATATCTTTAAGAAAATTTTAGCATATAGATTTCAGAGTGTATTAAAATGCAAAAGTCATAGAAATGCAAGGATGGTTTGATATTTATGAAATTTGTTACCATAATTCACTATATTAAAGGTTACAAATAAAACCTCCATGATTAATTTTCTGGATTCAAAAAGTTTTTTTTTAATCAGAATTCAGTAGACTTTCATTTTATTTAAAAAGTTATAAATAGGAATAGATCCTAGGCACAATAAATTTACATGTAAACAGATATATATTGATTGAAAAACCATCATGATTCTTTGTGGTAAAATGCTAGAAGCATTTTCCCATTTCAAATATAAAGTGATATTGACCACTATGAATTGTAATTAGATAAGAGAAAGGAAACTGTAAATGTGGGGAGTGAATTATTTGTAGATTATATCATTGTGTATCTTTGAAATGCATAAAAACAAACCAAAAGCTGTTAGAAACAAGATAACTAAATAAAGTGCCTGGTTACATAGATAGTTATAAAAAAAGTCAACAGGTTTCTATACCTAATTATGGAAGTGATCATTTCCAAGTCTGATAGGCTGAATGAATGTTTTTTTCCTTCTGCAAACCAGACCCTTCTGCTCTGAGCCATGGCCTGTAACAGGATGAATTTCTGTTGTATCAGCTGATGTGGTGACTTGGATGTAAAGCAATTTTTTATCAAGATATACCTTTTTGTTGCTTCTGATTACCTGCTGGCAGGAGCTAAGAGTGTGTCTATTATATGTGTGCGGTGAGTGTCAAATCAGAGTCTTTGAAGTTGTTCAAATAAAGAGGATTAGTCATAGTCCTAGGGATGTATACAGATTAAGCCCAAAGAAGCAGAGTTCATATGGCTTCATGCATGTTAGCCTGGTATAGACACATTTCCTTGTTGTAAGCAGGGGTATTTTATGCACTGTTTGCCTTGAAATAGTCACAGATGTAATCAATTCTTTGTGATAGCAGACCTCTTGTGTCTGTAAAGAAATAATTTATTTGAGCATTGTCTTAATAACCTATCTAATTCAGAGTGGCAGGACAATTCAATCAGTTATTTCTCAGACCATTAAATTTATATGTAACCTCCGCATGTTGCTTTTAAGCTTTACTTTCTGATTTTGTGCTATTAAAACCGATGGATTGGTTTATTGAGATTAGCTCTATATAATAGTTTGTTTTTCCCTATAAAATGTGCTGAAACTATATTTAACAACATTTTTGAAACCATGTTTATGATATATATGGTGACACAATATAGTTATATGCTTATGTTTGTAGAAACTTTTAGTTTAACAAAGTGCCATTTAAAAAAGATTTAAGATTTTTAAAAAATCAGTTTCAAAGTGTCCAAGTTCTTTTTATTACTTTCATACTAGACACCTGATAATTACATAAAATGAAAAATAACTAAAAAATAGAAAACCACTCAGTTTTGTTCTCCTGACATATACACTACATTAACAATGTTATAGAAGAGAGATTCAATTTTACCACAAAATTGGTAAATTCATCAAACTTTTTAGAAAAATAAATTTATGATTATTATTACCATTTAAAAAATTCTTTGTTACAAGGGATGCAAAAATTATTTCCTTAGTAATATTTTTTAGTATAACTAAGAGCATTTAATTTATAAAAATTAAAAATATGTAGATTTGGGCTGGGGATGTGGCTCAAGTGGTAGCACGCTAGCCTGGCATGCGTGAGGTGCTGGATTTGATCATCAGCACCACATAAAAATAAAATAAAGATGTTGTGTCCTCTGAGAACTAAAAAATAAATATTAAAAAATTCTCTCTCTCTTTCTAAAAAATAAATATGTAGATCAATTTAAGAGCTCACCCAATAATCTTTTTGGTTAAATTTTTTTTGTGGATATGTCTTTACTTTTCTTATTTCTATCTCTTCCTCTCTTGGCTTTGGATCAACTTTTAAATATATACATATTTTAGTTCTTTATAAGTTTTGGATATCATTGCCCTATCTGAGGAGCAGGTGGCAAAGATTTCCTCCCATTCTGCAGGCTCTGTCTTCATGTTTTTAATTGTTTACTGTGCAGAAGCTTTTTATGCCATTCCACTTATTGATTTTTGGTATTATATCTGGGCTGTAGGAGTCTTGTTAAGGAAGTTGATTCCTATGCCAACATGTTAGAGTGTCAGGTCTACGTCTTCTAGCTATTGAATTAGACCAGAGGGTTTCTGATCTAATTCCTGGGTCTTTGGTCCAATTTGAGTTGATTTTTGTGCAGGGTGAGAGATCGAAACAGAGAAAAGATCAGTGGAAGGGATGAAGGGGAGGGGAGGAGGGACAGGATAAAGGACGAACAGAGGAATGAATCTGACCTCACCTTCCTTTGCACACATATGAATATCCCAAGTGAATCTTACCATCACTTACATCCACAAGACACTAATTAGAAAGAAACTATAAATAAGTAGCAGAAAGATCAGTAGAGGGAAGGGAACAGGGGGGAGAGGAGGGGGGAAAGGGTAATTACTGGGGACTGAATAAGAGCAAAATATGTTCCATGCTTTTGTAATTATGTCCAAATGAATCCTAATGTTATGTGTAACTAAAAGAACCAACAACAACAGCAACAACAAAATGACTGAGTAGGAAAATAAATAATTTATGAAATAAAACATATAATAAAATTATTCCTCTGTTGAATTGCAAGTTCCTTTGTTCTTCCCATCTAACAAATATGTATCAAACACCCACTGTGTCAGGCGTCTGTACCCTGGGCTTAGAGTAGTGGCCAATATTCCTGTCCTCATGGAGTTTATGTTCTGATTATGGTGGAATAAGAAACAGGTGACTTAAAATTTGTTTTTAAGTCCATAAGATGTTCAGTTGGTTATAAAAAGAAAGGAAGAGAGAAGAGAGCGCACATATTTTGCTAATTAAAATCTTTTGTAAAAGTAAGGTGTTCTGTGACAGTTGTGTCATCTCCCTGATTGTGTGGCACCAGTGGAAAAAGAAATCCTTCCCAGTCGCAGTTCTCATCTCATGAGTCACTGGGTGTGAGCAACAGGCAGGTGGATTTGCTGACAGCTCTGTACCAGTGTAAGGGTCACTCTGAGAAGAGCATTTGCTGGGGTCAGAGGAACCTGCCTTTAAAACTCACTACTTATTATGCGATTAGGACACTTACTTGATTTCTCCAAACCCATTTTTTGATCAAAAAAATAGCTCTTAAATGAGTATCACTAAGTCACTAGTTTAAAATAATTGGCACATAGCACCTGGCAGGTGGGAGTTACTTTACCCAGAGTTCCCATCTGGTGGAAGAGGCAGAATGAGAATGCATGTCCCACACTCGGGAGCCAGCCCTTTGTCTTGTACCATGTTTGCAGTTAGTAATCTCTGGTGACTTTGCCCACATAAGACTAGATACATTCATCATCCATTAAGAAGACAGTGACCACTATACTTCCTCCTTGGCCCCTGGGCCTCAGTTTCCCTCTGATGTCAGAAGAGGGAGTGTGGCAGGAGTCCAGAACTCTTTCAACCCTGTTCTTCTGCAGTGCCAGGCCCTGGTTTGCCTGGGGTGGAGGCTTTCCCTGCAGAGGAGCCTATTGATGCTAAAACTGGGAGAGTCCTTGCAGTTGGGCTGACTGTCCACCCTGACTCCAGGCTTCCTCTGTGTTTCTGCCACCATCTCCCCTGGTGTACCACCGAATGCAAAAACTGAACCTCGTCCTGCAAAGGAAGAATTCAAGCATAAAGTTAGCAAGTAAATAAAGCACAGCCACATGGTCTCCCCACCTCTTCCCTCATCCTGGCTGGGCAGCCCCTGACCAGCCATCTCAGTGACTGAGGAACACTCAGACGTT
This sequence comes from Marmota flaviventris, assembly GCF_047511675.1. Taxonomy (NCBI): domain Eukaryota; kingdom Metazoa; phylum Chordata; class Mammalia; order Rodentia; family Sciuridae; genus Marmota; species Marmota flaviventris. The sequence goes on along the minus strand of NC_092505.1, from coordinate 10,750,793 downwards.
TTTCTCTCAATGTCTCTGTTCACCTCAGTGAAGGGTACTTCCATAATCTCACCACCCAGCCTTGATGGGGATGAATATTCTCTAGGGAATGTAAATGCAATTTTCTTCTGTTCCTCCTCCTCTTTGTTTTTATTCTCCTTCTCATTATTATTATCATTACTACCAAAGGCAGTCCCCAAGATAGGGACAATGACAAAAGGAGGATGTTTTGATTGGGAACTGAGGCCGTACACATTGCTGTTGCTCCCTGGTGAGGAGCTCAGCTCTGCCAGCCCCAGTTGAGATATCACTTACCCATGCGGGCTCTTCAGGGGCAGGCCCTGTGCAACATGTTTACAAGATGTGTAGCTATTAGCAACATCTTACAGCTCACGCTAATTAACGAGGAGGGCGGCTGATGAGGCCTGGCTCTAAAGAGGGCCAAATTGCATCAGTGTTTGGGTCTTAAATTGATACCAAAAAATAGCTCCCCGCAGGTGTGTTTTGAGTAGTACCTTCCCCCAGCAGGTTGGTTGTTTGCTACGCTTCAGCTGCGGCAGATCCCAAAGTGGCCCAATGCCAGGGTTACAGAGTTTATTAAGGTCATTTAAATTGGTTAAGCACAGCCACTACTTTAGCTGAGCCATAAAGACTATACACACGTGCCAGTGCCCATCAGTCCTGCTCCAGAAGCAACCTGGTGGTGCAGGTTCACAGTTCCGTATTGTGCTCTTAGCTTGTGTTGGATGAGCCCACTCCAAGGTACTCTTTGTCCTTCAAAATGCCCCCATGTGGGCTGGGGTTGTGGCTCAGCGGTAGAGCGCTCGCCTAGCATGTGAGGCCCTGAGTTAGATTCTTGGCACCACATAAAAATAAATAAATAAAGATATTGTGTCCAACTTAAAAATAAATAAATAAATAAATAAAATAAAATGCCCCGTGATTCAAGCAGGAACTCAGGGTTTCTCTCTTTTAGAATGAAGTCTTTTCATGGTGCCATTTCTGGACCAGAGATGAATTCTGCTACATTTCTTGCCAGACAGCTTATAAGCAGTTAAAATAAAATCATCCTTTTGTTTAATAATGATTTCTTCGACAGACTTTCACAATTGTTTACTTCTGTTATTTGAAGTTTTACAATAATTTGGAGTTTTGTGGTCACATAAACTGCTAGTATCATGGATTTTATTATCTTAGCTACCTAGTTATCTATTGTTTCTTGCCTCTTGGTGGAAAGGTGGTGAGCTCCCAGATGCACTTTTTATCAAGGGTAAAATATCACCGTGTAATACCGTATAATTCTACCAGAATTAAGTTAGCCAGGATTAAAAAACAGTATTTCCTACTCTCGGAGGGAAAGTCCGTCACATTTGCAAGGTATTCCAGGATGAGGCTGCAGGCTTATTGACTCATTCTCAGCATTGTGGAGGACACTCCAGGGTGGCTGTGAAGTTGATTCAGCAGCACCAAGACCCCTTTCAGGGTATGCGACACACCAGTAACAGTGGCGCTCTTGGGCAGAAGGAGAAGGCGAAGAAGGACAGGGGTCAAATGACAAGACTTTGATTCTTCATTTTTATCTTCTCTGGTCTATTTTGGATTTTTAAAAAAAATTATCATGTGGGCTGTGGCTGTGGCTCAGTGGTAGAGCACTTGCCTAGCATGTGTGAGGCACTGGGTTCAACTCTCAGAACCACATATAAATAAAGTCCACTGACAACTAAGAAAATATAAAAAAAAATTATCATGTCTCGCTTTTAATAATAATAATGATCACAAAAATAACCATTTTTTTCAGGCTGGCATTCAAAGATGCCCTATTCTCTTGGTTGTATTTACCTCTAAGCAGAAATAGAAGGGGTCTACGGACATAGGGCTGTCTCCTAGGACTGGTGACAACTGTTGGGTTAGAAGCAACAGAAAGTGGGAGCCGCCTGGTGGCCAGCCCCACCCCAGGAGCAAGGTTGACCAAAACTTCTTATTTGTGGGATACTCTGAGAAGAGGATGAGAGAAAGAGTTGCAGTCGGAAGACGAGAAGATGGCTAAAGTCACTTGCTGCCTTTGACACCATTCTATGCTAGGGCTCATAGGGGCGCTTTGAGGATTGCTATTTGCTAATTACACACTGGTGAGCCTCATGTTCCTTGGAGGAAAGGCCAGCCACATCAATGCAAATAGCAACCAAACACTGCTCCTAATGTTGCCTAATGACTTTTCTCTTGAAATTCAGTTTCGGGCTGGTGTCACCTTCTAGAGCTTATCCACTGTGCATCATCAACTCTGAGAGTTCTTCTGGAATCACCAGAAACTGAAAAAGCTGTACTAATCTGGCATCTCTGCGAGGTTTTTCATTCTGTCTCTCCTGATTGCTGAGAAAACTCTCCCTGCCTTTCAGCAGGTCTCTTAACCACATGTATAATTATTCCTGTCTTGGTTCTAAAACTTACTCCCTGTCTGTTTCTGCCTAATGGGAGAAAAAGTCAATTTCTCAGCCTTCAGCATCCATCCAGGTGGGAAGAAGCAAGCATCTCTCTCTCCACCATGGTTACTGTTCCATGATTGAACAGGAAAAGAGGGATGGTCAATTTCCTCACTCCCATCATGACTTCATCTACTTTCCTCCACATCTCACATCCTGGCCTTGCTTCCGACAACAGCAAGCCTGTGATGAAAAGCAACCACTTTTATGAGACATTGTTTTGCGAAAGCAAATACCCTCAATGTGTTGATTTAGAAGGTTTCAGGGGAGCCCCGATGAGGCGGCTTGTGCAATGCCAGGCTAACTGCGTCTGAAAGAGGACCATATGCTGCCTTTACAACATCCCTTTGGTGTTTAATTTGATGAAACAATGTGCCATAATCAGCCGTGAGGACAGAAGCCGTGATGGATGGAGGTCGACTCACGTGGTCCAACTCTGATTTCAATATCGCCATGCTAATCCTATCATCCGCTTGAGTTGGCTTGTTTTGGGCTACCTTCAAAAAAGTTATTTCTTTATTGGTCAAATTGCCATGAGGTCTGGAAGATTTAATGTATCATAAAACTCATTAAATAACCAGCTTGGCAGCCCCCACTGCCGGGCCGTGTGCTGGCATATGGGGAATCCTAGCTGAAGACTCCAGCATTCATTTAAGCCTCTCCCAGCCAAGTCCTCAAGGGACAAATCCAGAGTGCAGAAGGGAGTGCACTGGAAGCCAGCTCCCCTCTAACTTCACCCGGCACACGACTCATCATAGGTCTTTACTAAAATGCAGATTCTGGTTCAGCAGTTGGGAGGGGGGCTGAGACACTGCCTTGCTAACCAGGTGATATTGATGCCACTGATCCAAGGGCCACACTGCTCTAGCCAGGAGCTAGAACATCCCCAGAACATGCAGTAACAAGCAGCCAACATTTACCAACCACACGACTGTGACATCACTTCTGTATGTACGTGTCATATGTGTTTATCAATTTCAGCCTCATGAAAGAGGTATGAAAAGTATTACCTTCATCTCCTAGACCAAGATACCAGGGCACAAGGTAATTAAATAACGACCAAAGCCAGATAACTTACAAGTAGTTGAAATGAAATTCAAAGCTGAGTCCTCTGCTCAGCCTAGTTGTTTGGTTGCTGTTTTCAACCCCTATACCATGTTGCTTCTCACCTAGGACTAATGTCCTGGCCCCATCTGTACTTTAAGAACGGTAGCTGTCATGTAGGTCCTCTGTGGGTTTGCACTGGGCAAAATTATGCAATGCAGGAGCTTTGGGCTTCTCTTTCTGTGTCCTCTGCAAACTGGGATGCTGATAACACTTGAAATTTAGAGTCACTTGAATCAAAGTAATAGGTAGCTCAGGCAATGTGCTGCTACCGTTCTAACCTGAGCCCTGCATGGTTGTTTCTTAGCTCTTTGCGTTGAATGGTACTTGGAAGAAGATTGTTCTGGCAGCCATCACAGAAAGGGAAGGGCTAAGAGGAAAATGAATGTCAGAGGTTGCTGGGATGGGTGGGGGTGCTTAGGACATGTTGGAAAACCTGTGATAGTAATTTCTCCTATAATCCATTTTAATTGACATTCCTGCTCCCCATTCATTTCATCCTCAGGCCATGATTTTGGTAGAGTTTTCTCAAGTCAATACACTTTTATGTGAAAGATGTGGTTTCGATGAGACATTTAACCTTGGTAAATGGTAAATCTGTAAGATGAAGAAGTTAGACCCCCAGATCTGACACTGGATGGGTTAAGTCTTTCTTAGAGATGTGGCAATGGAGTGAGGCTATTTACTAAGCTAAAACCATCACCCTCTGCTTTTCAGTGTCCCTGAATATCTAATAGGATGCTAGCATTTTTCTGCTTCACCCAAGTGAGCCTGCTCAGAAACCTCATGAGATTTATATAGGCATCCCTCAGTATTCGCATGCAGACACAAAAATCCACAGATGCTCAAGTCCCTTATATAAAATGTAGTAATATTTCCATATAACCTATGCACATCTTCCTGTATACTTTGAATCATATCTACATTACTTATAGTAACTAATACCAATGATGATGCTATGTGAATAGTTGTTATGTTTTGTAGAGCATAATGACAAAGAAAAAAATCTGTACATGTCTGGTACAGATGACATTTAAAAAAAATATTTTCAATCCAAGGTTGGTTAAATCTGTGGATGCAGAACCCACAGATACAGAGGGTAATATATATATTATATACATATATATATATATATCTATATACACATATATATGTATATAATATATATATTCACACGCACTCATATATATTTATATATGTGTATATGTATTTGTATATATTTATATGTATATATATATATGTGTCTATATAGACACAAAAATATATTCCTTTTTTTAAGAAAAGTATATATTTATATTTGATTGCTAGAGTAGACCCGACACTGTGACACATATATAAATTAATTTTTCATCACAACAGTAAGAGATACTATTCTCCCCATTTTTGAGATGGGTGGGGAAGCTCTCAAGTTGAGACACGGAGGCTTTGCCACCGCAGAAGACAGTACATGTAGGTCGACAGCATTCCCTCCCGCAGAGACCTGCCACCCTTCCTGCTACAGAGGTGGCTCTCCTTCTTCCCCCTCAGCTCCTTTTTAGCCAGCTAGGCTTTGTGTTTCAGCCTACAGCTGAACAATGCTTCACCAGCAGCTTTTGTTTCTCATGGGAATAAGACAATAAGCAGCCCCAAGTGTTTATCCATTTCTCTCCAACCTTTGTACAGAATTTGGGTCAGCTTTAGCTTTCCTCACCCTGTGCTGCTGGTCATCTTAGCGGGTCATGAAGAGAAGTCTGCCCCAAACAGGTGACTTGATCCCTGACCCCCTGACTCTCTGATGGCTTTCCATGGTAAGGGAGTCATTGCAGGATAAAATCTGCCCAGAAATGGCATTTATCTAAGCATATTTCTCTAAAAATGTTCCACTAGACATATGCCTTTTCTTAGCCCACAGTTCATCCTAAGTCATGACCCCTGTGTTGGAAATACCTGAAATGTTGTGATGACGTAGGAAAAAAAGATATATCTGAGGTTGGGTGCAAAAGGAATTTACAAGAAAATGTTGGCCAAGTTCTGGTAGCAGAGGATAGAGACGGAAAATGGAGAGAGACCACTTGGGTCTGTTCTAGTGGAGCCGCAGTGCTGAGTTTGCTGTTGAGTTGCTTACAATTCTCACCTACTGCTGTCCTCAGATTTAAGTGGCTGATATTTGTACAAGGGTTCACAGGTGTGGCATATTCCATAGGCTTGCATGACTCGATAAACCACGGTTCAACCATATCTGAGAGGCAGGTTGTCTGACTTCTCTCCAGCAGTTTAACCCTCTTGCTTTATTCAGATTTCCAATAGCTGATTGCCACTAACTTCATACATTTTCGGGTCAAGATTATACTTGTTGTCTGGAACACTCAATGCTGCAAAATACTGGTACAAGGTTTGGACGTGGATAAGGGAAAAGGTTTGAAGGAAGTTTCAAGTTAATTCATATCAACTCCTTGCAAAGTTCCTTAAAGGTCCAATTTTTAAAAATTATCTCTAGAGTACATGGAAAGATGTGACAATGAACTTATTGAAATATAAAAGAGTAACTGTTAGTATTATAAGGAATTTGGCCATTATGGTGTTGTATCTGATAAAAAAGAAAAGGAAAATAATTTTTAATTCAAAGACTTCAGATCAAGCTTGACATTTAAAAAATTCTTAGTCTGTTACCTTCATCTCTCTATGAAGTAGTAAAAATATATATTACTCAAGAGTTATTTAATCTAATCCAGAACAGAAATGATCACATGCTGAAAAATCACATAAAAGAATTGTCACCTCATTTTCCATAGAGCATTCTCCCTCGATGATTTTGCATTAGTTTAATTTATTACAAAAGAATTCAAATGGACATTAAAAAAGCAAAATGAGTTTTGTCTAATTTACACATAATCGCCTATGAAAAAGTTTTAGAAATCTAAGTGATCCATTTTAAATGGCCAATGCAGATAAAAGGAGGGAAGTATTGTAACCAGTTTTAAGCAACAAGTACTAAAATGAATAAAAATGGGAGTTTTTGATCTCCCTCCCTCCCTGCTCTCTATCTTTTAAAATCACACATCTTCCAGTAATTCCATTAGATTTTCAGCTGCTTTCTGGGAAGCAGGGTGCCAGAGCACAACCAAATGTTTCCTGCTAAACAATGGTCCTGCTTAATTTTATGCGTTAAGCAAAAACCCAACAATATTCCATGAGACCATTACACGCTATTTTATCCTTTTCTTTTCTTTTTCTTTTTAATGTTTCACTTGCTGGGAGAGGGGAGGGGAAAGGAAAAGGCTAAAACAAACTAATTTTTGGTCATTTTATTCCTTTTGCAAACAGTTTGAAGACTAACCAATTTGTACTTACAAATCTGGGGCATTAGCAGACGGGGACCCTAAATCCGCATGCACACAAGCAGTAACTGTTTGTGTGCCAATCTGTGTGTAAGCCTGATTTGACAGGAGAGAGCTATTCATTCTTTTGTCAACTGTCAGTCTAAAAACGTTAACCTGCCTGGGTCCCGGGGTATGGGAGCGCTAAATCTTCCGTCCTACAACTGTATAATGAACAGACTGTTTCATTAGTGGGACAATTCACTCGACAAATCCAGCCCAAACAACTTATTTCACAATTTGTGAGCAGAATTAAATTTCGGGGGCGTCGCGAGAGGGGGGTGGGCGGGGAGGAGGGGGAGTAGGTGAGTGGCGCACAATATACTGAAGGATCAATGTGTGGGGATAAGTGTTCCAGGCAATTTTGCCAGCAGTCCTGGGCTGAGTCTTGCGAGGCCACCGCATGCAGATCAGCGGATTAGGGGGGGCGCAGCATTAGGTCAAGTGTCTGGAGAAGAGCTGATAAACACCCCAAACCTGACAACAGATTTTCCTTTCTTCCTGCACCACTTGTTAAGTGTCAGAGCAAATCTTTTGAATGGCAGTCGAGTTTACTTAGAGGCCCTTTCTTAGGGAAGACACTCTATCCATTTTCTGAAGCCCATTCCAGGCTGCCTCGGGAATAAATTTGCCCCGCATCTTGCACACACAAAAAACGTCTTTTTCCTCCACATCTTGACTATAAGCCTTTGTCTCAAGGTGTGTGAACCAGTACAAAAATCCACATCGAGAGCCCCCGAGGTTTCAGAGCCTCTGGATTTAGCTTTAATACAAATTAAACACTTTGAAGATTATACACTCGAATACTTTTTTGTCGTCCTTACAGAATACTCTCATTTTAAACATGACCAATGTATGGATTCTGTTAAATGGGAAAATTTTAAGCAGCAAATGGTCACCGAATAACTTGATCTTTTAATAATATCCTATAGATCCACTGCTATTAATTCAAACCAAGTAAATACCCCGCGTGCTCTTATTTCTTCCTATTTAAGAATCTCAAACAGGGAAGCCATGCTTATTGTATTAAGTTGTATCTCTGTGTTAACTCAAAGTGCATGATAGAAAATCTGTGTTGTGACATCAAACATTTTCTAACTAGGTTTGAGCAGAGATGCTTGTTTTCATTTTGAGATGTTCGAAAATAACATTTAAACAGCCTCAAATGTTCGAGGATTCTTTGTTGCAGCTTGGTTTTGTGTTATGTTTTTACTTTTTTATTTCTTTGGGCTGTTTTATGTTTAATTTGGCAGGGTTTGCAAATCTTAGGTTGAGCTTTCAAAGGACCACTATTAAAATTATCAAACAAGAAAACCCTCAGAGAATTGGGATGTCCTTTTATTGAAGCTCTTCTGAGTAACAAGTTTGAAGATATTTATCTTTTAATAAGTATTTTGGCTAAACTTTTATAATACTTTTTAAAAACATATATTGGAAACTATATTATTGCGGTATTGGACAATGCTTCTGTGTTGAATCAATACTGTGACAATTCTTTAAAAATCGAATACCTTTGATTTCTGTGGCTAGCTCTATCAACTCTATAAAGAATATTTAACCAGAAAAAAACCTTAATTAGGCCCTATAATGCTTCTCATTTGCCTCCTTTACTCCTGGAAATTTTGTAGCATTAATGCTATTTTTAATGTTTATATTTATACTTTCTGGTAAAGAATCATTCGCATTTTTGGTTTATGAGGATTTCACAGTTTACATAATAATCACAGGAATATTCTACAGCCACATTTTATTGTTGAATCCCTGTTAAAGTTAGAGGTGCATCCTCTCATACCTCTTTTCCTCCTTTTTTAGGAAGGAAACAAAAATGTGCTCTATCTCTTAGTGCTGAAGGCAACTACCCATCCAAATAGTGTACAGCCTACTCGTGAACCTTGATGATTTACTCTGCTCCGAGGAACAATTTCTCATCCACCTCCAAAGCTGACAGCATTTCTTGAGAAAGTTAATTTGGTACTTGCTTTCCCAGCAGCAGCCCCAAGCTAACCAAAAACAAAACCAAAATACTGGCTAGCTACACTGTTGGAATGGCCCACTGAGTTCCATGATGCCAGGAATTCTGTTAATAAGGATGGTGACAGGCAATCCCCAGGAGTCTGGCGGAGAACTCCACCTAATCACCCAGAAATTCTGCTTGGTCATAGTTCTTTCTCTTGCTATAAAACTGATTTGGCTCCTTCTTTGCTTCCACATTATTTAAGCCTTTCTGCATCCCGGGGGCCCAGGACTCCTCAAGGGTTCCTGTCAGCTCTGTCTTGAAGGCTCCTTTGAGTACCTGATGAGGAAGTCCACCCCTCCTGTTGTAGAATGCCCAAACCACACAGGGCAGAATGAGGAACAAAGTGAAAGTCTTCCAGAAATCTCCACCCAGAGATACCTACTGCTAATAGACTGGAGACCACCTTTCCAGATGTGTCTCTGTGTATTTATACATCTTGTGGAGTAAAAAATGTGCTGTAACATTATTTTTTAAAAAATATTTTTATTTATTTAGTACTAGGGATTGAACCCAGGGGGTACTTTACCACTGAGCCACAACCCCAGCCCTTTTTTATTTTGAGATATGCCGAGGCTGGCTTTGAACTCGTGATCCTCCTGCCTCAGTCTCCTGAGCTGCTGGGATTAGAGGTGAGTGCCACCACGCTTGGCAAAATGTGCTGTGACATTCTTGCTATTGTATAAATTGCTTGTTTTTGCCCAAAAACAAGCCCTGGTAGCTTTTCCAATGTCACTGACTACATATGTGCTCATTCCTTTTTAAAAGCACCAACAGAATCAACCCAACAGATGTTGTTTAATTACCTGATTAGTCCCTTTTTTCACTTGGTAGTGTCCATCCTTTTCATATTAGGAAGAATGCTGTCATGAGCATCTCATCCATACACACTTTTGTGTTCCTCTGATTAGTTTTTCTAAGATAAAGACTTAAAAGAGGGATGATTGGATCAAAAGATAAAAGTTTTTCCATTCTTAGTCAAGCCGTCCTCTAGAAAGTTATTATTTAATGTGAATCCCACCAACTGACTTTTTGGGGAAAGGGCCCAGAGTGGAGCTGGCAGCCATATTCACTAGTATGAATTCAAGCTCCTGCAAGCTGTAGTTCTCATGCCTTGGAACTCTCTGTCCTGAGTTCAGATTCTCAAGAGAGCTATTTACAACATATCTCTGCTGCCCTCTCACTCTTGCTTCTTCTTTTTATTTTTTTAACCCAAGTAGCAGATGACATTTTAGAGACCATTTTTGTAACACTTACAAAAGTCTTGAATTATTTGAGTAAATTGGCTCTGCAAGAGAAAAGTTTTAATTCTTTTTAAAAAGTTTTTATTAGTGTATTATAATTATGCATAATAGTGGGGTTCGTTTTGATACAATCATACATGCATGGCATATAATTTGGTCCATTTTAGTCCCCAGCACTACTTCTTTCCCTCCCTCTTCCCTTCCTTCCTGTGTTCCCATTCCTCTACTCTACTAATCTTCCTGTTATTTATTGTTTTTTAACTGGTTGTTTATTTATTGTTTTCTAAAATTTTATAGATACACATAAAGATGGAATTCACTGTGGTATATTTGTATACACATAGCATAATTTGGTCAATTTCATTCCTTAGTTCCTCCCTCTTCCCATCCCTCCACCTCCCCCTCAATCCCCTTCCTCTGTTCCCCTGATCTCCCTCCTATTTCCATCAACCATCCTCCCAACCACACTTTCTTTCTTATTTTGCTCTAGCTTCTGCACATGAGAGAAAACATTCAACCTTTGACTTTCCGAGTCTGGCTTATTTCACTTAGCATGATGTTCTCCAGTTCTATCCATTTATGAGAAAACGCCCTAATTTAATTCTTATATATGACTGAGAGAAGCTGCCTTGTGTATACGTGCCATAATTTCTTTATCCATTCATCTGTTGATAGGCATCTGGGCTGGTTCCGTAAGTTAGTTATTATGAATCACGCTGCTGTAAACATTGATGTGCCCATATCAGTATAGTATGTTGATTCTAGTCCTTTTGGATAAGTACCAAGGAGTGGGATAGCTGGGTCATATGGTGGTTCCATTCCTAGTGTTTTGAGGAATCTTCCTACTGCTTTCCAAAGTGTCTGTACTAATTTGCCAGCCCACCAACGATGTCCAAGTGTACCTTGTACAAGTCCCCCTACATCCTTACCAGCAGCTATCACTATTTGTATTCTTGAGGAGTGGCCAGAGGAAAATGTAAATCCTTATATTCTGTGTGTCCTGTGACTTAACTTGCCTGCAGGTCACCTCTCTACTGCTTTGTCTGGCATTGTCACACTCTTCTTTGTCATTTTATGTGAAAAGACCACACCCTCTCACATGCTTCTCATCTTTAGTCATGGAAGAGGCTCACTCTGTATATTTTTCGTAAATGTTTATTAAAATTATGAAACAAATATGGCCAACTCCTTTAAAGATTAAACATTACAAAAAGAAAACTTCACAATTTCTTCCAGTTACAATGCCACTTCATAACCATCACCAACAAGGCCACAAGTGTCTGCCCCATGGTGAGTGGGTCACCCCTTGTGGCTAGAATGTGGTCATTTTACTCAAACCAGAGGCATACAGGGATTTATGAACCTCCAAAGAAACATGAGATTTTATGAATTTTTAGAATATTGGCTTATCAAAATATATGATGTTTTTCTTCATTAAATGTGATTTTTTTTTTGGATTTAAAAAAATAACTGTTTCTACTGGTGCAATACACATAAGATTTGGCTAAGAAAAAAAAAAGAAAATGCCAAAGCCAAAAGAGCCCTGCCTAACTTTGCCGAGTTTCATTATTGAGTCTGTAAGTCATGTGTGCAGAACGAAGCAACTACCACAGGCTTCGTGTCCTACTAAAGTAGGTTTCCGAATGTCAGAGATAATTTGCTTTTTCATTGATGGTACAGAGGCACAAGGCACAGTCCGGAGTCATGGCTGTGACATTAAGATCACTTGGTCTTCTGCAAGGTGCAGGGTTTCCTTTTCTAGGGCTTCCCCAGCCATCAGCAAATCAGCCCTCTGTCCAGCTCCACCCCGGGCTCCCCTGGAGCGTGGCTTTTTTGATGTATGTGCGTTGATTCTTGCATCCGCGTATTTTGACATTCTTCATTTCCAACAGCTGTGGGCTAAACACTCACAGGCACTGAGGGGTTTGGCTCTGCAAGCTGCTAGGATGCTTGCCAAAAGTTCAATGTTTTCTTATCCTGTATGTAAAGCCTTTAAAAATGCTTTTAGTTGTCTTTTGTCTTTCTTCTAACAGTCCCCTCCTGTTTCAGGACATGTGTCTGTGGAATCTGAATGTTATATTGAAACATTGTTTCTCCATGGGGTTTAATTTCTCTTTTTTAAAAAAAAAATCGATTGTACACAGCTTCCAGTTCTCTTTGTAATCAATCAGGTGGACTCTTATTGAAATGCCTGCACTCATCAAATTATCATGTCAGCAGGACATTTGCTCAGCCCCCTGAGTTTTAATTAAGTAGTTTCAGAGAAGTGTTCAAACAGCAACCTTGAGCGGAAAATAGAATCAGGAATTTAAATTTTACCAAATACCTGGAACCTGAGCTCCATGAGGGTGGTGATGTTGGTTTTGTTCACTGGGGTCTCTGCGGCAATGTCTGGCACTTCCTACTAAATACTTGTGGTGGAATGAATGAATGAGGAAATCCAATAAAAAAGAAAGAGATACTTCAACCAATCCAAGGTAGAAGTGATATAAATCCCCTTTCTTGCTTTTTCATTGCTAATGTGGGTAGATACTTTAAAGCTCCTTGTGTTTGACCAGTGCTTTAAATTATCCAAATGTCGGTTTCCTTACGCATAAAACAAACACTTGATAACCTCTGAAGTCCCATCTAGCTTTGCAATAGATGTATGTCTGGCTGTGTGATGTATCTAAGGAACGGCCTAACCCATGCACCCGCTGCCAGGCAGAACCACTGGAGAAAAACTGTTGCAAGTGGAAACTTCCAGATGCTATTTGAAGTTTGGAGGTATTGAAGAATAAATGTATAATACCTCCAGGTAATGTGATAAGTAAGTTTAGATGTGCAGGTTCCCCTCCCTCTTTCCTCTCCTTCCTATCTTTTTTTTTTTTAATCAGTCTCATTTCTAGCTACATCAGGTGAATAATTGATGGGTCCTGTGAATAAAATGGATTTGAAACAAAGAAATTAGGTATTTACGGTTTTTTCCACACTTAAAGTACAATACTTTCTGAATGACTGTATAAAGAAAATGTGGGATACACACACACACACACACACAAACACACACGCACAGAATTTTGTTCAGAGAGAAAAATGAAATTATGTCATTTGCAGGAGAATGGGTGGAACTTGAGTTGAGTGAAATAAGCCAAACTCAGAAGGTCAAAAGTCATATGTTTTCTCTCACATGTGGAAGTGAGAAAGGAAAAAGGAAATGAAAGAGGGGGGATCTCATGAAAATGAAAGGGACATCAGTAGAGTGGAGGAAAGGGACCGGGGGACGGAGGAGGGAAGGGGAAACACCAGGGAATGATATTGGCCAAATTATTTTGTTATATTATGTGCATGTACAAATATTTAACAACAAATTCCACCATTATACACAACTATAATAAGCCAATAAAAATGTGAAAATATTTTTAAAGATAGAGCAAAAAAAAGTCAGATACTTTCCTTGTGCTTTTTAATGGGGGATACTTGAGTACACAGTTTCAGTGGTGAGCTAGAATTTTGTTAGTCAATATCAAGTCAGTTGTAATTACTAAAGCAATGCTCTAAAAGGAGACCCTCATCATTATACAAAATACATGTATGAAGATGTGAATTTGGTGTCAATATACCTTATATATAATCAGAGATATGATAAATTATGGTATAATGGTGTATTAAGAATTGTAATGCAAGAATAAATTAATTTAAAAAAATATATACTGGAAAAAGTAAATAAATTTTAAAACAATTTACTGAGTTTAATCACCTTTTCTAAGTAGCTGGACATGTTCAGGAATGAATTTATTTTGTCTATTTTAAATGATTCTTTGCTTGCCCAGATTATTCTATTTTTTAATGTTTCTCATCTTTAATGGTTTGGGGGGTGGCGGTGCTTGGATATTTCAAGTCATTTTTCTCAGTGAGTCTTTTTCTTTCTCTCCTCTTTTTCTTCTTCTTCTTTTTCTGGGGGGGGGTGTTTGGTTTTGTTTGTTTGAGATGGGGTCTTGCTGTATCATCCAGACTGGCCTTGAAGTTGCCTCAGCCTTCTGAGTTGTGGAATTACAGTGCACTCCTGCACCCAGCTCACTAACTTCTTTCTTTGTTCACCTAAAGAAAAAATGTGCAAAGCAATGCATCTCTTGACCCCATGATAAGATTTCTTTACAGCAAGGGGTGTGTGTGTCTGTGTGTGTGTCTGTGTGTGTATGTGCCTGCGCGCGCATGCCTGTCTATTTGTGTAATTGATTGTGTAAAGGTTATATGCCTAGCTCAGGATGCTAGCCTGGTTGGTGTGCTTGCAGGGAGACGTAGAGGGGGCTGCAGAGACCCATCCACGTCATACACATGGATGCATCTCTGAGAAGGGGAGGGGTGTGCAGAGGTACAGGCCCGTGGCTCCTCATCAAACAAGGGCAAATATATCTGGCTGACTCTGTACGTGTGTGTTTTACTTTATAATTCAGGGATACTTTAATTTTTAAATGGTTTCCTTTACTTTGTTTAATGGCGATTAAAAAAGAATAAAGAAATAGGATGAACAGTACAGAAAATGAAAGAAAAGGCCAGCAAGGACGCGTGCCAGTGGTTGGAGGCACCTCTGGCGCATGGTGGCGCAGAGGAAGGTGCTGTGATGGAGAGCCTTCTAAGGCACGGCCACTCGCGGGAGCCTCAGTCCCTCCCATTCCTCATTCTCCCCATTCATCCTGCCCAATTCCTCCCTCCTTCCCTTCCTTTCTACTTTTACCCCCTTTTAACTTCCTTACTCCTGTCTTTCCACAACTCCGTCCCCACTATTGCCTAGGATGTGCCTGTCATTCTGCATACAGTAGTGACAACACAGCCATGAACACACACACGCACAACACATCCTCTGCTTGGGGTGGATGAAGATAAGGCAAATAACCACGCGGACCCATGAAATGGCACACTCTGATGATGCCAAATCAGAGGTGAGAGCGGGGGTCTGAGGGAGTAACATGTTAGACTTTGGTAAGCACAGACAGACTTCTCTCAGGAAATAAAATACTTACATTGAGAATCGAAGCATGAGTAGAGGTTATCCAGGAGCAAGGTGTGTGTGTGTGTGTGTGTGTGCCTGTGAGTTTGTGCCTGTCTGTGTGTGTGTGCACGCGCACAAGCGCGCCTGTCTCTCTGAGGGGCAGGGAAGGCATTGAGTCCAGGCAGAATGAACAGCCTGTGTGAAGGCCCTGAGATGAAAACCATTTGATATGTTAGAGAAGCTGAAAGGCCAGAGCAGCTGGAGTGTCCAGTAAGAGAGAAGCAGGGCTGGGTGGGGGGGAGGGCAGCTCAAACAGAGCCCCATGGTCTGGGTCACCATCTGTGTCCCCATCTGTGTCATCATCTAGAACATCCACCGGAGTCCACTGACATGCACAGAGTCCCAGGTTAACATGAGCTGGGTCTTCACGAGATTTTAGTAGTTTAAGAAGACTTTCTGACCACTCTATAGAGAATGAGCGGGTTGCGGTTCCCTGAGCTGAGGAAAGCCACAATGCCCGTGGCCAAAGCTTGCCTCAGAGCACAGCGGTAGGAGTTGACCATCCAGATTTGAATCTGGGCCTATGTGTTACAAGCTGTGTGGTCTTGGGAAAGTCAATAAAACTTTCTGTGGCTTCACTTCTTCATTTGTGGGAGGAGCATCCCTCTGAGGGCCCTTGTGAGGATTAGCTGAGTTTGCCCGTCCTCTAGGTGCTCAGCCAACATCAGCCACTATTATTATATTTTCCTGAACATTGCTCTTGGAAGACAAGTTTGCAGAGGGTAAAGTTAAATAAAACTGTGTAAATGGAATGGAATTTTAGATGTTTTCTAGGAAAAAATTGCCCTGGGAATATTTTTTAATAAAGCAAACAAACAAAAACACCCTGTTACCTTTCTAGTTGGAAAACAACTTCTCATGTACAAGGTGGCTTAGGGCAGGGGACCCTCGTCATGTCTCTTAAAGAGTCATCTCAGCACAGCAAAACAGTTCCTTCTGCCTACTTGAATTCAGCCCAGCAAACCTCACAATATCTCCTGCCTGCAAAGGTCTATCTGTCAGATAAGGTAGTTTTGGCTGCAAGAAACAGAAAACTCCCGCTCAACCAGTTGAAGACATGAGGCGCTTTATTATTTTGCGTGGTAAGAGATCCGAAGGCAGGACAGTCTGGGCTCTGGATTCACCTCTCTGGAGTCCCCCTGGCTGTGTCCTGCCTGGTGCTGTGTAGCTCTGAGGATGTCAAGGTGGCTGCTTTCTTCCCCTGTGTCTCATCCAGAGGCAGCACCCCTCAGAAGCAGAGGGACACCTCTTCCTTGTGTCTCTTCTGAAAAACAAAGAGAATGTTCCCTGAAGACTCTGTATATTTCTTATTGGCTACAAAATCAACCTGTTATGCATGGGCCCTTTAGTTGACTGCTGGAACCAGTCACACTGAGGGACTCAGGCTCCTCCTTGGAAGCTCCAAGGGGACTTGAGAAGGTAGGGCAGCAAGGGGATCTGCTACGGGAAATCCAGTCATTGCCTCAAAGCCTCACACTTCAGGAGGGACACTCACAGAGAACTTGAACATCAACCAGAATGTGATCGTTGCTATAGTAGAGATTTGATGGAAGGATATGGGAATGTGAAGAAAAGAATTGATTTTTTTTTCCTAGCTCATATCAGATCTGGTGATATCTGACCAGCTCCTTGAAAATTTTAATAAGAATTAGCTGAAATCTAACTTTCTTTGTAATATATATGTGTATGTATACATTTTAATTATGTTCCTGAAACCAAACTTGATTTTGTTCCCATTTTGTAAATTTATTTTAAAAAATAGTAAAACACATGACTCAAAGCTCACCATCTTAAACATTTTTAAATGTACAGTTCAGTAATGGTCAGTGTATTCACCTGGTTGCATAATCTATCTTTGAACTTTTTGATCATGCAAAACTAAAACCCTATATCCATTAGACACTTCCTATTTCCTCTTCCCTCAAGACCCTAGCAAAAAGCATTCTACATTCTGTATGTGTAGATTTGACTGCTCTCGGTATCTCACTCGTATAATCAGAATCATGCAGTGTTTACTTTTTCCCTTCCATGACTGGTTTATTTCACTCAGCTGATGTTCTTCAGTTTCATTCATGTTATAGCATATGTCAGAATTTCATTCTTCAGTTGAAGAAGACCTTAGAAGATAGAAAGATTTTCATGTTCTTGGGTAGGCAGAATTAATATTGTCAAAATGGCCATGCTACCAAAAGTGCTGTACAGATTCACTGAGATTCCCATCAAAATTCCAATGACATTCTTCACAGAACTAGAAAAGGACGTTATGAAATTCATTTGAAAAACGAAGAGAACTAGAGTAGCCAAAACAATTCTTAGAGAGTAAATCAAAGCAGGAGGCATCACAATAGCAGACTTTAAATTATTCCACAGAGCTATAGTAACAAAAACAGCATGGTACTGGCACCAAACAGGCATGAAGACCAAGAGAATAGAAAAGAAGACACAGAGACAAACCCACATAAACACAGTTATCTGATACTAGACAAAGGTGCCCAAAACATATATTAGAAAAAAAAATTAGCCTTTTAAACATATGGTGCTGGGAAAACTGGAAGTTCTTATACAGTAAAATGAATTTCAACCCCTATCTCTAACCCTGTGCAAAAGTTAGCTCAATGGAAGACCTAGGAATTCAACCAGCAACCCTGCAACTGCTAGAAGATGTGGGTCCAGCACTCCAATATGTCGGCACAGGAACCCATTCCTTAACAAGTCTCCTGAAGCACAAGGAATAAAATGAAAAATCATTAAGTGGGATGGCATCAAATTATAAAGCTTCTGCAAAGCAAAGGAAACAGTTAAGAGTGTGAAGAGTGAGCCCATAGAATGGGAGAAAAATCTTTGCCACCTGCACCTCAGATAGATATATAAAGAACTAAAAAAACTTAACCCCCCCCCAAAATAAATAACCCAATCAATAAATGAGCAAAAGAACTACACAGACACTTCTCAAAAGAAGAAATACAAATGGTCAACAAATATATGAAAAAATGTTAATATCTTTAGCAATCAGGAAAATGAAATTAAAACTACATTGACATTTTATTTCACTTCAGTCAGAATGGCAATTACCAAGAATACAAATAATACGTGTTGGTGAGGATGCTGGGGGAAAGTACACTCATATGTTGTTGGTAGGACTGCAAATTAGTGCAGCCACTCTGGAAAGTGGCAAAAACTAGGGACGGAACCACCCTATGACCCAGATATCCCACTCCTTGGTATATACCTAAAAGATTTTAAATCAGTATACTACAATGATGCAGCCACATCAATGTTTATACAGCTCAATTCACAATGGCTAAGCGATGCAACCAAACTAGGTGCCCTTCAACAGATAAATGAGTAAAGAAAATGTGGTATGTATACACAATTGAGTATCACTTGGCCATAAACATGGTAAATGGATGGAACTAGAAAACATCATGCTAAGTGAAATAAGCCAGTCCCAAAAGTCAAAGGTCAAATGTTTGATATGTGAGAGCTAATCCAAAATAAGGGGAGGGGGAATATAAAAAGAAAATAGAAGAAAGATCAGTGGAGTAAACATAGGGGATTGAAGGGGAGGGGGGAGGGATGGGATGAGGAGAGAACATTGGAATGAATCTGACGTAACTTTCCTAGGTATATCTATGAATACACCACAGTGAACCTCGCCATCATGTATATCCACAATTTTTGAAAACTATAATAAATAGCAGAGAGAGCAGTACAGTAGTGGGAAGGGAACAGGGGGAGGAAAGAGGGGAAAGGAGGGAAGTCCTGGGGACGGAATCAGAGTACATTGTGTTTTGTGTTTTTATAAGTTTTTCTAAATGAATCCTAATGTTATGTATAACTAAAAAGAACCAATAAAAAAGGAATTTCATTCTCTGCTTCAGCTGAATAGATAGTGTTCCAATGTCTGTGCACAGTTGGTCTGCATCCACAGATTCAACCAACCACAGATCAAAAATATTCAGAAACAAATTGCATCTGCACTGAAGATGTACAGAATTCTTTCTTGTCATCATTCTTTAAACAATACAGTATGACAGCCATTTACATAGCTTCAGCACTGTATGAGGTATGACGGGCGATCTAGAGAGGATTTAAGGCCTATGGGGAGGTGTATATAGGTTATATTCAAACATTCGCCATTTTATATAAGACACTTGAGAATCCTTGGTTTTTGGTAGGCTCTCCCCCTGCAACCCTGGGGAATGACCGTGTGCTGCATTTTGTTTATCCACTCATCCATCTGTGTTAATAACTGGGTAGCTTCTTCCTTCTGACTATTGGGGATACTGCTGCAGGGAACGTGATGTGTAAATATCTCTTCAAGACTCTGCACTCCAGTTTTTCGGGGGCTATAGGCCCCAAAGAGGAAATATCAGGCTTGATTTTTAAATCTCCTCCTGGATAAGCAAGAATTGAAGGTAGAGGTTCTATGGTACATGTTTAGAGCTTTGCTGCTCCGTGTGGTCCCCAGAGCAGCAGTTGTATTAGCAGATCTGGAGGCTGGTGAGACACTGGCGCCCCAGCCCCTCCATCCCTGCCTACTGACTGGATCAGTGCCTGCAGGTCTTAGGGAGTCACTAGGTGATCCAAATGCACAGGAAGATTTGCAAAGCCTGGGAAGCCCTTCCTGGGGGGTGCACACACTCTCCCTCCAGGAGGCCACTCCCGGGCCTAACTTGCTGCCTTAGGCTCTACCTTCATTCAAAAATTTCATTTTCTTCCCCCTTTGTGCTACATAAGAATCATTTGTTTTCAGAGACTCCATTAGGAGTTGATATTTAACATTGAGGCTGCAAAGAGCATTGTTTTCCTTTCTTGACCCCATTTGCTCTTTCATCTCTTCTAAAAGAGGCAGGAATTAGAAAAGAAGACCCAAGTTGAAGTAACCGTTAATTAGGCCCCATCTTGAAGATGATTAGTTTAATACAGCAACAAAACAAACAAACAAAAAGAGCATATTTTAGTTTTGGTTGGGAAGGGTCAACAGAGGAAAACACAAGTATGTGAAAGGAATTGCTAAGTGACTGATAAATAGGCTTAAGTTACTGAAACTGGCACCCAGCACAAGTCCAACAGTATGTTTTGCATCATCTAAATTTCTAAATACCTGGAGTATATTTGTAAACATGGCAATCTAACATGTTATTGAACAGCACATTCATATTCAAATTAGCATAAAGGAGGATTTAACAGCTGATTGCACAGTGTGAATGATAGTAACTAATTGTCAAGTCGGAAAGTTGCACAGATAATGGTACCAACGTGATCAGCACGCAGGGATATGACTTACAGTAGCAAATCTGAATTTTCAGCTTGCTGCCCAAGTCCCTGTACATAAAAGAACGATCGTGGATTAACGCAATGTGGGCGAAATGGGCAATCAGAAAGGAAAAGAAGGGCGAAAAGGGAGAATCGGAGCTAGGTTTGCGGAGTGGTAGGAAACTTTTCTTTCCCTCCTTGCAAGCCTTCACCTCTTTTATAACAGTCATCAATGGGCTCCCTGGCCATTCAGCGCTGTACCTCTTATGGGAAGCAATTGTTCAGAGGTGTGGCTCATTTCAGCCATTAATCTGCACTGAATGGTGGCTGTGTTACCCATTTTGTCTTTGCTGGGAGCCTGCAGGCAGCTGGTCAGTGGAAAGTAACAATGACTGCGGGAGGAGAATGGGGCAAAGCTTTGCTGCAGATGCTGTGTCCCCAACATTGACCTTGGTCATTCCCTCCCAGGGCGCTTGGCCTTTCACAGCAGGAGCCTGGCTCTCCCAACCACTGCCATTGTGGGTGAGTGGCAGCTACCTGCAGGATTTGTCCTCTCCTGGTAACACTGAGACCCGGCCAGCAGGCAGAACGAGGAGTGGAAACTGAGGCAACATGAACAAGGCTGCGGAAGGCAGAAAATGATTCAGGGTGGCTGTACCAGTAATCGGAAGTAAAAATTGCAGTCAGTGTGCCCTGCTGGCATTTCTGTACACGTGAGGCTGGAGAAGTCTTAGTGAGCAGCAGGTTTCTCTTTACTCTGTATTTGGAAAGACTATGCCTGGGACATTGCTGTTATGGTTTTGATATGAGGTGTCCCTCAAAAGCTCATGTGAGAGACAACGCAAGAAAAGTTTAGAGATGAAATATATAAAAGGTCAGAACTAATCAGCGCATCAATGCCATTAACTTGGTGGTCACTGTAAGCGGTGTGTTGGGTGTATGTTTTGTAAGCTGAACTTAGCTCTCTCCGCTTCTTGGTGTGATACCTGGAGCCATTTCCAGGTATTTAAGTAGATAAAGACATGTATTGCCACCAGGAGTGGACATTCGGGTTCCCCAGCATTCACTAGGGTAGTGACTGTAGGATATGGTGCAGGTCTGGCTTTTGTAATTTAAATAGAATTTGTTTTTGCTGTGGTTTTTCAAATGATCACTGTTACACAGAAAATGTCTACTCTCTACACATTTGGGGGCACAGTAAATTCTATTCAATTTTACTTTCCTTTTTATGAGGAAGAATAAAGATCGGCAGATGTACCATGTTCGTGTATTAGAAGACTGAGAATGTTAACATATCAGCTTTCCTAAGATTTATCTATAGATTTAACACAATCCCAACCCAAATCCCAGAAGAGACTTTTGTAGAAATGGAAATGCTGATTCTGAAATGGACATACAAAGATCTAAAGCAGTCAAAATGCCACAAGAAGAAGCAAAGAGCCCAGGAAAGGTCTTTAGAGAATTTGGCATCATTTTTGGGTAAAAATGTTGAATGATTCTAGACTATCCTGGGAGCTGGTATTAGTAACTGTCTTTAGGGTGAAGGGGTAAAGGAGATGTGCAGTTCCCAGCAGCCCTTTGTGTCCCCAGGGTAGACGCAAAGTCTGTGTTCATTCAGGTGAACAAAAATCAATGCTCTGAAAAATCCCAGGGTTGGGAGCAGACCAGGGAGCACACACGTGGACCTGCAGGGCATTCGGCTCCTGTGACTTCAGGATGAAGACCACGTGCTGCAGGTGCTGGGTCAGGATGAAGAAAAAAACCTGCCTGACTCCTAGTGACACAGTCAGTTTGTCACCCTCGGATCTTGGGGTTCCAGAAGAAGACTCAACCTTCCACTTGCTTGAGCCATACTCAAGACTTTGGCCTCTTATTGCCAAGTGCATTCCTTATTAAAAAGGCTTCTTTCAGAAATAGATTGACAGGTAGGTATTCTGCATTATTTATTTCAAAATAAGCATTAAAGATGGAAGACAGCTATCCTATTTCTAATTCTTCAATGCTCCTGTGCCCAGGCCTTCTGCCAGGCACTTGGCCATCCCTTGTGTTTGGGGCAGCACATTGATGTGAGAGGCTTGGCCACGTGGCTCGTGCCGTGCAGTGGAAATCTGGTGGATGTAGTAAAGCAGGGGCTCTCAGGGTGGTCATGGAGTGGGGCTTCCGCCACCCTGAGAATGTGCTCCATGTAGCTGCTGGTCCTGGAGTGATGAGAGGCAACAGGAAGAGGCCTCAAACCATTCTGTAGCTCAGAGCTCAGCCCAGCTGCCCCTACCTGAGGAAGTCCACCCAGGGAGCCCAGCCTAGATCAGCCACACGGCAGACAACCAGAAACATACCCCGGGGATGGGAGTGGCAGCTGGTAAGCCACCGAGCTTGGGGAAATGCTTTGTTTTGCAGTACTATTGTGACCGATCAAATCATATTAAAACTACAGTTTTGTGGCCTAGTATTTCAGTTAGCAATATGTGGCAAATATCAACATGCTTCTGCAACTTGAGTTTTAAAAGCTGCAGAGTGTGGAATTCTATAGTATGGACTGTCCAATTCCTTCAATTAATTCCATAAAATTAGATGCTCAGGCATTTTCAAGGTTTTGATGATTCAAATAAAACTGTGTGAGTTTCTTTGTATAAATGTTGGTGCATATTTCTTACTCTTTCCCCAGAATGTACCTCTGAAGAATAAATTCCTAAAAGTGGAATTACTTAATCAAACATATGTACATTAAAAAAAGCTTGTGATATATATTAACAAATGCCCCTGAAAAAAAAATGGAAACAGTTCCTATTTTGACCAGCAGAGAAGTTTTCACTTCCCTGAATCTTTCCAGATTAGATAGGATCATATTTATCATTTTGTGCCCAGTTATGGTAGTTGGAGTATAGTGACTTTTTATTTGTTAGTATTTTATGCACTTATTCAATTAAAGAAAGGTTAAATACGGAAACATGTGAAAAGAATAGATAACACATGGACTTAAGATATTTGCATGTTTTTATAGGGCCCAAGTTTTATAGGCTAGGCACTCAAATGTAGTTAGAGAAATTTAATTTAGTTTTCTCTAATGTCAATGAACTCGCTCTGGAGCTCCTGGTCTAACTTGTTAGAAGTCAATACTTAAACTGGCTACTCACGATGCTTATGTTTCCCTCAAAATTCACTATGGAGAAGCTTTGACGCCCACCCACACATCCAGTGTGACTATTTGAAGTAAAAAAGTAACTGAGGTCCATGAGGTCATGGGGGTGGGGCCCTGATACAACAGAGTTAGTGTCCAAGCGCCCCTTGGCTCCAGTGCGGCTGCCTACTTCTTCCTGACCTCTTGCCTGTCCCATGGCTGCCAGGACTCAGCAGGATATGGGTGTCAATGCCTCCTTGTGGGTGCTTCTCTCACAGCCCTGGAATTCTTTCCAAGTTCCTCTCGGGGCCCTGGAAGGACTTCCTTCTTCCTGTAGGCTGGGGCCTTCCTGCACGTCTCATTCTACCTTCTTTGAGCTACTCTATGGTCAGTCCTCAAAGCTTGAGTTCTTAATCCATAAAATGCAACTTTGGGAATTCAAGAAATCCATTTTCTTTGTCTTGTGGAAACATGACTTTCAAGACTTTTGTCTTCCCTTTCCCCAAACTACTCACCATGGACCTTAAAAAATTTGGTTTGAAGCATTCAGTTAATTGATGGCTTGTCTCTTGAGCAGTGCCAACCCTCTTCCCAATGAATCCTCAGCCCTTAGGTGGAGGGTTACTCAGCAACTAGGAACAAATTGTGTTTTAATAGTTATAAAAATACAATCCCCAACCACCAACATATGGTGTGCATGTTTGTAAAACACAAACACATTTTTTATGAATGCATTTTCTTCAGGAAATTCAATATTCCAAAATATACTCAAATGAGCTTGATTCTCTATGATGCTTTCCTTTAATTCTGAGGCCATATCCTTCCATGACTGCATGGTTCCTACCCACAAAACTGAAAGGTTCTAGGTCAGAGTTAATTTGAAGTGTTAAAAAAGATTGTGAAACAGATTTGGAAGTTACAATTTAGTGCATCTGAATTGTGTCAGTCAGCTTCACATCATGTAACAAATACCTGAGATTAAGCAACTTAAAGAGATAAAAGGTTCATTTTGGTCCATAGTGTTGGAAGTTTTAGTCCATTGGCACGATTGTTTGGGGCCTATGGCAAAGCAGCACTTCATGGCAGGAATATGTGGCACTGCATAACTGCTCACCTCATGGCCAGAGAGCCAGTGAGCAAGAGGCAGCTGGGGTCCCGTGATACTCTTGGAGGACACATCCCCAATGACCTAAAGACCTCCCATTAAGCCCCACCTATTAAAGTTTCACCACCTCCCAATAGCACCTCCTTTAACATGTGGGCTTTAGGGAGATATTTGAGATACAAGCTCTAGCATGAATGAAGGAACAACATAAAGTCACAATAGGAAAAAGATTACCTTTGGTGGCAGAGGAGGCTGTAGGAATTGGTCAAGTGATAAGCAGGTAAGGCACAAGTGGAAGAGATAGGCATTCTCCTCCACAGGGGGAAGATATGATTTTTGTCCCTCAGAGGAACATCTGGCAAAGGATGAAGTCCTTTTTGTTTTTCACCATAAGAAAGTTACTACTGGTATCTAATGGGTAGAGGTCTGGGATTCCACTAAACATCCTGCAGTTCACAGAGCAGCCCCTCCCGACTGAAGTCGCATCAGCCTCAGAACATCAATTGTGCTGAGGTTGAACAAACCCATTTTAAAGTAATGAAATTCTTGATTTTAGGTCATAGTGCTGCCAATTCCAAAGAATGCATTTACCATCCTGCTTTGTAATCTGGTGTGACCTTGTGACTGTCATGTAAGCTAACGTGGTAACCTGACTTTCTGGAGCTGTCCCCAAAGGAAGGAAGCATGCCCTTCTCCTGACCTTTCCCCTCTCCTCATGGCTGGAATGTGATCCTGTTGGCTGGAGTTCTGGCAACCATATTGGGACAATGGGATAACTTCAGGGACCTCCAAAGTGCAGCAATGAGGAAGAGGAGTCCCTGACACTGTGTGGCACCTCCTGCTCGAAACTGTCCACCTTTGAACCCCTTCAGCCCCCCATCTCATTTAATCCCCTTTGTTTGAGGTTTGTTAACTGAATTTAACTTTAATTATTACAATGTCTAACTTCTGTGCCGCAGTCTGGCTGGGCACACAATCACGAGCCACCACACAGCTTGTAGATTCAAACAGCAACTCTTTGTTCCCGAACTCACACCAGCCGTCTACAATCACGTTCTGGGGAAATCCACGTTCTCTGCCCAAATCCACCTCCACTGGGCTTCTGTCTCCCACAAAAATACTGTCTGAATCCCGTGAGAACTCAAGGGGAACTCAGGCAGCAGGATACGCCCTATTCCCAGCAGGAATAATCTTAAACCTGGAATGCCCCAAACCCGATTATCCTAAACCGGGAACACCCTAATCCGCCCTGGTCCTTGAGCAAGGTCACCTACATTCAATGTCACCGCAAAATGTCCTATTTCCACGAGTCCTTCCACTAAGCAACATGGGGTACGCTGGCAAGGAAATTGTCATACCTACTTGGCTAATGGCTCCCAGCACTTCTGTGCTCTAGAATGTTCTATTTACTGAGACCTACTGTGCCACATTGGGTTGCAGCTACATTCTTGAAGCAGCTGAACTCAGCAAGGAGCAGAGGAGATCAGGGAAGGGGGAGGGAAGAAGAAAAGCGCTGGTGGGGAGGGGCTAGGAGCCAGAAGCAGGTTGGCCTCAGGCTTCACCTCTCTTGACAGCTTGCCCAGGGTTGGCCTGGAGACCCCCAGTCTCCCACCCCCAGGCTTCACCAACTGTGCTGTCTGCAACCATGTCCTCAGCCGCCCCACAGCTCTGCTCCTATCTACACCCAACGGGATCAGCAGTCCTGGTGACTTCAGCCCTGCTAACAGGCACTGGGGCCAGTACAGCCGGCCATGGCTCTTGTTGATGGTCAATGTCTCAGGTGAAGAGAGCTAAGTCCACCTCGTAGCTTTTGCTACTAGGTATAATCAATTTTGAAAATCTATGATTAATTACAAGTTCAAATATGGATAAAAATTAGTGCCCTATACCTCAGTGGACTGAGAGAAGGACAATTTATATTTAACTCCTTCCTGGCCTTCATTGTGTCCCTGTCCTCAATTCACTGAGGCCTCAGTACCCATGGGCTAGTCTTGAACACCCCAGAGCCCTGTGGCAACACCCCCCTCATGGGCCTTGGCCAGCACCCACCCTTCCTTCCTCTCCATCTTTCTATCCTCCCTGCTGGGACATATTTTTTCATTCCTTTAAAATTCAGCATTTGCTAGGTGATCGGAGCTAAGGCACTAATAATTTCCGGTGGGTGGAAGTGTTGGTGTTTTTGTTTCCTGGAGCTGATATAAGGAAGTCCTGGAAGTGGGATGACTTAAACAATCACCATTTATTATCTCACAGTTCTGGAGGCCAGAAGTCCAAGATTAGGGTGTCAGCAGAGAAGGCTCCTTCTGAGGGCTCTGAGGAAGGAACTGTCCCGGGACCCCCCACTGGTGGTCTGCCATCAAGTTTGGGTGTTCTCAGGCTGCAGATGCATTCATTGCTGCATCCTCCTCCCTCACAGGGCACTCTCCTATGTATCTTTTCACTTCACATCCTCTGTCCAAATTTCCCCTTTCTGTAAGGACACCAGTCATATTGGATTAGGCCTCACCCTAGAGACCTCATTTTAACTCGATTACCTCTGTAAAGGTCCTATGTTCAAATAAGGGCAAAGTCAGAGGAACCAGGGCTTAGGACTCTAGCAGAGAGGACAATTCAACCAAGTGGCACAGCTGCAATTAAAAAAAAAAAAATTAAAGATGTTGATGGACCTTTATTTTATTCATTTATTTATATGTGGTGCTGAGGATGGAACCCGGTGCCTCACACCTGTTAGGCAAGTGCTCTGCCACTGAGCCACAACCCCAGCCCAGCACACTTGCATTTTAACGGTGCCTCGTAGACATGCACACACAGTTACTGGGACCATTGAAAGAATCAGAGGAGAATCCACCTTCCCCATCATCCCTCCAGGCTCAAGATGTGCGGCCCTTTCTCACCTTGCATGGGAAGCTGCCATTTCTGCATCTCATGGGACAAGGCCAGACCCAAACTCCCGTGAAATCTAGTGATTCCTCCACCTCTGCAGAAACCTCACAGAAATGGTGCTGAATGATGGCTTTTCAAGCGTCTTCTTGAAGCAGGTTGGTTTGTCTAGGGAGCAGCCTGTGGGCCTAAACCACTGGGCAATGACTATTTTTTTCCAACCAGAGGAAAAACTAAATAATATTCAACAACATAGAAAATGTTCCAGAAACCAGACCAGCACACCCTAATCAGGAGTGTCCTGTGCATCATCTTAGAGATGCTTCGTGGTGTCGTTAATCCCAGTTTTAATTTCTAGCCTTATTAAAGACTTAAGGCTTTATCTCCATTTCTTACCCCTGGAAAAGCAGATGCACGTAATGATCTTTATTTCTGTCATTTTCCCAGTGGTCATAGTGTCTGTGCTGCTAATCTTTTTTATTTCCACGTGGATTAATGAGGGCCGTGTGGCTCTTCCTTTGTCCCTCCCCCCATGAGTCCTGGGGACAAGCATCTGGGGGATTCAGTATTGATTCTCAGAGCTAGATTTTTGCCATGTACATCAATGCTGTGGAGGAGGGGGGTGAACCCTGGGCCCCAGCTTTACTGAAATGGGCTGGAACAGAATCCAACATAGGTCATTGAATACCGCCCCCATTTATCTGCATTTATGTTCCACCCATGGAACTTGTCAGGAAGGCTCTGCCAACTGCATGCTCATAGAAAAATAGGGAAAGAGGAGCAATCATAGTGGAGTCCTGGGGCCAAAAATGATCTTGGAGATCATCTAATCCAGCCTTAGTTAAACAAAACAAAGCAGAACAAAACAAAACACCCAAGGGGTTATGGGCATCTCTAAAGGGCACACAGTGAGTTCACAGAAGATGCACTCTTAGAAATGTGCCTTAGATGTAGCCTGAATACCTATTTGCAACCAAGGGTGAATATTTGTTTTTTATCTGCTTTAAGGACATGGGCACGGTTAAGGGATAAAAATGTCTGATTTCCACCAAAGGCATGTTCTCACAGGATGAAGGGCAGCTGTCTTGATGAGTATACTATGCTAACATCAATATCATTTTTCTTCCCCACCAAAAAATTCTCTTTGAGGGAGAAAAGAAGTAGAAATGATCTATGACTTTTTTTTCCCCTTAAAGTGAACTTCGAGCAATTGAACAGGGATGTGGAGAAAGAATTACTTTTGAAGTATGCCATTAGTAAGGGGTAAGGCATATGCACACTTTGGAAATGAAAAGATATAAGAATTTTTTTAAAGGTTGTGCCATTTTGATCTTTGTTTATTTACAGGCGGTGCTGAGAGTCGAACCCTGTGCTTCACACATGCTAGGCAAGCACTCTACCACGGAGCTACGACACCAGCCCAAAAATGTTCTAAGAGCTCTCTTTCAGTTATTCTTGATGCACTGGCTGCAAAATAAGTATCGAGAACTTAGATCACTCTTGCACTGTTCTTGTTCCCCAAGCTGGTGAGGGTTGGGGTGTTGTCATGGTCCGTGGGCACCATGGAGCCTCTAGGAGACCGTGGGTGTTTGCCTGGGGTGGAGCTGGTGTCCACAGCACGGAATTTTTCAAAGGACAGTGGTGACAGGGAAGCTAGGATTCCACAAATAGGAAAAGAGCGTGAGACAGGAAACACAAATTAGGGGACAGGGTTCCGAAGAGAGCGCTCTACAAGTAGGGAGAGCGTTTGGTCCAGCCAAGGGCAACTCAGAGGTCACACCTTGGTTTGTTGGTTTGTCTCCTCTGCGGAAGAGGAGGAGGGTCCATGATGGGGTAAAGGAGAGTGGAAACGCAGGCTGGGAGCCACCATGGAGAGGGAAGCAGAAGCTCAGGAGTGTGGCGTGATGTGTGTTTTGAAAGAGATGTGATAACTCAGCCTCCCAGATCTTCATTTTGGCTGACAATTTGGCTGCACTAGAGCGTGGCGGTCAAAAACTTGATGTCGGCTTCAGATAAACTGGGTTCTAATCGCGTTCCACGCTCTGCCACGCGTGTGGCTGTGGACAAACCACTTAACTTCTTTAAACTTCAACTTCTTCAACTGTAAAAGGGAGCGAGTTACATGCAACTTGCAGAGCGGTAGGATATCCTGTGATGATGGATGGGAAGCACTTTGTTCTGCACCTGGCACAAAATTGATGGTGATTATCACTAATTACTTCCAGTAAGAACAAATATTCTTTAAGATGGTTTTAAAGCAAATGCAATAATTTTTATTTCATTCGTTTTTGTTTTTTCCCCAAAGATTGTCATTACGAATTTTATTGGCCGGTTATTTGCCCTCCCATGGGAATTAGGGGCATCACCTTTCCTCCTTCAGCTGATATAAAATAAGGTTCCCACCTACCCACCTCCCACCCCCCAGGAAGTTGGGGTGGAGCCCTGGTCTTTTGTTCTCCTGCCAGATCCAGGGGAATTCTCTCTAGATGGCAGATTCACACACACTGCCTTCCATTTCTTGGAACACTCTGGGATCTGAACATTCTCTTCCGACAGACAGCGCAGGCCAACGTGATGGCTGAAGTTAAATATCCCATGACTCCAAAGAGACAGTGGAAATCAACAGACAATACTTAGAAAAAGAGCAGCAACCATCTTACTTCTTCTGGGCAGGTCAGATAGCGACTAAAGTGTTGCATCCAGCTTCAAAGACTCATATGACAGGGGGCACAAAAGAATTGGGTCATGTTCAGAGGAGAGGAGCTGAGATGGTCAGGGGAAGAAACCTGTGAGAGACACAACTGGAAGGACTGGGATGAAAAATGGAGAGAATAAAATATGTCAGAATACGTGAGAGTATCTTTAATACGTGAAAGACTGTCGGGGGGAGGCAGATTTGATGAGGAGCAGATAGAGTCACCAGGAAAGAGATTTGGGGTTTATCATAGGAGCTGTCCAAACACGGAATCAGATGCTTTGAAAGTGAGTTTCCTGTCCTGAAAGTGTTTAATTTGTGATTTTTTTTAAATAGACTGAACAGGAGGGATCCAGGCATGAGATGGAAGGTCTCCATGGCCCACGAGTTTCCTAGTCTCTTACATGGATAATGGCCTCTCTCCCTGCCTCTTACCTAAGTCCACCGCCATATTCAATGGGAACTCAATCCCCCTGATTGAATGTCTTGGGGCTGCCATAGCAAAGTGCTATAAAACAGTGACGTAAAACCACAGAAATTTGTCCCCCACAGTCCTGGAGAACAGAAGTGTGAAATCAGTTGTCAGAGGGCTGTGCTCCCTCCCAAACCTCTGGGGAGGGTCCTCCCTCACCTCTCCCAGCTCCTGACAGTCCCCGGCACTTCTGGGCAGGTGTCTGTAATATTCCAATCTCTGCCTCCATGGTCATCTTCTATTCTTATATGCACAGCAGTCATGGGTTTTAGGATCCAAGATGATACCACTTTGAGATCCTTAGTGAGTTATAGCTGAAAAGCTGCTATTTCCAAACAAAGATCACCTTCTCAAGTTCTGGGTAGACATGAATTTGGGGGGGGATGCAATTCAATCCACTCCCACCCCATCTATTTTGGATTGTTTCTCTTTTTCTTGAGTCTGATGTAAGATGTTGATGCTGCTATTTCTCTTTCTGGTAATTTTCCAGGACCACTTGGCCAAATACAAACAATGCCTAGATTCTAAAGATTCTGTTTGGGGCTGCTGGTGTGGCTCAGTAGTACAGCACACACTCAACATGCAAAGGCTCTGGGGTCGATCCCCAGCACCTAAATAAATAAATAAATAAGTAAAACCCCCAAAGTTTCTAGTTGAGTTAAAATTCAATCTCAGGAGACAGTAGAAGGCTGCAAATTCAGGACCTTCTTGAGCCCACCCCAGGAGGAGGTGAAACTGTGCGAGGATCAGATGGAGTGCCCCTGACAGGACAGACTGTGTGATGCCTGACGTCTGTTGGACCTACCATTAGGCAGGCAGCTGCATGGACCGTGTTCTTCAAGTGGCAGGGCAGGAGACAGGCTACTAGCAATGCACTCCTTTCCTTAATCCATGGGGCTCCTCTTCTAGGGAATACATTTACTCCTTCTAGTTACACATACCAATGACTGAGGAACGTCTGTGTGTGGAAAGGCTGAAGGGGCCTTCCTTCCTGTGTCCCTTTTTTTTTTCTTCCCCCCCCGCCCCAAGGATGATAGTTTCAGTTAAAAACTTCCCCATACTCTTCCCAAAATTCTTCCCCCAAACTCTAGCATGTGCTAGAGTTTATGTAGCCAAGAGTCACATTTCGAAAGGCTGACTGAATTTCATGGCTTCTTAAAAGATCCATCATTGTTTCTGAGTTTATAGGCCTCTTGCTTCTACAAAGAGCCAGATGTTTTGACACCTGTAAAGAGCCAGAATATTCCACACATTTTGGGATATCTGAGGGTCTCTGCTGCAGCTACTCAATTCTGCTGTGGTGGCGTGAGTGCAACCACAGCAATGTGTCATCAAATGAGTGTGGCTGTTCCAATACAACTTTATTTGAATCCCATATAATTTTTGCATGTCACAGAATGTTTCATTTTTTTTTCAACCACTAAAAAATGTAAGCTCTTCGCCAGTGGATCATCCAAAAACTAGGCAGCAAACATTGGGAGAGCTCATAAAATCTAGAAAATCATTGCCTAGTCTAGATACAGCTGTCATGGTTAATTTGAATTGTCAATTTGATTGAATTAAGAGATGCAAAAAATCAAGAGGCTTCTGGGTATGTCAGTGAGAATGTGTCTAGGAATGATTGGCATGTGGGATAGCCAATTGAAGTGGAGACCCTCCCTAAGCATGGGCAGCACTGTCCAATAGGATGGGGCTTGGATGGAATAGAATGTTGGAAGAGGGCTGGGGTTGTGGCTCTGAGGTAGAGAGCTTGTCTGGCATGTGTGAGGCACTGAGTGCGATTCTCAGCACCACATAAAAATAAATAAGTAAAACAAAGGTATTATGTCCATCTACAACTAAAAACTTAAAAAATAAGTTGGAAGAACAAGAAAGCAGCAGCATCAGGTGCAAGCTCAGTTCTCCTTGGACGGGCTCTTGGTTGCTAGTGTGATCACCTGAGGACATCAGACTCTAGCTCCTTCACTCTTCCAAAGCGGACTCTGCAAGTCATTCTCCAGGGAGTTTTCAGAAGCCTTCGGTCTGGGGCTGGGGTGGGACTGTCGATCCCTTTGTTCTGGGGCTTCCACCTCTTGGACTGTACAGCTACTGGTTCCTCCAGCTCTCCAGCCTCAGACGGCCACTGCGGACTATCCAACTTCTGGTTGTGTCAGCCAATCGAATAAATCCCCTTTTATAATCTTACTTCCTGTTTATTCTGTTCCTCTAGAGAACCCTGACTAATTCAGGAGGCAAGGACAGAACATGCCTTGGACCCAGCTACATTCAGGAACCCAGAATTAGAGAACCTCTCTGCCTCTTGTCTCTGCTTCTTCCTTCTTTGCAGGTAGACCTGCAAGCTGTGGTTTACCTCATGCAGGAAACAGAATGGCTGCGGTCACATCTCACAGCTATGGCCATGGAGACTTATGGGATGTTCCCTAGGCCCCAGGTCTGTAATTCTTGGGGTGGGAAGAACTGGTATCCTGGAGTCAGGAACCAACCCCAGGAACAACCAATCATCTGAAGCTGGTGGGTAGGGGGAGGTGGGAGCATGGCAGATCCAGTGGGAATTCTAAGGGTCCGGTGGGTAGGTAGTTCCCAGACAGATAGGAATTGGGGTGTGCCAATCAATAGCTATTTCTCTCAGTGGTTCATGAATGTATGTGCATATCTCTCTCTCTCTCTCTCTCTCTCTCTCTCTCTCTCTCTCTCTCTCTCTCTGTGTGTGTGTGTATGAGAGAGAGAGAGAGAGAGAGAGGTGAAATGAAACATCTATGCATTATTATCAGTTCCCAGGATGTCTTTTCATGGGATCTTCAGAATAGGTGTTGCCTCCATACTTAAATACCTTACCTTTTCAGGACCTGTAGGGCTGGTTAATAGCACTACCTATAAAACAGTATTGGAGGCATGCTGGGAATATATGGCAACGCTGAATATTTTTCATCTGTGAATTTTACCATTCCTCCTCATTTGACTGAGAATTCAATGAGCATCTTTTATGGAAACTCTTCCCATTACCCTCTGGCTTCCCATCACTCTCATTTCTTCTTGGGGGAGGTAGTGCCTCTTTCAGCAAAGGTCTAATGACTTCTCAGCAGGATCAGAGCTCCGAGGTCAGCACACACCCAAGGGTGTTTCTCTTAGCTCTCCCCTTGGGGATGTCAACACAGGGAACATGAGTTGGAGGCAGCTGACCAGTGGCAGAGCCTGTCTGTTAGTCCCTGGAAAGTGCAGGATTGCACAGCTTCATCAGAGGAAGAAACCCCTGTGCTCCAAGCCCTCTGCAAAGAACATGCTACGGGGCAGCTGTGAGGCAGTTTGTGCTAATCACTTTCTAACCCTGCAGTTCTCCTCTTGGTCTGTAACAGTGGGATGATGCTTTAATTTTTTTGGCTGAAAGAAGTGCAAGAAATAAGAATATCAGGTGCTCACGGAGCTCATCCAATATGGGGGAAAACTAAACTATTAGCCAGACCGATTCATTCCAAAGCTGTAAGGTGCCAGAGGATGCGAATCCTGTGAAGAGGCAGCACCTTGCCCTGTGGGTACTTGATGCCAACACAAGTGCAGCCCACATTTGTGAAGCGGGTAACATTCATCTTCTGGGTTTCCTTCCTCCTGTCTTGTGATATCTCTTCCCAATTTCAGAATCCTCATTCATCCAGCAAACCCTAAATGAGGGCCTGATATGTGCCAATGACTTTAGGGACCTGGGGTGGGCAGAAAGAATAATATGATTGTTGGGTGTGGTGGTGCACACCTGTAATGCCAGCAACTCAAAGGAGGTTGAGGCAGGAGAATGGCAAGTTCAAAGCCAGGCTCAGCAACTTAGTAAGATTCTCAGCAATTTAGTGAGACTCTGTTTCGAACTAAAGATTAAAAAGTACTGGGGATGTAGCTCAGTGGTAAAGTGCCCCAGAGTTTAATCACCAATACCAAAGGAGGACAAAGACTAAAGAATAAGAAGAGCAAAGGGAAGATCAGATCAAAGGGATTAATCACTCAATGAGCCAATAGTTAATATATCAGGATACTGTAAGTACTAAAAGAAGGGAAGCCAATCAGGGTGGCTTCAGAGAGGAGGTGACATTTGCTAGAGGTTCTGGGAGATTGAAAAGTTTTTCCAGTTTTTTTTTTTAATGAAAGGCTGTTCTAGGCAGAGGGAGTAGAACTGGATGAGAAAACATGTAAATTTATAATTCAGTGAGAGGATCCCTGGGGTCCTTGAGGAACGATGGTGACCTGAGGCAAATCTGGAAGGTTGGATTGAAGTCAGGCTGAACAGGGACCTTCGCACATTAATGTGCTCAGTTCAGGATTGCTCAATGGTGGGAGAAAGAAGAATAATGGCAAGCATGTATTGGAAAAGCCATGGTGACCATAAAAGTAATAATCGCCATTTTCTGATGTTCTATCCATTGGTTTTATAGATTTTTGAAGTATTGGGAAGGGGAAATTGTATCATATCCATCCATCCATCCATCCATCCATCCATTCATCTTTTTGATCCTTAATCATCTATCAACTCAAGAAACACACAGTAAAAGAGTAAAGGCAAAGGAGAGCTCTGGACTTCTCTGATCTTGGGTCCTTCTGTGACAGGATGCCAACAGAGAAGAGGGCAACATCTGACCATCTGCCCTGCCTGTCCCAGCATCTGCTCTGGAGAGTGGTCACTCTGAAGGTGGAATCAGGTCCCTGTGGGATCTGAGGTCAGCATCCTAGGGGGAAGTTTTCCTCCCAAGGGTCCATATAATGCCCATTCACAGACGCCTTCCTGCAGGGTAAAGGCATGACCTCAGACAGAGTTCACCATGCTGCCAGGTCTGACCCTTGACCTTTGGGTGAGGAGGGCATCAAGTTACCTGTCAAAACACAATTCCCCTTTCAGAACGAGGGCTGAGTTAAGAATACATATGTTAACATGGAGAACAGCAAAGATTTGGGGGCCCACAGCAGTTGGCATCTATATGGATTTTCTGAGATGATCTTTTCACCTGCTCAGAGGATCAGGTCGCTGCTCAGGGCACATCATCTGGCAGGTCGGAGGGAGGGAGCTGCTTTTGACATTGCAAGGGAAAGCGTGTAACAGATCTGACACATTGAGAAAGTCTGTGCAGGATCAGGAGGGAATGAATGCACGAGGGCTCGGTTCTCTGGAGGCTGTACGTGTTTATAGGCACTGGGTATGTGTGAGTGTCATGCATGAGAGTGAAGTGCAAGCCTTACCCTGAAGCTGTCTGCCACCACCCTGGGAACAACAGGGACCCATGCCACCACCGGTGCTGCCATTGTGCAGATCCTCATTGGAGCCTCCAAACTGTGTTCTTCTACTAGACTTATTGACCCATTCTTATGTACAGTTTTCACTAATTTTTGGGAACCTTGTATTTAGGTGGGGGGCAAACATCTAGTTCTAGAAAATGACATTTGGCAGGAGAGATGTGCACCCTGACTGAGTCTCTGTGTTTTCCACATACTCTTTCTTTATGTTCCACAGCAACTGTGAAGGCCATTGGTTTAAAATGGCAGAAAAACAAGATGGAGGGTGTCTGGTTCCTGCATTACGGCCTGGAAGACTTCCCAATCTAAAATGGAGTGTGGCACGAGCAGATATAAGTCTGTAGTGTGTTAAGTCACTGATATTTGGGGGACATTTGTTACTGCAGCTAGTATAACTTGCCCTGACTAATGAACTCTGGTATCATCCCTGCCAGGTTATATCTGGTCTTTCCATCCTTAATGCCACCTATGGGAAGTTCTCAAAGACAGGTAATGACCCCATATGTAGAAGCTGACATTTCTTCCTATATGACTGAACATTGGAAAGATTGTGTTTATTTAGAAAAGTTTTCACCAATCTTTTGTCTTGAAGATTCCAGGGAAAGGTGACCATGAAGTGTGTTAAGGTCACTGTTTTATGCACCAATTAAATAGCCTGCTTTAATGATTTCAGGGCATAAAGAGAACCAGAACAGCTTGGGGAATCCTGATCTGCTGAGCTTGCCAGGGCCTAATAGCTCCGCTGCTACATATGGACACAAATGACCAGGCTTATGCTTTTTTTTTTTAACCTTCTCTAGGATATGTTTTATTCCCTCAATAAAATGTGAAAATGTCACTGGTCATTGCTTCTAAGTCCTATAAGTTTATGTCTCTATTTCATGTTCTAGAAGAGGAAAAAAATTCACAGACAGAAAGATGATTTTCCCCGTTCCTAAAAAAATCTATTCACAACTTGGAAAAAAATTACTGCATGTATACAGACCTGTACTTCTTGCATTATTTTCTAAACAATACACTATCCCAACAATTTACAGGGCATTTACATTGTATTGGGTGTAAGCAAGTAAACTAGCAATGATTTAACGTGTGCAGGAGGATTGTGTAGGACATGTGCAAATACCATGCCAAGAGGCACTTGCCCATCTGCTGATTTTAGTATTCAATGTATAGTATTTAGTGGTTTTCTTCAAAGATTCTGTGATTCAACGTGAAGAAGTTGATAAAGTATAATGGTAATTGTGAGAAATGAGAAATTAAAAGAGAGTTGGAGTCTTTTATATATTTCAAGTTTAAAAACAATTTGGCCTCTGCCTCATTAAAACTCAACTTTCACCTGCTACAAATTTCCTCC
Source organism: Marmota flaviventris (assembly GCF_047511675.1). Lineage (NCBI taxonomy): Eukaryota > Metazoa > Chordata > Mammalia > Rodentia > Sciuridae > Marmota > Marmota flaviventris. The sequence goes on along the minus strand of NC_092505.1, from coordinate 10,713,433 downwards.
TTTGTTCCAAGGACTATTGTTTGTTTGAACAGAGAGGAAAGGAAGCTGTCAGAGGCCTTTTGCACAATGCAAATGAGAGCAAAAATCAGCCAGGCAGTGAGTGCTAATGAGAGCAAAGCTGCTGGTCAGAGGGTGGACTTGGCCACAGGGACTTGATCTTGGATTTTTAAAGTTTTTCAGGTGGTTATGGTGGTCATGATAAAATGAATTACTTAAAAAAATTGAGTAATTTAAAACATTTTGCCTAATTATGACAACACTTGTAAAATCTTTTATTATGACTTAAATTTTCACATTTAAACAATCAGCCTATATGTAGATTTTGCAGATCTTAATATATATTATAGCCCAAATTGTTGTGAAAACATATAGCATTAATATCAATGCATATAAACAGGTGTCTTTTAAGTATAGACAAGTCTGCTATTCCTTATCTATCAACTCATTGAAGTAATGTTCATTCATTAATTGGCATGTAGGATCTTGACTATTCTAGATGCTTCATATTAATGGGATTATATAATCATGCAAGAGCTGCCCTTTCATATCTGGCTTATTTCATTTGAATTATGATTTCAAGGTTCACCCATATTGTGACATATAAAGAACTTCATTTCTTTTATGACTGAGTAGTAGTCCATGGTATGGATGAGATATTTGTTTAACCACCTTTTTTTTGTGTATCCATTTGCCTGTTGATGGGCAATTGTGTTGTTGCCATATGGTGGATGGCCTTTTGATATGTCCTGCCCAGTCCTCAGTCCTGACTTCCCCAAAATTGAGGTATCCACTACTCCAAGCCCAGCGATGCCACATTATTCCTGTTGCAATGGCTTGAATGTGTTCTGCAGAAGTTCATGTGTTGGAAGAAAACTCCAAAGTCATAGGTTGCTGGTATTTGAAGTTGGGCCTTTGGGAGGTAATTAGGATGAGATGAGGTCATGAGGGTGGGACCCCCAAGATGGCAAGATGGCATTAGTGGCTTTTTAAGAAGGACAGAAACTGCAGCAAAAAAGAGGGTAGAGAAGGACAGGAGTAAATGTGCAAGACAGGCAAAATGTTTTAGCAAAAGGACACCGCTGTTCCTTTATACTCTCATCACGTAATAACTTCCAGAAACCCACATTTGCAAGAGTTCTCCCATCCATTGCAAACAGCTTGGACAATGTCCTAGAAAACTGGGTTAACTTCTCCATTATCAGGTGACATCTTAACAGTGTTGCCTAAGAAGGAAGCTTTGAGAGCAGCTGGTGGAGGCAGAGGCAGCAGGGGCCAAGAGGCTGACAGGAGAGGACCCAGGGGACGAGACAAGCTTCCCCCTTGCATTAGGGCTGGGCCTGACCTGGAGCTCCTCCTCCGTGGACTCCAGTGGTGATACCATGAGCATTAGTCTCCGTGTGGTTGGAAGGTCTTCAAGAAGCAACCTTGTTCCCACCGTATTGTTGTTGGGGTCCACTTTTGCTATTACCTCCTCACCGCAGAGGAATTCCTGATGCTTAGAACAGCCTGAGAGTCATCCACAGAGACAGACGGACCAAGGAGAGCAAGGGAGTTGGCAGAGCTCCTGGCCAGGTTACCTGGGATGGGCCCTGCTCTACCCTGTTGTCTATATGAACTTGGGTGACCTTGGACTTAGTCTTTTGCCACTCTTGCTCTGGGCCCCAGCTATCTCACATGAGAAAGGAATGTGGTCTCCATCACATGCACAGTCCTTCCCAATCCAAGAGCCTTTGACAATTTGGGGAAAATGCTCAGGGACTTAAATAAGCCCAAATAGCCTATATCCTTCAGGGTTCAAGCAAGCAGCAGTTTGCTCAAATTGAATCATTTAAGAAAAATTTTAAAAAGGGGCCCCTTACAAAAGTGTGAGCAGGATGTAGGGCAACCACAAGTGTCTTGGTCCGTTTTCTGCTGCTGTAACTGAATGTGACAGGCTAAATACCACAGAATGATTTATTTAGAAACCATTTAAAATAGAAATTTATTTGGCTCTGGCTTTTGTAGGCCATAAAGACCAAGATCATGGTGCCAGCAACTGCTTGGCATCTGGTGAAGGCCTTTTTACTGCATCAAACGTGACAGAAGACATCGTGTGGTAAGACAGAGAAAGTGTGCCAGCTTGGGCCTCTCTTCCTCTTCTTAAAAAGCCACTAATGCCATCTGGGGGTTCCACCCTCATGACCTCATCTCATCCTATTACCTCCCAAAGCCCAAAGCTTCAAATACCAGCAACCTATGACTTTGGAGTTTTCTTCCAACACATGAACTTCTGCAGAACACATTCAAGCCACAGCAACAGGAAATAATGTGGCATCCCCGGGCTTGGAGTAGTGGATACCTCCAGCCTAAGAGCACAGGGACCCGGGACACAGAGGTGGAGTGGAGAGGACAGGGGTTGGAGGGATTCCGTCAGCCTATAAGCAACCTCAGAGAGGGACCAGGAGAACACCAGGCCTGACCTCACATGTCCATCCCCCTCTCATCTCCAGTCAGTGATGTTCCAAGGACGGAAGACAAATGGAAGTCACAGAGCACAGGAGCCCTTTGATGCAGTCATTCAAATTCAGACCCCTGGGAACAGAGCTGGAGGGGCAAAGAGAAGACATTCAGCACAGGCCACCTTTTGCCCCCCAGGTGTCACTCTTGACCTTTATTGAGTTGGCAATCACCGATGCCTTCTTCCTCCTTTTTGGGACCCCCCCCCTCCAGCTGATCTTACATCAGCCTAAGTTAGACTGAGTTCTGTATCTAGAGGGATGACCTGAGCCTTCATTTCAGAAGGATTTAAGTCCTTGGAGACCTTTTGTTTCATGGTCTAAGCCCATTGGACAAGGAAGTACTAAGAAATATTCCAGTGAATCTCTTGGGATCCATGGTAATTTGCCTCTTGGTTATTGAGATCAGTCACCACAGACAACCCAGTGATCCCCTTCTCTGCCTGCTGCTTAAGTGACATGAGGATCCCCCAAGAGTCATGATTCAGAAAGTATTCTCCTTCTGCACATCATATTAGGGTTCCACAAGTAGGATGTACACATTTAAAGATTTCTTGTAAGGGATCAGCTTATAGGATTGTGAGCCAATGGGCAAGTCTGAAGGCAGGCCATCAGGGAGTGCAGGCTGGATGTTGTGAGCCACAGGAGGGACTTCTTCTTCCTCAAGGAGGCCTCAAGTCTGTTCCCCAGCCTCACACAGATTGGACGAGGCCTTTCCAGATCATCAAGGATAATCTTCTTTCTTTAAAGTAAATGACTACAGACGTTAACCACACCTACATTAACTGGGATGTAGCCTAGTGGGGCTGACCTGTCAGATTGACCATTCCTGGTACTGAGACCTCAAACGCTCCAAGTCCAAGATGATGGAGGATGGTTGGCAAACCTGCTCCAAAGAGTCCTGCAGTGGAAGACGCTTTGATTCCACCTGCTTGCATTCTGGATAAGGAGAAGGCGGAGCTCTCTTTGAATGGTCTGAATTTGAATGGCTGCATTCAAATGGTGGTGGCTGATCCCATACTGGCTCTCTGTGAAGGCATGTAGGACAGGTGTAGACCACAGTCTGCCTTCCCAGTATGTCATCTCCCCTGCACTGTACCTGAGCTTTCAGCAGGCCATCCCATTCTTCCATGAAGCCTGAAGCTGTTGAGTGATATGGCGTTTGGACATGAGCCCAATATCACATGTCCTTTGCCCTAACGCACGTCTCTGGTCAGAGGTGATAATGCAGGATAGCAGATAAGGTATTCTGCAAGTGTGTGAACAGGGGTTCTGGGAACAGCATCATGAACAGGGAAGACAAATATTTATCAGGAACATGTCTATCTTTAGGAGGACAAAAATGCTGCCCCTTCATGATAGAAGGGGTCTGAGAGGGTAAACTTTATGTGTCAACTTGGTGCGGCCATGACACCAAGTTGTTCTGTCAAACACTAATCTACATGTCGCTGGGAAGCTCTCTGGTATGTCTCTCTCAGATGAAAGCCCTACTCTTAAATGTTAGATGTGACTGATACTGATTTAAATGAGCAGGCTCTGGGTAGAGCAGATTGGCCTCCATAATGTGTGTGGGTCTCATCTGTTCAGTCGCAGGCTTAGGAGCCAAGAGTGGGTTTTCTTGAGGAGGAGGGAATTCTATCTCCAGATGGAAACAAGGGACCCTGGCTGGAGTTTGCAGCCAACTGCCCTTTGGAATTTGTACTAAAAACTACAACACTCACTCTTCCTTGAGTCTCCAGCCTGCTGGCCTGCCCTCCACATTTTGGACTTGACCGTTTCCACAACTTCCAGTTCCTTAAAATAAATCTTTCTTTCCCTCCTTTTGCTTATGCTTTCCTGGAGAACCTGATTCATGCAGAGTCCACTGGAACCACCTTGCTGTTCTCCTGGGCGACGGTGACATCTTAAGGGTCCCAAAGAACCTCTGCTGCTGACAAGCTGGAAATGCATCCGGAGTTGTAGCTAAATCTGCCCTGAGGAGAGGTCATCCACAGAGATGAAGCCATGTGTGACCTCCACGTGGCATGATGGCTGCTTTGTATTTGAGCCCATTGAACAAGCAAAGAGGTTAATCAGCCCCCCAGGATGTGTCAACTTAGCCAGCTGCAACAGTGTACCCGGGCCACTGTAACAAGATACCACTGACTGGGTGGCTTAACAGACATTTATTTTCTCCCAGTTTGGAGGCTGGAACTTCGAGATCCAGGTACCTGCAGAGGGTATTGTTTTGTCCTGGTGAGGCCTCTCTTCAAGACTTGCAAAGGGCCACCTGCCTTCTCACTGTGTCCTCACATAGACTTTTATTTTTTTTTCCCCCTGTGCATTTGCAGAGAGCTCTCTGGTATGTCCCTCTCTTCTTATAAGGCCACCAGTTCTTTCAGATTAGGTCTCCACTCTTAGGACCTCATTTAACTTTAATTACCTTCTTATGGGTGTGTGACCATGTGAAATGCCTATTTGATCTTCATTCCTGGCCTGCAACTCCTAACATCCTTGGACTCTCTCAAGTTATAAGTGTCTCTCAGGGTCTCAATGAGGTGGCTAATGGCTGACAGCCCCTAGGTAGTTTCAGGACAGGGGCTGGACACTAGAAAGACCAAGGCAGGAATAGAGGGTTGGGACTTTCTGTCCCATCCTGCCACTTCTACGGAGGGGAGAGGGACTGAAAGTTCATGAAGAACATGACATTTGTGACATTTGCCAGTAAATGGATAGATTTGGAGACCATCATGCTAAGTGAAAAAAGCCAGTCCCCAAAAGCCAAAGGTCAAATGTTTTCTCTAGTATATGGAAGCTAATTCACGATATGGGGGAGAGGGGAAGAATAGATATTCAGTAGATTAGACAACGGGGAATGAAGGGAAGGGAGGGGGATAGGAAAAGGAAATATGGTGAAGTGAAAATCCAAAATAATTTTCCATGAATACACCATAGTGAATCCCATCATTGTGTCCATCCACAAGATTGGTGTCCTAATGAGAATAAGATATATTCCATGCTTGTGTAATTATATCAAAATGAATTCTGCTGTCATGTGCAACTAAAAAGAACCAAATTTTTTTAAAAAAAAGAAAACCTGAATCTGGATGAAAACACCTATGCCTATAACTTTGGTCAATTGAGGCTTATATTTTAATTATTTATTTATTTATTTATTTATTTGGGGGGGGCAGGGGGAGGTACCAGGGATTGAACTCAGGGGCACTTGACCACTGAGCCACATCCTTAACCCTATTTTGTATTTTATTAGAGACAGAGTCTCACTGAGTTGTTTAGCGCCTCGCTAAATTGCTGAGGCTGGCTTTGAACTCGCCATCCTCCTGTCTCTGCCTCCTGAGCCACTGGGATTACAAGCATGCGCCACTGTGCCTGGCCTGAGGCTTATATTTCTAATCCTTGGTATAACACCTTAGCATCAAGTTCTGTCCCTGTTTCTCAGATTCCTCCTGGTTATGGTGAATGAAGTCCTATTAATCTTTCATTGAATAGTCTTTTCCAGAAGCAGGTCTTTTTCTTTCCAATTGTGCTTTGTTGGGATTCAATTCTTATTTTCACTATGGAGGCAATGAAGGGTCAGCGGTGCATATGTGTTAATGGTGTGAAGTGGCCTCAGAACTTGCCTCAACTGAAGTCATCAAAAAGCTTTGAAGAAGGGAGAGGTGTCCTGCAAATGGTGTGGAGCAAGAGAGAGCTTTAGGAGTCTCAGATTCAATGGAACTGGGGGTTCTAAAGTTGTCACCCTAACATCACTTCCTCATGTCTCAGAATTCTACTCCTTTCCCACCAGTGCCCTGACCGTAGCACAAGATGTGCAGCTCTGCCACTGGTGGCGTGGCTTGGCTCTTAGACATAACTGCACTGTCACTACACCAGGTGAAGTGTGTCTTCACACTGCTGTAGGTACTCTGCTCATGCCCTCAAGCATGCTCCTCTAGGACATCAGAAGTCAGCCGACTCCTGGGGGTTTAGAATCACCACAGCACAGTCTGTCTACACCTTGCCTCGACTTGCACTTTATCTTGGGCTATCATTGGTCAGCACAGCATGCGGCAGATGACCTGAGTGCCATGACCCCTCGACAAGAAAGGGAACCTCGGGCAATTCCAATAGAGGAGCAACTAGTGGCATGCTGAGAAGGAAGGGAAGAAGGAGGATGGAAAAGACACAAAAAGGAGAGGAAGAAAAAAGCCCTGATTTACAGAATTTTAGATTATCCCCACTGTGGCTGATTTCAAGCTACCAATATAATTTTACTGAGCAGTTGGAAAGAGATGTACATAATTGGCTCTTATGAGCCAGTAACAGCCAGCTCTAGCCCAACACCCAGAGTACCAAACCATCCAAATCTATTTTCAGGGCTCCTTCCTGGGGTACTCCTGAGACTAGTATTAGTCAGGGACCTAGCAAGAAATAGATGGTTCATACCAAAGGGAGTAATTCAAGGAAATTGTAATAATTATTTACAAATAATAAATAAATAGTGGGTTGAAAATAGCAAAACCACAAAGGATAGTGATACTAACAGACCCTGGGTCTGGGGAAGGGACGGAGTGGTCACTGGAACCTGGGGGAAGCCAGAGGCCACCTTCAGGACCTGGGTACTTCTATCAAGGGAGGAAGCCAGCTTAAACCAGTTCCTCAAGGGGAGAGTTCTAATTTCATTTTCCTGGAGCCCTCCCAAGCTATGGTTGTTTCTCGTTGTAGGGCTACCACCACCTCAGACTGCCTGAGATTATCCTTATTTTAACACTTAAAGTCCTAAATTATGGAAAACTGATTTGGTGATTGGTATGGAAGGTTAGGGGGAAAGCACAAAACCCCTGGTGGTCCAAAAAACAGGGACCGAATGCAATACAATTTTAGAGTAAATAAAGTTAGATTATCCATCCTCCATAGCTGCCATCTCTGTTTTCCTTCTGACTGCTGAGGTTGCCCACCATGACTTCCAGTTCACAATAATGGATAATCTATTGTTACATCATGGCAGTGATGTCTCTAAGTGTACGTTGTAACCATGGGCATAACTGTCTGTCTTTGAGTTTGCCTGTGAATTAAGTGTGGTGTTTGTTTACCAGATACAAACAGTACAGGTTTAATTTTTAATATAGTGAATGTTGTGCCATGTTTTCTAAGAGTTCAGATAATTAAAAAAAAAAAAATAGACTGATTATAGTATCAATGCCAGCATGACCCTAATCATCACTGAAAAAGGAGGTTAACTGACAATGTTATTTTAGTAGCAGATGGAAGGACATATCAACTTGATTAGAGACGTAAATAACCCAAACAGAGCATCCTGCACAGACGCAGAAAGAATTTCAAAATAGGCATGGTGGAGATATGTAGAAACAAAATCTCCCCATTCTAGGATGAGACAACTAAGTATTTGTAAGTCAATAGGAAAGTTTTGTCTACCAAAAAATGTGAAGCAACAAAATAGCAAATGCTGCCAACTCAGACATACCACATAAATGAGATCATTCTCCTGTGATTATTTTACAGATTGAGTTAAGTTATAGTTCCTGATTCAGATGTTGCAGCTAAAATGTCTTGAAGGTAGACTAAAGGGGAAAATTTTGATATGATATATGTAGCTGTCAATTTTTGATTTTGATACTTATATGGTAGAACTGATTTTTTTTTCAGCTCTGGACCAACAATTATACTTTATATCAACAACCACAACAACAACAACAAAAAACATTCTCTTTAGCTCTTAGGTACTTTGATTTGAAAAAAGGAGCTTTGGATCCTCTCGATTTCTATGAAAAGTTTAATGAAACTGCAGAAAACTTAAACCAAAAGATTGCTGATATCTTACCCAAATAAAAACTAGATTCTGTTAATCGACTTGAACCTTTGGCTGGTGGTGCAAATGTAAATTTTGGCAAATTCCTTTTAGTTTATAGACTGCTTACCAAAGAAAGTGAAAGCACTTACTTGCTAATTGTCCTGCATGTAGGGGGTGTGATTTGCTCATCTGGGATATCTCATAATCAAAGTTTTTGGTCGACTTTCAGAACTTAATGAAACTTTTGAGTCTATAGAAATGAAAGAAGCAACCCTCCCCAGAGGTGTACCTACCAGATGACTGTTGCTACTGCCTGCCATTGGGAAGACACTAAGATGCCAACCTGTTACAAAGTCCTATTTTCAAAGGTTAGGACAAGAGAATGCCCTTTCTTTATTTGCAAATACATCAAGGAGGATACTAGAGGAAAGTTTACAGCAAAACAGAGTTGATATGCTTTCTCCAAAATTCTCCAATGACCTTGGGACACAAAGGACATAAAAAAGAATGAAATGACTGCATCTCAGTGGAGTGATGTTATGTGGCAGTGGTGACAGAAACACATAGAAAAGAGGATATAGCAGATGAGGAAAATAAGACTTAACTGCACTCCAAAAAATGGCTCTTTCTTTAAAAAAATATAAAGCTGATTTAAAACTGAAAAAGGAAGGAAGGAAGAAAGGACAGATGGACGGACAGAAAAGGGCAATAGAACTGTCTCAATTTCTTTACTAAATTGGCAACTTATTTATAACCCAATTTAAGATTGCACAAATTAAAATCATATGTGTTTTAAAAAGAGAAAGAGAGGCTGAGAAAGAGAGGCTGAACTTATGTGATTTTCTGATGGTGTGAAAGCATACCCATATATCCATTCTGCTTTTCACCTTAAGTACAGTAGTCAATAAATCACATGAGATATTCAACACTTTATTAAAAAACCAGTTTTGTGTTGGATGATTTGCCCGACCATATGCTAAGGTAAGTTTCTGAGCACATTTAAGGTAGGCTGGGCTAAGCTATGCTGTTCAGTAGGTTAGGTGTATTAAACACATTTTTAACGTATGATGTTTTCAATTTGCAATGGGTTTGTAGACATGTAACCCCACTGTAAGTTGAGGAGCATCTATAATGCCATTCGATGTGCTTCAGAGAGCATAAAATTATGGCCGTTTGGGGCCAACAGCCCAGCCATGTTGACAATTCCACAGCACCTGGAAAATGGAGAATGGGGGTTCCCATGAAGCAACCAGGGTTTTCTTAGGGCTGCTCCTGAATCTCTGTTTAAGAAATGGAAGCACTTTTGTTGTCCCAAAGAATGTCAGCTGAGTGGGATTCCTCACATACCTGGGGCCAAAAGTGGGCAATAATTCTGGGATCTATTTTTTAACTATCAAAGCAAAATGAAGCACATATCTGTTGTGAAACTAAGCATGCAAGATCTGAAAATGCCCTGGAAAACTGTGATTAAATCATTTCTTGGCATTTCTCTCTTCTGACATTCAGACCACCAGAGACTTCCAAAATACAATAATTCTCTAGAGTTGGGTATTTGATTCTAACCAAGCAGTAATAACTACCATAACAATGGCAGACATTTATTGAGGGCTGACTATGTGCCAGAATCTACAGGAGGTACTTTTACATGGATTATTTTCTTTAATCTTCAGAACAGCCTTTAAAAGTTCTAATATTGATATATTTGGCAGATGAAGGAAATAAGGTTTAAAGCATTAAATAACTTGGCCCAAGTTTTCATGACTAGTTAAGTAACAGGTCTGGGATTGGAACCCAGGCAGCCTGATTCAGCCTCTACTTTTGACTACTAGCATTCTGATTTCCTAATCATGGCATTTTATAAAACCAAAATGACAATCAGGCAACTATTCCTTGTAGGGAGATTGCAGAATGGTGGTGAGAAATGGGGCAGCAGGGAATATTAAAGTCCATCAGCAGTCATGCTTTGAGTCTCCCATCAATGCTGAGAAATGATCATTTAAAAAAAATTACTGTGCTTAAAAAATAACAACTCCATGGGTCATAAATATAAAACTGAAGTTTGTGCTGAAGCAAACACCTTGAGGACTAAGGGTCTGAAAGCAGCTAGAGGAGGCAGGGAGCCTGTTTCCCACAGTGATCAGGACCACAAATGTTTCATGCAAAGCTGGGGATCAGAGCCAGAATAGAGAGCAGATCACACCTTATAGAAAGGATCAAAAGTGCTTCTGTCAACTTCTGGTTACACTTAAGATCCAATACCCAGTAAGAAGAGGGAAAGCAAATACAGTCTTGCAGCCAGGATCTAGTGCAATATCCAGTTATCTCCTTTGCAGGAGCACTCTGAAACCCACTCCACAATGTTGTTCTTCTAAGACAGCAGACAGAGAAAACAAACCTCTGGAAAAGGATGGTGAGAATAGAGTACCTGCAACAAAAGGAAACAAAACAAAACAAACAAAAAAACTAATTCTTGTGGAGCTCATACCTAATTTTAAAAAAATCAACAATCAGGAGATGATATCACTTGAGAGAAAATGAAAATAGTGGTGCAATCTGCAAATAAGTTTAAAAGTCCCTGTGTTGGGTAAAGTAATGAAATTGTTTTAAAGAAAGCAATTAACTATTTGAGCCAACATATGAATATGAAAAAGAAACATTTAGAAATCTTGGATAAAAAGAATAAAGCAGCTAATCACTGAAATTTATGAAGCTCAATAGATGGGGTAAACTCTAGATAAACTCTAGATTAAATGTGGCTAAGGAGTGAACTGATGAAGTGGAAGATCATCATGGAGGAATTCATTCAGAGTTCAACAGAATGCTAAGTTGTCCAAATGGTCAACAACACAAGAAGGTATTTGACATCATTAGTCTCAGACTGTATTTTAAAATAATAGCTAGACATTGGTTACAAGTCAATCCTGAAGCATAATGAAACAGAACTGTCAAAAATATCGGATATAACAAGGTCTCATGTTAAGAGCTAAATAAAATTCTGGATTAGTAAAGGTTCTCCAGAAAAACAGAATTAATATGTCGTATACATATATAGACAGAAACAGTTGTGTTAAAAAGGATTGACTCATGCAGTTATGAAGGCCAACAAGTCCCAAGATCTGCAGTGTGAGTCTGCAAGCTGGAAATGCAGGAGAGCACATTATGCATTTCTGCTTCAGTGGGTGGCAGGCTGGAGACCCAGAGAAAGTCCATGTTTCAGTCTATGTCTGAAGGAAGGAAAAACTGATGTGTAGTAGGACACTCATGTGCCATAGGAGGAATTCTCTCTTACTTCAAGGAGGGCTGGTCAGCCTTTTTGTTCTGTTCAGGCTGTCAACCGATTGCCACCTAGGCTTGGGAGGCCAATATGGTTTACTTGGTCTACCAGTTGTAATGTTAATCTCATCCAAACACACCCTCACAGAAATATCTAGAATAACATTTGACCAAATATCTGGCACCCTGTGGCCTATTCCAGTGGACACATAAAATTAACCATCTCACCAGGCCTTGGGGAATTTTACAACACAGCGCCCTGGTTAGCCAGATAAGGGAGGAAGTGCCCTTTGCTATTGACAAGGGAGGAGAATGGATCATAAAGATGGGGTCTCCAGGTGCAGATGGCTGGATTCTGGGTGCTGTACATTGAAGCTAGAGAGACCTGGGTGAGACTCTTGTACTAGCTATGTGACCCTGGACATGTTGCTTAATTCCACTGCATTTTGGTTTCTTCATCTCTTAAGAGAGAATAATCAGCAATCTCAAAGGGCTAGTGGAACGGTTTTAAAAGATGATATACACAGTCCTTGGCAAAATACCCAGCCTACAATAGTTCTCTGATGGCCAGCACTGAGGTTAGGACTTTTGACCCACCACTGTGACAAATAGACCACCATCATCACAACCAGGGAAGCAAAGGAAAAGAGCCAGGGCCTGAGACCTGGTAGGCTTGGGTCTAAATCTTGCCCTGCCCCCTACATCCTGGCTATGAGAGTTTGGGGTCTTCCTTTACATGTTTATAGTGTTTGCTTCTCATGTACAAACAAGGGCGATATATGTACCTTAGAGCAGTTTCTGAACCAGAGGAACTTATCTCCCACCCCTGGTGACAGGGGGCAGTATCTGGAGATGGTTTTGGTTGTCACAGCTGGGCATCTAGTCGGGGGAGGCCAGGGATGCAGCTAAACATCTGACATTGCACAGGACAGTCCTCTAAAGCAAAGAATCATGCAATGTGTCAATTATGCTGAATTTGAGAAACGATGGGATAGAAAACCTAAATGAGATCATGTTTATAGGCTCTTGGCCAATAGCTTGGTTTAGGAGATAACAATGAAGGCTATCATCACCATCATCATCATCATCATCATCATCATCATCACATGAAATCAGATAGACAGTGGACAGATTTCTGTTCTCTTCTTCCCAATACTCCTCCCCCCATCCCCATAGAGAGGACATGGGACTTCCCCTCTGGCAGCTCTGTCATGTTTGGCCTCACATAAAGGGTCAGCCACATGCAGGTCCAACAGGCCAAGTTCTGGAATGCAGCTTCCAGGCAGAGGCATCTGGAATATTCTCTGGCTCTCTCGGGGACCCAGCCTCCTGTAGCTCCTTGGCTGCCTCTGCAGGAGCCTCAGGCCCCGGAAGCTGCAGCCAGCTCCTGACAGAGCTCCCATCCCACCTCTGGGGGTCCTGGTGGACCAGCCCTTGGCCATGGCCTCTCCTCAGACATAACTCCAAGATTTATGAAGCCTTTTCTTAGGATTATGTAAATGCCCCTTCTGTGTGCGGGAATAAGAGGAGAGGAGACAGAAAAGAAACCACCAGCTCTCCTACATGAGCCATCTCTCTCTCTGTATCTCCCTAAAATTGAGTCTTCCTTTGGCCTGTAACTGATGACATTTCCCCGACAGAGGCTTCCTGCCTGCCTCTGCACAGGAGCCCAGGGCACAGGACCCACTCACACATGCCCAGAAGAAAAACACAAAGAAAACCCGCGTGCTGCTCCCACACACATTGCTAGCACCAGCCATCTCTCCAAGCCCTTCCGGTTCCGCCTGATTCAGCTGGATCTAAAGGGCGGGACTCTGGCTGCACTCAAATCCCTGGCGGAGGCTGCTTTTCATTTGTTTAGCTACAGTTGAGGCAAGTCTCCTTGCAGAACTTGCCCCTGGGCAGCTGATTTCGCCTTTGAAGCAGTTTCCAACAATAATACTGTAATGGAAACAAAGCCCGCTCCGCTTTCACAGAGCGTATTTTCTCCTGCAGAACCCCGACTGGGTTTGCAAGGACAGAGCAAGGCTTCCTCTCTAGAATGTGTGCTTCCCTGGCCTGTGAGGGGTTGAACTTTTTTTTTTTTTTCCTCCTGCAAGAGAGTCATAAACACATAGGTACCAAAGAGTTAATTTGCGTTTTTTAAACCTCCTTCCCAATGCCCGCTCTCATTCCTGCATAAAATCTCCATGTCCAGACATCAAATCAGTAAGCCCTGTTGCCTGTCAGAGAATACAATGTCAGGCCATTAGTATGTTAATAAGTCCGGAGGGCGACAGGTGGCCTACTAGACAGCTCAATTAAGCTGCTCATTAAACACACGCTAACGAACAGCCAAGGCAGGGCCTGAACAGCACCATTCTGTAATGACATGATGTCAGAGTGAACAAATGAGGAAAAATAACAAAAACATTACAGCCGGGACAGACGCCACTAATAAGGACCCCTCGCACTACATCAGCCCGCAAATCAATGAGTCACAGGGATCAAAAAACTCGACCCAACATTCTCAGGAGACTGAATGCAGCAAGATTTTTTTGGTCACTACTTAAAAAAAAAAAAATACCAAAACCTAAAATTATGGCAAAATATCACAATTTAACTGCTAAAAAAAATGAAGCAAAGTTTATTTGACACAGAGCTAATCAAAAAGTCCAAGAAATTTGTATTGTTGGGTTTGAATGAAAATCATTATTTAATGGGATCATCATTTACATTTGATTGGCATTTTTTTTTTTTAAGCCCACAGGTTTGAATCATTTGCTGCTCAGTCAGTGTAAGGGCATAGTGGAATGTAAAAGAGCACATATCAAGTTTCTCAGGTGAAGATTACTTGTTATTATTTTAAGCAAAGGGACTTCCAGCAGCTGCTAGAATTTTCTCTCCTTTTCGAGTAAGGGGCTTCCTGGATAATAAAGAATCAATCCTCTGCCATGGCTCTGACTCTGCAGATACACATTGCTAAACTAATAGGCTGGCTGGCCATTAGAAGGTTGTGACCTTGGCTCTTATCTTTTGTCAAGGTCACAGCTGACACCGCCTGTGCATAGGCTTTCTTTATATCTCGTCCCCGCTACCCCCCTCTGAAAGGAGAGTGAAGGTTGGGGTTTGCTCTGAAGAAGCTCAGGCAGCCTCTGGGAGGCTCCGTTATTCCCATATCTGTTGAGCTTTCTCTGTCCAAATGTATGTAATGGGGGCCGGTGGGGCTGTCACCTGTGTGAGCCTGAACAGGTCATTTTGTTCCCTGTTTCTGTTTCCTTATTTATAATGTGATTGAACTGGCCCTTCTGTATTCTCTCAACCCTTTCCATTTTAAGTGGGTCTTTGATACAAAATAAGTGTAAGATGCTCATGGAATTTGCCATCTGGTTGGAAGGATGAAACTGGTAGCTAAAAACACTTGGAAGAATTCAAAGTGCATTGTGTTATCTAAAAGTCCAAGAAGAACTGAAAACAGGGATGGAGGGGCTGAGTGGTAGAGCCCATGCGTAGTGTGCACAAGGCCCTGGCTTCAATCCCCAGCACCATAAATGTAGGTAAATAAGTAAGTAAGCAAGTAAGTAAATAAATAAATAAAAGCAGAAATGAGAGACATTAGAGGTCTGTGAGGGATCTAGGTCAATTCCCTGAAAATCAGCTGGCCAGAGCGGATGGCGGGATGCGGATGGAGCTTCTGCTGGCTCTGGGAACCTGAGTAGGGTGGAGGAGGGGAGGGATCCCAGGGCAGCTGCCTGGTTCAACCACACACACACTAATCAGTGGAAAAAGTTAGTGTGCACTTTAACTTTTTTTTTTTTTTTTTTTACTATCCGAAAACAGTTCCAACATATTAAAACACACAGCAGAACAAGATAATTTTAAACAATGTAGACTTTTTTAAAAATAGAAGTGCAAACATTCTTTCCTACATACCAGAAGATCATACCAGGCAAGTGTTCTGCAGACACACACACCCTAATTTGGAGATTACTCTTCAGGGGTGAGGAAGGAAGAGAGAGGATGTCTAAGCAATGCAGGTAGGACAAGTGTGACATGCATGGCCCATGGGTGTGTGTAGAAGGGGCTGAGGATGACCTGTGACCCCACCTGCCTCATGCAAAGCAGTGGGAGATCAGTGGGACTTGGCAAAGCCAGGGGAGACAGCCTATGCGAGGGCAGAGGTGAGAGGGAGATGGGCATGTCTGAGGAGCACAGCAATTTGGCCTCTTGTCCCAGCTGCACTAAGGGCCATCTGAGGCTGGAGATGTGAGCACATGCAAGCATTCAACAGATGTTTGTTGAGGTTCCCTCTTTGCTCACAGAACTGGGAAGCAAAAAAATGAAAACATTTTGTCCCTAGCCTCAGGGAATTTACAATGGAGTCATTCATCCATTCATATTTATTCAGCACTTCTCTTATCTAGGTGCTGGGAATAATGACAAATGATACAAACTTAGTCCCGGCGCTCATGAGCTTAGGGTCAAGTGGAAGATACAGGCATATTATTTAACTAACTCCATGTCAAGTCAAACTGTGATGAATGTTTGGCAGAGGTGGGGATAAAGATTTGTAGGAACACAGCTGAGGTTGTGTTTAATTCTGTCCATGAGAATCATAGAGACTTTCTGGCACCCTGAAGAGCTCTAGAGCAATGCTGCTCCATAGAACTTTCTGGAGTGACAGAAACGTTCTATATCTGTACTGTCCAATGTGGTAAACACATGTGGCCTTTGAGTATTTGAAATGAGACTAAAAATAAGAAACTGAATTTTTAATTTTAATGAATTTTAGTTATCTGAAATTTAACTAATTCTATGTGGCTACCATATTGGACTTCACAGCCATGGAAGATGGTGGGGATTAAATGGCTGGTGGTGAGTTCTGGAGGAATGACATGGCCTCTTTCTTTAAACTCATGTTTTTTCCTTCTGTCCAGGGTAGTGTCATTCCAGAAGTTCAGCATTATTCCTTCAATAATGCTATATCCCCAATGATTGTTCCAGACCTCGCACAGTGAGTGTTGATGGATGCTGGCAGGGACTGTAAGACACTGGTAAGAAATGAAAAAAAAAAAGAAATTTAAATTATAACATCTGTTCCCCTCTTCTGTTCTGAGTTCACATCCCACCTCTTCTGGCAATGGTGTCTGATCTTCTTTTCACCATTTTGGAGAGGACAAGAACAGTACTAGCCTGTCCACCAGGGGACGGCGCACATGCCCTGGGATGTCTCACACAGCAGCCAAGCTTTCTCCCATCTGGTAGGCTATGGTTGTTTTTGAGGAATGGGGAGATACACTCAAGTCCTATTTCAGAACCCACCCCAGCACATACCGCCCTTTCTTCTTTTCTTATTGTTTGCTTTAGATGTCCTAGAAAAAAAGGAGAAGCAGGGAAGGAGATCTCTCTTCATATGTTAAAGTCAATGAAATGGCAGTGGACTCTGGAAAAGAACTTTAGTTTCATTTGTGTTTGTTTATTCAATTGCTTTTATGATAAGGATAGGAAGTTCCAAAGCCAAGGCCACTGAGAATTGATGAGAAGGAACCTCATTTCAAAGACGGCAAGTTAGCCTACATGTCTCCTGAAACACCACTAAAAAACCAGAGGAGGTATTTTGCAAAATATATAACCCCACAGATGAAAAGAACAGAAGTGAGGATAACAGTGTCAAATTTGGAAGCAGGACAGTAAATGTGTTTTTGGTAATTAATACGACAGAATTGAAAAAGCCGAATCATAGGCTGCCTGGGGGGAAAGCCAGAAGTACTACAGCTCCCCAGGAGTTGTGTCAGGAGGGACCCATGGAAGTAGGACACAAGGTGGATCTCCATGTGGAGTGACTGATTAAATGTCCTTTTTAAGTAGTTAGATCCCCAGTCTTCCTCTTCAATGCTGAGAAGCTAGGCCAAATGTCTACATTCTGAATGCTGAGATCTTCCTGGTCATTTTCAAAATCTGTTTCTGGAATGATGGCAATGGGGAGTCCACGTGAGGACTGTGAGACTCTTCACTGCAGCTCTTCCAGTATGGCAACAGGAGAGACTCAAAGACACTCACCTCCACGCTTCCCCAGAGGAATGGCCACAGGAGGTCAGGGTACCTAAGCCCACTGTTGACAAGACCCCTGGGTGTGTACAGAGCTTTCCACCAGCTTTTACTGTCCCTTTCCTCAATATGAGGGGACAGGGAAGGACCATTTGACATTTGAAAAGGTGGAACCAGAGAAGGGGGAGAAAGTAAGTTGGAGGCAACATAAGTTATAGAAGTTGGGGGAAAAGAAGATGCTTAAAAATTATCATTAATGTTTTCAGAGAGTTAGGAGAAGATATTGTGTCCATGAAATGATAAGAAGATACTAATTTTATCTTATTTTTAAAAATTTTGTATTATTTTTATTTAAAATAATTATCTATATTTTTATGGGCAAAATATGATGTTTCAATACATGTATACATTGTGGGATGATCAAATCAGAGTGAAATATCCATCACCTCAAGTACTTACCATTTCTTGGTGGTGAGAATATTTAAACTCCTCCTCTCTTTAAGTCATTTTTCAGTATGTAATACATTATTATTAACCGTATTGTTTAGATTGCTAGAACTACTTCCTCCAATCTAACTGAAACGTTGTGCCCTTTGGCCAACATCTCTGTCCACTCACCCCTTCTCCCTCTCTACGCCCTCAGCCTATGGTAACCACTATTCTATTCTCTGCTCTGGGAGCTCAACTTTTTTAGATTCTAGATATAAATGAGATCATGAGGGTATTTGTCTCTCTGTGCCTGGAATATTTCACTTAACACAAGTCCTCCAGGTTCATTCATGTGACAGAAGTCCCTACTTTTAAAGGCTGAGTAGTATTCCAGTGTGTCCACATATCTATCCATTCATCTGTCAATGACATTTCAGTTGCTTTCACATCTTTACTATTGTGAAGAATGCTGAAAGGGACAAGGGAGTGCAGGTGTCTTTCTGACATACTGCTTTTAGTTCCTCTGGAAAGATCCCCAGAGAAGGACTGCTGGATCATATGGAAGTTCTATGTTTAGTTTTTGGAAGAACCTCCATACCGTTTTCCAAAATGGCTATACTAATTCATATTCCCACCAGAAGTGTATGAATTCCTTTTCTTCATATCTTCACCAAGATATGTATATTTCATCTTTCTTATACTAGCAAATCTAATAGGTGTGAGGTAATATCTCATTGTAGTTTTACTTCACATTTCTCTGATAATTAGAGAAGTTAAACATTTTTTTTCATATATCTTTTGGCCAAGATCTATTTGAGACTTTGGCAACTTTTTATATACTTGTAATTGAATAGTTTGAGTTCTTTGTATAATTTGGATGTTAGCCTCTTATTTAATACAGAATTTGTAATTATCTTCTCCCTGTTTATGGGCTGTCAATCGATGGGCTGTCTCTCAACCGTATTGCTTCTTTTGCTGCGCAGAAGTTTTTTATTTAATGCAATCCCATTTGTTCATTTTTGCCTTCATTGCCAGTATAAGATATTAATTTTTTAAAAAATCAGAGATCAAACAAAAATGCTTTGAAACAGGAAAAAATGAAAAGTTAAGAAAATCTCGCACAATGTGGAAGAAAAACACTAAGAAAAAATAGGTGAGAACAAGTAAAGAACTCATAGGGACACAGCACAGTGCCTAGACTCTAAATATGGAAGGCTGATCCAGAGACAGAGGGAGGCAATCTCCAAAGAAACAATTCATGAACATTTCCCAGGTTTCAGAGATCTGAGGTTCCCAACGGTACCCACGCAATGGATTCAAATAGATTCATTGAGACAGATCATTGTGAAATTGTATCCATCTGGGGATAAAGAGAAGATGGGAAATGTTTCCAGAGAAGAAAAAGGAAAATGTGCCCTGTAAAAGGAACAGGGAATCAGAATGCCCTGGACCTCTCCAGAGCCACATGATGAAAGACAATGGAGAATGTTTCAAAATTGGAACAAAAAGTGTTTCCTAGGGTACAGTTCTATACCCATCAAGACCATTACTCAAATGTGAAGCGAGGGTGTGATAAAATAAGGCAACAGTTAACTTCAGAAAACGCCTCGATGGGGAACGGAAGAATAACATGGCCCAGCTACTGCCAGCAATGACAGAACTATAATATATCAACACTGAATAGTAGTCTTCAAAATTTCAGTGAAACTGTAGAAGGAGAGTGTGTGTGGGGGGGTATGCACATATGTGTGCATGCTTGTGAGTGTACATATTTGGTGTTATATGAAAGAGGCAAATTCTCTTCTTCCATAGAGGAAGTCAATAGTTAATGACCAAGACTAAAAAAATTAAGAAATAATAGCAAAATCATGTTATTGCAGATACATGGATGTAAATTTGAGAAGACTCAATGCCTCAGGATGAGGAAATGGCAGTTTAGGGATTGCTATTTATTATCAGCTTTCAAAACCATCTGATCAAAACTCTGTGGATTTGTAACTTTGATTTAAAATGAAAGGGAGAGATACATAGTTAAAATTTACCAAGTGGTGTAGGAGACTGAGCACTGATTGCAAACCTCGCCCAGGGCCCAGGAGGCTGAAACTCCACAAAGGGCCAGTCCCAAGGTCAGGCCATCCTAAATGCTAGATCTGCCTCTGCCCCTGGTCTCTCAGAGGCCAGGGCAATCTGCCTCATGAAATTAGAAGCTGCTTCATTAACTTCAAAACTATTCTGATTGTCCCATGATGCACAGCTTCATGTTACCACCCGCCACTAGTATTTACTCAACAAAACTTGAGTGCTTGCTTCTCAGGGACTCTATCTGTCTCCTTCTCATGCCCCATGTCCCACCACCAACCTGATACATGGGAAGTCTGAGTCAAGGCATCTGTAGATTTCAGTACAAGTTCTACAAGGATGCGGAGGAGAGATTCATGCGACCTCACACTGAGCCACATCTTTGCTTCTCACAGAAATTGGATTGTGAAGTCAAATGCATAATATTTTTTCCCTTTGTTCTCACATGACCCTATTGTCCTTCTTGAGAGCAGAGGAAAAACTATTGTAGATTTAGCCCTGAATACAGAAGAAAAAAGAAAAAAAGACAAAACCCTGAACTCACCTATACACATACATGAACACACTCAATTCCACTGATTATTTGATGAAATTGAAATCATTTCATTTTTTCCAAGCACGACCATCATCTATTTAAATAAAGACTCCTTGTTTTTTAAAGGTATATACTACATATTTACATATGAAACTGTCTGATGTTTGGGATTTGCTTCAAAATCACCTGGTACTTGAATAGAAGTAGGAGGCAGGAAAGTGAGGCCAGGGTCCAGGGACTGAGGCTATTCATGGCCCAATGTAAAGGACTTGGCCAAGGTCACAACTTGGCTGATCAGTGACTAAGCTGGGCCTAGACCTCGGATCCAAATATTCCAAGCGTAGTGGACTGTGAGACACCCGAAGGAGAGGAGAAGTACCTGTTACAGGAGCACCAAAGGAGAAAGGGGCCAAGGCTGAAGGAGGCACAGGACTTGTAAAGGACAAGGGCACTGACAATCAGATTTATCTACTTTACATGTTTGGGGCCAGAAAATATTGTTGGTGGTTAGTTATCTCTAGGTGTCGGGATAACGGTGGGTTTTATTCTGTTGATACTTTTTTGTTTGATATCTTCCTGATTTTTTTGACCAAAAATGCAGACTGTGTTTTTGACAAAGAACAGCCATCAAATGCCTACTACGAGTCAGACTGTCTTGGGGCTGGAATACAATGGACTCAGACAAATATGGTCCTTCCTTTGGAGCAGTCAGTGATTGAGGTGGCCTTGGGGGACACACTGAATTTTTCTAGAGACCCTGTGTCTGGGCCAACTCGCTGGCGCTGGGAAGGAAGGATACCCACCTGCGTTCTGGGAGGCTTCTGGTGTGACCCTGGATGAGCTGCCCTAGTGCTGCCCTGTTGGGGTTTAAATGCCAGCTCTGCCACACCCCACCTGTGTAACCTCAGGCACATGCCACTTAACCTTTCTGGGCCTTGGTTTCCTCATTCAGAAAATAGAGACAACGATGATGGTAAAACTAAGCTCCTAAGGGATTTGGGGGACATACTCGGCTAAAAAAATTTCTCATTGATTGTCCAAAATTTCAAATTCAGCTAAGCTACTGTATTTAGCTGGCAACCCCTGCTTCTCCAGAGGCCTCAGTTCTGAGGGTGAACCCCCAAGAGGACCCAGATCAGGTCAGGAGTGTCCGAAGCTCAGTGACACCATTGAGTTGGCCTCACCATGTGTGCCTGGGTTGGCCTCTGTCTTGGGATCATTCCAAGTGGTTTCCAGGTGGCTCCAGCACACCAGACTTGTCATCCTGGTGCTCTTGGGCTCATGGGCGGGCAGCCTACAGTGTAGGGACCCTGTAAGCAACAGGATTAATCTCTCCGGAACTTTAGAAAAATAAAGCAGAAAGAAATATTTGCGTATTTTTAGTCAGTGTCCCTTTCCTAGAGGATGTTGGTCTAAAATTCTATTTTAGAAACTGTCATGGAAAAACCAATTTCAGAGGGGGTAGAGAGAGAAGAGGGGAGGGGAGGGGAGGGGAGGGGGGATAGTAGAGGATAGGAAAGGCAGCAGAATACAACAGACACTAGTATGGCAATATGTAAATCAATGGATGTGTAACTGATGTGATTCTGCAATCTGTATATGGGGTAAAAATGGGAGTTCATAACCCACTTGAATCAAAGTGTGAAGTATGATATATCAAGAACTATGTAATGTTTTGAACAACCAACAATAAAAAATTTAAAAAAAAAAGAAAAAAAAAAAAACAATTTCACCCAGAAATGGTTATAAATGGTTCACTGTGTCAGGAATTTAACTGCAGAAGGAAACTTGGGAGGGTTGAGTGCAGACTCAAGGCCCAATACTCCCAGGCAGAGGAGGCATCCATTGCCTGGTTCTGTCTGTCATGGGGCTGAAGACCAATCCTTGGCTTCATGCCTGAGTCTGCTCATTTGGATCTTTTATATCTTAAGAGGCAAAGATGGCCTCTGCATTGTTGAAGGCCAAAATGAGTTCAGAGCAAAAATGAGGCCCAGGAATCACGACCAAGAAAGTCTTGTGGCCCATTCTGCTGGGATTTAGAAAACTTTTGAGTATGCAAATTCTGTAGCTCCATTGGCCAACATCTTAATATTTTTATATCTTTGTGAGGATCCTATTAATGGCAGAATATAGATGAAGAACAGTACGGGACACTCTGTAAATGTGGTAATTTTGTTATTTACATTAGGACACTGAAAGTACAGGGCGAGGCAGGACGGAGGTTAGGCAAGAAGTGAATGGTCTAATACAGTGAACTTTGTGTTTTGGTGAGCTTTTCAATTACTTGAGATATGCAAGTTAGAGATGCCCCAGGATCTTACCCAAGACCTGTTGAATCAAAAACAGCAGGAAAGGTCCCAAAGTGTGTCCCAGCTATTCCCCCATAGCAATCTGGGAATGTTATCAATGTTTATAATTCCAGACTGAATTACGGGTCTTTGTGCTTGGTGTCCTGAGATATTACGTTGCTTTTCTTCTCTCTCAGTCTCTCTGTGTCTCTCCTTTCAAAAGTGAATATGTTCTCAGACCCAGTGCTGGATTTCTAACTAGATGGAGCCAGAAAGGTCAAGTCTGGGCAGTTTAGGTATGGGCAGAATTATGGAATCATAAAGCACCAGAGCTGCAATGAGGAGTGGATCAAACCACATGGAAAACCAGAGACCCAGAGATGGAAAGTTCTTTGCCCAAGTCTCTAACTCATACCCAGGTTCTGCCCTGTCTACCCTCATTGCTTGGAAGCTGTCACCTGTTAAAGGAGACTATAGGTCCCAAAGTGTGGCTGTCCCAAAGAGGATGCTGTGCCATCATCCTAAGGTCATGGGCCACCCTGGACAGCTCCAGTGTTTCTGGTCGGAGCTCTTCACATTTGCCTACTTTGGGAGCTCCAAAACCCCACTTCCTTTCACTTTAACATCCTAAGGAGTAACATGGAAGTCAAGGGACTCACCCTCTGCCCCAACCTGTACCGTGGTGTGTGCCAGGGGCACTGAGCTCCCTCGCACAGGGACATGGCCTTGCAGTGGCCTCTCACATAGCAGGCTGAACCTAAGAAGAGGGACCCAGCCCGCATGGGGTACCCTGCAGTCTCTAAGGGGCCTTTGGTCCCCTGTTCAGACTGTACCTTGTGTGGGTTTGCTGGCCTCATTTCTGGGACCCAGCCTTGTGGGGAGGGGAGGCCAAGTGTGAAAATCCACCAGAGCCCTTTGTCAACCCAAGTGAGGATTTTGAGGCGGCATTAAAATGCCTTTCCCCTTCTTCTGAAAAAGGATTAGGTGCTACGAAGTGCTTGAGCCTTCAGCTCCTTTGAAAAGAAACCCCGTTTTAAGTGCTAAGCTCAGATTCCACAGGCCTCCTCAGGAAAGTGGCCTCTACGGCTGCAGCTGCTGCCGAAAGCCCCAAATCCCAGCGCCACCTCCTCCTGGCAGCTCCATTCGCACAGGCTGGGGTGGGGGCGGGGCGGGGGGCAGACCAGATGTTTTTAGGGGATTATCTCCCAGAAGAAAAGCCAGTGTTCCTGTGTGCCACCCACTTCTGAAAGGCAATTTTTTCCCCCACAGTGCCACCAAAATCGGTGGGAACAGGTCCAGGAGTCCCCATCCTCTGATAGTGTTCAGCATCCTAGACTTTAGGGGCTTTATTTTATCCATTCCTCACCATGACAATATCACCTCCATCATGGGAGGAATGAAATCTTCCCCCAAATCCATAGGTTGAAACCTTTATCCTCAGTACCTCAGAATGGAAGCGTACTTGGAGATGCAGTCTTTAAAGAGGTAATTAGGGTAAAATGAAGTCATATGGGTAAACCCTAATCCAGTGTGACTAGTGTTCTTATAAGGAGAGGAGATTGGGTCAGACCTGTATAGGGGGAAGGCCACAGAGGACACGGGGAGAAGGAGAGAGAACTCAGGAGAAAACCACCCTGCTGGTGCTTTAGTTTTAGATTTTCAACCTCCAGAACTGTGGGGAAATAAGATCTGTTGTTTCCGCCACCTGGTCTATAAGGTAAGGAGCAAACCAAGACCCAGCTAGCTTAGGTGACCTTCCCAATGGCACATAGCTCTCAAGCAGCCTCTCATGGGCCCAGGTTAGATTTGTCTGATTTCAAAGCCCTTATGTTTAACCCCTTCCTTAACTTCGCAGGAAGGTAGCCAGGGAAACAGAATCCTAACACAATTTAGGTAAGAGCTAACACTCCATTTTAAGATGTTGTTAATAATGTGGAGGGGTATGGACCCATCCCGACTGTTGCAATGTCTGTCCATCCAGGCTAGGGACTTCCACTGCTCCGTGTTGGTCTACAGGCCTCGAAATGGATTTCTCAAAGAAATTCACTCATAAGTACTTCCTAAACCTCTGTGCAAATTTCAGTCATGGGAGTCGCTTAGAAAAACAAGAGCTACCTTTCTGGGCCTAGCTAGGAGCAACTTGGGATAGGCTTCTGACATCTGTATTTTTGACAGATTCTTTGGGTGATTCTAATACACAGTGGCTGGTAGCACGTGGAAGGACATTGAGACCTCAAGGCAACTCCACCTGGCCTTTAATTAGAGCTTCCTGCCAGCTTTGGGGGCACCCCTTTCATAGATCCACCAACGCCAGTACCATGACCCATGCTTCCCACCTTCCAAGCAGCAAGCAAGTCTTTGAGGAAGGGTCTCCAGCTGCAGTCTAATGCAGTTTTCATGTGAAGAACCTCAGTGGAGGGAGAGGTTTCTCTGGCTATGAGCCTCATAAACACCATCGTTAGCTTGTAGGCCACAGCCCCCAGCTTCTGTAGTCCAGATCTCGAGTTTGGTCCATTATATACCTAGAATTCAGAACACTGACTTGTTGTTGGGGCATTGACAAAATAAACCTGTGGTAAGAGGATTCTGGTCTTTCAAGGTCCTTTTAGATGGGAAAGGGACCCGTCAGTTTCCAGTTACAGCCATGACAGATGTTATGGTTTGGATGTGTAATGTCCCTCAAAAGCTCATATGTCAAAGTCTTAATGCAGTAGTGTTCCCAGGTGGGGCTTTCGGAGATGACTGGATTCTAAGGGTTCTAACCTCAGTAATGGATTAGTCCATGGATGAATTCATAGCTTAATGGGCTATTGGGAGGTGATGGAAACCTTAGGAGGCAGAGTCTAGTTGGAGAAAGTAGATCACTGGGGATGAGCCCTTGAAGGGGTATATTTTGTCCCTGACCCCTTCCTTTCTCTCTCTTTTTCCACCTCGTGGCTGTCATGAGGTAAGAAGCTCCACTCCACCACACTCTTTTGCCATCTCATGCTGCCTTACCACAGGCTCAAAAACAACAGAATGAGGTCATCATGGAAGAAGACCTCTGAAACCATGAGCAAAAAATACATCTTTCCTTCTTTAAGATGTTTTCCTCCCGTATTTTGTCATGGCAATAGGAAGATAAATAACAGTGAGTGAATACCAGGAAGTGAGAAATTACTAGGGCCATCTTGGAGGCTGGCTACAATTAGACGGAGACAAGGTAGGTGAAAGTGTTGGCCATTCGGCAAGATAAACATTAAAGGGCTAATGGTGGGGAAGGCTGCATATGACAACCAGAGGCTGTGCTGTGTGGAGAATGGTCCTTGCCCAGCTGCAATGTACTTCTCCATTTGAATAACCATCTGTGGCTGAGTTCTATGTGCCTCCCTTCAGAAGTCTGAGAATCTAGGAGACCAGCTGTCACTTTAGGTCTTTGACAGAACCAACCAAACATTGCAGAGGACACACAAAGTATCTACCTTGCATCTGGGTCCCAAAAAAAAAATCCCTAAAAAAGAGCCTAGCCCCAAGCAGACCAAATTTCCCAGGCATGAGGGCACAAGGAAATATCTTTTGTGCATTTTCTGGTAACATCAATGCCAGCTTTCTCACCAGCTAACCCTGTTTCACCTCACTCCAGGGGAACCTGGAGCAAGGAGCTTTTCTGTTCATTTCTACTTGTTTGCTTCCTGAATGTCTCACATGTATCCCAATTTACAGAAATTGCCCTGAAACAATACCAAGTACTGCATAAACCCAATCAGCCTCTAGTAGATTGAAGAGTGAACTCTAATACTTCCTGTGGGGATTAAATTATGCTCCCCCAATAAAGAAGTGTTGAATTCTTAATTCCCAGGACCTCAGAAAAATATGACCTTATTTGGAAATATTCATTGTGAATGTAATTAGTTAAGATGAGGTTGTACTGATGTAGGATGTGCCCCCCCTATTCCAGTGTGACTGGTGGCCACATGAAGATGGAGCAGAGATTGAGTGTTGAGGTCACAAGCCAAGGAATGCCTGAGGTCATCAAGATCTGAGAAGCAAGAAAGGATCCTTCTACAGAGACTCCAAGGAGATCATGCCTTGATTCCAGACCCCTTGCTTCCAGAGCTATGAGACAATACATTTGTGTTGCTTTAAATCTACTAACTTACAGTACTTTATTATGGCAGCTCTGGAAAACTAACACATTATCATCATGATTAAAGGACATCTTTCCGTTCCAAGGACGTTCAATGAAGTGACGAAGACTTTCCTGACTATTAATATCCATTTTTCTATTTTCTGCTGCTCCTGTGATTATTACCAATTACTACCATTATTACACTGAAATAGTGTTTATCATTCTGGGAAATAAAATTATTTTAACTCCTAATCTGGATGTTCACACCAATAATGCATAATAACTGCTTAAGAGAAACATTGCAAAGTCTACGTAGATAAAAACAATAACATGATATCTTGAAGAAGTGGAGCACGTGTGGAAGCTAAGGCTCTCAAGGGAATTGTGTTTATTCACTAGGGAACCAAGCTCGGGGGCAGCAGATGAAGGGTCACAAATACAGCTTTAAATCATGGAAACAGACTCTTTCACTAGTCAGTCTCTCCCCTCATGTGACTCTGATCACATCATTTACTCCCTTTAAAATTAAAATATGGCTGGGCATGGTGGTGCAACCCCTGTGATCCCACAGGCTTAGGAGGCTGAGTCAGGAGAATCTCGAGTTCAAAGCCAGCCTTAGCAACTGCGAGGCACTGGGCAATTCAGTGAGAACCTGTCTCTAAATAAAATATGAAATAGGGCTGGGGATGTGGTTCAGTAGTCGAGTATCCCTGAGTTCAATCCCCACTACCAAAAAAAAAAAAATTGAAATATGGAGGGCAAAAGAACAAGGATTATAATACCTAGCTATTTTGAGAACTTAGAAAACATGTGAAAGAATATTCTAGAATATAGTAAAGATTCTGCAAATCTTTCTTATTATAAGTTATGATTTCATTCACAATCCAAAGTGTATTGGTAAATATATGCATATGTGTTTGACTTATGTCTTCAGGTTTCTATTCCAACCATAGATTGGAATAATGTTCTCTGCTAATTGGACCAGTGGTATCATAATTTTGGATTAACTGAAAATAAATAGATGACATATGTCATCTAAAAATCAAAGAGAATGGTATGAATGGTTGTTTTTTTCATGAAGCCAATGGTGCTTTACTTTATCATTATTATTTTTTAATATAAGGAGTGTTACATTAACAGATGGGGTGATCTCACCCCACCCCACCCCCATCCCAGGGTACACTAGGGTATGCTTGTCAATATCTGGAAACATTGTTGGTTGTCAAAAGTTGAGAGAGTGTGCTCCGAGCTGTAATGCAGCACAGCCGCACAGCAAAGATGGTCAGCCCCAAATGTCAACAGTGCCGTGTCAGAGACACTGCTCTAGAGACTCTGGCTCCTGGATGTGCCCAGAGGAGTAGGATCAGATCCTCTTCCCTTTTTTCAGAACCTGTTGACAGTGAGGTTGTACAGACTATCCTTGAACTCCAAACAGACTCCAAAGACCGCAGTGAAATTTGAGGTCAGAGAGAGTGCTAGGAACTGAGAAGAAAAAAAACCCCAAAACTAAAATTTGGGCCCAGAATTGCTGTTACCTCTGTTGTCCCTGGAAATCTGGAAGACACAAAACTCAACAAAAGAGTTACTTTAAAGAATTGCTCCAGCTTTCTAAATTAAGAAACTGCAAGTTCTCTCCCGTGCTTTCCAACTGTGGAAAGGGAGCTACTGCTGTCATGCCTTGAGGACACCAGAGGGCGCTCAAGAGAGGAAGAGGCGACCCTGTGGCCACCTAGGTATTCCTGTGTGTGTCTCTGGACCACAGGGAAGAAGATACTCAGCCAATTACCCTTGCATCTCAGCCCCCTCATTAACCACCACTGGTTCCTCCCATTCTTCTGCTCGCAGTGGCTCAGCAAAGCTCCCCAACACTGTAGCTAAATAAAGCTTTGCCACAGGGAGACTGGCTGGCTGAATCTTGGATGCTTTCATTTCTCAGCCTGTTGGGGCTGGAGAGGGAGATGCGGAAGGAGTGAGGCTGCTGTGGTCTCTCCAGGCAAGGCCTAGGATGGTTGCCTTGGGCAGTGAGGTTAATGATGTGGTTATGGAAAGATGGTTGGACTATGAGGCAGTTTCCAGAAGGCTCAGTTTTATTGTAATGGCCTAATTAGATGTCAGTCTGAGGCTCATCTTCAGATGTAGGTGATGGAAGCACATTTTAATTTCCTAGGGCGGTGGCAACAAGGCACCACAAACTGGCTGGCTTAAACAACAGAAAATCATTGTCTCTCCGTTCTGGAGGCTGGAAATCTGAGACAGATATTGGCAGGGTTGGTTCCATGTGAGGGCTGTGAGGGAGAATCTGCTCCAAGCCTCCTTCCTGTCTTCTGGTGGTTGCTGGCAAAATGGTGCTTCTTGGCTTGCAGATGCATCACCCCCAATCTCTGCCTGCATCTTCACAGGGCATTCTCCCTGTGTGCACATCTCTGTGTTTAAATCTCCCCTTTTTATAAGGACACCAGTCATATTGGATTAGTGTCCACCAGGACGACTTCATCTCAACACCATATTCCCAAAGACCCTTTTCCCAAATAAGTCACATACACAGGTACTGGGACTTAGGACTTTTCTATTTTGAAGGGAATGCAATTCAACCCTCATCAAATGACTTCTAAAATATCTCTGGCTTCTTGACATTACAGCTATGGGATCCTGAGGACAAGTCTACCTCACGGTGCATCCAGCAAACCTCCCAGGAGGAAGGGATGGTTGTTCAGCCAGAGAAAACCGATTCCAGTTGGGGACTGGAAGGTTCAAGCTGATTGGTGATGATTCTTTCCAAAGGGCTGTTACCACTGCTTCCTGCCACCCTCAGTGTTTTGGAATCATTTGGTGCCAGTTGGAATAAATGGAAAACGTGTTTAACTTAAAAAGCAAAGCATACAACGCTATCGTATTGCACAAGCAAACTTGCAGCAGAGCGGGGGGGGGGGGGGGGGGGGCAACTACTGTTTCAAGATGATTTAAGAATCCGATCCAGTGTCTGGATGCCCGACTGCATGCTTTGAAAGGCACCTCACAGATGGGTTTCATAATTGAGAAATGCATTTGTTCTTTGTTGGCATATAAAAATAATGCGATTCAAAGCTTGGAGTCCGATGCCTTCCTGGAATGATTTGCCTCCATCTTGCGCACTCATATTAGTATGTTTTCACAGAAATGGCAGGCGGAGGGGGGAAGGTGAGATTATTACTGCATGCTTCTGGGAAGAGTGAATATCACAAGGAAAAAGTCAAAGGAGTTCTCAAGTACACATTGAAGAAGAAAAATGATACCCCAAACCAGCATCACTCAGGTCTGACTGTGTGTATGGAAAAGCAGCCCACAGGGAATTAAAAGCCCAGAGTGTTATTAGAACCAAGCCCCTCACAGAAACTGGGACTCTCGGGGCTTAACAAAGCACAAGGCACATCAACGTTCTGAAAAGGACACTATAGAGCAGCCGTCCCCAATAATTATCCCCTACTTAGCGTTTCTGGAGTTCACAGTACCCAAAAAGCTTAACAGAATATTCCAGTATCTCTAACTACCAGTGAAAACAAGCGACTTATTTTAAAATGGAAAAACAAAGCTTTCCTAAGTAGCACATGTCTAGAACTCTCAATTCCTCCCTGGAAAATGGAACAGCCCCAAGGACCTCTAACCCTGATCCTGTCCTCTGGGTGGTTTTGGACACCAGAACATAGTTTTTCAATATTCCCAAGATTCTTGACTTTTTCTCCCCAGAACTAAGAGGAGTCCTGTCTGATGTTTCTTTCTTGAAAGATCTAAATATCAGAAGGTCCTGAGAATATTTTTCAGGAGTGAGAAACATGGTTCTTTCTGGTTTTCATACACCATCGTAAGGTCTGAGCAAGTACATTAAATCTAGGATACCACTGGGTCCCCCGTGGGCTCTGCATGAGCCCTTCCAGCTGCTTGGTTAAGCCCTGATTCCTGACTCAGTGGAATACAGAGAAGGCCGAACAGACACTTGCAGTGGTCTTCAGCAGAGGTTCTCCGACTCCAGTGAGCCTCAGAGGGACCTGGGGGGCTTGTTCAAAGAGACTGCAGTGCCTCCAGGGGCCTGATTCAGTAGATCTGGGTTGGGGCCCAAGAAGTTGCTGTTCTGACAAGTTTTCAGGTGATGCGGCTGCTGCTGGCTGGGGACAGCACTCGGAGACCCTCTGGACTCCAAGAATATGGAGGACGGGCAACAGAGCAGGGGTTAAGTAGGTCCCAAGCACCTCCCACTGGAGGTCTCATGAGTTGTCAAGCCAGCTCTAAAACTGACTAGACCAAGTGGACCCTCTTTCTCCTGGGAGCAAGGCTGTTGTGCAGGCATGCAGGCCAAGGACCCAATGGCAGGCCACCTTATGGCCTAAAAACAGACAGCTGCCACCCCTGGAGGAGGGTGAGCTGATTTCACTTCTGTTCAGGAGAACTGCACCACTGGTAAGTGGGGTAAGGGTCTGAAGGGTGGTGGGAGGTAGGAATGTCACCTACTAATCAGCACACCACTGCAGGCTGAGCAGTTGGGAACCTGGAGAGCATAACCACCATCCTCTCCTGGAAAAATGATTTCCAACTACTGTTTGAGTGACAAACTTATTAAAGTTGTGAAAACCATAGAGGAGAGTGTCTCTGGCTGAAATGGGAGAGGGCAGGGAGAAGGAAGCCCTGGGCATCTCTCCTGCCTGCCTCTCTGTGACCCCCAGCACTCCTGCAGGACCACCATAGAACCTCAGAGTTACTTTCTCACCTGTAAAAATGGGCGTGATGAAAGTGACAGCACTCGCTCACAGGGATGTCGAGAAGATTCAATTAATTAATACATTTAAGGCTCTTAGAAAAGACTTTGCCATATGAGCACACAGTGTCTGATATGTTATCACAAGAGATTTTTTTATACTTGCACATTAAACTCTCATCAAATATTTGATTTTTATTGTTAAAGGTTAGGGCTGAGAAAGCATTAGAAGCTAGCTGCTTAGATGTCTAAATCCCCCAATTTTCCGTCTCAAATCTTTTTTAAGATGTTAGACTAGTAGGCAATACCTTCAAGAGCATCAATTCTTAAAAAAAAAAAAAAAATTAAATGATGAGAGCCCAAGTTAAGAGTAGCAAACAGGGGTGGGCCCCAGGGGGGACTCCTGATCTCTACTTTCCTTCTTCTCCCACCTCTTTCCCATATTAGCGCTAAAGCTGAGAGCATGTAGGAGGAAGGAAGAGCATGCTTCCTAAGCCATGCTCATTAGAACAAAGCCAATGGGGGGAGGGGCATTTAATGAACATATACTATGTGCTCTGGGCTGTGATATCCTCTCCTAGCTTGGATTTCCCAGGAGACCCAGGGACAAAAGTCCATGTGCAAGTGGAAGATAAGCTCCCAGGAGAAATGGGTAAGGGAGTGAAGAAGTGAGAGAAGGGTGGGAACCAAGGGAAGGTGTGCTCTTAGGCAATCACTCAGAGGGACTTTCCAGGGATCCTGCAGGGGAGCGGAGTGTGTCAGATAGAGTTAGGGAAGCTGCCCACGACACACCATTGGTTTGAGGACACACCATTGGTTTGAGGACGAGAATCTCCTTGGGGGAATACAAATTGACAGGCACTTCCTGCTTTACATCTTTGAGCTGAGAGGTGCTCTAGCAGCCCAAGGGAGGCCGCAGGTGTTGGCTATTTCTAAAAGTAAAACAAACTTCAAATAAAAGAGAGAGAAAAATGACAGAAAGCAATCTGAAGAAGAAAGGGCTAGAAGGTCCAGTCTTTCCATCTGAGTGTGACTCTGCTCCCAAAGACAAGCAGATGGAGGGTCATGGTCATGGCCACCACCGACCTACTGTCAACAAGCAGCCGCAGAGGCAACGTGGTCTATGGTCGAGGGTCCTCCCTGCAGTTAGATGCCAATCTTCCCCCTCCATTGACTGTAATGATCACCGTCACTATGACCATGTGGATGCAGAGTGACATATGCAGGGACATGGGGGTTGCCCAGGGAATCGTGGGATCAGAACGGGGCTGATGGTGTGTGTAGGTCTGGATGGGAAGGGGCAGAGTCCAGGGGAGCCCAGCCAAGGCAGAAAGGCTCAGCATCACTGCAGACCGAGGCAGGCGTTCTGGGACATGACTCTGCAGATGAAGCAGTCAGCAACAAGAGCCCAGGAGAGCTTCATAGAAAAACCCAGATCTTGCTGGAGGGCTGTTGTGGCCCCAGTTTTTGTGTGTACCCATTTTTCTTTCTTTCTTTCTTTTTTTTTTTTTTTTGGACTACTGGGTCAATTCTATTTCCCTTTTTAAAAAAACAAATATATCATTATTTAGGCATAATTTATAATTTACATGCCATAAATTTCACTCGTTTAAAGTATACAATTCAGTGGTTTCAGTATATTGACAGAGTTGTGCGATAATCATCACAATTTATGTTCAGAATATTTTCATCACCTCAAAAAGAAGCCTCTCACTCCTTAGCAGTTGCTCTTCATTCCCTTTTCCTGCCAGTGCCCAGCAACCACTCGTCTATTTTCTTTTTCTATAGATTTTTCTAGAAGTATCTGGACATCTCAAGTAAACTGAATCATACAAAGTCTGGTCTTTTGCAACTGTTGTCTTACACTTATCATGCTTTCAAGGTTTATCCATATACAGCATGTACCAGCACTAATCCCTTTTTATTGCCAAATAGTGTTCCAACTATTGATGACGGTTGCCCCTTATCAGCAACACTGCTTTGCATGGTTCCAGTTACACAAGGTTAACTGAAATCTGAAAATACTAAATGGAAATATCCAGAAATAAATAATTCATAAGTTTTAAATTGTGTGCTGCTCTGAGTAGTGTGATGAAATCTTGCACTGACCCACCCCAGGATTCCGTTAATCATTCCTTTTCCCATTGTATCCGTGCTATATATACTACCCACCCCTTAGTCATTTAAAAGCCATCTTGGTTATTGGAATGACAATAGTCAAAGAATCATAGTGCTTCAAGTAGGCCTTAGGTGACAGCCAAATTCTGTGTCAGAATGCCTGCACCATCACCTCACTTGATCACAGCATGTAGGCATTGTGTCTCAAATCACAAGAAGGTGAGTAGGATTCAAAAGGATATTTTGAGAGAGATACACCACATCCACATAACTTTTATGAAAGAATATTAAAATTGTTCTATTTTATTATTATTTATTGTCTGTCTCATGTTGACTTTATGAATTGTTTTATCATAATCATGCATTAAAAAGAGGTAGAAGGTTGGTACTATCTGAGGTTTTAGGCAACCACCAGGGGTCTTGGAACATACATTTTATGGATGAGAGCATACCACTGTGCCACTTTTATTTATCCACTAATCAACTGGTGAACCCTTGGGTTCTTTCTATCTATTTTTATGAATAATGCTGCTATGAACATTCATATCAGTTTTTGTTTGGACATCTGTTTTTATTATATATATATGAATGGAATTACTGGGTTATATGGAATCTTTATTTGTAAGCTTTTTCCAAAGTAGGTACACCATTTTACCATCCCACCAACAGTGTAGAAGGGTCCTCATTTTTCCAAATTGTTGCCAGCACTTGTAATTGTATGTCTTCCTCACTTTAGTCCATCCTAGCGGGGATGAGGGGTTATCTCTTTGTAGTCTTGGCTGGCTTTCTCCAGTGGCTAAGAATGTTGGACATCTTTTCATGTGCTTATTGACCCTTTATCAATATTCTTTAGAGAAATGTCTATTCAAATCCTCTGTTTATTTTTAATTGGGTTATTTTTTCATTTTATTAGTGAACTCTAAGAGTTTTTTATATATGCTGTAAACCCATTTTTTAACTGATATACTTTGCAAACATTTTCTCCTCTTCTGTGAATTGTGTTTTCATTTTCTTAATGACATCATTGCAAATACCAAAACTTCAAATTTGATGTAGGTCAATTTGTCTATTTTTCCTTCAGTTGGTTGTGCTTTGGCTCTCATGTCTAAGAGATTATTGCCTCATTCAAGGCCATAAAGAGTCATGCCTATGTGGGGTTTTTTTTTAATTCTACAAGTTTTATAGTTGTAGCTCTCCTATTTAGCTTTCTGATATGGTTTGAATTAAATTTTGCACATGGTGTGGTGGTGGTCCTATTTCCTTCTTTTGCTTGTGGGCACTGTCCCGCGCTGTGCAGCTGTCTGGATGACCTAACAGGGTGAGCTTGGTGCTCCTGACTACCTCTGCTGAACTAGACGTTAACCACTGGGTGCTTACAGAGCCAGAGCTCTCCGTCAGTATTTTACACATCTTCTTTACACTAGTCCAGGACTTGCTTTAATTGTATTAGAAAACATAAAACTTAAGTTGACATCATTACCAACTGGCAAAAGAAAATCAGTTAAGCTCACCTAATTCACCCAGTGGTATTTCGTTTTGGAGACTTCCAGTCTTTGTTATTATTTCAAAATGCATTTGAAGTCTCCCTCTTCCTAGGTCTCTGGGGCCTGTTTAGCAGGTGAAGAATCTATACAAAGCCATACAAAGAAGTTGAAAATGAAAAGCAAACCAGTTTTCCTGGTCTGCACAATGACCGTCCCCAGACCTGTTCAAACGGCTTTACCTCAAACGGCTGTCAGCCTGAGGGACAGCACTGCTGGGTGGTTTGGCTTCCTATGAAGTAGCCTTCTGGTCCTTGTTGCCGCCCTCTTCTGGGGCATTGCCAGGCCAGATTGTCACCTAGGACTTTACTCCCTGGGCCTCATCCTTTCTCTTTACCTTTTCAATGGAGTCCATGGTCTCAAACTGAAATGAACATTTACAACGTTCCCCTGGACTTGAGAGGACTAAAAAGAATCTCCTTAGCACTTGCTTTGTTAAAATTAGGTTTATATATCTGGACTCACCAAAAAAAGTGGCTTGAACAAAGGTCGACCTGAGTTTGTTTCTCAAGTGCCCAGGCCTGGCAGGATGGCCCTGCTCTTTCGGATCATGGGAAGGTGGAGGAGGTATATTGCTTCTTTAACACAACTGCTTATCATGCCAGGTTTCCAGCCATTACATCTGCATTCCAGTCAATAGGAAGGAAGAAGAGCAAAGAAAGGAATGACCCTTCCCTTTAAAGACACTTTCTGGAAGTGATACTACACTTCTGCCTTTAGCCTCTGCCTAATACTCACTCTCAAGACCACACTTGACTGTGAGCAAGCCTGGGAAATGCAGCGATGTTATTCCAGGTGGGCCTGTGCCCAGCTATAAATCGGGGTCTCCATTGCACAGTAAGCCAGACTGGAACAGATGGGGTGGGAGTGGATATAGACCTTTTCCAGAACCTGAGGGCATTCTGTCCCAAGAGTCAAGGGACCTGCTTCCAATTAATTTTCCTTTCTTTTTATATATTTTTAAAAATTTGTTTACTTGTAATAGATAAAATTACATGTTTATTATATACAGCATGATGTTTTGAAGCAAGCAGACATAGTGTGTTCGTGTGTGTATGGGTATTTCCACCCTGCACATTTCAAGAATACATTTTGTCATCAGTAACTGTAGTCTCCATACTATGTAGTAGGTCTCTTGAGCTTATTTTTCCTCTCTGACCATGTTCCTATACCCTCTGGCTGGCATCTCCCCATCCCCCTCCCTGTTAACCACCTGCCCTCTGAGATCGACCTGTGAGATTCCACATGAGGGTCGTCACACAGGATTGGCCTCGGGTTTCAATTCTGTGAATGATTTGTCAGTGTAGTAGGCAGCCGGCTAGGACAGTGCATGCAGACGCTGTCTCGTTCAGCCGAACCTTCCTTCCTTTCTGCATTTTCGCTGAACATACTTGGATTTAGTACAGGGAGAACGGAGTTCCAGACACTGAAGGAAACAAAATCCCCAAGGGGCTCAGAGTGTGGGCATTTTGCTACTTGAAATACGGTTGTACCCTTTCCACTTTCAAAGGAAGATGTGGACATTGTTTTCCAGAACAATTGCACTGTCCAAACTAAGGGACCCACAAAAGTGTCAATTCAACGCATGTTGGCTTTTTTTTTTTTAAACTAATTGTAACAAGTGGTTGCTATGAACATGCAGGCTTCCTGAGGCTGCCCTTCCAGTGACCCATACCCTGACCTGGACAGACCACCTTCTGTCCAAGAGAGGAAAAGTTTTGTTCCTAGGTCAGATGAAGCCCTGGCTTACCCCTGGTGACCAGCAGGATTAATCAGACACCAGTAAAACAGCTGACAGAAACACTAAACCAGCTCACAATAAGCACTCACACCATGCAACATTTGTCTGAGGGTCTTACCTCTTTCTGTTCTTTGCACTAAGATGCAATACCTGCTTCCCTATGTCTAGATCTCTCCACTTCTTAAAGGGAGCCACTTGCAAGCCAGGCAGCTGCCCATTTTTAGAATCAATATGGTAATCACCCAACCGGGTAGAAAACGCAATGCCAGGGACAGAATTTGCAGTGGGCTTTGTAGAGTATCAAGTTGCTTCCCGGTCTCCAGAATTTGTCACCCAATGCACTACCAAACTGAGACCAGTATGATGGCCCTGGTGGTTCAAGATGAACTCATGTTTTCAAATGGGGTCTTTCAAAAGAAAAATCTTCCCAACATGCAAAAAGTAACCACTAAACATGAACAGGTTTGAATGCAGAGACAGAGAGAAAGGAAAACACAATTTCTGAGCATTTGGGGGGAAGTACCCCTAGAAGGAGTCCCTGGGAAATGCAGTGGGTGCCACAGCCTTGCAGCGTGTAGGTCCGATAACTAAACTTTCCAGTGAAAACTTTTTTGCCTCACTACCTGCAGAGAGCGACACTCTTGCGATCGTGGTTTGGGTCCTATTTAATGTTTTATTTTATTCCGTTTTCTAGGGCAAAGCAGAAAACAAATAAAACCACATTGGTGTTCATAGCTTTGTATCAAATGCACTGTAATTCAAAGTGATTCCTTCCAACTTTATTTTGAAATATGTTTAGAAGAAAAGTAAACTTAGATTATTTCTGGTCCTAAATACAGAGATTTCAAGTATTGTTAGGGAACCCACGGGGCAGCATGGAAGAATAAGGTGACATTAAATACAGGGTGGCTAAGAAGGGATGAAAATGCCACCCACCGGCAGCTACAAGCTGGGGAGGGGAGAAACAGCAAGACCCCGCCCCAGTTGAGATGGAAAGAGGAGATCTAGGGAACTGTATCTATAGGGAGGAAAAGATTTAGGGAATTTAAATCTGATGCCAACAGAATTTTTATTAGGGAATAAAATTTTTAAAATTTCTGATACGTGCTACAGACCACGTGTTTCAAAGCAAGACAAAGTTTATTTCCAACTGCCTTCTGGAGGCGCTCCCCCAGGACACAACACCCACGCTATTAATCTTGACTTAGTGAATGAACGTATTATACGGATTTCAATCCAGACCCTTCCAGCCTTAAAGAGCTCTGAAGAGCCCGGATAAAGTGGCCCGTTTTCACTTTGGCGATTCCACAGGGGTGACTCCCTTTAATTCCCCTTTCATCTCTCTGGGAGGACGAGAAACTCTAAAAGCAAACAGGTTTCCCTTTCTGATTCCTGGCGAGAAGGCTTCTGTTGCTTTCTTGCTGCTGCGAGACTAAAGGTGGGTGACCTCTCTTCATCTGTTACCTTGGAAGCCTTGGAGAAGCAGAAGTAAGTCTGAAATAATAGGCGCTCGGTACCCTCCTCTCTTCTCTGGGGAAAGTGATTGCTTTCCAAATACCAGTTTGTTTTTTGATTTTCCACGGTCCAGCCCTGTATTTAGCACAGAAAGGCACTTCAGAAGCTGCGACACTGGTGATAACCCCAATACACACAAGGACAAAGCACAGGCCATGTCTGTTTTGTTCCGTCAGGCAAATTATGATCAAAGTTTTCTGCCAACACCACCACTTTTTTCTTTTTTCCAGATTGTTTATTGCGATACCAGTCTGTTTACTGAGATTCTGGGATGCAATTAAATTTTCTGGGTTAGGAAAAAGAGAGAAAAAGAGGGAGAGAGATTTTTATGAAGATGTAAACTGCTTCAAATGGAAACACAACCCCCATTGTGGAAAAAAATAAATAAAAAAAGAACACTGAGGAAAATTATACAAGATTATCCAGGCTAAGGGAAAGATTTTGTGCCTCCTGTGCCCCTTGCAAGGGATCCAAGAAGAAAAAGGACATAGGAACTCTCTGACAGCAAGTGACTAAGCCAGGGTACAGGGAGGGCAGGCAGTCTCCACTGGGTTTGGTCCAACTGGTCCTGGAATGATGGCCACCCCGGGCAGTGATTTACCAACACTCATTAGTTCTCCAGGGATTACAGAGCACCAAGGAGGGCAGTGGCTCTGATTTGTCACATTTTTACATAAAGTAAGAATAGAGGACCCAGGACAGTGTTGTTTATCCTAAGGGGTTATCAAAAGATATCATCTTGTTAAAGGAAAAACAAAAAAACCGGCAGGCAAGTTGAGCAGTGTGTTAATTGATGCCATGTGTTTTAGTCTTTCCGATGTCCAAATCTTGGAATAGGCTCAGAAAGCTAGAATGGGGAGCCTTAAATGGTCTTAGTGAATACAGTGACATTTCACGGGTCTCAATTTGATCTGTAATAACAGTTGTTACATTTTGTAAGGAGATTGTGGAAGCAGGGGGAAATGAGAATAATCTTGCATATTTAGTTATAGAAAAGAAACTCTTAGGGGCCATTTCAGACTGGGCGAGGTAGATCCCATGCTTAGCATTTGAGAGGCCCTAGGTTCAACCCCCAGCCCAAAAGGGAAAAAAAAAAAAAAAAGGAAACTTTTAAACTTAACATTTTTTTTTTACAAAAATAATATAAAATGACAGCTGAATCATTAAAATATTAATCACATGATGGACAAAAATTAAAACAAATTCATTTCAATCAAAAAAGG
The DNA here is from genome assembly GCF_047511675.1 of Marmota flaviventris. Classification (NCBI taxonomy): domain Eukaryota; kingdom Metazoa; phylum Chordata; class Mammalia; order Rodentia; family Sciuridae; genus Marmota; species Marmota flaviventris. Next base: position 10,673,544 of record NC_092505.1, on the reverse strand, counting down.
GAAAAAATATTGACACTACTGCTCCTTGGTCTGGGGGTGGGCACTTCATAACATGTAAACCTTTTACTCAAATAAAGAAATTGGTCAAAGTTTTGGACCTCGTTTGTGCAAAATACGTAGAATACGCAACAAAGCAATTTAGCTTTTGTCAGATTTTGTTCATCTCTGAAAGTTTTATTTTTTGATGCAAATGAATTGGATATCTAATATGCTCCCTTCTGCCTTCCGAAAATATCTGTGAATTAAATGATGTAACAGTTTCCTCCAAAGCAGAAGCGTTGCTAACAAATAGTCACCTATGCATTGCCAGAAGGAGCCTGCCCTGTGAATTTTTGCAATGAGCAGCAAACAGAACCCTCTCTGGCCTGAATCTGGCAGCACCCCTTCCCAGAGCTTGATGATGGGCTAGAAACCAATGCATCCGCATGGAACCAAGAGGTCTCTTAAGTTACAGCCTTTTGTATTTACACTTTTGAAATATCTATTGTGATGCAAATCTTGATTTTCAATCAAAATTAGCTAGGAAAAAAAATCTTTCTCTGGAAACTGTTGCAGGATACAAGTAAACTTAAACCCAAATTTTCTTGTTTCTGAGTTGCTATGAAGCCATAAATTAATGCTTGTAAACACAGACACTGTTTACCAATGCTGATGGAAAATGCAGCTATGTTTACTAGCACTTTTAATTAACCTCAGTTTTAGTCCCAAAGGGCACTAAAGTGTATGCATTATAAATTACCACAGCTTTTCTCCCAAAATTTGGGTGTCAGAATACAGAGTATATAAGAGCTTTTTAGCTTTTGCCGGCTATTCAAAATGACATCCATCCGTTGTCGGAGTTCTCCCTTCTCAGCCTGGATCCTTTGGGTAAGTCCAGATGAATAAGGCTTTCCACTTGTGTTTCATCTGATTGATTTTTTTAATCACATTTTTGAGGGTTTTTTTTGGGGGGGGGTACAGACTCAATGCCTTTATTTGTTTTTATGTGGTGCTAGGATCGAATCCAGTGCCTCACACTTGCCAGGCGAGTCTCTACCACTGAGCTCCAGCCCGTTTCATTTGATTTTAAAGCTGAACTTTGAGTTATCAGGTCCTCTTGGAAGATCTTTAGGCCAGAGACTCCAGGTTTGTGCAAGTGCGTGGGGGAGGAAGTAAGGGAGGGGGGAGAGGAAGAGAAAGAGGAAGAGAGAGAGACACACACACACACACACACAACACACGGGGTGGGGGGGGGGAGGACTGTGTCTTGACTGTACCCTTCAAGATGGACTTGGGAAAGAGTTTTTCTCCTGCCAAAATACACACACAGCCTGGGATTAAAAGGGCTGAAACCTACCAGCAAGTTCTTAACGCCCTCCCACAATCATTAGACCAAATCCACATCATTCTAGATTCATTTTTCCCTTATTCATCTGTCCAACTAATTCCTCCTGCATTCACTGGGCTTATATCTTAATCTTTTCTGTTACATAGAGAATACATAATGAAAAGCTGCATTTTCTGGGTACATGCACACATTTGGAGCGGATGAACCATATGTGAAGTGACATACAATGCTGAATACGGGCTGAATGGTGTCCAGCGCTAAAAACACTGCGAACACAGGAACAAAAAGCGGGCGAACAAGAGCCAGCGCCGGCCTGGCCTCTGCTAGAACACCAGGAGATTCGCCGCGAAAACATGGGTATAATTTCACTGTTTTCACTCACACAAGCTGTGGGAAAGGAGTCACCATCTGATGTTTGATTGTGTGGGATATGTTTTTGGCAGTGGCCTTGTATTCTGCATTGAGGGGGAAAAAGAGAGAGAGAGAGAGAGAGAGAGAGAGCAAGAAAAAAAAGAAAGAAAAAAGGGGAGAGAGGGAGGGGGAGGGAAATAAGAAAGAATAGAGCTACATTTGCTGTTTTCAATTTGCTGTCTGGGGGAAGGCACAGCTGACAGTTCTGACCAGTGGCCACCTGAAAATTAAGGCCAGGGCCTGTCCACTGTCCCTTCTGGGCCCCCTTTTATGCTGATGCTACCAAAGGGGGACTTTTATCCATCCTCCCGTGTAGTCTGGTTCACTTACAGCTGAGCCGTGGGGCTGACGTTTGCCTGATTTAATAAAGTCTATTATCCAAGGTAGTGGCTGGGGAAGGCAGGGTCCTGACAGCCCAGGGGGGGGAAAAGCCCAGGTCTCAGGAGCAGGCATTTCCTGGAGCTGGAACCAGTGGGGGCCAGAGAGAAGCCTAGCCAGCAGGTGGCCACAGGCACCTCTCAGGGGAAGAGTGTGCAAGTTTCCCCTGTGGTCCCCGGCTGGAGTTGGATGGAGGTATTAGGTTTACACCCTGGGTCTCTACCCCAGACCGAGATTCTAGAAAGAGCTGTGCTACCCTTTATCCCCTTTACCATGTTCTCCTCCCTCAGGAATGCTAGATTCAGCAAATGAACATACAGGATGCCCCCATAGTTAAATCTGAATTTCAGAAAAACAATATTAAAAAGTGATGTGCAGGTTACAAATCCGAATTTTACAGGAAGTCCTGCATTTTGTTTGGCAACCCTTCTCCCACCTCATCGTGACTCCTGGCTGGCCACCCCCCTCCCCTCACCTGTCAGGATCCACAGCCTCCTCTGCCTGCTTCTCAGGGTGTTAAGAGGATAATGAGAAAATAGATGGGTATCGGCTTTCCGGAAAGGTGGCTAATTGGCTTTGCTGGTTAACATGTGGTTCCCATGCCCCAGCTGTGCTCAAGGGTCCTTCTCGGAACTTCCAGGTCAAACCAGGAGACATTACCAATGATACCAGACAGAGTTCAATGTCTTCACCTTCCGTTCCCGAACCCCTTCTCCAATGGGTTTTGTATAATTTTATTTGGACCATATTTTTAAAACAAGACTAACTCTCTGGTCCAGTACCCATGGCTTTTCTGGCAGCAAATGTAATGATTAATAGAAGATTTGGAGATAATGCTACTTCCTCCCCAGCCCCTGCAACCTGGCATGTGCATACTCTGCACCTATCTGGGATCCTGTCACCTGCCCCGCCCCCAGCCCCAAGTCCCTGAGCAGCACCATCCCCAGCCTAGGCAACTGTCCTGTGGCCTTGGTTCCTGTACCCAGGGATACTGGATTGCTACTTTTGATTATTGGTGTTTGTTAATAAGCTGCTGAAGCGCAGTTGGTTTCCAGGATTTGTCCAGAAGTGGGCACATTTCTTTGATTTCCCCCATTAGATCTCATTAAGGGGAGAGAGAAAGAAAAAATTTCTTTTTGTAAAGTGGCAGGTGGACAAAGAGGCCAAATCTCATGGTAGCCAGTGTGAGATCCACAATGTGCTTTGTCTTCCAGGTGGCAGGGTGGCGTCAGGTTCAGGATTAAAAGCGGGTGGCGCTCAGCATCAACCTGGCCCAAGCTATTAAGGGAAGATTTCAAAGAACACTTCTGTTTTGAATATTCCCTTTCCTGGAAGACCGCCGTGGCTGTGTACATTGGCTGGGGCTGGAAGTGGCTTTGCCCGTGTGGCGGAATTGCTTTCATTTTCAAACATGGTGCAGGGGCATAATGGCCATTTGTAATGATCACATTAGCATCATGGAGCAATATATCTATAATAAATTAAGACTGCTTTGCAATTAGTACCGATGATCACAGCTGTGGAGACAAATGGCATATGTGCTAATTAAATAATTTGTCACTTGACTGTTAAACAAACAATTCAGCCTCTTTACATTACAAACTGCCACCTCCAGCACACCACCATGGGCCATTAACCCTGCGGAAGGAACAGCTTGCTGTGCCCACAATTGCTGTGGAGCAATGTCTACACGGCAAGAGGTGACAGGGAAGAATTCACCGGTATGACAAGTGACAGGTACTTTTCCAACAGTGGGGCACTAACTATTTGCAGGTTACAACATTAATTAGTGGGTCTCAACCAGCATTTTTTTAAATAGAGAAACATCAGACTGCATCATAGATAGCTAGGGTGAGCTTGATGAAATTTTGTGTGTGTGTGTGTGTGCATGCACACATGCACTTAGGTTCATAAAGTAAAATTTCTTACTCTGGACAAAAGTTTGAAAAGCACTGTCCTTGAGCCAACCTCCCTCCAAATCTAGAACTTCCCTGTCTGGAGAATGTATGTAACTGCCATACAGACAGGTGGCTCTCTGCTTCCAGGGCTGGGGATGCAGGTTCACTACCTCTCAGGAAGTCTACCAGGCTGCTAGAAATTTGTCCTGTCTTTTTTTTTTCCCCAACTCAAAAAATTATGTAAATCAATTCATCCACCATATCGTTGCTTCTTATTTGGAAAATTTTAAAAAACACAGAAAGCATGCAGAAAAACACAATATCCAGAATCTATGACTGTTACATGCTGTCATAATCTGTTTTCAGTAGATTTTTTTTTTTAAAGACCACTTTCTCATGCCCTGGATCTACTCCTCTCCCCACACTTCCCTGGGCTGTCTTATGTTTGTGGATAGATCACCTCCAGTTTTAACACTCTCACGTGCATTCAACAACAACATGAGTATTATCTGGTTATTGCATGGAGTTTATGTCAATGTGTAAATGAATCATTCTGCATCTCATTTTCTTGACTGGAACTTGGGAATTTGAGAAAATATACTGTGTCAGTCAGCTCTCCATCACTGTGACAAATATGTGATAAGGAACTTAAAAGGATAAAAGGTTTATTTTGGCTCACAGTCTCAGAGGTTTCAGTCCAGAGTCACTTGTCCCTGTTGCTTTGCACCTATGGTGGCACATACATCACATGGGATCACATGGAGGGGGAGAAGGCCTGTCTACCGCCTGGCAGCTGGGACGCAAAGACAGAGACAGGAAGGGGTGGAGGCCCAACACCTCCTGCAGGGCATACCCCCAATGACCTCACTTCCTCCCACTAAGTCCCACTTCCTAAGGGCTCCCCCACTGACCAGTAGCACCATGGCTATAACACAGGAAGAGCTCTCAATCTGAAAGAATTGTTTCCAGCCTTCTAGAACTTCATCTGCCCACAGATTCTGCTTCCAAGGGCAATCCTTCTATGTCAAAACTTGCAGATGAAACATCTGTTCTTTAGCACAGAATGAGATTTTCCTTCCTATTTATTCCCTGGAATACCAAGTATGCTCTCAGTAATGGAGAGTAATGTATAAATACCCAGCCTGAAATACACGGTCATAGCAGCACAAAACCCACTAAGACACCCAGGGAAGGAAGTCATAGGTACCTGACATGCTCTAAGAGTCCATTGATCATACTGCCAGCACGGGAGCATGTGCATTCCAGTCTTCAAGGTAAACCTCCCCATAGGAGAATTTGGCTCTGGCTTTGAACGATCAGTTCTGGCAAAGAAGGAGGTGTAGGTTCAGAATAGGATCAATCTAAGTCTGGGCTTCTCTGGCAGTACAGGCTAGGAGCATGTCTTAACAACAGGACACTGCCAGGGAATCTCCAGGCAGTCCACCTCTGTTGAGCACCTCTACTGGGCTCTGAAGCAATTTAGCATTCATTCATGGGATAGGGTTGAGCACAGAGATCTGAATTCTAGTCCTGGCTATGTGTCTTTGGGCAAGTTACTTAATTCTCTGAACCCCAGTTCCTTTAACTCTATATGAAGAATAACCCATGTCTATTTAGAAGGTCTTTATTTATTTATTTTTTAATGATTAAATGCTTGATGCCGGTACAGGTTTCAAATATTCGTTGTTTTGTTACTGTGACTTTTAACCAGGCACTGTGCTAGGCTGTGCAGGTGCAGAGGTGGAGAGAACCTGGGCCTCCTCCAAAAGACATTTGAATTCAGTGGGTTGCCTGTTCAATCTGGGTTTTGTTTTTTTTCTTCCTTGCTCACTACCTCCTGAAACTACTTTTTTCTTTTTAAATGCAGAAAGTGCAAATTATACCCCAGAGGCCAACAAAATGATGGTTAAATTTGGGGGCAGCATGGGCGGGACACAGTTTTGAACTGAACTGGCTGACCACCCTCTTGGAAAACGCTAGAGGAAAATAACAAGTCAACAGCTTCTTCCCCAGGGGCGCGGGAATGCCCCTGGGTCTCTGGCTGTGTGAGGAAGACTATAAATAACAGAGCCAGCTCCGGATTAAGACAGTCTTTCAATCACAGGTCTGGGAAGTTGGGATTTTCCTTAGACAAATCTTGTAGCTGTTGATAGGTGTGTGTGTGGGGGGGTGGGGGTGAGAGGGGAAACACACGACTTTCTCATGTATTTGATTAGAACTTTGGCAGATTTGAGAAGAATCTTCGTATTCTCTAAATTCCTACTTCCTCCCACCCGGAGTTGTCTTAAGTACCTTTTCTTTTTCTTTTTTTTTTAAGGCTATTTTTCCAAGATAGAATTGCCAAGTGACTCTAAAATTTAACCCAAACGTAGATTCTCTGAGTTACCTGATTGTGTGTGTGGTCATACACATACCTTAAATATGCAGCCCATTTTAATTTCCATCCACACCCGACCTTGTATCCAGAACATACACGTTTTTCAAGGAAGGCAGAGTCACAACCTGCAGCCAGGGAGAACAGCTAGGCCTTGGTTGTAATTAGTACCTGCAGAAATGTGATGTTGCGCCTTGCCTACTTGCCTACTAGTTTTGCGTTGAATTCCACAAATTACTGTTTGAAATAGATCAGTGCCAGAATTTGCCTTTCAGAAACTCAGTTTGTAAATAAAATCAATCCAAATATTTGTGTCAGTGCCGTGATTACAGAAACCAAATCTTTAAAAGGTGTGGGACACACTGGTGGTGGGAGGGACAGAATAACAAACTGGTGAGTCAGTCTGTGGCCTGGGAGCAGAACGCAGAGGCCACCCCACTGTCCCTCAGAGGGTCAGGTTTCATCTGAGCCACAGGCATGCACTAAGAGTTCCTACTCCCTGGGCTGGATGGCGCAGGGGAGGGGGGTTCTGGAGCTTGAACCCAGGGGGATCTTTCAAATGAAGCTCCTGGATCAATTTTCGATGAGATCAGGATCCAAGAAAGGCAGAGAGTACAAGAAGGATATTCCCGTGTAAAAAGCTACAAAGTCCTCTTGCTGCTGCTATTGTTCTCTTAAAACTTTTTCACTTTGCAGGGGGTGGGGGGGTGCTAAAAAACAATTATTCAAAAGCTGGAAAATGAAGCCAGGCCTGATGGCACATACCTATAATCCCAGGTACTGGGAGGAGGAGGGTTTGAAATAAGAGGGTCGAAAATTCTAGGCCAGCGTGGGCCACTTAGCAAGACCCTGTCTTAAAATAAAAAATAACAAGGGCTGGGGATGTAACTCAGTGGTAGAGCCCACTTCAGTACAATCCCCAGGACAAAAAAACAAAACAAGCTAGAAAATGGAGGGATCCATTTATATTTAGGTTACAACCTAAATATAAATCCTTTAATGTTTCTGTATTCTTTTTCAGTTATTTGCCTACACGCATTTATATTTTTACAGTTATAATGTGCTTGAAAGCTTGTGATGTACTTTTCTCTTAAACTCGCCCAAAAGGTCAAGAGGAAAAGTATCAGTCAAGGAACTTTGTCAGTGTGACCATATCAGGAAGAGGAGAGGACTTCATTTCCAGCCTTGACATGGTCTCCCAGACTGCACAAACCAGGGGACACTCAGGCATCTTGGTCAAACCAAGGCATGTTGGATCATTAGCTCAAGATGGCTGAGGGCTGTCTTGCTGGCAGTGATAAGAAAGTTGCTGCTCCGGTGGGTGGCTTCGACTCGTCATCAGAAGTTTATTGCCGGGCTCTGTGGCACATGCCTGTGATTCCAGCATCTCAGTAGGCTGAGGCAGGAGGATCGCAAATTCAAAGCCAGCCTCAGCAGATTACTGAGGCACTTAGCAACTCAGCGAGACCCTGTATCTAAATAAAATATTTTTTTAAAAGGGCTGGTGATGTGGCTCAGTGGTTAAGCGGCTCTGGGTTCAATCTTCGATACTAAGGAAAAAAAAAAAAAAAGAAATTTATTGATCAAACCTGTTGCTCTTGGAGTCGGAAGTGATTGACAGCAAAGGAGACAGAGGCAAAATGGAGGCAGAGATGCCAGGTTTTTTCACATTTGCAGACTCCAGTGAAGAGCCAGTGTTTTTATCAAAAGCAGCCTTTAGAGTTCTTGTGACACAACTATTAACATTGTATTAGCTGTTAAAAGTAAGCTAGAGATGATTTAAGTCTACGAAAGTCTGTAGATTCTATGCAAATACTACACATAAGGGACTTCAGTTTCCACTTGGTGTCCCTAGCAGTCCTGGAACCGATTCCTGCCCCCAGATACTGAGGGATTATATACTTTATAAATAAAATTTAAAAAATTCTTAGCTTTCAATAGTTATCCTTTAATGAGTTAGTGAGCTGTTGTATGGATTTGCTGTTCATTTCGTCTAGACAACAGCCCTAATGCTCAGTGTAACTATTATCCTTATTTTCTACCCGTGAAAGTGGGAAGGAAGACCATCAGAGAGCTTAAGGAATTTGCCCAAGGTTAACCAGCAGTGGAGCACTGACCCAAGCCCAGGCAGCTGCCTCCTGAGCTTCTTTGTCCTTCCCCAGGGCTCTAAGTTCCCTCCCACTCTATCCATTATGCCAAAGTATAGTTTTAGTGCAATTAAATAAAAAATAAAAAAGCTTTATTCCTACCTCGGGGAGGGGGGGGGAGAGGGGAGGGGGGCACCCACACCCACTCACACACACAGTGCTACGTCTTACAACCCCCTCAACTTTTTCCTGACGACTGGTTGTATACAACTTTAAAACTGGCAGAATGCAGGGGAGGAAGTGGGAGTTTGTATTTTCAGTTGGGTTCAGCTCAGTGAATAAGGAGTCCCCGTTTTCCCATCCTGCTCACGGAGTAGTCCTGAATTGTCCCTAAGTAGGAGAGATTTATGGACTGAATCCTGGTCCAAGTCAGAGAGAAAAGTATTCTTTAGAAAGACATCTTCTGATGATTATTTTGAGAGACTTTCTGTTAATCCCCAGCAAATCTGCATGTTAATAGGAATCATTTACTCAAAGCAGGGGTCCAGGAAAATAGCTTTACATAATAACAGTAGCTTGATTTGATTACTTCAATTTGGTTCTGGCCATTGAATTAAAGGTAAAGCCAAGCTTTTGGAAGTTTTACAGAGCAATAAACAAAATGGGAATAGTTAAATTAAGACTAACTCTGGTTTCAACCTGCACATCTTTATTACTTCTAATGAGCAGGGAGATGGAAACAGGATCCAGGAGTAAAAAACATCGATAATCTCCTTAGCATTTTGGATAATTTATTGGTCTCTCTCCCACATTGAGAGCCCCAAGCCTGCCAAATATTCAGTAAGAATTCTTGGCAGCCCCTTCCCGAAAGAGGCTATTGTCTTCCTTAGGGTGTAGTATTGTTTTCTTTATTTACTCCCCAAAATGCTGATAGAGGTTTTCAGTTGCACTTGGTCACTGTGAATCACAGCTGTACTTAAAAGGAAAAAAAAAATGTTTTGTTTTTTTTTTTCACTTACAGAAAAATAGAAAAGCGATCCAGCAGGAAGTTCCTGTGGACCCCTCACCCAGCTCCCCTGGTTAAGATCTTACATACACACCATAGAGCATTTATAAAAGGTAAGAATTAACTTTGCACGATGCTATTAAGTAGAGTTCAGAACTTATTCATGTCACTGATTTTTGCCACTAATGTCCTGTTTCTGTCCCAGGAGCCTCCAGGATCCCACATTGCCTTGAGCTGTGTTAGCTCCTTAGCCGCCTTCAGTCTGCAACAGCTTCTCCACCTTTCCTTGATTTCACGGACTCTGCACTTCTAAAGAGCATGGACAATCGTTATGTCCCACAGTTTGGCCTTGTCTGATGTGATCTCGTGGTTACACTGGGGTAATGTGTCCTCAGACCTCCTGACATCCTCCACCAGCTACCTGACAGTGGATGCTCTGAGGTTCCAGAGCCAGGTAAGGGATCCAATTTTATCCTACTGTTACAGGGCAAGGGCTGATGCTGAGCCAAGGCAGCCAGAGGCCCCTTCTTCACCCCATCCTTGCAATGACGGCAGGGAGATTTCAAACCTGTGGCTCAGAGGAGCAGTAATGAGTCTATTGAAGGAATAGGAAAAGGGAAAAGGAAAGCGGGAAAGGGTGGATCCTCTTGGGAGAAGGGTGGCCCGCCCCTCCTGCCTTCCTTTTTATTGGGAATTCAAGGAAGTTTCCAGAGAGTCCCATCCAGGTCCGCCTCTTGACTTCTGACTGACAGCAGGACTGCATCAGCCTTTCAAGTCCCCTGCACATGGTCTGACCCCATGGAGGGGAGACACGCTGAAGATGCAAGGCGACTCAGTCACCGCGGCCCTGGCTGACTGGTTCTAATCGGGTCTTGTTCTTACAGATTTCAATGGTTGTTCTGAGGATAACTTGTGTTCTTACTGACAGGGAGGAACCTCTGGGCTTCCATTTCTCAGGCAGATGACAGGTTGTCTGTTGAGGAATGTAGCAAGACCCCTTCGACTTAAGCCAGGACAGGGCTGCAGGTACATTGCTTTCTCAAAATAAGCATGTGGAGGTCAGCACAGTAGGCCCAGGTACAGAACAACCCCCTTAGCCTCCCGTTCCCACTGCTCACGTCTGTCACCTATGAGTCACCCCTGCAGGATGGTGGGGGATGAGCCATGCAACGCGGATGTTGAGGGGTCAGATATGAAGTTGGGGGCTGTGACTAGACTTGACAGGATGCTTGCTAAAATTGGACAAAGCGGAAATGGTCCCCAAAGACCAGGGCCCAGTTGGGAAGAGAGGTGAGAAGAAGGAGTGTGAACAAGGAGAGACTCTTGGTTCAGCAGACTTGGGATCCCCTCATTATGTAGTCGTGGAAACTGTCTACATATCTCTTTATGACCCTGGGCCTGTTTCTGAAAACTCTGTCATCAAATAGATTTTCAAAATTCTGGAAAAAAAAATGGCGGTTGAGAATTTTCACCCACATATTAAATTTTCTTCTGTTTTTAAAAATAAGTGTATTTTCAATTGATTAGAATTGGAAATGAAGGATGAGGGCAATTAAACCAAATGGGAAAAATGAGGAACCCAGTCCCCAAATAGATATCCAACTCGTGGCCAGTCCTGGGAAATTCTTGGAGGTCTGAGATCCAAATAAAGGGAGAAGGAAGGAAGACTTTCTCTGCCCCTTGCCTCCTCCAGTTTTATTTCTATTTTGTGGTAATAAAATTATCCTTCTCAGGGTTCTGAAAAATGAAAGTATTAGTGTCTTTGGCTTAGCCTCAGAAATCATCCCTTCATGCTTACATGAACATTTCCTTATTTTCCAGGTGTATCCAGCTGAGATCTGATGACAAGTGGAAGAAGCAGAGGAAAAGGGAAATCCAGTCTGGAAATAATCACAGATACTCATAGGGAAGGTGGTGACATGTGAATCATCTCCTCATCATGGTGCTTAAGCCTCTTTCAAGCTCTTACTCTCTGATAGCTCCTTTTCACTTGCTCCAGGCCACCCACACCACATGTCATGTATCCATTTCTTTACTCAGAAATAAAATGCATGGACCAGAAGGCGGACCAGGCTGGCAGCATTGAGCAAGCGCTGCTAACTGGCCGCACTAGTCATAGATGTTCAGGCCGTAACTAGCGTTCACGAATCTGAGCTGTGTGGTCCAGTCGGGACCCCCCCAGCCAACCCATCCAGGGGGTTAAGGTAAATGCAGCCAGTTCTTTGTACTCCAAGTCTCCACATTTGTGGATTCAAGAAATTGCTGATCAATTAGAGAAATGCAAAACAGGATGACACTGAGATTTCATCTCACTCCAGTCAGAACGGCAATTATCAAGAACACAAGAAACAGTAAATGTTGGCGAGGATGTGTGGGACTGCAAACTAGTGCGACCACTTTGGAAAGCAATATGGAGATAACTCAGAAAACTACGAATGGAACCACCATTTGACCCATCTATCCCACTCCTCAATATATATCCATAGGATTTAAAATCAGCATATTATAGTGACAGAGCACATCGGTGTTTATAGAAGCTCAATTCACAATAGCTAAGCTATGGAACCAACCTCGGTCTCTTTCAACAGATGAATGGATAATGAAAATATGGTATATATATATATATATATATATATATATATATATATATATATATATATAACGGAGTATTACTCAGCCATAATAAATGATGACTTTATGACATTTGCCCATAAATGGATTGATCTGGAAACTATTGTGCTAAGTAAAAAAAGCCAGTCCTAAAAAGCCAAACATTCAGTGTTTTCTCTGAGAGGTAGAAGCTAACCCACAATAAGGCAGGGGGGAAAAGAGAAAGAATAGAAATTCAGTAGATTAGACAATGAGTATAGAGGGAAGGGAGGAGGGATAGGAAAAGGAAGGACAATGGAATGAATCTGACAAAATTTTCCTACATACATATATGAAAACATCACAGTGAATCCCACCACCATGTCCATCCACAAGAAGGGGTCTTAACTACAATAAGATATATTCCATGCTTGTGTAATTATATCAGTATGAATTCTACTGTCATGTATAACCAAAAAAAGGAGCCAATAATTAAAAAAAATAATAATAAACTACTGATTAAAAATATTTGGAAAAAAAAGTTGCATTTGTACTGAACATGTAAAGATTCTTGTTGGTCATTACTTCTTAAGCAATATAACATGACAACTATTTACATAATGTTTTCATTATATTAAGCATTATAAGCAACCTAGAGATGATTTAAGTACATAGGAGTAAGGTACATAGGAGAGGGTAGGTTATATACAAATTTGATGTCATCTCATTTAAGAAGCTTGAGCATCCACTAATTTGGATATCTTCAGGGGGTGAGGGTGGGTGTCCCCAAACCAATCCCCAGCGATACCCAGGGATGACTTGCATTCAACTTCTGTGTGTTCTGCTCATGTTCTTATCTAATAGTTTACATAAGTCCTTGTCGTATGGGTTCAATAAGCGGCATGAGTTTGAATAAATAAAGGCATATTATTTCTTCTGAAAAAAAAAATATATATAAATAGGTCAAGCACCACCGAAGAGATGCTTGATAATGAAAGAAGGCAGATATGAATTAAAAAGAAAGAAAAAGAGAAGGTATTCCATAAGACAAAAGCAGGGGTTATTCCCCTAGGAAAAAATAGCCTTAAAATTCCAATGAAAAAGAAACAAACAAAATAACAATAATATCCATAATGATAATAATAAAATTCTAATGAAAAGTCATGAGGAGAAGTTGAATCCGTGTTTACGAAACACTGTTGAAGAAGACTGGGACATGCGCAAACTTTAAAAAGTGATTTTTACCTAAAAGTCTTAGTCTCCAAACAAATTTTGGTCCCCTAGGAAATAAGTATGATTTAGAAACCCAATCAACACAGAACCTCTTTCCCTTTCTTGTGCCAGATAGCAAGGTATCATTTGGTGTTTCCTGAAAAGTCAGTGCCAATAGTCGCCCTGACCGAGTGGGAGGGGCTGCCCTTATTAAAGCAAACTTTCTCTAAGTTGTATCTGCAGATGGTCAGGCGGGGAGCACGCTCTTGGAAGCTTCCCGAAGCATCTTGACCCCCTCTGCCCTGCGCCTGTCTGTGCCCTGGCTCTGAGGGCTCCACACACACACATCTCCACAGCAGCTGGTGGGCTGGACCCCAGCAGCCAGCGTGGGGCAAGCAGAATGCGCGATTGATGGGGAACCTTGGAGAACAGCCCCGAGCCAAATGGTTCCTTGCACAGAGCCAAAAGGATGAGGGTGGGCAATCCGTTTGGGGGCAAGAAGCAGGGTCCCACCAACATGACACGCCTTTTCTTTCTCTGCACAGCCCTGGTATTGTCTGTGACATAATGCCGTCCAGTCCTCCACGGCCGCGTACAAGGGCCGCTCCTGTCTTCTGTGAACGACTCCATATTAAATTTGAGAGCAGTGGGTGTCGTTCGCTCACAGACTCTGAACAGATGCCCATTCTATGTGCAGGGGAAGGAATCAAGGATCCCAGGCTGATTTTTTAAAAATCGGGTGGTCTTTCTCTCTAAGTAAGTTTGGAAATATTAAAAGCCAGGACCCACAGCCACTGTCCTGGAAGAAGAGGACAGTCTCCCAGGAGTCGGAGGGCAGGCTCATGGGAAGTGCTATGAGTAGAAGAGACAGGAATAGTGGGCGAGTTTCCATCCACTCCACCTGGGTTTGTAGCCCTTGCAGACCAAAATGAGCCGTTTGTACATGCAGGTCACTCCCATTTTATTCCAACTGGAATCTTTGTTAAAATGATTATTTAAAACAAGTCACCCAGGTGATGTGACAAGGTATAAAGATTAAGAAAAGGTCAAGAAGAGAGATACAGGAATGAAGGGATTTAATGACTTTATACAAAAGGTAAAACATAGCATATGGCCACTTCCACTTTGAACAAATTTTGACCATATTCCTACGGAATAAACACTATATAACACGTGTTTTCATGTCATCATGAGCAATCAGCTCTTCGGATTTTTATTGACATATGTTTTAACATCGTTTGGACAATTCTGTAGATACGATGTTGTATTCTTTCCAGGTCCTAATCACTTATCATCTTTAGTAAACAGGTAACATTATATTACGTCGATGTTCCATAATTCATTTATCCATTGTTTGTTGCAAAGCATTTAGGTTACTTTCAGCTTTCCACTATCATAAATAACACTGCTATAAATATATCAGTGCATACACCATTTCTTCTTTTAAATTACTTCCTTGAAATAAATTCCAAAGAATGAGATTGCGGGGTCAAAGAGTACAGACATTTTAATGACCTTTGACCTACATTGATTGCCAAATGCCCTCAAAAGGCATTGTGCCAGTTTTCAAAGAATGATATACCTGCTTTCCCCATAGTCCCATCAGCACTGAGTTATTTATAGGACCCTCCTGGATTTTCATTTCTTCAATCTCATTTGTTTGAGATTAAATAATATGCCTTCAGGAGTATTATGACAAGTAGCTATATAACCCCCTGAGTACTTAAGAGTGCTTTAGGACATAACAGGAAGAAAAACAAAACAACAACAACACAAAACAAGCTGAATCAATACTTTCCCAGCCGTGCTCAAAGCCTTTGCAAACTGAGTGTCTGAGACGCACAGTGAGGTTTCACTCCTGAGGACAACGAAATTGGTTCTGAAACGACCAGAATAACTTCAGCACACCAGGGTCAGATAACTGAGTTTTCATTTTAGGCACACATTCACACACAAAGCTCTAAATTTTGCTAAAAGATGAAGGTTAAGGGAAGCTCACTTATAATGGCTAAGGGAAGCTCACTCATAACGGAGGCTCACTTATGTTATCAATGCTTAAATTAATGATGTTGAGCAGCAAAAAGTTTACTCTGGGTGAACTGCTGCAAAGACATCCAATTATTTCACAGTTGTTTTTCTGTCTTTCCTCCATGTCTCCAGCTATCTTGAATAAAGAGAGAGAAAAGAGTGAAAGTTAAATAACGGAGGGCAAGAGTCTCTCTCGTTCTTTCTATGAATTTTGCCTTTGACCTGGTCCTATTTTCTAGAAATACTGTGCAAACAGAAAAATGGGTAAGTTGTGTGTCAATGGGTTTTACAAAGAGCATGATTAACTGAAAACAAAAACAAACAAACAAAAACCCTGAATTCTTCAAGACCAGTTCAAATATTGTTGCTTCTTAAATGCCTTCTTAGTGTATCTTGGGATTCCTGTTACAGTGTAGATGTTCTATTAAAGTCCTTGGAATGAAGATTGAGTGGAATGTGGCAAGTTGATGGGACCTGCCCTAGGGCACACAGTAAAGGTCTAAAGGACATGTAGGGATTCCTGTTATTCAGGAAGCAAATTCACTTCGTTGGAACTGGCATCCTTCTCTCTTGAGCCCCTCGGCATCAGCTGGGAGTGTCCCCTGGTGTTTGTAACTCCCAGTGCCTGAGAAACAAGAGCATGTCAATGCATATTTTAAAGCCCCATGTTCACAATGGAAAAACAAAAACCACCAAGTGCAAATGTGAGCTCAGATCCATCCCTACCCCATCACCACCCACAAAGAGGGCGAGAAAGTACTGAGGAACAGTCCAGTGTCACCAAAAGGGTGGGAGAGGCATTAAATGGGAGATGGATGACCAGGAGCTCCCTGGATGGGGCCGGGGTGCTGCTGACTGCCTGGCGGCTGTAGGCAGCCACAGCCCTGCTGGCCGCTGGACCATGCCATCGACGGTGACCTCCAGCTGGGGAGAGGCTGGGATAGCAAGACACCCTTCAGCCCTGCTCCAGGCTGCTGATCCCTAGGCGCTTCAGGGCAGGGTTAGTGGGACGGTGGGAAGATGGAGTAACAGAAGGTGAACTGGAGGAAGGCATGTGACCTGCCAGAGAGGACCCTTCATTTAGAGGAAGTAAGTCTGCCCGCGAGGGGCCTGCATGTGGTGAATAGCTAGTTCAGCCCCAGAGAGAGGGTCACCAGTGTCAATGGCTAATTCAGAACATAAACTTCCATCTTTTTTTCTCTCTCTTCCCCCTTGTTTTCCCCCCTTCTCTCCTTCTCCACCTCTGTCTCTCTCCCTTTCCTTTTCTTTATGTCCCTAAACATTTTCATCCTTGGTGGTCCCCACCCTCTGTCACCCTGAATAATAAACAAAGTCCAAGAAAAGGACCTGAGCAGCCTGGCCTGCAGCAAGAGCCACCTGGATGACCAGCACTGGCTTTCTCAGTGGTCATCTCTCTTTGCACTGGAACACTGGGGCCTCTGACATGCACAGTGGGGTCATCTAGCCCCAAAGCTCTGGCCATAGGTAAGGGGTAAACCACCGAAGGAGGGAAATTCCCTCTCCCCTAGCCTCCACCCCATGTGCAAGCTTTTCCCATCTCCCTCTCCAGCAGCGTCATCTACTTCTTCCTCTAAAGAGCACCTTGTGTATACCTGGTTGGATGCTCATCCCCTCCCCATGTAAATTCGTTTCTTTGTTTCTCTTCCCAGCTGGGTGACAAGCTCCAGAGGGTGTTTGGGTAGACCTAGCCTTACCTTAGGTTCCCACTCCTATCTCCCAATAGCCATGAGACATTGAACAAGCCACCGACTTCTTTGACATCTTTGTTCCATCCACAGTCCACGTCCTGTGGCAGATGCTTATAAAATTCTACCTTGGGGGTTGTCACCTGAATCATGTGAGCTTTGGAACAATGATGGACCCAAGTTTATCCACTGGGCAATTTCTAGCCCTGAGCACAACACCTAATATATATTCTTGTTAAATAAAACTCCCCGTGCTCCATGGTTATCGAGCATGTGGGTAAGCGTAGGGTTAAGGGGTGAGGAATTTCTTTTCTGGACCTCAGAAGGCATCACTGAAACCATTTTGGTGGCAGTAGGCCATTTGTCCCCAATACCAACACTTCAGAGAGAATCATTTTCATGCCTCACCTTGAAGCAGGTTGTAGGGGGGTCAAACTCCATGTGCCAGTGAGCTTGGGTTTAAGCTTGGGTCACTTTTGTCCTCTCATTTCTGCTGCACATATAAATTGAGACCCAGTTGTAGTGTTGACTCTGACTGTGCTCATGTGCGAATGGCAGCCAGTCCACGTCCTGTGGCAGTTTGCAACCTATGGAGCCATGCAGTGAAGAAGGTTAAAAGAGTTTTAAGAAGGCCTAGGGACTCTCTCCTGGAGATTATCAGGGAAGGCTCCATGGAGGAGGTGCCCTATCCAGGTGATCAGGATCCAGTGCCTCGGATGTTGACAGTGACCAATAAGCCCCATGGGAACAGGCAGCTTTCCAGCAAAGCCTACAAACCTTAGGTTGAAAGAACCTTCCTTTGCAGTCCCTTCTGAGGCTTGGGAGGGCCCTATCAACTTGTTCACATGCTCGTTTGTTTGCAAAATTTGCATCTGTTAGAAGTTTCAACCTTAATCCATTAAGATCATGATCTCAGAGCCTTGTATTCTGACCCCCTCTCTCACTTCCCTTGGGTCTGTGGATGGTGGAGTGGCTGAGAGCATTTGGGGGAGGTGGTTGATGGGCATGTGAATTTGGGAGGAGTTAGTTTAGTGGGGCTTGTTGGTATGCTTGGCAGTGACTTCGTGTTCACATCGAACCTTGTGTTCCTACTTTTACGATCTTCTTAACTGCACAAGCTGGGATTCTCCAGTTCATGGACATCACATATGCCAAAGTGCCATCATGGCAGCTGGAACCCTGGCTTTGGCCTCTTGGTGGGAGGAATTTCCAGAGTCGCTCTTCTCAGGGTAGAGCAGCTGCCCCATCCTCGGGGGCGGGGTGGGGGGTGGTGAGGGCACCAGGGCTACCTGGAGGCCAGAGCCTGCCCAGGGGCCTTCCTTCCTGGCCACATGGCTGCCACTGGCCAACAGCTGCCTGTGTGCAGTCCCTCTCCCCAGAATCTGTGTGGCCATTCATCGCAGGCCTCCTCTTGGAAAGGCAAAGAAGGTTGCATTATACTAGGTAAAGCTTATCATTTGCATCTGCCAAGACCCATGCATTTCCCCTCCCTCCCTGCCCCTTGGCCCCCAGCAACTTCCCTCCCCCTTCTTTTACCCTCTCTTGTGGGTTTTCAATAGTGTGTGCCTTTTTTCTTTTCCCCCTTCTTTCTGGTCAAGACAAGGTTGTCTCTCTGGATGGAAAAAGGCAGTGTGTTCGTGGAGTGCAGCTGCATTTCAAAGGTACTTTGTTGGCCAGTTATGAATTTGCCTTTGCTAATGTGGGGAAACAGGGAGATTCTTTGGCTCCCCCCTCCCACCCTGAAATTGATGTTATTTCTCTGCCAGTGGTACCCAAGGAAATGTTTTGTTCCATTTCCTCCCCTTTCAAGCTGAGCCCTATTTATGTTCGGAGCTGGGGCACTGCCATTAAGGATCATTGTCATTACCACCAGCATCTGAGGCTGGCCAAATTCAGCAGCTGTGGTTTCATGCCTACCCTCCCCAAGGTTTATTTCCCTGACAACATGTCCTTGTTTAGACCAACTTTCTTAGTCTTTCTCCTGTGGCCACCCCCCCCCCCCACAACCCCCACCCTTCCCCCAAATCGCCCTTACAGTTTTGTGGAGCTTAAAATTAAAAAAGGAAAAAGTGTGTGTGTGTGTGTGTGTGTGTGTGTGTGTGTGTGTGTTGGCAGTAATGGACAAGGGATTGGAGCTGGAAAAAAGATAAAGGACTCTGGGAGCTGGAGGAAGGGTGCAGGGGCCGGAGCCTGGGGTAAAGGGTGGGAAGTTTCAGCACAGATAATGGAATCAGATTCATTATGGTTTTGATGGTCACCCCTCTTCTCCAACCCAAGTTTGCAAGCCTCACCCTCGGCCTTGCCTGCCCCAGCATGTCCAATGGAATACCTAGGTGGCCCAAGGGGACCCCTGACCCCTGTATCCTGTTCCTTTCTCCCTGCTTTGCTACTTTTCTCCTCGATAAAAGGAGAGAGTGAGAGATAATTAACAAAAAACATGGCCCCGGGACAATGAAACAACTGGCCTTGGCCGGCAAGAAACGCATCCTGGTTTTCTAGGTAAACCCTCTCCCATCAATCTTTTCTTTAACCTCCCTGTTAGTGGAAGCAATAGGAACACCCCTCCCCTCCCCTGAGCAAATGCTTTCTTTTGACTGGAAACAAAAAAAAGGGGGCTCTGCGAAGACAGAGGTGAAATCTGGGTGGTATGGGCACCGCACAATGGGGCCGCTGTTCCTGGCCGGGCTTGTGTTTTACAACAGGGGAGGGGCGAGCGTGAATGGGCCCACGATGGAGACAATCCCCCTGATTCAGGCCTACAAACGCATCTTCTATTCCGCACAGAGCTGGACAGAAAGGACGAAAGGGACAAAGAGCGCGGGGCGGGGAGAAGGAAGACAAAATGTGTCCAGCTCAAAAATCTCTCCTATCCTACACGTCCCAGCCAGGGAGTCTGTGCAGAGAGGCTTCGGGAGTCCCCGGCCGCCTCTGAATGGCTTTATCTGGACTCTGATTTATTGATGAAGCTTAAGCAACTCACTACAGAAAGGCCCGGGGGTTTCTTTGTCCTAGAGATAAAGTACAATAGGCCACAATGGCCAAGATCTCTCGGGATGCTCTCGGGTCCTGCCTTTCTCTTGCCCTCTCCTCCCTGCAAATGCCAGCAGCCGTGAAAAACGACCGGTGGTGTGCCTGGGAGTGCTGAGGACAGGCTGGGCCACTTGAGGTCTCCTTAAGAGGGTATTATGGTCAGGGAAAATATTTGTGCTGTGAAGATGCCACACTCCATTTTGTTAATGGCTCTCGTCTGCCCCAGATGATCACACACACCCCCTCCCCGGCTGTCAGGGCGCAGCCGGGGCCCATTCACGGCGCCCTCGGAGACAGCACCCTCTCTGTGGCAACCAACATGGGGACATTGTGTTCACCTACTTGAGCAGAGGGGAAGGTGACCATGAGGGCAGCCTGCATTGTAAATTATCATTAAAACAAAAACAGGCAGTGCCTCCTCTGCCCTGGGACCCCTACCAATAAATCATGGCTGGCTGGTGGGGGAGAGCCCAGGAGAGACGGGGTGCTGGCGAGTTCCTCCCCCAAGGCCCGCCGCCCACCAAGAGGCGTCTGGCTCTGGGAACGGGGCAGCTGGGGAGTCAGGATGGGCTGGCCGGCCACATGGACTGCCTGGGCATCCAAGAGGTGCCTCTCTTTGCTTTGGATGAGGGGGGGGCTGGAGGGACACCTTGATGGCTCACAGGTCCTTTGCGCCCCTTCCTGCCATTTATCTGCCAGCCTCCTAGTCTCAAACACTACCAGAAAGAGAAGACCAGAGAGGAGAGGGGAGGGGAGGGAGGGGAGGAAAGGAGGGAGGAAGGGAAAGAAAGAAAGTAAAGAGAAGAGGAAGGAAGGGAGGGGTGAAGAAGGGGGAAAGAAGGGAGGGGAAAAGAAGGAGGGAGGGAGAAAAGAAAGGAAGGTAGAAAATAAACCATCTTCATTCACAGTCAGGAATGAGGAAGGAGCAAGGGTGATTTTACTAAAAATGAGTCTCTAGTCCTTGATTTGAAGTCTGCAGAAGAGAGCTTTATCCACCACACAGTAGTACTAAACGGCTCTGACCATCAACCAGGCGTGACCCTGCCTTATGAGCGTCGGGCACTTTGTAACTTGCCACATTATTATCGACTTAATTTTCTGTGCAGTAGGGTTTGCCACTCTTTGAACCCATGTTCAAAATAGCAATCACTTTCCCCAATGTACCACCCAAGTGAAGAAAGGCTCAAGAGGGGTCAGAGGAGGACCCTATTGGAATTTGGAGATGGGGCCATTCTTGTTATGTTCTGGCTGAAAAGTTGTCTGCGTGGTGCCCACGTCCTGAGACCTTCTGTGAGGCTGATTTTAAAAGCAATGGACTTCTTCATCTGGCAGAAGAAATGTCTAGGCGGCGTAGCATTCAAGACGTGGCATGGGTATTGCTGGTGGCCTTGAGCTAAGTTAATGGTGATAATCAGGAGCAGAAAGCAGAGCAGAAAGATTTGAAAAATGTGGGTGTGCAAGGCCAGAGTAAAACTAGGGCTAAGGAAGTTGCGGATGTTAAAGACGTTATGGCCACTATGCCTAGAGACAATAAGAAAGATGGCCTGAGGGCATCTCAGGAGCCAGGAAGACCACACCCATTTCTGGCTCCAGGGAGTAAAAGTGAAAATTATCTTTAAAAAAGACCAGTGGGGTACCCTCCTTGCACAGGGGGTCTAGTAAGTTTTTACAACGCGCGCGGCCACCTAGACACTCACCTTTGCTGAGCAAGTGTCCCTGGAGGCTGGGCTACTGCTTGTGTCAACCATGTGGTGCTGGTTCTACAAGAACGCAGGATGCTGGAGTTAGCGGGTCATGGAGGCTTCCACCAAGATTTCAAAGGAAGACCTGGGAGGCCCGGCAAAGTGCAGCAGGGTCTGAGTCCCTGAGGGTGCTCCCTGAGAAGTCAAAGGGTGGAGATGTGAGGTGGAAGCCAAAGCTGCCTTGGAGATGCCCCCAAGACTAAGGAATGCCAGTAACATGGGACATCTTCGTAGGAAAGCTGAGAGAGAGAGAGAGGTGTCCACTTGCCAGATACAAATATACCCCAAAGCCACTCCCCTAATTCCCACCTCCTCCAGCCACACCCACCTGCCTCCAGTCACCACTCAGTTAATCCCTATCAGGGGATTAATTCACTGATTGGGTAAAGACACTGCCCAATCACTTCTCCTCTGAACCTTCTTGATTTGTCTCGCACGTGAGCTTTTGGGGGACAACTCACAACCAAACTCAAGCAGAGACAAGCCGACAGAAAGGCCACTTGGGCTGCAGCAAACAAGGCCCCAGGGGCAGAGTTCCACAAGCCCTTTGGAGAGAACATCATGATACCATGAGCCCCAGATGCCACATGTGGAGCCACAGGATCTGTTTGCCCAGATGGATTTCCATCTTGCTTTGGTCCTATCCCTTCTTTCTAACGCCCCTGATTTTGTGAATGGAAATATTTACTCTGTGCCATTATATATTAGAAACTTCTAAATTGCTTTTAATTTTACAGGAGGAGCTCACATGTGAGATTGCTTTGAGCCTCAGAGAAGACTTTGGACTTGGATTTCAAGCAATCTCAGAACTGTTGACCATGGGGACTTTGGGGAATGGACTAAGGGTATTTTGCATCGTCAGATGAGTGTGAACTTCTGGGGGCCAGGGGTGGAATGCTATGGTTTGGCTGTGAGGTGTCCCAAAAAAGCTCACAAGTGAGACAAAGCAAGAAGGTTCAGAGGAGAAGTGATTGGGTTGTGTCTTTACCCAATCAGTGAATTAATCCCCTGATAGGGATTAACTGAGTGGTAACTGGAGGCAGGTGGGTGTGGCTGGAGGAGGTGGGAATTAGGGGAGTGGCTTTGGGGTATATATTTGTATCTGGTATATATTTCTCTCCCCTCCCCCTCCCCCTCCCCTCCCCCTTCCCCCTCCTGATCATCCTATGAGCTGCTTCCCTCTGCCACACTCTTCCTCCATGATGTTCAGCCTCACCTGGAGCCTCAAGGAGTGGAGCCGGCTTTCTATGACTAAGATCTCTGAAACTCTGAGCCCTCAAATAAACCTTTCCTCCTCTACAATTGTTCTGGTCAGGTCCTTTAGTCACAGCAGCAAAAAAGCAGACTAAAACAGGGGTCCACCATGATGACCTCACCTAATCCTAATCACCTCCCAAAGGTCTCAATCCAAATACCATTAACATATGAATTTGGAGATTAAGTTTCCAACACATGAACTTTTGAGAGACACATTCAAATCATAGAACATGATTGATATAAACTACTTCCAGAGAGACACATTTTGTTCTATACATTTTTATGAGAATAAACAAACATACACATTGTGAACAGGATTATATACCTGAACATATTTATGTTTTTTCTGTCTGCTTCTCCATTACCAGCAGGGGCAGTGTTTAAAAAGATGGACTGAGAATCATACTGTGCTCCAGCTCAGGGGTGTGCTCAGGAGTGAATACTATCCATTATATCTTTACAACAGCATCCAACACATGAAGAACATCAACGTAAGTGGAGTTGGGGTCAAGAATAAACAAAATATAGTTTGTATATCAACACATAATAGCTTTGCCTATCAATACACAAGGACATACCTTTGTTTTCTCAAAGACTCCTTTATAGTCCACCCTATCATTATTTATCAAATGAATTTTTTTCTAATGACAAACATTTATGTTTTCTAAACTTTTGACATTATAAACAATGATTCAATGAACATCTTGATGCACACATATTTTAACACATTTCTTATTGTTTCCTTTTAACAAATAACCAAGAAATAGAGTCACTGGATCAAAGATAATACCACTACATGGTACTCTAGAAAGGTCAGATGGAAGGCTATCCCACCAAATCCTCACTGATACATTAATTATCATTCTTTGTCATCTTCAATAATCTAAAAATAAACAAATTGAGGTACCATTCTGATATGCATTCAGTTGATTAAAATTGGGGTGGGGCACCTTTCACGTTTTGTTCATATCCTCTGCCCATTAGTCTTTTGAGGGAATTGTTAAAATGATTATCACTTTGTCTGCCCCAGGTGCTGTGAGTATTTTTGCCAGTTTGTAGTTCACCTATTAACCTTGTTTCTGGTTCTTGGTGCCACACAAAAGCCAGAGTGAAGGGAGAAACGTGCAGAAAGCATCATTTCTGCAGAGATTGGTAAATCGAGTCCTGATGCATGATTGAAGGTCCACTGGACAGAGCATAAGTGGGGGGAAGCAAACAGGAAGTCAAGTTGGGTCCTGAGAGCCTAAAAAATAACCTGACACTATCAACTTCTTTCTGGCATTTAAAGCCAGCTGAAATTTACCACCCGAGTTCTTATGAAAGCAGAATAGGGGTCCCCTTTCATTCCCATCCTCTTCTCTTCCTTTCTCTTCCAGCATGGAGGTAACCCCAGGGGCATGTCTAGTTTTCAGGACATGGGGCATCAAGAGCAGGGTATGGTAATAATTTGTTATTAAACAAATAAGTTATATGATCACACAAATAAGGAAACATACTAAGGCCTGGTTCCTCCCTGTCAGAGAATGGATTCACAACGATGTTAAGGGAGAAGACTAGAAGAAAGCAAGAGGTAATAGAATGGAATTGGAACTACCATTAAAAAGTAATTTTAAGCCAGGTGCAGTGGTGCACGCCTGTAATCCCAGCAGCTCTGGAGGCTGAAGCAGGAGGATTGGGAGTTCAAAGCCAGCCTCAGCAAAAGCAAGGCACTAAACAGCTCAGTGAGCCCTGTCTCTAAATAAAATACAAAATAGTTTTGGGGATGTGATTCAGTGGTTGAGTGACACTGAGTTCAATCCCTGGTACCCGCCCCCCCCCAAAAAAAAAGTAATTAAAAAAAAACATGTCTGTGTAGTTTACATATATATATATATATATTATGCATATATAATAATATGTATGCATGTCACCTGTACATACATACAGGTAGATATAGAAATCACATGACACGTGTATCTGTACAGAGACATTTATATGATCATGTGTTTTCTAGCTCTGTCCCCTGAGACAGTGATACCTCCATAATAGCAAACCAACTGAGCACTCAGATCTTGGTTTCTAAATACCCCTGCACCAAAAAGAGTAAAAGCTTTGTAGAGAAATCAGTGATTTGGGGCAGGGACAGAAAAAGTATAAAGTGCACCTGGAACACAAAGTTCCAGGTTCAAAGATGATGGATACATTCAAAAAGATGCAGAAGCCAGTTTGAACAAGCTCCCACTGGTCAAAGCAAGGCAATTTGAGAAACAAAATGAATATTGAGAATATCAGATTACATTCATTGAATAAAACAGGAGTCCAAAAGTCCATATGATATAATTTAATGAATAAATAAATGGAGAAGAAGAAAACATTTTCCATAATGGTAGAATCCCTACTAAACAAATATAGAAGGAATAAACCATATATCTGATAAGAACTTAGAGCTAGAATATAAAAACTACTGCAAGTCAATAAAAAAATACAAATTACCCAATTAAAAAATAAGGAAAGATAGCCAGATGCAGTGGCACACACCTGTAAACCAGGCTACTTGGGATACTGAATCAGGAGGATCACAAGCTCAAGATTAGCTTGAGCAATTTAGCAAGACTCTGTCTCCAAATTAAAAGAAAAAGGCTGAGGTAATAGCTCACTGGTAGAGTGCTTGCCTAGCATGCATGAGACTCTGGGTTCAATCCCCAGTATCCACCACACACACAAAAAAAGCAAAGGATCTGGTTATACATTGGTTTCAGTTGTGTATTAGTCAGATTTGCATTACTATGGTGAAATACCTGAGGTGGCTGATGTTATTTTTTTAAAAAAAGTTTATTTAACTCACAGTTTGGAAGCTTCAAGTCCAGGATGGGACAGCCTCATGTGCTTGGATTCTGGAGACAACGGCACATAGTGGTGGGAGGCATATAGGAGCAAGCAAGTAATCACATCTGTAACCAGAGAGAGAGAAGGGAAGACAGTGTGGTCCTGCAATCCCAATGACCTCAGGACCTGCCACAAGGCCTTGCCTTCCAAAGGACCACAGCATCTCCCCATAGCATCACCCTGGGGTCCAGGCCTTTGATACATGGACTTCTGGGGGACATTACCCATATGCAAGCCATGGCAGGTTCAATTGTGCCTGATCCCCAATTGAAATAGGTATGTCGAACTTCTAATGTGACTATATTTGAAAATAAGATTGTTAAGGATATCACAAGGTCATACTGAAGTAAGATAGGCCCCTAATCCAAAAAGACTGGCGTCCTTGTAAGGAGAGGAGAAGTGGCAGTGGAGAGCACCACGTGAAGACTGAAGCAGGGATCAGAGTGACGCACCTACAAGCCAGGGAATGCCCAGGACCACCAGAAGCCACCAGACGCTGGGAGAGAAGCCTGGAGCAGACCCTTCCTCACAGGCTTCAGGAGGAACCATCCCTGCTGAGTTCACAGCAGTACTATTCACAGAAGCCAAGAAGTAGAGACAACTCAGATGTCCATCAACTGGCCAATGGGCACATAAGGTTGGTGTGCCCAGAAAGTGGGATAGTATTTGCCAGTGAACCACTAATATGAACTAATAAATGAACTACAGTATGGATAGACCTTAAAAAAACGGAGCTGGGGATGTGGCTCAAGCGCAGGGCGCTGGGTTCGATCCTCAGCACCACATACAAACAAAGATGTTGTGTCCGCCGAAAACTAAAAAATAAATATTAAAAAAAGTTATGCTAAGCCAGTCACAAAGGATCACATATTGTATAATTCTGTTTATGAAATGTCCAGAATAGACAAATCTGTATAGACAGAAAATAGATTTGTGCCCAGGGCACAAAAGAGGTTGGGAATACTAGGGGTAACAACCAAGAGGTATGGTGTTCTAAAATTGATTGTGGTGATGGATACACAAGTCTGTAAATATCTAAAAAGCCACTGAATTGTACATTTAAGTGAATAAATTGTATATGTGAATTATGTCTCAATGAAGCTGTTTAATTGTAGAAGAAATTGCAGAAAGAAATAATCACCATTTGCCAATCATCATAGCTATGGTGAGATGAAATTGGGTAGTTCTCCAACTTGTGCTCAACAGGTAGGAACTATATACCCCAAAGTGACCCATGCCCCCAGCCACACCCTACCCACCTTCAGTTACCACTCACATGCCTATCAGGGGATTAAGTCACCGACTGGGTTAAAGCTCTCATAACTCAATAATTTCTCCTTTAAACCTTCTTTCATTGGGCTCCCCCATAGCTATAAGTCCCTCACGTGACTCGTGTCACATCCTGTATGTGGAGAAAAGGGATGCCACCCTGAAAGACCAAGATAAATTTGAGCAAACAGGCACTTCCTCATTCCCCCCAGTGTATACCCATCAGATCATATCCTTTGTGTCCAATCATACTTCTATACAACTGCCCATTCTTTATCAAACCTAAGCATTAAAATACACAATTCTCCCCTAGGTCTTTGGGTGTCCATTTCTGAAGACCTGGATCACATAAAACTTTAAATAACTTTGGTATGCTTTCCTCTTGTTAATCTGTCTTTTGTGGTGGGAATATCAGCCTTGACCCTTGCAATAGGTGAGAAAAGATATTACATTTTTTTCTCTCCCACAGGGTGGTGATGGTGGGGGGTTCCCCTGACCTTCACTACTCTATTCTCCACCCAGTAGCTAGTATGACTGTTCTAGTCAGCTTTTTTGCTGCTGTGACTAAAAGACCTGACAAGAACAATTTTAGAGGACGAAAAGTTGATTTGGAGGTTCACAGTTTCAGAGGTCTCCATCCATAGACAGCAGGCTCCTTTCCTTGGGGTTCAAGGTGAGACTGTGCCGCAGTCCGGCTGGCTGGGCAAAATAGCCGGGGGGTGACAAGCAACTTGTATAGATTGATACAGCAGGAGTAGGAGCCGTTTATTGTAGGACAGGAGGGGTATATATACATTCCACACAGCTTATCTTAATTAACACAAACTAGATACAGCAGTCAACCAATAAGGAATCTCCACACTTAATGGCTCGCTGGCGTTACTTCACAAACCAGGCGCCATCATGACTTGTTTACAGACCCTAACAAGACTGAACATCATGGTGGAAGAGTGTGGCTGAGGGAAGCAACTCATATGATGACCAGACAGCAAAGAGAGACGAAGCTCAGCTCACCAAATATAAACCCCAAAGGCACTCCCCAGTGACCTACCCCTTCCAGCCACACCCTGCCCTCCGTCAGTTACCACTCAGTTAACCCCTATCAGGAGATATAATCCAGTGATTGGGTTAAATTTTCATGACCCAATCATTTCTCCTCTAAATCTTCTTGAACTGTCTCAGACAGGAGCTTTTGGGGGACACCTCACATCTAAACCATAACAGTGATCTTCATTGTGTGACATTAATTAAATTATGTCATTACCTACTCAAACCTCTTCTAATGGTTGCTTCATTGCCTTTAAGTAAAACAAACAACCTTGCCATGGCTGTATTACTTTTCTAGAACTACCACAGCAGAGCATCCCACATGTTGTGGCTTAAGATAACTTATATTTATTGTCTCACAGTTCTGGAGGCCAAAAGCCTGAAATCAAGGAGCAAGCAGGATTGGTTCCTCCCAAGGGGAACACCAGGCCTCTCTCGTTGACTTGTAGAAAGCCCAGAGCGATGGAGATAGCCACCCAATGGGCTGAGACCTCTGAAACTAAAAAGAATCAGCAAATAGACAATGTTTATTGGTGAAAAATTAAATCTTCCATGACATTATTCAGTGTAATACTCAGGGTTCTTTTTTCCCCTATGGAATTTTTTACATTCATTAAAACCAAATGAACTGCTTATTTAAAGGTTAAAGAGAGAGGGCATAAAAATCATTCCATTTCCCTCTTCCTCTGTCCCTTTTTCTTCCTTTCTATAAATATCTATTATTAAATGTTATCTGCAACATAGTAAAATCCAATTGCTGCATTAGGTTCTAAAAATACAAAAAA